>NC_135352.1:17077695-17718813 GCF_023851605.1 Tamandua tetradactyla
ACAACTAGAGAAGAAGATAATTTGCTTGAAAAAGTTTAAGACAATAATCATGTACTTGGAGATTTTTCAATACCTTTATTTTGGATGGGCTTCTAAAGGAATTCAGGTGAATAAATATCAGTAAAGGTAGAAAGAAAATTTAAAAAGCAGAAACTACGTATTAAATTAAATGGACGTCAAGGCCTGTTTCCAAGATCATGGAGTGATAAGACACATGGTAGAGTTAAAGGAGCAAGGGACGCTGACAAATGAACATTGGAGAACGTTTTACTTGTCTTAAATGTGACAGAAAGCAAACTTGTCAGAAAAATCCATTTAAGGCTATTTGTGTAGGTAACTATGAAATTTGTAGATATGAAAATTCCTCATAATAAATAAAATCATTCACTCCACAGATGCCTTAAAAGCAAAAAAGATAGAATATTTGTGTATAAATTCACGTATTCTCCAAATTCCATGTTTAAGGGAGGGAAGGGAGGAAAGAGAGGAAAGAAAGAGGAAGGAAAGAAGCAGGGAGGAGAAAAGAGGAGAGAGGAAGAGAATGAAAGAAAGAGAGAGAATTTCAATGAAAAATTTTTTTGTTTTAGTATCTCACTTTTAATGCACACTCTTGGTGTCCTTCCATTTCTGTCCAAAAGGCAGTTGGCCACAGATTGCTGTATTCATCACTTCTTTAACCAGAAACAGAGAACAGAATTGTTTTTGAGGAAAGGGGGGAGGTTAAATGGGTGATCTGAAGAAAGAAGCAGGAAGTTCCAAGCAATAACAAACATAAGCCTGTATTTCAGAGACAAAAGCACAGAGATATAGAGTAGATCTCTGTAGAGCTCAATCAATAGCTGCGAAGCCCCTAGCATCTGACTTTCTACCCCAAATCCAGATTTATAACCGTGGGCACAAGGTGAGGCCACACCAATTATTAGACCTGTTACTTCTACCAACCCCAAAGAGCAGAACACCTGGTTAATTTTGCAAAAGTACAGTAATGAAGAGGGAAGAATTCACATCTATGACCTGCCAATGTCTGCAGACTTAACTAGACTTTATTGTAGGAAAGCCTCGTTTTTTGGGTAGGATTGCCTTACCTTGAGGTACAACAGTTATAAAAGAAAGGAAAGCAAAGCTAAAGTGAACCAGACAGCCCTCTTTTGTTTCCAGTTTAGGAGTTTAAAAAGCAGAGGAATCTGCATATTCAGTCCTTGGAAAAATTCTTCAATCAGCCAAACTGAAGTATACAAATGGGCTCCTCCGAGATATAGAGAAATACACTTTTCAGACATTTGTGCCATTTTTAATCATCACTTAGAAAAACACTCAGAGAATCTCAAGCAATGTATTAGGGGATGTTTAAAGTTATCTGTTAATATGTTACGGCTGAAATAGCCATCAGACTATTGATAAAATTCCTTATATACATTGTCACTATCTGAAGAGCTGTGGGAAAAGATTTAGTAACTTAACAATTATAAATCAGAAAAACTAAATGAAAGCCAAAAAAAAAAAAAGTCTGTTTTGTTTTCTAAAAAGGAAATAAGTAAATAGAGCCCTAATGGCAAATTTAGTTCCTCAAGGATCCCTTTAATTGGTGAAAGAATGGTAATTCCCTCTGGAAAGAGTAGAAAACGACATGCACAATTGTTCCATAATTGAGAACAAAGAAGCATGAAAACTGACGGAAGAAAATATTTGCTCTCTGTGTTAATGGTGTTTCTATCTTGTTGCCATGGTATTAGAGAACAACCCTTCGGGATATAAAATATATGCTATAATGTATTTCACTAACAAAATTTACTCAAATAATATACTCCTTTTGAACATCTAAATCAGTCTGCTTTTTTCTTTCTCTGCCATTTTAAATTTTGAGAAAGGCTAAAAAATAAAAAAAAAGCAACTTCTTGCTTTCTTCTCCTGATTTCCACAAAGCCCTCCCAGTGGGAAAAATCGACATTATGAGGCAAGGGCTTGGACGTGTTATTTAGTTGTGACTAAGTACAAAATCATCATACACAGAGGCAGAGACCTTTGGCTCTGTGGCTATTAAAACAAAAGAAAAAAAAATCTGGGACTCAATTCTTGTGGTTTCAAAGCAATCCTCTAACCTTTATTGTGTTCAGGACTCATTTGCACTAACCGACATGGCTCTCTACTGATTAATAAGTTGCCCAAATGTTGATTTTTGGAATCAGAATGGAGGCCATTTTCCACAGAAATAAAAGGGTCGCCTGAAGTCTACTCATCTCCAATAGTAGGTTTAAAATATGGTTTTTTGTTGTCAAATATTTTTAATGTATTTGTATTAAATCCTAGTGTTATGATTCTTATATATTTAATGTTATAATCAATATAAATATAATACTAATTATATAGTATATGATTCTTATTTATGTATTTTTATTGAGTACTTGACACTTACTCTTTATGTGACTTTGAACCTTGTCTATTTGGCATAAATTGGATTTACTTCAGCTGAGTGCATGGGTCATGGAAAATCAGCTTGACATACACTTTCAAATATTTTATCATTTTTGACCAGGTTTACTGAACTAGTAAGTGGTGGAAATGGGATTCTTTTGTTCAGTAAACCGAGCTCCAGAGTCCACTCATAACTACTTCTCAATATTATTCATAAAAGAAAAAAAAATGACTCACTAGCTTATAGAACTTAAATTGTTCTAGGAAAAATTCTGTTTCCCAAGATTCTTTTTTTTTTCTTTCAATTTTGGTCTATGCAGAAAATAAACTAAGATTAAGGATACAAGAACATATATGAAAATTTGTCTAATATTTGCTCCCCATTCTGGTGTAGAAGGTGTTGTGTTGTGCTGTGTCATGTGTTTGTTTTGTTATTTTTATGTTTTGTTTTGTTTTTTTCAGTTGAACTAGCTAACTTGATTTCCCTGACATTCTGAGAATATTTTGTAAATGAATCTCAAACATTAAAATACCCTCCTTGTAGATCTAACGATTTGAGGAGACATATATGCAAATTCTCTCTATCACATCCTGAAGGATTCTAGAATGGTGTGTGTATGTGAGCAGCTGTGTGTATGGGTGTATGCATATACAGAAAATAATTGAGCCTTCCAACTTTGTCCAGAGAACAGAAACATTTCTGAAAGTCAAGACCCAGGATATTAGGCAACAGGGAGAACCAAAGGCCAATAAATTTAACTCTGAAGGGTGCAATTAGTTTAAAAAAAGGAAGCAAAACTCATCTTGGAAATGCTTCAGTTGGAAATGTTGTCAATTGGTGTCCATCTCTGAGTCTGGCTCTCGCCCAGGTGACTCACTCCCTTTGCTCAGTCCATAGTATGTCACTCCACTTACACTTCCACTCACATGGAGAAAAGGGTGGTAATGAATCATGAAACCCTGGAACAGAAGTATGTTCTCAAGCATTGTTCATGGCATGTCTTAGGCTGAAAGACTGGTTTCTCTCCAGCATCTCCTAAAGTTTCTTTTAAGGGTGGTGTTTACATTATCCTTCTTAAAAGTAATGTCCTCAAGAAAAAAAGGTTGTTTGTGATGATAAATGTACAGCTATAAGATGATATTGTGAACCATTGATCGTACACTTTGAATGATTTCATGTATGTGAATATACAATACATAGCAATGAAAAAAATTTCAAAAGTAATGCCCTCTTTTCTTCATAGTGCACAGCATTTAGTTTTTACTTTTAACTTCAGATTCATTATATCTTGTTTTAGAACACTTTTGGTACAGAAGATGTTTCTAATATTCTTCTACAAATGTACAAGAAGTAGATTTGACAACAAGGAAATGCCACTCTATGTTTTGATAATTTCCTGGGAGCCATCAGAGGTTTCGAAGTGTCTGTCCTTCCTTCCTATGGGTTTTAGCCATTTTATTTTGAGACCAGGATGAGCTCAAGCAATGAAGTTGGAGGCCAGTTTGTATTTCCTGGGTTACTGAGGGAGCTAACTTAAAGATCATCTTGTACCTTACAAGCCATAATCATTCCAGAGGGTTAAACTTACGAAGCAATTACGAAAAATCATCCCAGTATTGTGAAATGACCTAGGATCAGAGATCCCTGGCTTGATAGAGTCTGTTTTTTGTTTTTGTTTTTGGTAGAAAGATAAGTATACTATTGGATTTCAATAAATGACGGTCTTTGGGGATGTAGAGATTGGCACATAACTCAACCCTCGTGGAACTGATGTAATGGAAGAAATAGGGTTTACCTGTGCCTTTGCAAGAGGAAGAACAAGGAAAGACAATTTTGGAAATCCTGGAGGAGTATTTCCAGGGTTAAATGAAGGGCAGTTGTCTCTTTTAAAGAGGAAGAGATTGGGTGGGAATTTTTTTTGGCATGGTCAGTTTCTGGTAATGGAACCCGGGTCTCCAGCATGGCAGATGAGAATTCTGCCACTGAGCCACAATTGCACCACCTGGGTGTTTGTTTTAATTCCCCAAAAGCACAATTTTTAAACTTCTATGTATTTATTTATTTATTTTGCATGAGCAGGCACCAGGAATTGAACCTGGGTCTCTGGCTATCTATTATTTTTAAAGTATTGTCTATGTCAAGGCAAACATAGGGCAGGATAGGAGTCTGACCCCAGAGAATTGAACTCTGTATTGCCCTTTTGCATGTTAGTAGCAGGTTGTGGTATTGAAGAAAAACCCAAATCTGGATGAAGAACACAATGGCATAGTTATCCAATTGAGGAAATATTTTTAACTCGTGGTAACTTTAACTTTGTAATATCAGATTGCAATTTTTCTACAATTCTGTATTGTTGTAGGAGCTTCAACAATTACATGTGCCACTGGAATTGGCAATTTTTAATCCCTGAGCCTTATAGCAATTCATAATTCTTTAGATTCATTTTCCTATGAACTTTGGAAAACACGTTTTTATAGACTCAAAAAGAAAATCTACACTAAACACACAATTAAAACTAGTGGTAAGGACACTTAGAGGGTTTAATTTGAAAAGAAAAGTAGAAGCTGGGAACAGAAAATATATTTTTACCTTAAATTGTAACTTCATTTCCTGAATATTTTTCCTTTGTCTAGAATGTGACAATAATATGTTGAGGATTTCGTATTTTCAGGTGGGAAATTATTCATAAATAAGTCTTGCAAAGTTAGGGTACATAACAATTTTTTTCTGAATAAAGCTATCACAACAAACATAAAGGATATATTGGGGTCAAACTTTCTTAAGATAACTATGAGATAAAGGAAAATTGAGGTTAAATATATTTTGCCTGGTTTCGACCAGATTAAATCCATGTATTGGGTATTTCCTAACCCATTTAACAGTGATTAATATTAATTCTGACTTGCTGTCACTGCTCCTAGCATCCACTTTTATTTGAGAGATAGCCTTTAAAACTCTTATATTAAAGATGCAATAAGATTACAGTACCATTTGAAGTTTTGTTAGTCAATTTAATATTAAAATGCATTTTTCTTAACAAGATATATATTTCCTTATAAATATATAGTATAAAATTAAAGACTAATTCATTAAAAAAACTGGACTAGATCATGGTTCTATCTATACCTGTTCATAACCTGATAGATCTTAATAGCTATATCTGTTCTGGAAATTAAATATTATACAATGAGATTAAAAAGGTCTCTCAACTCACATTGTCCTATCCCTGGCTAGAGGAGAAACTACAGCAGTCCCTATTTGATGTCGAAATATCCAGGCATCCTCATGCCCAAATCAATGCAAGGAAAAGTTTTTAACTTTCCAAACACTTGCTGATTCATTAGGTACAAATTAATACCATATAATCATGAAAATAAAATAAAGTGGCTAATTAAACTAATTGCTCTATTCTCAAACTTTAGCATTTCTGTACACGACATCATCGCAAACTGTTTTAGAATTAAAACATGTTTTCCCTGGCCCCTAACGTAGAGCAAATAAAGTAACCAAAACCTGAGAAATGCTGATTTTTCTATACATCTGATCAATCCAATTATGGCTATCTCTCCTGACAAAAGCTTTGGTCTCAGGATTAGACTATGTACACAGTGACACGCGCTTAATGGTGCTGAGATTGATGGGTTTCCTTGCTGGGATAGTCTAACATCAAGATGCTTCCAATAGTTGCTTTTGTGAATTTGTCTCTATAGCTTTGCTGGCTGCAGCTTCCAAGTGAAAGTAGCCATTATGTGAGTAATAGTAAAGAAATGACAATAGTAGCTTACAGTTTTTTGCTCTTTATATCTTTCAGAAGGAGAGCAGAGGCATCACTTTACTTGTTTTTTGCCATAACCGCATAAGGTAATTTCTTCCTTATTTTACAGAAGAAATCAGAAATAGATGAATGACTGGCCCAAAGTCACGTTGAGTCTCTTCAAAATTTTCACCAAGATCAAAAGATGAATTTTTTTAAAGATGAAATCTTTTAAAATATATATTTTTTTCATCAAAATAAAGAGGGATGCAATGCAGTAATTCATATGCATGGAGAGGACAAGAAATTATTCATTTTATCACAAAAGATGAGTAAAGCTGAGTCATTTATGGCTATTCTTGTTTTTGGTTATTATGTAACAAAAATTGAGAAATTCCTAAGATGTTTACTAATAGGGCAGATAGACCAGGCATTTTAATTTTTTTTCAGGTAAAAATGTCTACCAAGCATGAACTGAGCAGCTACCTCATTTGTCTGGCCTAAGGAAGCAATATCTCCTTAAATATCACATGACTATTCTCAGAAGGATTTATAGAAATGCCATTAGCTTGACTACGTTTTTGTTTTTACTCAACTTACTATTATTTGAAAGTCAAAAGTATTTACTTACCATGGTAAAAATGTTATTATTTTATGTTAAATTCAACCACAGGCTGCCTTCTGTATTTGCCAACATATGTGTTGGCATGCAACAAAAAAATTTTATGCTAACTTTTGGGCAAAAATATATTTTCTGAATTTGTGAAATATATCTGCTTTATTTTTTCTTTCACGACCACACATGTGACAAGTAAAATGAGGACATATTGTGAAACCTTTCTCAGAAGGTTAAAGTGTATTTTATGTGCCAAGGTTCAACATCACCCTCATTTAAATGGTAAAATTAAAATACTTTAATTGTCTCTGTACTAGTATTCTTTGAATACGGCATTTTAAAAAGTGTAGTGAAAAGGACAGAATTATTTTCTGGACTACGTGCAGTTTGGCTTGTTCACGTAGTTACAAAAAAACACAAATATTTGTCCAACAAAACGCTGAGAATCACGTCTCCTGGGAAACTTATACGAGGTCACAGTTTCGTGAGCTTAAAAAAAATAAAGATCTGGTGAAGCAAACTAGCATGTAACATGAGAAAGTAAAGAATTGTTTGGGGAAAAAAAATCCAGTTCTGGTAGTTGAAACGTCTATTAAGAAAAAGAATAAGTTACTGTCTTACTAAAATACTTTACCTCATACGTAAAACACATTCACTAAGTACATTATTATCTTAACAGATAATTTCTACCACGTCTTGGGAAGGCAAAGAGTAGTGGTCAAATTCCAGCAAGAAAGGAGGAGTTATTTGGAACAACTTTGTCTGATGGGTCCGTAATAAAGAAAGAGGTAGAAAAAAATTTCTTAATATTTTGAAAATGTATAATATGTGTGACAGTGTGGTTTGGGGTATAGAGATGGAAACATTTATGGAGAATGGACAAGCTTGGCTAAGTCTTCTGTGAACTCCAGCATCTTGTTATTTGAGTCCCCACTGGCAAGAGGGTAGGCTCTCACCAAATATCTGTTGAATGACTGAATAAGTGAATCGTAAAAACTCTAGGTTAGGCAGAAGTGAAAGAATTCATCTGAAATCACGGTCTGTGGACACTTCCCACCAAGTAGGTTGAGGATCAGAATGACTCTTTTGTTTATAAAAGCAAATACTATAAACAGTTATAATGGATATCTCTTTTAGTCTCCAGTATCTTAGTGCAGCTAAAAGTAAAAACCTAAAATTGTGGAATTGTAACCCATGTCAAACTCTGAAATATGTTCTACCACTAATTGTGGTGCTGTGCTTTGAAATGTATTGCTTTTTTTTTTTGGTATATTTGTAGTTTTTCACACACTCAAAACAAGAAAGAAAAAAAGTCAATTGTGATGATAAAAAAAAATTTCAGCCTTTTATATCCTGGAGCAGCTAGAAGGAAAAATGTAAAAAAAAAAAGCAAATATTGCAAACCAAGAACCCTTCACGAGCACAAGAAATATTTGCCTGAAGTGTACCATATGCCTCACTTGCCGGTTAACGTGTGTATCTCAGATCACATCACCCTTCTCAAAATCCTCTAGAAGCTTCCATCTCACACAGGATAAGAGCTAGAGTGATTCAGGCACCCTCAAAGGCTGCAGGATGCCCTGTGGTCCCTCACCTCCAACCTTACATATAGACTTCATATTGCAACCCAGGCTAAATGAAATGTGAGATGTGCTTGACATCTAGTTTCCAGAATTTTTGTGTTTTTTACAATTACAGATGGTTCCCCTGGGTTGCATTCCCTAGCGTTTCTGATCACATGGCTCTTTTCCCTTGCAATCCTTTTGCTCTCCTGTTCAGCATCAAGCAGGGCTTGTGGGCTAATGGATGCCACACGTGAATACATTCTGCTTTGCCTACATCGCCCTCGGAAGCAGGAATGACATGCCTGCCACATTTCCTTCATACAGGACTTGACAGGTAGTTGAGGTCTCAAGTGAATATTGTCTTAGTGGATCCTCAAGTTTGAAAGCTATGGCCAGTTCCTAATACAGATTCTGCCAACCAAGAGTGAGCTCCTGGGTGCTTTTACAGACTGCTCCAGCTGTAAATTGAACCGCAGAAAATCAGTTCAAGACATCAAAATGCAATCTGCAGTGTTATCGATGCATTCGAATGGTAGCACAATTAGTTTATTTTGTAATTGCCCTAATTGAAAACATTGCCCAGTTTTAGACTTCATTTGGTTTATGTAATCTGTATTAAACTGCAAAATTGGGTTTAAAATCTTTGTTCTTGATGCATTTCTATTGCTGTGCATGACTCTTTGGTTGCACTCAGCATTTTTTTATGTCTTTCTTTCTTAGAGTGGGAACTATGTCCCAATGACACTAGTTGATACGTGTTTACTAAATGAACAAAAGAAGAAAACATTATTTTAAAGGCCATCATTTTCTATGGCTATTTTTTGAATCATCTAAAATATGCTCCTATAGGGCGGGCCCCGGTGGCTTAGTACGGAGAGTTCTCCCTTGCCATATGCCAGAGATCCGGGTTCAACTCCTGTCCTTGCAAAAAAAAAAAAAAAAAAGAGAGAGAAAAAGCTCTTGTCAAAAATATTACTGTATATACTATATCAAAAATATTACTATATATACTATATTTTATAGTATGTAATTATTTTATATATTATAAAATCTGCTCCTAACATACTATTTTATTATAATAATTAACTGAAAGGCTCTTGGAAGCTAAATCAGGTCAGATGAAGTTAAAAGTAAGATACGAATGTAAACTAAAGTAGAAAATTTTTTATAAATATGTTGGTCATGGGAAGAAACAGAAAAAAACTCGTATAATGTTTATTTTCAAGAAAACAAAGAAAGTTCACCATTAATATAGCTAGATGATTTGATATTATAGGATATGCTAAGGATACCAAGGAGATTAAAACACAAGCAGTCTTCTAGCAAAAGCCAATGTGTAAACAAATCACGCTAAGTGAACTGATGAAAGTAAAAACAAAGTTCGCCCAAACCCTTGTTGGGAGTTTTCACTTTGTGCTGGGAGGTAGGAGCAAGAAATGGCACAGCAGCCAGCGTTAGGCTGATGCCAAAACAACTGGTTTGGACAGGCCATGTGGTCACACTCCAGCCCCAGCCCTGCCCTCTCCAGTGAAGCAATCACACTTGTTGCTTGTATAGAAGGTGAAAAACGTGAATTAAAAAAAAAACTTTCCTTTTTGATTATCCTTTATGGGGCAGTGTATGCCCCATAAAAGAAGAATTATCTATCACTAATCTTCTCCAAAATACTCTATTAAAGTAGGGAATAGGTTCAAGGAGAACTAACAGCAACCATAAGGCTGGACAGTAAAGCAAGATTTGAAAAATTGCTGGAGTGCCCAAGAGTGATCAAGAAACCCTGATGCTTTTAGGTGCAAGGAGCTGACATCATCAGTATAGAAAAATCCTCTGAATGTTGGGAAGAGTCTACAGCAAAACTGTTTCAAAAGAAAGCAGAATGATTCCAGGGGCTATAGAACAAAATGTTTGTCATATATGCGAATACAACAATCAAATATTACCAGAGTTAAGTATTTTAGTTCTAGCCAAAATGTTGAGCCTTCTTTAAGTATGGAATGTCAATGGAGAAATCTGGGCAAGATCCATTATTTTGGAGTAAGAAAGAAGTTTAACCATCATCTAGGCTCACTCCTTTACTTTATAAAGAATATGAAGCCCAGAGAGATAAAATGATTTGTGCAGGGTAAAACTGGGTAAGAATTAAAACAAAGAACTCCTAGCTGTCAGCTCATTGCTATTCCTACTAATGTGACTTCTGGAAGTTTTGCTTTTTTTGAAGCCCTGATAAGATATAGACAAGAAAATGTTCTAACTGTGGATGAGCCCATTAAAAATTCCTTTGCTATTTAAAATGCTAAGTTGGCATTTGAGAAAACTCCAAAAGATTGCTTTGTTCTCTATTTCCACAGAGAACACACTGTACAATATATGAAGACCGTTGTCTGAAATTAAGCCACTATTATTATTTTGAAATCACGGATGTCGCTAGCACTTCCTATGTCAGCAGCTGAGGGTACTTCAAACTAACTTTTGAAATATGGGCTAAATGTAGAATTGCAATTTCTGTATTTCCACCACTATTCTACCTCTGCCATGTGCAATGAACACTAAAATCCAAGCTCATAGTTTTTCTTCATTTGAGACAAAAGGTATGTTTATAATTTTGGGTAAAAAAATCCCTCAAAGTTTGCTTACTATTAATTTTGTAACTAATTTGTATAATTTTATAATGTCCTGTTTGTGCCATAGCAAATTATAAAGAAACGTCTCATGATATAATAACATAGTTTATTCTTTTGTAGAATAAAATCCAACTAACTTGGTGATCAGCCAAAAATGTAAGCCTTTAATCCACTTCCATTATTACAGATCAAGCAATTTCTTGCATCTCGTTCATGAATGATAATTCTTCCCTAATAGAATAATATTTAAAAATAAACCAACAAACCAGACTTTTTCTAAATGCATCCCTTTGAATAAATGTTCTTTAAAAGATGGTTCTCTTGAATGTTCCTTTTTTTCCTGTTATTCCTCTGGAGAATTTCTAAGATCTGTGAAGCTCTGTTTTTCCGATTTCTTTCCTTCTCTCCCCCTCTTTCATTCTCTCTTTCTCTGAGGCAGGAAGTTCGAGGGTGTCGACTTCATCTGGATTTTTCCCAATCTCAGAAGGTGGTCTTTGTAAAAAGATTTCAAGTCTGCAAATTTCTTCCTGATTTTATTTTTCAGACAATTGCGTCAATAAAAAAGCTTTAAGTGTTTGCTTTCTTCCCCTCCTAGCTCTAAAAGAATCAAGAATCTTCTTGTTCATTGAAACTGTACTGTATTTTCCTGAAAGGGGTGGGGGTTGGAGTTGAGAGTTGAGAGTCACAAGCTCTTTGGACCACAGAATCCCTAACTCACCCACATCAGTGTGTTCTTTCCTGATATCATGGACCTAACTCTCCAGCCCTGCACACTTTATGAAGGATGGCTGTTATGATTTCCCTTTCCCTTCTGGTCTTAACAGTGACCGCTTTGACTTTTATAAAAAAGGAAACGTTATGGAAAAACTGCTTCCTGTTAATAAGCATAATAAAATGGCAAGGATACAAATGTCATATAGCACGCTCCATAAAAAGAGTTTTATGCAGAACTCTTTTTATAAGTTGTTGTGTAGGAGGATGGCAGGGGGAACAGCCCCCTATTTACCCAATATTGCTTTGTGTATATTATGCATGGATGATGTTCAGCTTCATCTCTACTCATTGCTGAATCTTAGCCATTGTTCAATTAAATAGAAATTACTTTCTGTCACCCATTCTGAACATTCCCCAGGTGATTCTCTCATTGCTGTAGTAGTAGCATCTAGGGCATGTGTTGCATGCTCCATGGAGACTTGCTGAATGGCCTCGACAAATGAATCCCAACAGGCAATGAGTTTGCCTTACCCTGATGTGTGCTGTGTGTCTTGCTCAAAGGTTTCTTAAACACATGCTGCCTTGTACTCATGCTCCTCAAAAAGGGTCAGTCCAATGTCTTGCAGCATTAGAGGCTGTGCTTCTCCTCTTGGTAGCAACTTTTAATCTCCCATAGGTCCTTGCAAAATATCTTCTTTGTTCAAGCAAATGTTGGTTGTCCAACTACAAGATTTCCATAATAGTTTTCCTCAAGCTCACTGCAAGTGTTCTATACCTTCTAATCATGAAAGAACAGATAATTTAGACCTGAGTATTTGCTGGAGCTGTGAAGGCATCTAGTGAATGGTCTCTACCAGGGAGGATCTCCTAGGGTAGCGGCAGGATAAATAAACATTTTTAAGCTCTAGGTAATGACTGCCACCCTAAAGGTATGAGAGTGCAGGGTTCTGAGAAGGGATAAGAGAAGGGATGGAGACAGACTTGGGGAAGATGATGGTGTCGGCCAAAATTGTAGCACACAAACAGAGACTTTCCTTCCATGTTCTCCTGAAAGCCCGTTGCTGTTATTCATAGGGTAAAAGAGATGATTGCATCTGCAGGGTTTACATGTGATACTAAGGCCAGACATCCTTGGACAGATTCCTTTCTTGTATGGAATGAAGGCTGCTTATGTTTCACAGTATGAGGGGGAAACAGGGTCCAATGGATATAAAAATAGGCACAGAAATACTACGATAATGAAGAAAAGTAGCCATGCCAGTGAACTAGGATACCACAGCGATGTGTGTTGGAAGGTGTGCTGGTTTGAAAGGAAGTGTGCCCCCTAAGAAAAGCCATGTTTTAATATAAATCCCATTTCTTAAAGGTAGAATTCAATACTGTATGAATTCAATACTGTATGTTTGAAACCATAATGAGATCATCTCCCTGGTTGATGTGATTTAGTCAAGAATGGTTGTTAAACTGGATTAGGAGATGACATGTCTCCACCCATTTGAGTGGGTATTGATTGGTTTACTGGAGTCCTATAAAAGAGGAAACATTTTGGAGAAATAGATCCAGAGAGATTCAGAGAGAGCAGAACGATGAAGCCATGAGATGCAGAGAGTCTACGAGCCAGCAACCTTTAGAGATGAAAAAGGAAAATGCCTCCCGGGGAGCTTCATGAAATAGGAAGCCAGGAGAGAAAGCTAGCAGATGATACTGTATTCACCATGTGCCCTTCCAGCCGAGAGAGAAGCCCTGACTGTGTTCGCCATGTGCCATCTCACTTGAAAGAGAAACCCTGAACTTCATCGGCCTTCTTGAACCAAGGTATCTTTCCCTGGATGCCTTTGATTGGACATTTCTATAGACTTGTTTTAATTGGGACATTTTCTCGGACTTAGAACTGTAAACTAGCAACTCATTAAATTCCCCTTTTTAAAAGCCATTCCGTTTCTGGTATATTGCATTCCAGCACCTAGCAAACTAGAACAGAAGGATTTCACCAACTCTTTAGGTGTAAATTCAGCACATCAGTCTACACGGGGCTTCTCAACAGTAATTTCCCTCACCCTACATATCTTCTGTCTCTCCATGCCCTTCCCCTTAAATCCCTTCCCTGTCCTGGGCATGCCTATGCATCTAGTTGGAAGAAGAAGTGTATGCTGTCAATTTCTACCGGACGAAAATTTGTGGGTTTTATCCTCCACAGTTTTTATTTTTTAAAAATAGTTTTTCACTTTTTTTGAAGGTAAAAATATAACTTGATATTGGTTTCAAACTATGTGTGCTCCTTTAGAAGGGACATTTCGCCCAATTCTGCCCATCCCCCTTATGAAATACCCTTCAGTTCCCTTTCTCTAAAGGTCAACGAACTGGCTCAATGACTTGCCCAAGATCACAAAGCTAGTCGGTGGCAGAGCTGGTACAAGCTTCATCTTTTCTCTCTGAAGCCATTGCACTGTGACCCCACGATATACACTGTGCTCAAGGATGCTGACCGAGTCACACTGTTTGATGCTTTTGCACATATAGCAACAACAATATTTGAGGGGCATTTTTCTCCTTATTGGAAACTACTGGCTCATCTTACCTTATTAGTAGGGGAGAGGAAGCACAGCTGGAGGATCTCATTTTTGCATACTGTTCCATGTGTACACTGCAAGGTGGAATGCCCCATGGTAGGCTCAGGAGATGCACAATGAGAATCTCACTATTTCAGAGATAATAATCTTACCTCTTTCAGAAGGGCCCAAACCTACCGCTGTGAGGTCAATGGGGATACATAAGCCTCATAGTTCAGCAAGTACATTTTCACCCTAGCCTGTGCAGATTCTGCCCAGATTTATTCAAGATAATGTTACCAATTCTTCACCTGCCATTTCATCCTGTAGCCCATGATAACGTATACCACATGTGGCCAAGAAGATCTGAAAAACCCTAAACCCACCTGGGAACTTTACGTTCCTAATGTAATGGCAATCTATCCTCAACAGGAGGAATAAAATGTCTTTGCCACTTATGTTCTTGGTAACTTGTACTTGGTGCAGATGGATCTGTTCTTTACATCTAAATCGAACTCCCCTTTGAAAGCAGGAAAAATTCAACAGAGTTATAATCCAAGTAACATTGCAAGGCATTTAAGCTCGCTCTCTACCAACAGTCTTTAGAGAAGAGCATTGAACACATGTTTTATTAGCTGTGATAGCTGCTTCTGGAGCTCCCATAACCCTATGGTTTTATTGTTGATCACTATGATGAATAGGTATCATTAGTACAAGGGAATAAAAATAAATCAGAAGCAAGCAAACTTCCTCTTTGTCAGACAACATATATCTGGTGATTTTGAACTGGAGATTTTGAATTGAAAAATCTCGAGGCTATCCAAGGCAGCTTTCCGTACAGTCTTAGAAAAACAAGCAAAGGTGTTCAGGAGGTGCTTTTAACTGGTTGCCAGCATTCAAGGAACTTCACAAAAGACTGTTATTTAGCATGGAAATATGGGATGATTGCATATGTATCAGGTTTGTCATTCTTGTGGGAATATGGGTCCTGGAACTTGGGCCTTAATTATGGCAGAAAGTTCTAGGTTCTATTAGCTACAAAGGAAAACAACTGCTGGGGATGATTTTTACTTCTCTGCTATAAGAGACATATCACGGAAGGAGAATGCTTTAAAAATATGACCTGTCGGGCCATGGATTAGTTTCAAAGAGTCCATCCAAAGAACAGAAGAGAGTAATGTGATACGTATTCAGCTTAAGTGAACATTCACTGTTGTGCTTTTCACATTCCTTAGTTATTGGTGTTGGTTTATGAAAAAGCTTTAATTTTGTCTGACTTTTGAAGAGGGCCTGTTGAAAATTGTGAATTTATTACAGATTTCACATGAAGCAGCTACAAGTACTTTTTGTGCTTGATTGTCTTCAAATTGGGGTTGCTCGTTTCTGCTTATGAGGAAGCAGCATTGTTCTAATAGCTCTCTTCGGAGTTTCTATTTTTGGCTTATTATTCTCTGATGAGGAAACAGGAACCTGACATTTTGCTGGATTCCCAGGACCTATGTCTTTAAAGACTGGGAATATCAACCTTCCCTAGAGAGCAAAGAGGACCATCCGGGACAGAGAGGAAGTTCTATTTATGGGGGACATGAAAGGGTCTGGAAGAGCTAGAAGGAGAAAATGGCAGCTAACCTCCCTACTTTTTTTTTTCTTTGCAGTCCAAAGGATAAGCGAAAGAAATAACCTACAATAAAAGGAAGAGAAAAAAGATGAAATTTGGACACAATGAAAAGTTTTTCCTAAGAGTCAAGAGCCACTCAAGTTCTTGGCTAAAAGTGAAGACCAATCTCGGGGCACACTGAGAAGGATGGTCAAGAGCTTGGGGCAATTTGGAGAGTTGGTGTTTGAGTTCTTGGAGCACCAAAGTGAAGTTCATAAAGCCCTAAGGGCTTTAGGCAGAAGGACATTTATCTTCTCAACTAGGAGGGTTAGATGTGATGTGAACAAGACCAAGTGCACAGAGTCAGATGAAATCTAAGCTTGTGCAAAGGGGCATAAAAGCAGCAGACATTCTCTTTTCTTCCTCAACTTAATGTATTCCTGTGCCATATTTACCAAGCGTAACTTAGAATTCTTAAGCAAAATCTTTGCCTTTGAGCATTTTACAGTCGAATTGGAGGAACTTCCATAAACAAAGATTTAAAACACGATGATAAAACTCCCTCTAAAGCTTTAAGGTTAAAACCTATTCACATTTATTAACATATTTAAAGGGCTCTCTTTATTGTACTTGAGTACTTAATTGATAACATGGAACATATGTTCCATATATGAAAGTTAGAAAGCTTAATACAAGGATCTTTTGTGACACCACCGTTCCACCCAATAAACGGAAGCTTGCTTATGGCACACAACTATCTATACACTCCTCTTCTATCCCATCCCCACCTCCCTCCAAGGTGTGACACTCTCCTAAAGGTTTTTGTTTTTGCTTTTTATTCCTTTGCTTCTTTAAAAGTAGAGGGTTTAAATCATATCTATGTATGTCTAAATGAGATATTATTTAGGTCCGTTTTCAAGCTCTGTAATAATGATATTCTGTTCTATGCAGCCTCGCAAAACTTGCCTCCTCTACTCTCCACAACATTATTTTATAAAAATCTAGTATTGTACATTAAGGGACTTACTTTATTTTATATTAGTATATATTCCATTTTGTCGATAGACTGCAATGTCTTTATCTAATCTCCCATCAATAGACATTTGGATTATTTCTAGTTTTCTGCAATGAACATTGATTCAAAGAATGTTCTTATGCATGTTTCCTGGAGAACAAATTCAAGAGTGTTTCTCAAGTATATGTCTAGGGGTGAGGTTCCTGATTTTTGGAATATATGAATATTTAACTTGAAGATACAATGCCAAACTGTTTTATAAAATTCTTATACCAGTTATACTGACTTTAATTAGTGTCAACCTAGAGCTTGTAAAATGGCATATTATTGTGAATTTAACTTGCATTTATTGGCCATTGTTATGGAAAGGTCATTCATAACTTTTCATGTCTTTTCCTTTTTTGGGGGGGGGGGGGGGTGCACGGTCCGGGAATGGAACCTGAGTCTCTTGTATGTAAGGCGAGAATTTTACCACTGAACCATCTGTGCACGCTTCATGTCTGCTTTCTTATCTTTTCTTAAACAAAATTATTTCTACATTCTTGGATGCTAATACATTGTTTCTGAGTTGCAAATGTCTTTTTCCATTTTGTGGGGTTTTTTTTTTTAATGCTTTCTTTATAAAATCTTTCTATGAACAGAAATTCTAAATTTTAACATATGTTTATTCAAACATGTCCATCTTTTATTTTATGATTACACAATTAGCATCCTTTCCATCTTGTTTAAGAACTCCTTATTTAACTGCCCCAAGTTGAAATTTATCTTTTCAGATTTTCATCTAAATAGTCCAAACATTTCTTTTCATATTTAAATCATTACTCCATCTTGAATTGTATGCATGTGTGTGAGAAAGAGAGATAGAGATAGAGAGATGAGATTGACCTAATTTTACCTTTGTAACCAATTCCAGGCATCAGCCCTCTTCTTCATTTATCTTAAGGACGCCTCTGTCATATATAAAAATTCTATCTCTGTGGATTTTTCTGGACTCTCTCTTCTATTTCACTAGTCAATCTGTCTGTTCCTTCACAAATACTACACTGTAGTAATTATAGGATGTTCTAGTTTGCTAGCTGCCAGAATGCAATATACCAGAATCAGGATGGCTTTTAAAAAAGGGGAATTTAATAAGCTGCTAGTTTATAGCTCTAAGGCTGAGAAAATGTCTAATTAAAACAAGTCCATAGAAATGTCCAATCCAAGGTATCCAGAGAGATACCTTGGTTCAAGAAGGCCAGTGAGGTTCAGGGTTTTTCTCTCATCTGGAAGGGCACATGGCGAACACGGCATCATCTGGTAGCTGCTTCTCCTGGCTTCCTGTTTCATGAAGCTCTCCAGAAGGCATTTTTCTTCTTCATCTCCAAAGGTCGCTGGCTGGTGGACTCTGCTTCTTGTGGCTAAATTGTTCTGCTCTGCTCTCTCTGAATCTCCGGCTTTCTCCAAAATGTTTCCTTTTTTATAGAATTCCACTGAAATAATCAAGACCCACCGAAATGGGTGGAGACACACCTCCAGCTAATCCAGTGTAACAACCACTCTTGATTAAATCACATCTCCAGGAGATGATCTGATTATTTCAAACATACAATACTGAAGAGGGATTAGAAGAAACGGTTGCCTTTACACAATGGGATTAAGATTAAATCACGGCTTTTCTAGGGTACATACATCCTTTCAAACCAGCACAGGATATTTTTAAAAAGTTTCGACATTTGGGTGGCTTTGTCCTTTCATCTTTTACCCCTTCAAAAATTCTCTTTGCTCTTCATGTACATTTTAGAACAGGCTTGTCAAATTTCTTGAAAACCACTGTAAGAATTGTGATTTTAAGTGCCACTGACTCTATGGAGCAATTTTGGAAGAATTGAAAATTTTACAATACTAAGTCTTTTTCATCTGTAAGCATGACATAAGCCTCCATTTTAGAGCTTCTTTAATATTTTCCAAAGAACTTTTATAAGGTCTTGTATAAAAGGAGGTGCTACAGGCAACAGGGAAACACCTGGAAATTTATTTCTTTCTAACTTCAAGTTTCTGTTGTTTTTGTAAATTATAACTTTAAAAATATGCATTTTCTACATTTTTGTGGGTTTGTTAACCGTTTTATTACCTCTAATAATTTGTCTGAATATTTTATTGTTTTTTTCTGAGTAGACAGTCATATAATCTGCAAAAAAAATCTGATTTAAACGAACCCAGGTCTCCAGCATGGCATTTCTAATACTTTTTGCACCTTCTCCCTTTCTTTCTTGACTAATCTTGATAGAAGTTTGTATATTTATTTTTAGGCTTTTCAAAAAGTCAACTTTTACTTTTGTTAGTCTCCAAATGTGTCCACTTTGTATTTCTTTGATGCATCCCAGAAATTTAGAAGAGCACTGTATTTTTATTATCATTCAGTTATTTTAAAAGTTCAATTCTGAATTTTTCTTTAACTCTTGAACTACTAGTGTGAATGTTTTAATTTTCAAATATATGGAGACTTTTACTAAGTTCTAATAAATTGTCTGACTTAATTGTATTGTGGTTTGCATATCCAATCTCTGTGATAATTTTCTTGAAATTTGTCAAGACATATTTTATGGCCTACAATATCAATTTTGAAAATGCTCCAGGAGTAATTGAGAAGCATATATATGCTTTAATTGCTGTGTGCAGAGTGTTACAAATGCATCAGAGCACGCTTGATTATTGTATTGCTTAAACCATCTGTTTCTTCATTAAAAGTTTATGCTTTCTCATTAAGAGATCTGATACTCTCCCACCAAAATGGGAGATTTTTCACACTTTTATCCAGTTACATTAATGTTTTATTTATTGTGTACCTGTTTAGAATTATTGTATTTGTCTCAGGTGGTGATCATTATGTGGTGATCCAATTTAAACAATTTTTCGTCTTAAGTATATTCTTTCATTTGTCTATATTTATTATCTTTATTCATCCTTTTACTTTCAACTTTCCCAAGTTCTTGTATTTTATGTATGTGTTTGTAAACAGCATTTGGCTGAATGCATTTTCTTTTCCCAAATAAATTCTTCCTTTAGTTGATGATTGAAATACACTTACATTTTTGGTGATTACTGATATATTTGGATTTGATTATACTATTTAAATTTTTTAAAATTTTATTTATCCCATTTAAGAAATATTTTTTCTCTTTGTTGTGGTATTGATTGACTCTTTTATTTGTTTGAGTTTTTGTGTTCTATTTTCCTCTCTGGCATTTATACACCCTACTTCTATTCCAGTAGTGATTATTGTTGAAATTTTTCCATGTATATTTTCCATGGCAGATTTATATTAATAAAAAAAAAAGTTAAAAAAAAAAGTCTTAATTCAACTCCCACTTCCCTAAAAGGTACAAATACCTTAGAATTTTTAAACTCTGATCATCCCCTTTCTGACTTGACCTCAATTTTATCATCTGCCTTTTCTGCATGTTTTGTAGTATGTGATTGGGTCTTGTTGCTTGATCTTAATAGAGAGAACTCTGTGGGTCTAAAATGGGGATTGTGAAGGCCTTTTGACCAGAGAGGTTTTCCTTCTGACAGTACTTAGAGGACACCACCAAACTTAGGGGCTTGGCTGAGCTTGGGAATTCCAGGCTTCCTTTCTCCCTCCTGAGGCGGCTCAAAACTCTGTTTTCCCATTGCATGCTGCTACTGGCATCAGCCTTCAGGATTTTTCTGCTTGCCCACTCCTAACTTCCTAACAGGGTTCCAGGTCTTCCTTTTGTGCCCAGCTCATGCTGCTGTCATGTTTGGGAAGGGAGTTCCTCGGTGATCTCCCCGAAGGACTGCAAGATCAAAAGACATCTGAACAAGTCTGTCCTTTCCAGGGTTTGGCTGTTCCTGAACCAAGAAGTCCCCTCAGGGCACCTCATCAGGCAAAACGCTGTAAGGAAAACCTTCCTTTCAGTCCAACGACAACACTGTGAAGTAGGAACTATTATACTACATAGACATTTTTTTTTCAATTTTTAAAATTAATCTTTAAATTAAAAAAAAAGACACCAAACACAAATATTCTTAACATATGATCTTTCCATTCTACATATATAATCAGAAATTCACAATATCATCACATAGTTGCGTACTCATCATCATGATCACTTCTTAGAACATTTGCATCAATTCAGAAAAAGGAAATAAAAAGACAACAGAAAAAAATTCGTGCATACCATACCCCTTACCCTTCCCTTTCTTTTTTTTTAATTTATTTTTTATTTATGCTACATAACCACAAACAAACACGTTCTTATCATATGATCATTCCGTTTTTGTTATATAATCAATAACTCACGCTATCATCACATAGTTGTATATTCATCATCATGATCATTCTTAAAACATTTGCATCAATTCAGAAAAAGCAATAAAAGAAAATAGAAAAAAATTCATACATACCATACCCCTTACCTCTCCCCTTTACTGATCACCAGCATTTCAATCTACTAAATTTATTTTAACATTTCCTACGTAGACATTTACTTGGGTAAGAAGCAACGTCTAGTTGAGTAAGAGGGTTGGGCTTGAGTTTTCTACTTTGGTTCCATAATCATTTTGCTTCAGAACAAATCTAAAAATGCAAAATAATACACAAAGCCAAAACACACTAATGCTGAGGGAAAGCAGAATAAGGATGTGATTAGAGATTTTATTTATGTAGATGCAATCACTGCTTTTGAAGAATATGGTGGAATTCATAGCTGCTTGTGTACTATTTCTGCCCTTATTTTTCTAGTACTGCCTAGTCCTGTAAATTCATCAGTTGCCATGAGTCCTTATTGAGAGCTTTGTTACCATTTATTTGCCTCCTTTGACAGGTATTGTGGCATGCATTGGATGCATTGGCCATACTTATTTCTCATGGTTACTCCAACTCTATAGAGATTATTAAGGCTGACAGATTAACATTCACACTGTCACAAGCTAACAGGCGGTGAGATCCATAACTCAAACCAAATTCAGTCTATTCCCAGAGTCCGCTGCCTTACACTCTCTGCTCTACAAACCGTGCTTGTATAGGAGCATTGTCTTCTAGAAGAAGCGAGAATTAGAACAGTGATTTTATTCTCAGTGGCAACATTAATCTTGAGATTTTCCAATATACAGGTCAAAGAGGGAACACCCCTCTCTTTTGGATCCTGTAAATAAAGAATAGTCCTGGACTTTCTGAAGTCTTCTGTATTTTATATAAAACCTTAAAAGCTGTTTAGGCTTTTATAAAATGTAAACAGCTGCTACTGCTTTATAAAATGTAACTTTATATAAAATATAAACAGATGCTACTGTTTTGCTTCATTTTTTAAATCCTATATATACCATTAGGATAGGGTTTTTATGTTAATTCTTGGTTCTGAACCAAAGCCAGACTAATGGGCTTTGGAGCTCTGACTCATGGGGCTGAGTTTTAGTCCTGCCCTCACTCGCTTTGTGATCTGCAGTATGTTACTTATTGATCAGGGCCTCAGCGCTTTCATCTATCAATTTGAACCTAATTTATTTAGCTGTTGGTAAATGAGATAAGGCTATAAAGAGCCTGGGCCTGGTGCTGGCAACTAGTTAGTAGGAGACATTGGTATTTGTGAAGGCAAATTGCAAAGAGATTATGTAATTTTCCATACCCTTTTACCGAAGTCCAGGTTTGAATGTTAAGATTAACTTAAAAAATTTGCAATAAAAAATGACTGCTGCCATTTAAAAAAAAATGTGATCTACATAATTTGACATGACCTTGGTCTTCTACTAGTTGTTAAAATTCCATGTTGAAGAAAATGCTATTGCTTTGCTAAAAGTCTATATAGATATTCAAATGGCCCAAAGTTGTGTTTTCCTGAAGGGAAAGTATGAATATCAAAGAGAATTAAACGTATAAGCAACACAAGTTTCCGCTCTGCAGATAATGGTAAAATAGTTTAGCATTGTGGGAAAACATCCTGGCAGGGCAGCTTATTTTGTATAAAGTGGGGCAACTGGATTCCCCTCTATTTTTCTGGAGTTTACATAAAGCACTGCCCAACAATAAATCCATTTGTGCTCAGCCTCCCATTCGACCACATTTTTTTCCCTCAGTGAACAAATTTATTTCCTCTTGAGGAAGAGTTTAATAAAACATTTGAATTACATAATCCTCTGATACAGGGGGAGAAGAGGAAAGCACATTTGTCTTATCTAACTGCCTAAGTTAAACACAATTAAAAAAAAAAGTAATCCACTGCCCAAGGAGCCCTTATTTTTATTTTTTTAATTTTTAACGTTTGTAGCCTAAGGTACGGGCTAACCATTCTAACGATGATTTAAAATAAAAAACTGCCTTTCAGCAAAGTCGCAGAGTGCTCCGCAGCTGATCCTCCCGCCTCGCTCTACTCCTACCCTGAAGCCACGCCCACCTCGCTGGGGTGACGTCATTCCGGCTCCTCCCCCAGGCCGGATCTCAGGGTCGAGGTTCAGCCCAGGCGCCCTCCCGCTCTGGGGACCACAAAAATCCCAAAAGTTTCTTAGCTAGCACCCTTTAAAAAGTTGAGGCCTGTGGAAAGCCTACGCACGGAAAGTCTGTTTCTATTTCAGTTGTGTATCAGTTAAGATGGAAAATTTTTAAAGTCCACACAGATGGTAAATAAATTTCTGCTACATGAGGCAGTTCCTGGAATCAAGCAATTTTCTCAAATAACAAGTGCCAATTTATTTTTTCAGCGGGACTTATTTTTAACTTTCCCAGGGAACGGTTGAGAGACTGGGAGCAGTGTCCTCTCTGCCACCTTTGGAATCTAAGTCTGCTTCTAGGAGAAGAAACCAGCGCTGTTCTCACCGCAGACTTAGATTTCTGTACACACTTCCATACATTGAGTGAAGGGGGCGGTTGTTCATTTTCTTGGGGGAGGAGAATGCGTGGGGGAGTGAGAAAATGGAAAGTCTGAAGAAAAGATGTATGGTTTCACCCAATGTTTAGATTTCTATAATTTGCTCCAAAAGTTATGAAATTGACTCATATTCTTGCTTAGGAATTTATTAACTCTCTTGGACGAATGAAAATAATGCATGAGAATCCATTACACCCTGTTAGACTCGCCCTGTGTCCCCAGAAGCCTTCAATGTGCGTCTCTTAGGAGATGCTTTGTTGGGTAATGTTTCATTGGGGAGGATCATTCCTGGGATGCATTTGGCAGAGAGTACTGATGTCTTAAACAAAACTATGCCATTTGCCAAATGAGGGAGGTTCGAACATCTAGTAGCCGGGGCTCTCTAGTCGTATGAAACTCAAAAATGAACAATCCAATAATTGAATTACTTCTGCTGATAGTTTAGATGAAGTATCAAAGTGGAGCGCTAAATACATAGCCCTTTAAAAATGTATTAACTTTTTTTTTGGTAAAACATTTCAATCAGTACTACAGAGAATATCAAGTAACAAATTAGTATTTATTGAGTGCCTGAATAGTAGACACTGGAAATAAGGAAAGAATAAAAAAATCTGTCTTTGTCTTAAAGAGGTTATGCATGAAGATAAATATGACGGCTGTTCTCTTACGCCTAGGGACCAGACTGTGTGTGATGAGGGGCAGGGATAATATGCCCACGTGACCTGTCAAAAGAGATACCCAATGCCCAGGTGGGTTACCAGGGAACCACCCACGCTGAAACAGGGAGACAGATTTTTGGAAGAAAATTTTTGAAATTCTTTTCTTAGTGGCACTGTTATAACCTTTCAGTTGCGGGGACAGCTTTTCTTATGTGGCCCGTAGTAATTCTGGAGAGTAAACACTGACAAATACAAAAAAAAATGTTCGTTACATTGAGTTTAACACACTTTACTAACCTACAAGTATGTAGGGATCAAAAGAAAGAAGAGCTGAGAGGACAGAAAGATTTCCTCTTTTAACATCTTCCCTTGAACAGTGTGGGGACAAGATGAGGAGGTGACAGACTTGGTCTCAGAGATATATTGGCAAAGCTGGGTTGAGAATGACGTTTTACGTGAGCCAACTGTTAGCTCCGTTATCACTAAAGAAGCAATCGCCCATAGTATTTATGTGAAAACTTGTCAGCATGGTTTATTAAGAATGAAAGACTTGTGAGATTTATTCCCCAAACTTTTTTTTTTTCCTTTTAAATTTTGGTCACGAAGTGTCCCATAATTTTATTCCAAATCAACGTGTAGGTATTAAGAATGAATACGAATATATTTCAATAAAAATCTAATTAAAATGGAAAATTTTTATAGACTAAGACAAAATTAACAGTTTCAGTTTAAAAAGTAATAATCTTCTAAATATTGACAGCTGATCTTTCTTCTTTGCCTTGAACTTGAATACTAGGGTGAAATTTGTTTAAACAGTCTTTTCAAAAAGATATTTCCAATAGTAGAGTATAGATATCTGAATAATTAAAGTCTGATTTTAAAAATCTTTACTTTGGTAAAAGTTTGATTTTCAAAGTTGGTTCAAAAGGATTTTGATACTCTAATCTTCAGGGCCCAGAGAAATGCCAAACTTTCTATCAGGCCTTTGGCCAAACAGAGTGGTTAAAATAATGAATTTCCTGTTATTCTTAGCATGTGCCCAGAAGCAATGGAGATTTTTGGACTGACTTAGTGAATTCAAGAAAGAAAGTGAATAAAAGAGACTATTATGTGTAGCAACCATAGAAAATAAAGATTATAAACAGTAGTAGTTTTACAATGAAAAAGAAGACATAACCAGAACCACAAATTCTTTTCCAGAGATGGGGAGACTCCTTGTTGCGTTCCAGCTCTGAGGTAAATTGGGAAAAATTCAGACTGCGTGGTTGAATCTCAAATCCTTAGAAGAACTTACAGTGGACTGAGGTAAATGAAGTTAAAAGTAAGCCTCAATAATGAACAAGTATTGGGTAAGTGGCGTCAAGAACCGAATTGGTGATGTGAAAGAAACCGCAGATGTCCTCTTCAAAAACTAATTAGGGGGCGGGCCAGGCAGAGTTCTCGCCTGCCATGCCGGAGACCCGGGTTCGATTCCCGGTGCCTGCCCGTGTAAAAAAGAAAAAGAAAAAGAAAAAAAAGCTAATTAGAGATGAGTGAAATTACTCAGGCTCTAAAATGAGAATAAACCTAAATTCTCATCATTCCTTTCAACCTGGTGTTTTCTGTCATTCCCACATCTTGGATCATTACTTCATGATCAGTTCTCCACTGAACTCTGGACTGGAGGTTGGTAAAGTTCCATGAAATAATCAGTTCCCAGAATACCATTTCCAGGGAATAAGAAAAAGTGAGCAGTTATAGTGGTAAAGTGTGACGGGAGGATGTATCCATATACAAGCAAAAAGTACATTTTTTAAACTTTAAATAAAATAAATAAGAAATTATTTTAATGTTGTTTCAGAATTTTAATTAGTATTATTTATTTCCTTGTGAATATTAGCTCTTCCCACGGCTTTCTGTGGCCACCCAGCTACAATAGCTTTATTTTTCATGATGGTTTAAAGCATCATGCCAATGATCCAATGCTTAATTTTCTATAAAAATAGCTGGATTGAGGTTTTTAAAATATTAGATAATTTAAAACATAAGCAGATATAGTCTTATAATTTCAGCAGGGCTTTCTTATGCTTTGAAGAAGCTTGAAATTTAGAGAAGGAAAGAAGGTATATTTTCATTAATATATACATCCGCGGCACAGGTTTTTTTAGTAAGCTTAATATTTAAGCTGATCGTGTAATTTGTCATTTAAATGGAGTACTTTGGGGATAAAAGGGGGAGCTAATCAGGCAGGATGCTGGGAAACAGGTATTAGCCCGAGCATTCAGGATAAATCTGGATGAATGGGTCACCACACTAATGGAGCAAGGACCATAAGAGATTAGCATTATGAGGGTTTTTTCCCACGAGTTTTTGTTTCTTAAGGCATTTGACAGCAGCATATTTACCTTTGAATATCTAGCAATTGGCATAATGCGTGAAATGTCAGGTGGTTAAAAAAAAAGCTGAATGAATGACTCGATGATCAATTGAATTAACAAATATATATTTTCATGCAAACCATTTTTTTTTGGCATGGACAGGCACTGGGAATTGATCTCGGGTCTCCAACATGGCAGGCAAAAATGCTGCCACTGAGCCACCTTTGCACCCTACCTGCAAACCATTTTTATTTCATCTTAGGACACAGTCTTTCATGTACCTGAAACCTAAAGAAGATGTTTAAAACATCTGAGTCCAGGTCATGAGATGATAGCATAGTGAGTGAATCTGTTTTCTCTTTTCCAGGGACCTAGTACAGGAAGTTTTGTTTTCCCCTTACATCAACCTTATTGAAAATAGAGACAGGCATCACATGTGGCTGGGGAATTATGGACTCATTCAGCCATTTGTTTGTTACCCTGCCATCTAGCCATCCATCCATCTGTCCATCTACTAGACAACTTCCTATTTCTCACTATGCATTACTAGCCACTGGAGCTATACGGCTTTCATACATAATCCTGTCCTGAACGAGCATGTGGCACTACCAAATAATCACTTATTAGACTGATCTTCAAACAAGATGAAAACAATTATTAATCCCCCTCATGTACCTTATTTCCTTCCTCTTTGAGGATATCTTCTGGGAGACAGGATGAAAGAGGTAGCTTTGGAACCTCAAAGGAAGAAGAATGAGTTTGAAATGGTCAAGTGTGAAATGCTGGAGTGAAGAAGGTAAGTAGATACAGTCATTATTAAAGACTCTAAAAGTCCATGTCAGGCCCGTGAGCACAGATTTTTAGGGCATTTCTACAGGACTCAGATGAGTGAGAGTAAGGTTCAAAATTTTCACATGGATAGAACATAAATAAAGGACTTTAAAATAGAAACTGGGGATATGAGTTTCAGCTTTTTATGAAGATAGGTTAGCTTTTTATGAAGAGATATAACCTGATGATGATGTTTTTGGGGGAAGATTACATTTGACTATACTGTGTAGAATGAGCTAGAATAAGGGAAAATACTGGAAAAAGGAAGATTTGCAAGAAACTTGTAGCATCTCTGCATGATGAGATGAAGATGTGGATAGGGTAGAGATTTGAGACATGGAAACACATAAATGATCCATTCCTACAGAAAAATTACACACCAGTCACTTACTCTAACCAACTTCCTTTAGGCATAACTAGGAATGACCCACCGAGATCACTAAATCTTTAGGTAAAACCAATAGCAGGTAAACAGACCCCAGCACAAAAGAAATAATTCAGGTAACAGCAACACACATTAAAAATCCCTGTAATTAGTACCCTCAGAAGGATTTGAAAGAACATGGAATTTATAAAGCATGAACATACTACTTTCTAAGATCAAGCAGAGAGCAAACTCCATATTCTTCACCTTGCCTTCTGCTGCAGGTTATGAACTTTCAGTTCCCAACCTAGGACAATCCTTCCACAGGGCACTGGGCAGCTTTCCCCTCTCACCTATTCAGCGACATCACAAAGACATTACCTCCTCTTTTGTATCACTGATTTTTTCTCTACTATGTCATTTCCATCAGCTTCCCAATATGATGTCCAAATGTCTCTCATTAAAAAAAGAAATCCTCTCTTGACTCCACATCCTCTTCTGATTTCCACCTTACTTGTTTGTTTACTTTTATGGCAGATATTCCTCAAAATAGTTGCTTTCACTTACTCTTCAATTCCCGTCTTCCCTTTTCTTCTTGAATTAACTGAAGACGGGTACCCCACCAGAATTGTTATGAATGAGCTCACCAAGAGACTTCATGTTGTTAAATCCCAGGTTTCTTCTTGATATACTTCTTGGTTGACCTACAGCATTTGAAACATTTGATCTCGTTCACCTTTAAAAACCCTTGTCTTCAAATGGCTTCCAGGCCTCCACTCTTTTGGTTCTTCTTTTATTTTTTTTCATTCACCCATTTCACTCTTCTGTTGGCTTATTACCTGTCTGTTGGTTTATGTTCTATTCCCCCTGCCCCCATAGAATGTAAGTACTTGGGATCAAGGATATCATTTGAGATCCTACACATTCAGAGAGTGCTAGGTACCTAGAAGCCCTCGATAACTGTTTGTTGATAAGGTAACTGAAGGAAAACAAGAAAAAGCTTATGTCAATTAAAATCATGGCTGCAGTGCTAAAAATTTAAATGGACAATCTGAATAATAAAAAAGATATATCTGAAGGTCAAGCTGCTGATCTGGTACATCAAGTCAAGAAATCTCACCACAAGTAAAGTGAGTAAAAATACCAGAGATGGCAAATGACAGGAGGAAGTCAAAAGACATGGAAGAGAGAGCCAAGTTGTTCAACTGAGATCTAATACGAGTACTGGGTGTAAAGAATAGAAACAACGGGAGGTGGAAATAATCACAAAATATTGGAAGCACTGTTTCCTAAGGTGATGAAATACATGGGTTTTCAGATTGAAAGATTTTACTAAGCATTAAGTTGTACTCAAAAGGAACAAAGCTATTTATAGACATATCCTAATAAATTGTATAATTCTAAGAATAAAGAAAATATCTTAGGAATATCCAGAGACTTCAAAAAAGGACAGGAGTCAATGCAATACAGATATTCTAATATGCAACACTGGATCATAAGAGAATTGAGAAACGTCGCCAGATGTCTCAGGGAAAAAAGAATAAGCCTAAAGTTCTAATCTTCCTGATTATTATTGAAAATATGGTTAACATATGAACCGTTATGGATGTACAGGAACTTAAAAGTACACACATAACTATATGGTGAAGTTATTCAAGGAGGTATGTCCACTAAATAAAACAGTAATCTAAGGAAGATAAGAATAGGGATACGCTACATAGAAAATGGGAACAAAGTAGAAAAAACTTAAAATCTATTATATTTGCTGTCTGCATAATGCCCCTTTTAAAGATAAGAGGTTACATTTACTTCTCTGTGAGTACAATTTCACAGTTTTGTTCAAAAGTGGATATTTACATAGCTATATTGTGAGAAATTTTTATGGCCTTTCAATTTTCATAATCTATAAATGAAGAATATAACAATTAATTATGAACACAAAGCAGAATACAAATGCTGAAACTCTTAAAACATAAAAAACATATATATATAACCAAAGTAAGTCAGGAGATAGAGTAGGAGAGGAGAGATGGCCTAAGGAGTAAATGCTAGCTTTCTAAACTTTTGAAATTGATAATAAGTACTATTCAAAATGAATACATCAATAAACAGCAGGATGGACATTTTATTTCTGGTAATTCATGGGAGCAAATAGTAGAAGAACAAAAAATACAAAAATTATAAAATTCAATAGGCACAAGGGAGAAACTCAGAGACACTATGAGAATCCTAAATTCCATTGACATTTAATGTTTTTGAGGATTGAAAATTTGTCAGCCTATTGTTCATTACAACAAACTGTGCTTGGTAGAAATTAAGTAGTAAATGAATATTTGGTAAATATATACAAGGAATACATTGTGGATTCTGTGCATTATTATTAATTAATAAATAGAAAAGAAGCATGTGTTTATAATTTTATTGGCAATGTACCAGAATTGGAAACATAAACAGTTAGCATTCAGAAGAATGGGACAGGTATGAGAGGAAATTTAACTTTTGATTTTAGCCATGTGCATGTACTACCAGTATAAAAAAAAAAAAAGAGAGAGACATAAAATAGGTAGCTGATAAATAAATCAATGAAATCTGACTGCACGTGTCTTTTTCTCCAAGCCAAATAGCAAGGCAATTTAAACCTTGGAATTTATTTACAGCTATGGAAATCGATATAGTAACTATAATAAGATACATTTTATATAGAAATTATCCTCATATTATTCACTAAAGCTTACTGTTTTTTTTTAATATATATATATAATTGCCCAAGAGACATAGGTTAGAACTAAGGAAGAGTGTGGGGGTGATTAAGTGATTTCATTAGAACTGAAAGTGTAGTAAAAAGTGTAGGATGAACTATTACAGTGCATTAAGATGAGGCTTGAAATGCTGTTTATTTTCACTCAGTCATATATTCTACAGAAATGTAATAAGTACTAAATTATGAGCATGATGGTCCTGCCTTCCGGGAATGTATAGTTTTAAGTGTAGGTATGAACAAGTAAATAGATCATCCCAGTAGAGCGTGCTAAGGGTGTGCACAGGAAGCTATAGGATGCGCTGAGAGCACATACAAGGAGGGCCAAATTCAATCTAAGGGGTTCGGGGGAGGCTTTTTTGAGTGAAGTGAACGTAAGATGAGACCTGAAGAATGAGTGAAAAAGGGACCCATGCTGGAGCAGGACGGTGGGCTGGGAGGCGAGTGTCAGGTGCAAAACCTAAGGTGAGGGAGAACAGAGAGTTCAGGTAACTGGAAAGAGTTTAATGGGGCTGGAAAATGCGAGATGTGGAGAGGCACAAAATGAGACCATGTAGGTAAGCATGGCCCAGATTATGAAAGTTCTTGAAAATGATACTGGAATTTTTGAAGCTATGGGGGAAGAGTGACGGAGCTGCATTATGTAAAGATCATTTGGACTGCAGTTTGGAGACTGGGTTGGAGCAGCAAAGAGACCAGATAGGATGATACAGGGATAATTGTAGCAAAAGATGGTAGCAAAAGATGCGATAAAAGCAATGAAGATGAGAAATATTTAGGAAGTAGAGTCACTATTTCATAACAGTGACCAATTAAAGTTAAATGCACAGGTGCATTTTTCCACTATAAAGTGACGATAGAGTCCAAATCTCCAAGAGGCCGAACTTTCTAGAATTATGACTAGCCCACAGGTGTATGGACTTGTAACCATGTGCCTCTGCAGAAGTTTGAAATAAACATTTTGAATCTTTGAAATAAGTCTTTTATACAGGGACTGACTCCCTTTAGTTCCTGGAACTATGGATAACCTTTAATCTGTGTTGCTACCTTAAGTAAATTTGATTCTATAACTCTTTCCTAAGTGAAAGGATAGCATTGGACATGTAAGTGTTGGGTATTGCTTATAACCCACTCTTAATTATATGGACGTGCTTAGTTCTTTCGTTTTCAAAAAGCTTCACAACATCCTTGCATAAGAAGGTTAAGATTGCAGAACAGTATTACCAAAGTGGCAATAAATTCTGTGCAGAAAGAATGGCAGTAATGGTGGAGTAGGTAAATACGTCAACTTTGAACATAAGCAGTCCCTTCAGGCAAGCAGTCAGGAAAATCCTAGCTGCCCCTTCTTATTGACCACGAACAGAGAGCAGAACAGACGCACTGAAAAGAGATTGTCTTGGGTTTAGATATAGGGCCAGCAACCTCAGGGACATATGTTTGCTTATTTGCTAAGAATCCTTCCAGATTCAAGTACTTACTACTAAGCAGCTGAAATGATAACAATTACTCGACAACGCTGTGTCAAGTATAATTCCTCCAGATTTGAAATGTAGAGCAATAACAAAACTCTCTTGACAAGGTTATTGTCCATGTTAAATGTGATGGCTACACCTCTTCGGAATTTTCAGCATGACTCAGGCTGCCTTATAGTTTCTTGCAATAGCAGCTTTCCCAATTCTAGTAAAACACCTCTATTGTTTTTTCCTGGTAGAAACCGATGTTTAGTTTTCTTCCCCTAGCTATACTGCGTAGGAACCTAGAGTGGCCATTTTAATTATTCCTGATAGTCTGTTTTTATCTCTTAACATAAATAATAGGCTTAAAATGTTCTCAATATAGATTGGGAACAAATAATAGCATAAAAATGCACCCTCTGTGATCCTGCAATTCCCCATCCCTTCTTCCCCTACCTCATACAATTTTGCCTGCACCAAGTTTAGCTGTGACAACTTGGAGAGTAACTGAGACTCTGAGTGTGTTTTGCTGTACCTCTGTCTTTAGAAAGGAACGCTGGGAGCACAAATATTGGGTGTCAGTTTATATGCCTGCCTTACTTCCTTTATCAATGCAATGACTCATCTATTGACATCTGCTGAGTAGTGGCATTCTCTAAAAAGGAGATTTTATGTGACAGTTGGAAATTAAGTTTCACGATCATGCAAGTATGTAAGTAATAACTATTGCCTATATTTTCTCTATCATGAAAATAAATTATCCTGGTGGTCTGGGTTGGCAATTTAGGATTAGAAAGACTATACAGTACTGAATGTCAGAAATAGGGTTATTTCTATTTTAAGCTGCACTGGGTAGGCGCATATATAATTCAGGATCTTTGTTTCTAGGCTAGACAGAAAGTTAAGTATACAAATTTATTTCCTTACTTGATCACTAACATGCTTAAGAGAAACATTTGCATAAAGATTATACTGAAATCTGCTAGTTAACTTCCTTTCTCCCCTTGCATCCTTAATGATTACTCACAGTGTGGAACTTGTTTGAAATACTTTTCGTATTGTTTAAAATCTGTCATGCCTCAATCCAAACACTGTGGACATCTGAGAGAAAGCACTTTGTAACTTCTAAGTGGACAGAGATAATATTTATGATAAAGGTCCATGCTGATCATGGGGAAAGAGTACAGAATAGTTGAAGCAAATGAAAATTCAGGCCTCAGGAAAGAAACAAGCATAGGAAAACAGAATATAAAACTAGAATAGAAACAAGAGAAGCTGAGAAAAACTTCATTTTAGACTTTGTTTTGAGTTAAAAAAAATTCCTTTCTTAATATTTTTCAGCATATACCTGAAATGGTAGTTATATTCTCAAAGCTGGTATTTTTTTGCTGTTTTTTGCACACAGAAAAAAAATGGGCAAATGTCTGAAATACAGGGATAAAGCGTTTCCTTTCATCATTCAAAAGAGAAAGAAAGAACCCTTAATATTAGGTTTGCATTACATTTTGATGTTGACCAATTCTTTCTGATTACTTTTAAATTATACCTTTTCCATGATAATATGCAACTCAGCATCTTCTCTGTGGGGCAGCAACTTTGCCTTGGTAAAACTACATACCACCAGCACTCTAAATTACAGCTCTTCGCGCTTGTCAGCACACTACATTATTCCATTTAGAGTGAAGTGCAAAGATGTTTAAAGTTTCTTCCAGCTGGAACATTCCATGAACCTATGAAAGGCAAATTCTCTGCCTTTTTGTCCCCTATGTGCTCGTAGGTGATTTTGCTACAAAGTCAGCCTACTTACGGTTTCCTTTCTTACCAGCTTAGGGAACGTGAGAGCAGAGCACAATTCAGAGCACAATTGCTGATATTGGCCATGGGGTCAGCCACCCCTTGGTTCCTGGGTACTTTGTCACCTCCTCTACTCCAAGCTTCAGTAAAGTCTACTTATCCTAGGAAGCCAAATATCGTATCTCAGATTGTGCTTCATTATTATAGACATTCAAAATGGTATATATCCATTTAGTATTTTTGTTAACTTATTTTAACCTTAGTATTCCTGCTACAGGATGTTTTATAGACTTCATAATTCTCTTAAGAAAAATGATAACATTCATAAATTCATGAATAATTTTTGGTGCATAAATTATCATTTAATGTAAATAATATTTAGGGCTGAGCACAAGTTTTTCACACTTAGGGTTTGTTTAGCAGCAATAGAAGACAAACAACATAGTTGGTGGTTGCTGTCCTCTGACTGTACCACCAACTATCAGAGTTCCATCACTCATGGAGCCCCAAAGTGTCCATTTTTTTGTTCCAATAATTAAAAAAAATTCTTGATTTATACTTAAATAAAATAGCAACTGAAATTTTTATCTTTTAGCAGATAAAGCGCTCTTCTTGTGGGTTGCATTTCAATGAAAATATCTCTGGGTACTTTTCAATGTGACTTTAAAGAAAGTTTCCTATTGTCAGTTAGGCCAATACATGAGTGGAAGATGAAACATCATAATCAAAACTGAATTTTTAACAAGCAAGGAATTATTTTCTTGTTTTTTTTTCTTCTCATGTTTGTAGTCATCTTTGAGGTTAAATCACTTTGTTTCATCATTCATAGTTATAAAAAAGCAATTAATAATATTCCATTATGGGGTTCTCATATGATTCTTATGTGCCACGATATTGAGAGTTAGTGGGAATTAATGTCTCATATCATCATTTAATAGTTGAACCATATCTGCAGTACATCTCCTAGTAATGTTTTAGTCATCAAGGTAATTTCTGTGATCTTTATTTCACTTTTCTGCTAACTACTCACATACTAGCCCAGGAACAAATGGACAAATGAACTAATGTCAGCCTTTTTAGGACACATTAGTATGTTGAAATCTAGATAGTTTATTTTCCTTTGATAAAAAGTGAGCCCAGACACAGCTTAGCTAAACTTCTAAATTTAAAACAAAAAGTTTGTAGAAATGGAAAGCTACCTTGCCTAAAGTATGGTGTGCCATCCTCCTTTGACTTTCATATCATCATCAGAAAATAATTGACTAAAACTTTTTGCATTTAAAAGTGCTCATTTACATAATGGTTTCTTTGACATTTTTGCTTGTTTCATTTCCTCCTTAGGATTTAAGTCTGTGTATTTTTAAAAAATAGAATAGTATTTCACAAGAATAATTAAAATAAACCTCCTTTTCTCTCTTTCCCACAAGTCCAGTCTTTGCATCCTTCAAAGCTCAGCCCAGGCACCACTTGAGTGAGACTTTTCTACCCTCCCACCTGGAGAGTGGAGAGGTCTTCTCCTAGCCCTCTAATTCTCATCTTGGATTAGGTTGAATTATGACTTTATTCACCTGTAGTTCAAAAACTGGTATTATACTAGTTTCTAATACTAATTTTAGTCTAACTTAATATTGAAGCTAGTTATTTGTCCTTGACAATGTCGGTCATGACTCCCAAGGATGAGTCTGTCCCTGGTACCATGGGTAGACACCACCTTCTGGACCAAAAGTGGGAAAAGAAGTGTAATAAAAGAAAGCATCAGGGGCCAAGAGAGATCAAATACAGACTCTTCTGGAGGCTACTCAATATTGAAGCTTCAGTTAGATAGTGCTGATTACCATGCTTTGTTAAACTCCAACCAACATCACTTCCATTGACTCTTAAGAACACTGGGAACTCAAATCAAGACTCTATAAAGGTTTCATGCACTAGGTTTGCTTTCCTGGAACCCATAATTCCAGGAAGGTTCTTAGGTCAGATAAATCCTGAAACCCAGAGGGACCAGCCTCTCCAAGATTATCTATTAATTACATCCCCCTATCCTTTGGTGTTGATACTCCTACTCAACATGAGAAAGTCAGGACGGGCATTGCCCAGAGACCCCTACAGATTGGAAGAAGGATCAAAGGAGAAGGAGGAGGTATCATAGAGAAGATAGGATTTAACAAATGAGTATGACTGCTCAATGACTATATTAATATTCCTGCTATCCTCCAGTGTTTTGGAGCAGCTAGAAGGAAAAATCTGAAATGACGTTCTGGTAGCCCATGACAATCTCTGGGATCTGTTCTGTAACTACTTGTTGAAGAGCGCTTTGAAAACTATTGCTTTTTTCCTTCTTTAGCTTTGTATATATGTTATATTTCACAATTAAAATGTTTTAAAAATTAAAGTTAGTTATTTGTGTATCCCTACTAATGCATAAGCTCCTTTAGTTCAGGGTGCATGTAGAATTCTTATTCAGATCTTCTATCACAGGTAGCACAGTACATAGGGAAGAGAAGGTACTTAATACATATTTATTGAGGGAATGAATGCATATTCTGGGCTGTACTATACAGAGATAAATATAAGATAAAGGTGTCCATTTTTTTGATTTCCATTTAAATTTTTTCTCAAGTTTTGTCCGTGTCCTCACTCCTGCCTCCCCCCACACAATTATTCCCAGCCAGTCCAGCTCACTTTCACATCCGTATGTAGGACAATTGGGCAAAACAAACAAAGAGCAACTACATCATTTTTCCTGTGCAACAGACGCTGATTTAATTATTTCATGTAATTTACTCATTTAATCCTCCTGACAACCACATGAAGTAGCCCATTACACAGATAAGAAAAAACAAAAACAAAACAGAGATTCAAAGTGGTTAAAGAACATGAACAAGATCACAAAGTTATAAGTGAGAGAAGCAGGATTGAAACACAGGCAGTTTGGTTTCAGAGTCCATTTTACTTTACCACCTTGCTACCTGCATAGCATTATAGTGAGGCTACCAGGGGCGTTCTAGAAACTTCCAACTCAAGCAGCTGTGGATGTAGGCCCTTTTTGCTGGAAAGATGACTGTTACTAGACTTTCAATTATTCACAGATATAGTAATTTTATTATTCTTCAGCTATTTGACTATCAGATCTTTATCTCACGTTTTGGTACAAATGGATTAGTCTAGACACTGTACTGTGCAGATATTTCATCACATTTTGCATCTCATGTAATGTTCCTATCAACCTTGTGAAATGGGAACCACTGTCTCAATTTTTCAGGAATACGTGGCGCTCACAAAAGTTAAATGACACCACCAAAGTCAGATTGTGCTCTACCCCTCACCATGGCTCACTCTCTGGGTTACAAAATCAAGGTCAGAGCAAGATGCCCCTTTTCTGGATCAGCTCATGACGCTATTTCAGCATTTTTTTCCTCTAAACTTCTAGGTTAATTTTTTTACGTGCATGAGACAGCCACAAACCCTTTTAAAGTTTCACTGACTCCAAAAATAGAACTTAGAAATTGAAGAGGCTCATTAATCACTTGTTTTATTCCTAGAACTGAAAAAATAATAAAAATGTACTTTCCTATTTGCTTATAGTTCCTTTGAAAATTGTCAGGTTATCTGTTACATAGCACCATAATTTTCTTTGCTGTTAGAAAATTATCTGTGGGATAGGCTTCTTGTTGGCACTGAGGGATAAATACTTTATTTCTATTAATCATGTGCCAGAAAATGGACAGATTCTGTTGGCATCAATGAGTGTAAGGCCCAGATAACAGAGGCAGGCTTCTGTTATACAGGCTGTGCTAGTTATCCAAACTTGTGGATATTGGCATTTCTTTGAATGGGAAAGCCAAAACTGATGGTGGTTTTGCTGGCATTAAAAGATTAATAATTTGGTCCTGGTTTACAGTAACATAAATCCATGAGGAAGAAGTTTAATCAGTTTCGTTCTTGCAATGGCATCTATCGTGCAATTGGCTCTGAAACGACCATTAATTATTAATAATAACATCATGAAAGTACATGAATACTTGCTCCAATAAAAACTGATGCTGGATTAGTGTGAACTTATTAATGATCTCGTTAATAACTAATGTGACTTGGCAATTTGGGTCCAAGTCAGTGCTTGGATCCGAAGTACATCACACATCATAACTACTTTTTTTTTTTTCGGTAATACTTGGAGCAAGAAATGTTAAGATCTAATTGCTCTGGTTCAGAATGTATTTTTCTGCCTTAAAGGTTACCAGCAGCAAATCTCTCTGCTTTATGTGGTTGTCACAGGGGAAATCACTATTATATGATACTCTCTCCCTACTCATTTGTCTTTCAATCTCTCACTCTGCTCTTCCTGGCATTTCTCCTACACTCCACCACAGCTTCCTCAAAAAGACATTAACCAGAGAAGCTATAGAATCTCTAGCCCAACTTTTTTGATTGTATACCGTTCAGTGAATATGTGTGGGTGTTTAGACATAAACTATGACACATATTTTGCATTTCTGCATTGTATGTTATAAAATACATACAAACTAAAAAATTAGAGGCTAAAGTAAAAATAAATATGAAGGGACATTCTAATATTTCCTTCCCCTACACCCGCTCTTGACCACCCTTTGGAGATAACCGAGTAGATTCTAAATAACATTTGCCACTTGTGTATTGCTAAATAACTTGGTTAGGTTGTTTTGCTGCAAAGGGTGAGAATAATTATATTGAAGTATACTTTCGGGATCTCGATTTTCCATTATGCACTGTTTGGGCATGGAAATAGCTACAGAGAACAGGGAGGAGTTTAGGGTATAAATATGGAATGCCTGATTGCAGATTTTGGTTATATCGTTTAATTTCTCCCACATCTTATAACTAGGGCTCTTGAATTCTGATACTATCTTTGAAAATAGCTGCTTTACCATATATTTGGCGCATTCATTCATTTAGATCTTTGTGAACGGGGTTCCAGGCACTGGACTGGATGTGCAGACATGAAATGGCATACCTTTGCCTTCAATGAACTCGCATTTTTGAAGCAGCGGTGGAATCAGTCGACTTCCAATAAATTTGTGGTAACCCTTCTCACAGGGATGCATACTCAATGGGCATCCAAGAATCAACAGCTCTCTTTACAGAGGACATTGGGGAAGTCCTCACAGAAAATGAAAACATTTGAGGATCTTGAAAATGAGCTTATCAGGGTTGACCTGTTAGCCTGGTGGAGACAAAGCCCATGAAGGCCGTTCTCCTCCTCAGAGTTCCTGATGTAAAATGATAGTGACAATAATTTGTCTCCACTTGCTCTGTAATTGCCGGAGCCAAGTTCACGGTCCTTGTTTCCTTGTTAAACTTCTGCTGGTGTTGACCACAACTTCATCCTTAAGGAGATATTTCTGTTCACTTCAGCTTGATATCAACAAGAATTGATATCAACAATTATGTTGATATAGGATCTGAGTTCAGCCTGTTACAAAGTCTACTGTTTTCAAGGACTTATTTATTTATTTATTTTTGCTTGCACTTGACCAATGCTTCTGCTGGGATCCTATTTTAGCCTATCTTTTCCTTTCTCTCACTCTCTCAACCCCCTACCCCCCGCTTCCTTCTCTCTTTCCTGCCTCTTTCACCCTCCTTTTTCCCCTTTACCTTTCCCTCTCTCCCTCCACTTTCCCTTTCACAGCTGTTCTCTCCCTTCAGTGTTAGTCAAACAGAAGCCTTATTTGGGAGATTTTAAGGACTATTGCTTCAGGATGTAAGGGACTTTGCTCTCTCTCTCTCTCTCTCTCTCTCTCTCTCAGGATAGTATACCAGATGTATAGGACAGGGCCTGAATATTGAAAATGCTCAAACTTTATTGGCGATTGATTTTATCAGACATTATATGTAGTATTATGCCTTATCATTCAATTAAATGCTTTTGCCTTTCTGGTTGGTTTTAGGGAAATCATATCTGTTGTAAAGCAAAATGCTTGAACTCCAAATATCTACAAATATGTTTTTTTAAAACAATCATCAGCTTAAATGGCATGAAATAGTTTGACTGTCTTTGGTGGCTGACAATACACAAAATGAGTTACTCACAAAACTACCAGCTTTACCTGGGACACAAACCCAGCTAAAAATAGAGCTGAGAACTGTCACAGGAATGTGCTGTCCATCTATAACCCAACTTTCCACCTAGTGCCAACTTTTCTAAACCCTGACTTAGGGAAACAATGTTTAAAAACAAGAGGATGTAAGAAATACAAACAGCTCAACAGGCCTGTATGTTTAAAACCAGTGCAATCCCACTGCAAAATCATGCTATTCTTAGGAATTTATCTGCAGATCTATAGACACTAAGCCAGCTTTCCATTCTGGGCTTATTAAAAAAAGAAGCCCTAATTCTCCTATTAATCCTTGCTTTTGTTCAACATTTATTGCTGTATTACCTTGGTATATGGTTTAGGCTTCATCAGCTCTCTAGTTTTGATCTCTTAGACAATTTTTCCTTTCCTTTCAGATTTCTTTAAGCCAGTCTCCTACCTTAGTCCATTCCATTTTCTGTATAATTTGCCATTATTTTAATGTCCCCATATTATTCAATATTGGCTTCCCTTTGCACCAAACCCCACAGAGCTATTCAGGGGATGGAAGAGAAACAGAAGGTGTTCCAGTTATAGATGCACTTTACCAAATCAGACACATTTTCAAGAAGAGATAAGAAGAAAGCATTTGACTTTTACAAGGCTTTGCTAATTAATGTACAATTTGGTCCAGTGATCCAAAATGAAGTCTAATGTTTTGCTCCTGGGGAGTTTTGCCAATAAAGTAGAATAGCATTTGATCTGTACATCACTTCAATGTATAAAAAAGTTTCCTGGTATGGAGAGGTAATCTGTAGTATGAAATGAAAATACCCATGTATTTATACAGGCTATGAATATCACGGAATATATATGCAGCTTGGTTATTCCTTTAACATGCTGTGGCATGTCAGAATGTATTTATGTTAGAGTGTGTGGCTGAGACCATGAGTTGTCCCTTAATATAAATTCTCCCTTTCTTTATGATTAGAGAATTTTTAGCTGGCATCTGGTTTCCCGGAATGTATACTCCATTTCTCAGCCTTCCCTCATCGCTAGGTATGGCTATGCTACTAAACTGTAGCCCATGAAATATGAGAGAAAAGGAACTGTGGACTATTTGGGTCCTGCTTTCACACAGCAGTGTGGTCACCCCTGCACTCCCCCCCCACCTCACTGGTCTGCATGTGGGAAATGGGCTCAGGATGGCAGAGTTGTTAGATTAAAGTGGCCTGGAGATCTGAAAAATCAGCCTCCACATTGGGCCAGGACTACTTATACCTGATTATAATGTGTGAGAGAAATAGCTTGTTGAAGACACTATTACTTTGGATTTCTGTTATAGCAGCCAAACCCACAGCCTAGTATCGGATGATAAAATAAGTTCCTGAAAATATCTTATTGTTGGAATGTGGAGTTTTTGTTGGGATGTGGAATTAGGTATCTTTTCAAAATTCAGATCATTTTGTAACATCATCTGGAGTTATTTTGCTTTGTAATATGGATTATTTCTTGTTGACGTGAGCAAATAAAAATTTCTATGAATTTATGGAAATATTATGAGTACTCAAAACTTGGGGAAATATTTAAAAGGTCTCAAAAGAAGATTGAGTTGTGGACTCAATTGATAAACCACCATCATGAGCAAATACACTAGTTCTTTTTAAAAAAAAATCTAATCTCAAGTCTTTCCCTACATATGTTCCATCTTCCCATGTCATTTGGTTTAAAGAGACCACTTCTTAGTCCATCTCACTCCTCCAGACTTTTTTGGAATTGCTTTTAACCAGCTCCCTTACCCCAGGGATCCACCCAGCCTTGTAAGCAGTAGTCATGTACCACAGGGCCTTCTGGTTCATTCTCTAATGTCTACCCTTAACTGTGTGGTTCTCCTTTGATTTTAATAGTTCCATTTCCATGGTTCACTTCATCATATTTTGAGGAAGTTATTAGCTTAAACACTCAGTATTTGACAAGTCCAATCCTTCCCAATTGAGACTTCTAAGAAATAGATGTGTGACTATCATAGATGACCAAAAACAGTATTGGAAAATAAGAGAAAAAATTATCATCCAAAACCATGAATGCCTGCCCAAACTTATAGGTCTTCAAAGGGTGAGAATTTAAATCTAAAATGCAATGCTATATCTAGAACGCTATGTCAATACAATCTCAGGATCACTCCTATTAGGTTTGTTTTCCACTCCCAAGTCTTAGAATCTTGATAATATTATGTCAAAGAAATCCATGCTCATAAACTCAAGTGCGGGGTTGTGTTCACGCATAAGATGATCAGATGATGAACTGATTAAAGTTCTCTAACTGAAATTTTATTAGTTTATATTTGATTTCACTTTTGCAAGCTCTCATCTTACAGCTAGCATCCTGGCTGACACTTTTAAGTACATGGAATAAGTTGAAGCAGGCAACCTCTTTCCAGTTACAGACCTGAAAATGTGGCTCATATGTCTTACTACAAAGTCCTGTTTTCAACTAATTACACTGACAATCGGAATACAGTAGTGGATTGCAACTCTGTTATTGACATTTGGAACAACTTGATAAATATTTCTTCCCATTTCATAAAAGTGTCAATAGTGATGATACAGAGAAAGTGGCTGTTTCGTGCCAATGCAGGAGATGATTCAAATGTTTTGTTTATCCAATATTATTTTATTTTTGTACTTCTGTTCATTGTACGCATTTCATCCATAATTCTACAGCACTTTATAAAAATTACATAAGGGAATAAGTGAAAATGTCCTGCTTCTATTCTTTTAACTCTTTCAAAATAAGCACTGTTGACAATTTTCTGCCTGCTTATCCAGAATTATGCTTATTCTAATTCAGTCACATGAGAGCTTTATATTTCTGTCTATATTTTATTAATTTCCTTATGTACAAATATGCTTTATTATATAAGGTTGTAGCATGCTATTACATATATTGGTCTTCTACGTTTTTTTCTTCCCAGATAGCCTTATAATAAGAGCATCTTTCAAAGTCAGTGCATATGGCTCTCACTCCATATTTTTAGTGGTTAAATATCATTTCATGTTATAGATAAACAACAAATGAGGAAATTCTTAGTGATGAAAATTGTGACTGTTTCCTTTTTTTGTAGTAACAGTCAATGCAATGATGAACAACTCTAAACGTGTGTTTTTAGGAATTTGTGTTTTTATTTCTTTTGGTAACCTTCTAACTGCCAACTCAAAAAATCTTTTTAATGCTCTTATTCAATATCAAATACAACAACAAAATGTCTTCAAATTTCACTTGTAGAGGCTTTCCCCATAACCATACTTTTCTAGAATAAATTGCGAACCTAAAGTTTTGCATTTAAGCTGGTAACTGCAGGGCATTCCCAATGAGTTGTAGAATCAAAGCAAATACTCCCTCAGACAATGCCACCACACTTTAAAATGACAACATTCTGAAAATAGAACATTTAAGTTAGAACTCATAAATGAGATATAATTACAGCTCTCAAAATGCAACCATGCTATAGTGACATGTCTAAGGGTAAATTCTTTCCAGCATTCTTAGGACTGATATAAATGTCCCAGTGGTGAGCATATGTTTCTGGAATGTTTAAGGTTTCTGTTGGCAGTTGGGCAGGTTTTGTCTTATTTTAGAGGAGCTGTGTCACTGTGCAGTTAATATTTTCCTAGGGCATTTTTGCATTCTTGCCAACAAGCTTTACAGAATATATGGACATTTCTGAAAAAGTGACCTGAATCATTACAACTTTATGAAACATTAGCATCTTACTACAATTTATACAAGGAAAGGAGGGTTTGCCAGCAATACACGGTGCACTGTTGGCATAGTCTGAGTGCCCTGACTTTTGCTATAAAATCTTTGACTGCACTTAAACTAACACATGACACATAACCGATCTAGTTTGCTAGCACAACCAGTTTATGGGAACCAGGCTTCTTCACCACAGACCAAAGAGAGTTGGAGGTATTTTCCCCAATGCAGATATCTCCAGGCAAATAGACCTAAGAACACTAGTTTTGTTTTTAGGAGAAGTGAAATTATGAATTAATATTATATCAGGAGACAGGCTAGAAAGGACATTAAAATGTTGCACCTAAGTGTCTAATCACAAAATTTCTTCAATGCAAATAACCATGTGGGATTTATAGGAGCAAAAACTGTTCTGAGGTTTACATTAGGATTACAGAGCACTACATTGTCACAAGGATTATGGAAAAATCATAAAGATAGACAAATTTTGGCAAAAGTTTCACTAGTTAAACCATGCTTCATGTAGGTACATATTAATATTTGCTTCTTTCACTTGGAAATTCCTTTGGGGAGCTTGACATCTACAGAATTATTCAAAGAAGTCTCAGCATAACATAATTTCAGGTATTGGCCCTTTTTTTGGTAAAAGTAAACCAAAAGTTGTGGCATGAAACAGACAACACGTCACATCTACTGATGATAAATGTGGCAGGATAACATTTAAAATAGCATCAGCACAGTTGGGGAAAGGGAGTGTTGCCTTTGTATTCGTAAAGAGATTGCTTTCAATATGTAATTTATGCTACTTTCATGATGATAAAATCTACTTTTTGAACAGAAAATAAAACAGGCCCAAAAGAAAGATATAAAGTAAAAAAATACCAAGTCTTTCTTTCTAACACTCTTCAGGTAGGACTAGAGTGATATACTCTCTGTATAATGCATAATCACAAATGAACTGATGGCCGTTTAATTCCAAATAGAGGAAATAAAACAAACAGTTCCAATGTAGAATAGTCACAAACACAATAAATATTATTAGTGAACTGAATAGACCATGCATTTTAATTTTTACATATTTTGATGGTTTCACCAAGAAGATATTCTGCGAGTTGCTAAGCTGCAGAGAAAGAGGAACATTTCAATATCTTTTTAATCCAAGAGAAAGAATTAGCGATGAAAACCAGGATATTTATAAAATTTCCCAAACCAGAAATTCTGTGCACATGCCTTACCTTTCTTTTGCGAAGTCGGACTTGGTTATCTGTGGGCACCTGGCTGTCCAAAGTCTCTTTTAAGTGTAAACACTGCATGCCATCTCTTGCACTGACCTTTGGAAGGCTTTTGTTTTGATGTTCTGAAAAATCACCCTTCTCCAGGCCATTTTCAGCTGACATTCCACCGGGGCAGGAAGGAGGCTGCACAAAACAGCTTCCAAAATCTGCTTTTGATAATGGCAGTCCTTTCTCTGTGCAAGGAGTAGCCGAGAACTCATCTTGTACGACACTGCAGGTGTTTCTTTCATGTTCCTCTTTAAGGAAGTCAGATTTCCTTCTTTGCTGAGCAATTACAGCAGAATTAAGCAGTTGCTTTTCAGGTACAATATTTTTCACATTCGAAGAATCACATGCATTTACTTTGGGTGCATCTTTTATTTCACTTAAGTTTATATCATTACAAAGCTCCAGGTTTTTCCTTATCATGCCAACAACTTTTCTCTCCCCGCTTTCTTCCACTGGCAGTAAATCAGGTTCACCAGTTGTTTCTAAAGCTCCCCAGGAGTTATAAGAACCTTGGTTACTTTCCACGATGGGCAGGACCTTAGCCAAGGGTCCTTCTCCTATAATATGATGTTGGTCTATCATTTTATACCCTCGAGTAGTTACAATTTGTTTATCACCTGTAAAATACAGATCAGAATCAGTATCCTCATCAGAAACGTGTACTAATGTTTCTGTGCTGGCCTCCAGGGAAAGAAATTGCTCTTCATCTTCTTGGCTGCCAGTTTCATCCACCTCCTTTGAGATGCCACCTATTGGCCTTCCAGACAGATCTCTCACCTCTGATCCATGACAGCAGTCTGGCAGCGAAACACACCTCTCCTTGCGGTCCACCTTCAGAGCTGCATCTTTTTCCATAGTTGCCTGCACACTGTCAGCTACGAGTCCATGATGACATGCTGCGTTACAATCATCAGAATTAAAAGGCAGTCCCATCCATTGAGTCACATGCTCTTCCCAGCTTCTCTTTCTGATAGCTACAGACATGTCATCATAGTTTAACAACAGACAGAGAGATATAGTCCATATCAGGCTAAAGGAGAGGGAGCTCGACGAAAGAGTCCTTCAAATTCGCTGATCGAAGAAGAGAGTGTTCTGTCATTTCGCCACCTATTAGAAAATTTTAAAAAATACAGAAAATTAAAAAAATATATATAGTTATTGACATATTTCTAGAGTCAAAATATGTCTTGGGAAAAGAGCACTTATCTGTGCTAAGAAAGTTTAGGTAAGAGATGTTTTTTATAAAGCTTCTGTTTTATATCTTTAACAGTGCCTACATAAACAGAACCATACATCATTGCCTTCTTTGCACATTATTTTCATAAGAAGTTAGAATGTGAAAATGTAAACAAGCATCCAGACTAGTTCTATGGCACTTGTGGATATCAATGCTTGTGACTTTTTTTCTCTCATGAAAGAAACGATTATTTTGTCCATTTCACCAAAGGAAGATCTCAGACTATTATCTAAAAGTTTCGTTAGAATGACATTCTTATGCCAAACCTCTTGTATAGCCTCATGATGTTGTCATTTTAAAGGAAAACTTTTATAATGTGAGAACGTTAATTGTGCTAACTTTGCTAAAGCTTTATCTTTAAGAAGCAGACTAAAGTTAGAGGAAAATCTTACACTTAATATATCTGGTCAGAATTCAACAATACTTTAAATGCAGTTGGACTGGTCTAAATATTGGGTATAAATATTGGACATTTAAAACTCTATTAAGAAAATATTTGGATTGCAATACTTAATAAAAATCACTCAAAGAAACTTGTGGCTGTAGCTCACATGCTTTCCTAATTTGCTTTTGTGAACATAGGTGACTAAAGAAACCACCTATATTCACTGTTTGGTTTCAATTACAATGAGAACCATCAGAGCACTCTTCATGCAAAACCAATGCTGTAGAGACAGCACTTGTAATGCGCTTGTGTGGAAAAGTTAATACAGACTCAAAGCCATCAAGATTGTTTACTCCAGGGAGTGATTAAGAAGCAGGGAATAATGCAGTTTAGTTCATATTAAAACAAAATTCATGGCTGAGAAAGGATGATGCATAGTCTTTATAAAGCCTTAGGATAAATGCATTTGTATATTCATCCTTTTACTACTACTGCTGCTACTACTGCTGCTGCTGCTGCTGCTGCTAGTTAGCAAGCATTTATTGAGAACACACTCTGTATCAGACAGATTACAATATATAAATGCTTTACATATATTACCTCATTTAATCCTAACACTGTAGACATGATTTCTCTAATTATCTTCAAGTTACTGTTGAAGCTAGAGAAATTAAACAACTTGCTTAAGGTGATTCATAGCAAGTAAGCCAGGATTCAGCCTAAACTCTAGTTCTAAGACCCAGGCTTTCAGCTAACAAACTTCATTGTCTCCATGGAACTATGAGATTCCATCTCTTCTTTTCTGCCATCCCACTCCTAATCCCCAATATATCTTTATTATGTATAGTGTCTAAACCCTTCAGTCAGGAATTCAGGCAAACCAAAAAGAAGATGTGAGTGAGCATACTAAAACAATTGGGACTGTCCTCCAGAAATTTGAGTCTCATTTTCATTGGTTTCTAAGAAGTTTGGCTTATATACTTCTGCTAGAATTTGCCCATAAGAATTTTAAGTAAACAAGAAAACCATGCAGAAGATAAGGTCAAAAAGATAAACACATCCATGCTTCCATCTCTTTTGCCTTGAATTATCCAAACCCTTAGTTAAAGGAAACTAATTGCAGCAATGTAAACTCAACCTTATAAAGGCTACTTACCCAGATCTTGTCTCATAATGCAACCAAATTACTAGGCTGTAAAATAAAATCACATTTAAAGAACAGACCCTTCTAGTTTTTACTCCACACAAGAACTGTCAACACATAACATGGACCGGCTTATTTTTCAGCTATAAACAAGATTAACTGCTGTGCTGGTTTTGGGTCACTTCAGTTTATTGAGAAGGACTCTGCCCACCAAAAGTTTCAAGCTATCTGATTAAGCACATGCCCCCAAAGTAAATATTCCCACCCCTGTAAAGACTGGTGAAGTTAAGGAAAGTGCTAGAATTTTGGTGCTCCCGTCTGACCAAACATCTTTCTAGATACTATTTGGTTCCCTCAAGGTCTGTGACCAGCTCTGAAAATGGTCAGCATTCACATTTTCCATGTTGGCATTCACTTGCTACTCAAAAAGTAAAATAAAATAAAATAAAGTCACTGAATTCCATGCGTAAGTCATTACAGTGTGGGAGGCGATGGAAAGTGGAAAAAACGCATAGATCGGGCCAGAAAATTTCTGCTTTCATGGGCAAATTTGGGTTGTAAAAGGGCGGTTCTGCTTTAGATGCTTTCTTTTCTTTATTTTTATCCAGCGTAGGAAGAGCAGGCTAACTTAAGAAACACCGAGTGGTATTACTGTGTCATTCTTAAGCCACGTTTACGTTTAAGTTGAGTTTGAATTCTGGTTTCATTTATTTCACCAGAGAGAAATATGATTTTCTTAAACCTTTGGGGGACAGATTACATAAAAGTTTTTATCCTTCAGACCTTACAGTAATATTAATTAACTTAGTCACTCAACCTTGACAAGTAGATATTTCTATGCTGTCAAAGGAAGACAGTTTAACAAGTTCTAAGACAATCTAACTGAAAAGAGAGCTTTTAATTTGGGGAGATCCAATCCAATACAGCATTGACTTTCTGTTGTAATTGCTATTCTAGTTTCTTTGACATTTCCAAATCATTTTCAGTGAATATGCAGGTGTCTTTTTTTTTTTTTTTGCACGGGCAGGCACCGGGAATTGAACCAGGGTCTCTGGCATGGCAGGCGAGAACTCTGCCTGCTGAGCCACCGTGGCCCACCCCCAGGTGTCTTTATTTTTAAGACATAAAATGTCCTAATTATCATGATCACCATTATCATTACATTTTCAATGCTTATCCCATATCTTCTCTTCTGACATAGTTTTTTTTTTTAATTCACCTCCACAAGCTTCCCTCTCCACACATCCTATTTAAATTTTAATTTGTGAGATTTATAGTTTAATCTGCTTCCACGATTTAAAGGTTAAACAGAGTTTTAATAAATGGGAGCATTAGATTACTGTCAATCTCTTCTGAGCATGTGGGCCTCATTTTCAAAGTATCTGAATGGGCTAAAATCCCACCCTGGAGGACAGAGAAATCTTCGTAAAAACTGGGCTTTTCCTTCTTACTCTGAGCCCCCTCATCAAGTTGCCTTTTTAAAAATATTTCCAACTACAGACCACTTAGTTTGCCACTTTTGATTACACTTCTTTTGTAATCCTTTTCATACAGTTTCTTTCAGAATGACCTCAGCCACTGAGGATTTGGACAGAGGTTCTGGAAAAGTGTAAGTTATTCCAGGGTGCTGATTTTATGAAGTGAATTTCCATGAGGATTTTTTTTACATCTTCTTCTTTTTATTTATTTATATTTGCATGGGCAGTCACCGGGAATCGAACCCACGTCTCCAGCATAGACGGTGAGAACTCTGCCACTGCACCACGATTGCCTGCCCCATTTTTCACTTCTTAAATGCATATGTCCAAACACCACTGCATTAACATTATGAGTAACCAGATGCACCTGTAATTATGCAATGACACTGGTTAACATTTGTGAAATGTCCAAATTTATTTGCTGTGATATTAATGCATAGGATATTTAAATTAAAAAAAAATTATTTCAATTTTTCTCTTTGCCCTCCCTCCCTTCCTTTCTTCTTCCTTCCTCCCTCCCTCCCTTCCTTTCTTCCTTCATTCCTTTCCTCCTTCTTCTTTTTAATAGATGTAATGATGTTGGGAATGTCGGATATATTTGACAAGGTTTCATAGAGGAGGAGAACCCTGAGTGAAGTCTTCTATAGTAAATTTCCTGTCTCTACATCATCCGGGTCCAATGGGAATTAAGGCAGAGTTGCCGGCCCTATGGGAGAAATTATGTTCTCATTCTGACTTTGCATTCTTAATATTTGACAATCATCTCTTTTGGAAAGATAGCAGAGGCAGTCATAAGCTCCAGAGAAAGAATTAGAGCATGAAAACTCATTTGTCACCTTGGAGGGGAACCACATTACTCAGGAGCTTGAATGCGTTCCCATTTATCATGACAAAGGGTATCTTGTGGGCAAACTTGCATCTTGGAAACGATGGGTCTGCTTGGCCTCTGCTGGTTAAGCACATGGGACAACTCAAAATCATGGCTGTCACAACCTTATCTCAGTGGCAGGGGGCTTCTGGGGGGAGTGTATTAGTGAAACACCATGGCAACTTGAGGAGTGAGGATGGGGAGGGTTTCAGGAGATGAGTGGTTCGTCAGTGAATGTTCCTGCATTTAAAAAAAAGGATGTTCCTTCTTGTTTTCTGACTAGCACTCTTTCTTTTAAAACTCGTTCACCATGCTGGCACTACCCCAGCCAGATTGTTGTTTTTCAATTGGCATTTCTATAATTACTGGTAAGGTTGGATGCTTTTTCACTTTTTGTGTCTTATTCGAAAAGAATAAAATTAAAGGCTACTCTAATTAATTAGCTGTTGCTCAAGCAGTTTCTACAAAAGCAGTTACCAGATCTTTAAAATTTAGGAATAAATGAATTATAAGCAAACACAAAAAACAGGGATCAACATAGGGTTTCAAAATTCTAATTTTGCCAAATAATGTGCCTTAAAAATTATGTACTATCAACATTTTCCCTCAAAATAAAAAAGAGGAAAGACATAATTTCAGGATAAAGGAGGGTCCTTATAAGTTGGACGAGACTTATTAAAATTTTTACTATAAAATACTTTTTTTGATAATTTATCATAGACTCATAAAAAAGTCTTTATGATTAAGCTCTGTTCTATAACCTTGCTTCTCTATGCCATTCCAACCAAGTGAAATATACTTTAAAAATGTGATTAAATTTAAATAAGCACATAATTTAATTCAGGTGATTCTTTTTCAAGACTTTCTCCTTATCATAGATCCATACTTTTGAGGAGTACCAAAAATTGATCTAGTCTACTTCTGGTTTTTCATCCTATAAATTCATTTTTTCCTGGGTTTTGAATTCCATTAATGGACATTCATATATCGTATAACATGTAATAGCATAGTATGAAATAACAACTGGTCTTAGCTTAATTGATCTCCTGTATCGCAAAAAACTAAAATGTGACACCTGAAATATTGAAGAAAACCCACTTCTTATGAGGTTACACATTTGTTAGAGCCACAGCTATTAGTGTCACACAAACCTTCTCCCCTTCATCATCTTTATTCCTCCCCATTGGTTTTTTTGTGTCAACTTGACTAGACCATGGGGTCCACTTGTCTACTCAATTACTGGCTTAGATGTTACTGGAGGGGCATTGTGTCAATGGGATTAGCTTCTAAAATCAATTGGCTTTAAGTAAAAGAGATTACCCTTGACCATGTGGGTGGGTCTCATCCAATCAGTTAGAAGTCTAAGAGCAAAGAACTAGGGGCTCCAAAAAAAGAAGAAATTAAGTCTTCAGACTATACTATCTGCTCCTCTCTGGGCTTCCTCAGCACCTTGTAGACACAGAACTACAACTTTAACCCTAAGGAGAACATTTCTAGCCTGCTGACCTGCCTGAAGGATCTTGGACTTTCCAGTCCCTAGAGTCATGTGAGCCAACGCCTTAAAATAAATCTGGTGATATGTATATAAACACACATGCTATATATAGCCTGTTGGTTCTGTTTCTCTGGAGACTCTTGCCTGATATATTCCCTCTGTTTCCTATCTCACATCCCTCATCCTTGAATCTGTTTTCAGGAAAGATAAATGAAAAAGAAAGGGAATAAGAGAGTCTGAGAAAGGAATAGTATTTGAAGAGGGGATTAGCAAAACAGGAAAAGATGAAAGTCTAAAGAAGGAAATACAGAATAATAAAATCTGCATTTAGTGATCTCTGCAGTGTACCAGGCCTTGTATAGGTACACTTTATTCATTTGACCTCTATAATAAACTTTGAGCAGAGACATTAGTGTGGAATGAGGAAGACATAAAGTCAAAGAAAGTACAGAAAATGTGATAATGGTGAAAATGAGGCCAATCTAGAGTGATTGGTCATACAGAAGAAAGACAGTGAAGTGATATTATCCTAAATGATAGTCAAGAATTCGTAAATGAAAGGAATATCCCAGGCATGTTCCAAACCTTTGTAATGACAAGAGGTGTAGAATTTTGGGGTACCTAAAAAAAAGTTCCGTGTGACTACAGCAAGGCAGTGGACATTGTGATATAAACATGGATAAAATCACATACACACACACAATTCTGAGTCTGGATCCTGGATTCTTTAATGGAGAGCAATGGAGAACTTTCAGAGGGGGTTGTAACAGAGATAGAACATGATGAATGATTTCTCATTAAAAAAAAAAATCATTCTTGTGCTGTAATGAAAAAAAGATGGGGTATGAATAGACCAAAGGAGTAAGGAGATCTGGTAAGAGCTGATGAAATAATCCAGGCAAGGGATTTTGATGGTTGGAAAAGGTAAATGGCAGTAGATGAGAGAGAAGTTAACACACCTAAGAGATATTCAAGTAATGGAATTAATAGGATTTGGTGATTAATTGGATATTGGAGTTGAAGAAAGGGAGAAATCAAAGGTAGCTCCTCGGTTTCTGGCTTGATTATCGTAGATACAGAATGATGTATGGAGGTAGGAAACCCTTGAGAAGGAGCGTAAGGGGAAGGAGATGCAATAAGTCTATTACAGAGACGTAGAGTTCAAGGTAACTTTAGAGTATTCAACCTAAGATGTCAAGAGGCGATTGGATAGATGACTCAAGAGCTCAGGGACTGTTCCGGTGGAACTATCGAATCCGGAGTCATGGAGCTTTTAGGGGATAAATGAACTCATTGGAATAGGTGAGAATAATCAGAGAGAGAGCGTAGTAGATATCAGTGAGAGAAGAGACAAGGAGAGAACCCCGAGGAAAAGCAACAATTACGGGTTGGGAGACACCTGTAAAGGAAAATGAAAGGAGTGGCCATATAGGAGTTACTGGGGAGATACTGAAGCTGATGAGTTTAAATCGACCAATTCTGGATTTGTTCATGGTGTGTGTGTGAAATAACAAGATGCTCACCATCTAAAATAATTAGATGTTTCTTCTCAAAAGTTACTTTTAATGTGCAGATGAATTGTGAATTAATTGTCCATTCTACGTTCAGTAGGAACACTGGATTAAACAGTCCGACTTAATTTGTATATTTGTCTGTACTAATTTGAGACTTAAATAATAGGAGAAATGTGTTGATTTCTGTAATTTAGGTTTCTTCATTAAACACAATGTCATTTTGATATGATATGAATATGTTCTCGAGATGCAATTAGTGCCTTATTAATTTAATATTTTATGGCTTAGTAGAACCACTTTTGTCCCTTCTCCTCTTTCAAACCCCACTGAAATGAGGGCAAAAAAATGAATATAATGTAACTCTACAGGGCAGAGAAAACAGGAAAGGAGACAACATCAGCCAATATTTACCAGTTTCAAGACAATTGAAGTAAATACGGAAGTAATAACTAACTGAAGAGCGCACGAAGCTGATACTAAACTTTCTATGGTGTGGGAGTGGGGGAAGGGAGAGGGTGAGAAGAGGGGACAAGAAGAAACAAAATGATATCAGAAAATTCCAGAAATGCTGGAGAATAAAAGCAAACAGGGAACTTCAGATGATGTAAAGAGAAGTAGGACTGATAATTGGATGGGTTGCATAACTGTGAAGGTACAATTCTGCTCCCCAACTCTAAGATATTTTGCAACTACTCCTCAATTCAGAGGAAGGACTAGAGGCTTACATACTTTTGACTTCATACAAGAGAGACTGGAGATTTTAGCTTTACAGTAGGACAGAGTTAAATTAAGAGGCTAAAAATAGAGAGGGTTGATTGTGGTAATGTGACAGCCTGAACCTCCTTTCCTTGAATTAAGCCTCATCATTTTCAGTCAGGCCTATGTCTCCAAGCAGGAGATTGGAGATTTTCTGGAGAAACAGAGTGGTCTAAGAGAAAAGATTCACAGATAGTAACATATGAAGAAAGGTCACAAAATGAAATAACAGGTTCTCCACCCAATAGAAAGGATGCTAAGAAAAGGCCCTGCACACAACACATACGCACATTTTTCCAGCAAAATCTGTAGTGCTTTCTTTACTCTTGAATACAAGAGGAAAACCAAAGAACTCAAGACCTGTAAGGAGAATCCTCTAAGATGGAAGACAGAAATCAGAACAGTGAGGAAAAGTAAGATAGAGATAGTGTGGGGAGTTGAAAAGAAAAAATGAATATATGAAAATAAAGTAGAGACAATGCAGGGAGAAGAAAACAATGAAGAGAAAGAAAAGATATTACATTTATTAAAGAGGAACAGAATAGCATTTAAAACGGAAAGAGAGCAAGTAAGAGCTTTTGAAATTTAAATATTATTAGCCTATATTAAAGAAAATCTAATAAAAGGTTCAGCGGATAAAGTTGAGCACATATTCCAGAAAGTAGAACAAAATGACAAATGGATGGGAAGAAGGAATGAAAATATTTTAAAAATAGTGACTCAATCCAGAAATTAAACATCCAAGTAAAAAGTGTTCCAGAGAAAAGGGAGGGAAGAGAGTTTTCCAAAAAAAAATTTTCAGAAAATTTCCCGGAACCCATGATCCCAGTCTCCAGATTGAAAGGAAAAATGGAATAACCAGCACAAGGAATAGAAACAGATCAGACCAAGACCCATTATTATGAAATTTCAGAACGTAAGCAATAATCCAACGTACTAAATGTTATTGGAGAGTAAAAAAAGAATAAGCATATATTACGTCTTGGTAATCAGAACGGTGGTGGATTTCTCAACAGCCCACAGGATAAAAGGAGACAGGGAATATGCCTTCAAAATTCTGAGATGAAATGATTTGCACCTTAAAATTATATGAACACTCTAAGTATTTTTTTTTTTAACCTCTTAAGTACTCATTCTCAAGTAGCTACTGTGGGCTGGTTCTACCCAAATGATATTTATCAAGTTGGCAAAGACATGACAACCAAGAAGTGAGATATTCAACACACAAGACCAGGGAAAGGAATTTCCAGGATGAAATATGTGTTGCATATCTAGTGGGAAATCTCTTCACATTAACTCTAAAGTTTTCTACAAGGGATGTCTCTAAGAAAAAAAAAAAGAAATAATATATTAGATGATACCTGTATGTCATCACATTAAGAGGAATTTTATGGTAAAGCTAGACAGTTTTAGTGGAAGAATTAGTAACAGCTACATAGAAAACTTGGGAAATCAATGATTAACTCCAGGAAAATCAAAAAGTTTTAGAAGAAAGGAAACGCAACTGCAGTACCCTACCTGGTTTAGCTGTGAAAATTTATAGGTAGTCAAAATAATGCAAATAGTAAATACTAACAACCAAAAGTTCTGACATAGTGATTGTGGGAGGATAAGGTTTTGAAGGAGTGTGGTTGGGGCCAGTGGAGAGAATGGTGTAAGAGAGCTAACTCCCCATTTTTCTGTAGTAGGAAGTTCATAGGTGAATTCTATAATATAATTATATTGTTTAGAAATATGGAGGCAAATATTCAGGACATGTAGCTAAAATAATTTAGTGTTATGGTCTATGTGTTACTTGCTTTAGAGCGAGATTAAAATGTCTTATCTCAGACATGAATCTCAGAATCATGTTAAATAATAATTAAAATTTAAAGTCCCAGAGCAATAATTTTAAGATTGAGTTGATTCATAAATAGGCCTGCAGTTCCTCTAAAGTATATCTGATGGAACTAAAACATTCCCTTTGCCTCTTCCCCACTCACCCCACCTTCCAGTTTTACATACATGCACACACACACACACACACACACACGCGCGCGCACCTCTTGTTCTTAGCAAAATAAGGGAGCCAGTTTTGGTATTTACTCAGTGTATTTTTCTATGAGATTCTTAGGTGATTTCTTTTATCGTCTCCTTTCCTCTCCCATCCCTTCTGGGAATTCCTGAAATTCAGGGCAAGTATTCTTGGTAATCCTCTTATAATCATCTTTCTGAATGTCTACATGAGCGGAAGTTTAAGACACAGAAAATAATGTATGAATAGCATTAAATCAGAAAATGAATAAGGAAGGAGAAATTTTCCATTGAATCATTCCCCGACTTTTTCCTGGACACCTCACTCACAGGATTGGGAAGGATGGCAATTTTCTGAATCATCTCCTCAATTGTTAGTATCGTTGTCTTTCCGGAACACAGGTATTGTAAGTAAGATGGTCTGATTCACTCCTGTATTGTTATGAAACATCTTCACACAGATCCTGCTTATTTCACAGAAGGGACCATAATGGCATTGTAGTTCCATCGCTTTGTATAACTTCATCTTTTCATCCTTCTGGGTACTGCCACTCTTCCTTTCTTTTTTTGCTTGGATGGCCAGAGTCATTTCTGGTTTCCCTTAGGAAATTTTATCTTAATTACCTGTCCCATATTAAACTCCTAAGTAGTTTTTCTCCTCCTGATTTAAAGCACATATGCGTGTTATATCTACCACACATGCCATGTACTCAGTCACGTGTGTAGTTAGAGAAGAGATAAAGGACATAATCTTCTCTCAATTAAAAGTAGATTACTTTCCTTAAAATATAATATTGCAGGAGTATAGAATGCATTTGACCCAAGAAAAAGACTTCTCCACATTGACCCATTTTGTTGCTGTATGGTAAAGGGATATGCAGAGATTGAGAATTGAACTTTCTAGTGATTTGAAACTTAATATGTCCTAGCCCCTCTCTTAAGGCGCCACATTTGCACATAGTAAGCACTCAAATAAAAACCTACACTTATTGAATTCAGTTAGAAAATGAGAGCAATCAACAGCATAGAAACAGACGCTATCACAGCTTAATACAATTCTTTGAATGTGTGCTCAGCTAATGTTAAAGTAAACCTTCATTACCGTGAGCATTTGTGGAGGCCAAAATGAGATTCATTTTCCTGATGGAGCTATCAAACGACAAATTGAATTGGGCACATTTGGGCATCTCCCCACGCCTCCTGACTCAGGAACAAAATGAAGAGGAATGCTTTTCAGTGCTAAACTGATTTACATACACAGGCTTCTTAGGAGCAGCAGGGAAGTCTAGAACGGATATGATTTTTTCTTAATTCCTTTATGTAAATATACAAATAGCAGAAGATAACAACAGCATGTTTTTAAAGGCATTTCTGTGAGTCTAGCCAAGACAGCTAACTCTCAGTAAGACACAATTAGTACTTTTCCTTGAAAATATTCATGCTATCTAATCCAGATTAGACAGGGCTAGAATTAGGTCGTGGGAGAGAAAAACCTTTAATAACATGATGCAAGACTTTATCTTCAGATGATTTCAGGCAGATTTCTTTTCTTTAGTAGCAGTCTGTCTCTTCAACCCTCACAAAATCCTTATCTGTCCATTTTTCCATATTTTGAAAAATGCTGGAATTTACTCATTATGCTTATTAGCTGTCTGTGGAAAAAAACAGAACTCCTGTTAAAATCCTTTATTGGTAAATTGCTTAATGGAGTGTAAAAATATATATGACTAGAGGCCATGTATTTAGACAGTCTGGAAATCATCAAAAACCTTAGTAAATTAGAGCTTAAATCATCTATAATGAACTAAGGGGAATAAGCAGGGTATCACTTTTTCTGAAACACACATCCAAGCTTCCTTCATTTTTGGTCTTTTTGAGGAAAAATAGAAGTAGGTATTCAGCCTTAAAAATGTTCTTTTAATGCTAACAAATTTGTCTGTCTAGCTCAGAGGTGTTTTTACTCAGCTTGAAAACCTTTTTCTCATTCTTAGCTCTCAGAGTTAAAGTTATTCCAGGAATCGGAGACATTTTTAAATTAATTCTTTCAATCCACTAGAAATCAGTTTATCAGAAAAGAGCCAGTCTTGTAAAACTGCAAGTTATTATTTCAATGGTGGCTTATTTTTATCGCCAGATCCCTGTTATAAATGGACCTTCCAGGAGTATCTAATTTCCTTGTGGGGTGGGGAGCCCATATCCTGGCAGTGTCTGACTTACCACCCCCTTATAGCTCAGTTCAGTCAGGTTTGCAGATTCTCTTAACATTTTCTTAAGCAACCCATGCGTAATTTAGGGAAATCTTGAAACATTTTGTAATAGTTGCCTGATAACACTAAGACATCCTTGGGGATGTTTGGTTTCTGGGAGATCCGAGAATTAACATAGCCGTGGGAGACAAATCTCACATCAAGGATACAGCAATTTCTAAATACCTCTGTTTTGGGGATGGGTGTGTGTGTGTTCCATGTTTCAGTTTTTAAAAAGTTCACCATCTTCTCAAATATATGGCTTTACCCTATTTAGAGAACTTTGGGCACGTAGGACTATATTATATCATAGACGGATTCTACAAATGAATTGATTGATGGATGATTAATCATTTTATGTTTTGCCTTGGTGTCTTTTTTCTAACAAAGCCCCCCACAGTGAGGCTCTTTGATCTGAAATAGTTTCAGTTGGAATTTTTCATGCAAAAAAATAGTTTACAGATTAATTTAAAAATTCAAATGTGGTTTTGCCTTATTAAACATATTTCTATTTAACCAGGGACATAGGTTATAATGCTTTATCCTCAGCACGGTGAGATATGGCTGTGCTTCAAGTGGGCACTTTCCATTTTTAGCTCGGCTCTCATTTCTAAGAACACTCTAACAGCAGATGCGTAGTCACTACTAAATGTAAATGAGAGATGTGGCCGGTCAATGCAGGTGCTTGGATAGCAAATGACCACAGAGAACTGAGCTTTCGGTCATCCCATAAGTACAGCTTTCACTGGAGTCACGAAGAAGATGAACTCAATGGAAACTTAGTTCATTCTGTCAGATGTGTATCCTACCAGGGGTTGATGTCCCCAATATCAACTTTAGTTCTCATCTTAGTTTTTTGCCTACATACATTTGAACTTATTTTTATTACCAGGTGCTCTTCTATCTACCTAAGTAAGAGTAAGTGCATTAGAAACATTTGGTGATGATAGCATAATGACAATAAGGCAAAAAGTATCCATTTCTGAAGCTTTTACTGTGCACCAGTCACTGTATTTGGTGAGTCGCTACACTATTTCCTTTAGTAAGAGGACTCACAAATAATCTATGAGGGAGGTGCTAGTATTGCCCCAACTTTATAGGGAGGAATGGAACTTTGACAAGACTAAATAACTTGTTCAAAGTCAAGCACCTATCGGTGGGCAGGGTTATCATCTCTGTCATTTATGAAAGCAAGGTATCTGTTAAAGAATGATTGCTGGGGTGACTCTTGGTGCCTAAATTCTTGTGCCTCAGCTTTCTCAGCTCTTAAGTGGGAATGATGATAAAGTTAAGGGGAAACATGAGTAAATAATATATGTAGATGACACCCAGGGATGACCCTGGCCCTGGCACCAAAGGCACCGACAATGTCTACATGACCAAAAGGGAGAAAAGAAATGTAACAAAATAAGGTATCAGTGGCTAAGAGATTTCAAATAGAATCGAGAGGCTGTTCTGGAAGTTTCTCTTATGCAAGTTTCAGCTGGATACTGCTAATTGCCTTGGTATTCCAAGCCCCAACCAAAGCATTCCTGTAAACCCTAAAGAACACCTATGGCTCTATCTGAGACTCTATAAAAGTTTCACTCTCTAAATTTATTTTTTAGAAACCTAGATTCTCCAGATGGTTCCTAGGCCAGATAAACCCTGAAACCCAGAGTTGCCAGTCTCACCAAGACCATCAATTAGTTGCATTCCTCTATCCTATAATGTAGACACCCCTTTTTAACATGGGGGTGTTAAACACCCCTTCTTTAACATGAAGAAGTTAGAATGGCCATTGTCCAAATATCCCTAAAGATTGGGAGAAGGATCAAAGGAGGAGATGTTGTACAGAGAGTTAGGATTAATCAGTGAGTTAAATGACTACTGAATTATTATATTGATGTTTCTTTTAACTCTCCCAGTATCTTAGAGCAGCTAGAAGGAAAGACCTGAATTTGTGGCACTGTAACCCATACTTTGTAAACCATACTTTGAAATTTGTTCTATAACTACTTGTTAAATTATACTTTGAAATTTATCGCTTTTTTTGTATATCTGTTTATATTTCAAAATGAAAAATGTTTTTAAAAAAGGCAAAGATTGTCAGACTGGATAAATAAACAAGCTCTAAGCATAAAAATAAATAAATAATATATGTAGAGGACCTAGTCCATAGCACATTGTAAGCCCTCAATAGATGCTAAGTGATATGATGATGATGATTCCTTCGGTTTTTTAACCAATCTTTGCTGTGGAATCCATGGTTAAGTATGAGCTAGGACTATCCCTCATATGCCTGTGTTATTTGACTATAGATGAATGATTTGACCAAAAATGTCTAATACCATAATTCTTTATTCTTTCTTTAAGTAATTGACACATGCTTTTTAAACAAAGTCTTGTCTGTTATAAAGTCTACAAAACTATTTGCACATACAAAATCTCACCTGATGCTCAAAATGACCTGGTGGATACAAATATTGTCATTAACTTTTCCACTTTACCAGTGAAAAGCAGAAGCTTAAAGTAATTATGGGCCATAGCTCAAATAACAGAGGATCAAGTGGTAAAGAAGCAGATGAGAGCTGGTTTTCTGACTCTGCTCATGATCTTTTCAGGATACCATCACATTTATATTGTGGAAAATTCACTGATATTCTGTTCTTACTAGCCTCGTGTTAACTTTAATTCTAAACTTTTTCTGAATGCTCCTAGCTTCCTTTGAGCCCTTAATGATCTTCTAAGGTCACCTCATGAGAGTAGTGTTAACCTCTGGCTTTGGGCTCTGATGACCCTTGACAAGCTCTTATTTTCCTTCCTCTTTAAAAATTATTATTCAATCACTACAGGATGTCTGGAAAATAGAAAAATAATCCCATAACTCCCACAGATGGCCATTTTTCATTCCTGTTTTTACTTTCCTCCCTCTTCTCTTTCCTTCCCATTCATTCCACAAACACTTATCGACAAACAAGTATTGACAGTATCTGACATGCTAGTTATGCTATTATGCTAATTACTAGGAATGAAAAGAAAGACTAACTGAATTTCTAGATCTGCTTTTGAATTCTCTTACTTTCTTTAGATCTTCTTTCCATTATTAAGACTGCTTTTCTCTTTGAATTATGTAACTGAAAAACTTTATTTCAATCTAATATAGATACATACATACAACCGGCTACAATGTTTTTTTTTCCCACCCATCATCTCAATTAATGAGCAGACTTCATATGCATGCTGTTTAACTGCCTTTCAGTTGTCATTCTTTCTTTCTTTTTTTTTTTTTGCACCTAAGTCCCTGTTTAATCTTTTTAAATTCACTCATGAACTCTCTAATCCACTGCACCCAAAATTAACAACCTCTTTTTAACTATGTACCAAGATCCACGCTCACCTTTATTCTGCTTAACTATTTTTTATTAAAAAAACAAACAAAAAAAAAACTAAGCCTTACCTAATTTCTCTGAGCTCTACCATCTGACCAGTAGTTTAATGCCAAAATAGAAACACAACTCTTCTGCTCCATAGAAGTGAATGTCGCATTTCTATGGCCATATCAAAGCCAAACTGGAATGGGGCTTCTCTGCAAATCTGTTTGGTTCAAATGTTGTTCTTAAGGAATCTGTCATTCCCGCAGAGGACGCAGGCATGGTTTGCATGCCACTTTGCTAAAATCTGGAGTTCTACCCTTTGGCCTCATCTTTAAATTCTCATATACAATTTTGGTCATTTCTCTATGTTCATAATAAAATCCAGATCCAGACCTCGATCATCTCTCATTTGGAACTTTGTTGTGCTCTAAATGACTTCCACAGAGATGCTCATTGCAAGACAGTGCTCACACTAATTGGTTCATTCTCCAAGAGCAAACTAATAAAATAAAAGCCAAAGACAATTTTTCAGTGAGCCTATCTATATTTACTATAAGCCTAATCCTCTATGAATAAGTTTAAGCCATGCCTAAAGTAGTCAGTGCATGGTATGGGCAGGTTTGTTTGGACAGGGCTAGAAAAAAATATCTCCTTTTTTTGAATTATAATGTCCTTCAGAAAAAAAATGAAATGGAGTATTCTCTTTTTCTAGGCCTTCTAGCAATCACGTAGCCAGTTATATGGGCTACTGCTGCATTTATTCCTCTTTCCAGTAATGTGGAATGCGGTGGCTCTGAAAGTGTTGAATTAAGTGGTAATGACATCAGGAAACCCAGTCCGGTTCCGGAAAACGGAGGTGGGGCGGGGCAGGGGAGGGGACCCAACACACATATCTCCCTAAAGAAATGGCCTGTTTATTAGAAATGGCATATATTGACCTTATGAGAAATGCCATTGCCTTCGAAAGTGCAGTGTTTCAGCTTGCATGGCAGCATATGTTGTCATATATAAAGTATATGACAGATGAATTAGCCAATTCTCTCATTTTACACAACACTCATCAGATATTTTTCAAAATTCTGTGATAAAGTCTGCATTTCACAACTAGAGAACCATGTAGAAGGCTCAAAGTAGAGATACGAACCAATTAAGAGGTTGAAAATAAGCTGCAGAAAGGAAGATGAAAGGAACTGGGCTATTTGACCTAGAAATGAACATTTATGCTTTCACGCATCCCTAAATGGTTGTTCTATTTCCACTGAGGGAAAACACCTCAGAGAACTGGTAAACTGGTTACAGCAATAGAGATTTAGGTGAGATAAAAGAAGGAATGAATGGATACATGAGATTCTTAAACTGTTTCCAAAGAGGGTGGTAAAGCCTCCAAAAGTCACTGGGACAGTCTTATTATGATGCCACTGGAATACAAGGATGTGAATTAGACAAGCTCTTTTCTCACTCTGCTTCTAAGAAACACCACTTTAAATTTAATCATGTGGGTGGAGTTCTCGGCATAAATGTGAAATGTAACTAGATAGTCCTAAAAGTGACCCCCTTAAAGTGTTTTCCTGAAGCTACATTAAATAATTTTAAGAAAAATTTTGCATTTGAAATACTTGCATTATTTAGTGAATTTGCTTCCTCTTTTAAAATCGTGATTTTTTTTTTCCCAGATAAGTAACGCTGGTGACAGCCTTAAACGTTTATTTTTCTTTTTGAAGAGGCATGACAATCTTATGTCTGCAAAGTAGCCTTCTACTGGACATACTTGTACTTCATTATGCATAATTGTTTTATGAGAGCATTATGATGTGGTATAAAGATATCTGAATTATGAACAGGACACTGTGCTTCCACTGTCATCTCTTGTACTGGCTAGCCTGTGATCTTGGACAGGTCACCTAAGAATGACATTCCTAGTTCCCTTGTTGAGAACCTAAGGACTGTGTTAGGTGAGATGATCTCTTATGGCCTTTTCATCCTTGAAGTTCTATTAAGGAATTTTGTTAAATCACAATTTAGGTTAAGTCCATACATGATGTTTAATGTGTTTACAAATAAATATATTCTTTAGTCGTGTATTAAAAGCCTCAACATGGCATAAACTATTAGTGGACACAGCATTTGACAGCAAAAATTATTCTAACATAAAATTTAAGATTAAGTTGGCTAAGGCAGCTTATTTACTGTGTACCATGTAAAAGACAGTAATCAAAAACACCTATCCGATTCCTTACCATGCAGCTGCACAACAGTTCTCTTTCATTCGGTGCATTTTGCATTCATCTGCTAGATTTGGAAATATGCACACATGTTGTCCCCTCTACATACCATGCCATATTATTTTTATTCAATTTTCATTCAATGAAAATAATGATTTTCATTCTTTATAAATATAGATATAACAGTATGCTATGCATTATAAGTTCATGCTATTTCAGTACCTATTAAATTTCTTTCCTCATATACTAAACATTTAAACATTTAAAGATACCTTAAGGACACTCAGTAGAAGTGTAATTTCATGATTCCATAAAGCACGGGCCCATGATCAGTGTTTCATATGATTGTTGTGATTTCCAAGATGCCTTAAAATGGTCATAATGCACATCATTGTTTTGGAAATTTGCTTCAATTTTTCAAAAATATTCACTGAAAATATGACCCAAGCAGTGAATTAAAAAAGATTAATATAAATTAAATCCAAATTCTGATATTTTAATTTCTGAAACATATTAAATACTAGCTAGGACAGAAATAAGTTCTGAAATTTCATGCTTTTTTATTTTAAATAACCTTTTAAGCTGTATATAAGTAGCTTGACCTGTGACTGAAACTGGCTTGGGAAAAATACCGAAGGATAGAATATTCATAATTATAAACGAGACACAAAATGTATTTCTTTGGAGTTTCATTATTAAGGAAATGTCAGTCTGGCAACTATCTACCCAACCTGTTAGCAAAAGAAGGTTTAATAAAAAAAAAAAAGAAGAAGAAGAATTCATTTATACCTTCCACTTATGTGTGAGAATGTGTATTTGTTTTATTTTATGCTATGTAATAGGAAAATTTATAGCACTCAATACATACATTAAGGATAAAAAGCAATCAAAATAAAATGCTACTTCATGGAGGAAAAGAGTACAATCTATAGGGAGGCTATTTTAAAATTTGACGTTCTGCTAAAACTATTTGGCTCACAGTTTTCTACTTACTAAATATTTCCCATTTCTGATTTCATGGCTTAGCTCTAAAAAACCTAGGCAGACACCACTCGGGTGCAAGATGCTTGCATTTCTCTCCACCTTCCCGCCTCTGCAAAGGTCACCTCCAAGTTTAAAGATAAAGAGTCATCCCGTCTTACCTAGACGAAGAGCTGCTGAGACGCCAAAGCCTGACACCATTCAACAGGCGGGCTAGGAGAGAAGTCCATTCCCGTTAGTTTCTCCAGAATATACATTCCCATTTCATGGTTGAGATCATGGCTCTATTCTAAGCAGTTTTACGCAGTGTGTGAGTCTAACAAAAACACCCTCCGCAGCTGGAGGGAGCCTTGGCTCAATCAGGATCCTGTCAAGGCGTTCCTGGTGACTTCTGTCGACTAAATTCAGACTGATGTTTTGCAAAAGGGGCCTCCACCGGCAGGCCCAGATTGCCTGGGAAGTATTTCCTGCCTCTGAGGACTGTGCAAGTGAGAAACACTGGAAGACAGGGAGGGGAGCTGGGAAATGCAGAGCCTGGCTGGGTGTTTTAAGAGTTCTGATTTTACACAGAACTGAAGTGAGTTTGTCAAAGCTCCTGAGGTGATTAGCTAGAAAGTCATAAAGTCGTAGAGGTGGTTTTTGTTTCTTTTTTTTTCCCCTTCCCTTTTTCTTTCTTTCTATCCCACACTGCTAATGGAAAAAGAAAGAAAGAAAACACAGTTCTCTCCCCAAGTATGACTTTCCCACTATATTAAATGTGCCCAGCTTAATCAAACTGCCTTTGCTAGCTCTGATTTCAAAGGATCTTTTAAGAGAGCAAGATGGATTGTGCGTTTTTCACAAGGTAATTCTTCTGATTTTAAAAATCTGCTGCCACAACTTAAAATTTAAAATGCTTCAACCCTAAGTATTGTACCTGAGAAAATCTGTAAGGGAAATCCCAAGAATTCAGTAAATAGCACGTCTTCTTCGGGATCTCTCCAATCCCAGGAGCTTTCGCAGAATTAAAGACGTTTGTGCTATGGCACATGCAGCTTTACCTCCAGTCGAATCCTCCAGAGTTATACAAATCCAGGGCTGGAAAAGCAGAAGACAGGCTCCATCTTGATCATATTAGAGTCTCGCTGACATTAAACACTTGCAGCCACTTCCATCCAGCATGACAGAGTCCCTGAATCACGTCTCTAAAGCAGCTCACAGCTATCCTACATCCTTTGTCCAACACAAATTTCGTGAACTATCATCTGTTTATCTTTTCTGCTTTCTTGTGCCTCCACTGAATGACTTCCTCTTAGCTGCTCCAGGCTGGGAACTTGGACTACCATTTGGTTTTGATTAAAACCAGACAGGCAACTCTGGAGAATTTAGGGAATAAGCTAATGGAAACTGCAAGCATGGCTTTAATTAGTGCATCAATTAATAATAGATGCTCGCTTGTCTTGTGATAAAATGTCAAAAATGCAAAACCATAGGAAACTCACGTCGTTTCAGGAAAGAAGTTATACCAATAATGCATTCCTTTATGACCCAGAATCTTCCTTAGGAAAAGTGGAAGGAAAGAAGAGGGGCATCCATGGTGTTACGAAACAGGGGAGTCACTTCACTGTCCACAAGAGAAATGCAGGAAGCAAAGTCTCAGTTTAAATGGAAGAAATTTCAATTTCTTCAATTGAATTGAAATTGCTCAGTTATGGTCCCCCCCTTCTACTTTATTTACAATTGACCCATTCTTCAGCTATTTATGACAAACATTTTTTCAGTGACTGGTGAGCAGATTCACCCAAGTGTTGCTACTTGCAAAGTTCTGGCAGTTTCCAGAAGTGGAAAGCACAAGAACAATTTTAATTCCAATATGTTAAATGAGGAACATGGAAAGAGGTACAAGAAGCATTAAACCTGTTTACCGTGGGCTTCTCTGAGACAGTAAGTGGTTTTCAGTGTTCACTTTTATTCTCAGTCAGGTCTATTGTCTTTGAAGGCTAGAAGATACCCAGATATCACAAAAAGCCATCTCTTTAGTGCTTCCTTAGAATATCGGGTAGGTGGTATCTCGAGAAGAGATGGCTTTTGTTATTGAACCGCTAAAATCTCTCAAAATTACCATAAAGCATAAACTATTAATATAAATCATGGAATGATTCATTCTATGAATTAGGTTGAAGACGAGAAGGATTCAAAGAAAAACACAGGGACAGAGTAATTTTTATATGTTTTGATCAAACACCACTGATTAAAAAATGGGCATTTCGAATATTTTCATTTAACTTCCAAACTCCTGCCAAGTAAGAAGTCCATTCTTTCACAAATTCTTTAAGGAGTTATTTATATTTATATTCAAAGTACTTTCATGAACATGAGGCCCAGCAATCTTTGTGGGTATTCTTATTTTTATTTTACACACAAAAAAATTAGAATTGGTGGAGATGGTTTTCTCCTAATTGAAGGATGGAAAGTGACAAATTCCAGATTGGAATGTGTGTCTTCTAGCCCTAAGTTTTGTGCTTTTTCTCTTAACTTCTGACTTATTTGCTGTGGGAAACTGCGAAGACGTCTTAAACTCTCTGAGTTTCAGATTCCTCTTTAAAAATAGAGACAATTCTTCATAATCCACACGTTGGAAAGGGGGATTGAATTTTTATCAACATTTATTTATAAATTTATATTTATTTCCCTAAGGAAAATGCTAGAGCAGAATGGAATGGAAATTGATGTAACTTCTTTCCTAAAATAACTTGTGTGTATCTCTCTCTATCTTTGCTGCTAGCCCTGGCATATATAAGTACTCAAAAAATATTAGCACTCTGCTAAATCATTTTAGCTAGATTCTCCCCATGAATAACATCCCTTTTCCCTTACATAGTTTAGCTTTCTGTTTTCCTTGGCCTGAGAAAACAAGATCCTGTTTTACACACATTTAGCAAATACCTTTTTAGATATCTAGACACAATTAATGGTAGTTTCTCCTAAACATTTTTTCCCCTAAACAAACAAGACTTCATGCTTTATTCTATTATTAGAAGAATTACTTCCTAAATCTTGTTCGTACATGATCCTTCAGTTGCTTCAGCACAAACAAATTTCAGAACTTAAATTCTCGTAGAGCGTTTGCAATTGAGTATAAAGATAAATAATGAGATAACTTTCTTAATACTTATCATAGTGTCAGGCACATAGAAAAGGTTCAAATACTTGTCCCCTTCTCCTTTCTATTTGTAAACTGAAATACGTCACTCCTTTAAATGTTTGCTGATTTTACTGTACTTGATTGACTAATAAAGTATTGCATCCAAGCAGCTAAGAACTTGCAAACAGGTCATTAGGTTAGGAGGTTGGCTCTAAAACTAACCACTGATGTGACCCCATGCAAATTGCTTTACCTCTAGAAGCCTCAATTTTAGCCTCTGTAATGAAGAGTGTTTCAAAATTACAGGAAATAGTCCATGTAAAACCATTAGACTTTTACAACTGGCACAGTGTCCAATGTTGGCTAGTATAGTTACCAGCTAAATCAATGTCCTTTTTTGATCCTTATGCCTTTCTCTGTGATGATTTTTTTTAATGTATGCATGTCTGTATTTTTCTGTCTATTGAATTCTGAGTAAAATGCATGCATTTGTTATAGTTTTGTTGTCAGAGCAATTACGCATTCTTTGGGAAGAAAAGGGACTAGCAGAAGGAGGATTAAAAGTTATTTTGAAATCAGCTTCTTCCTATGTACTATGATCTAAGTAATAAACATTGGTTATGATAGTTTACCTAGTAATTCCTCAGTTATTTTCAGGAAATTTGAATCTAGACTTCTTTTATAGAATTGTTCATTGATTCTGATATAGTACAATAATACTTTGTACAAAGTAAGATCTATCCCTTTACAATGGTATTTTACTCTTTTATGAATTGAGTAGCAAATGCCATTAACTCAATACCCAGAACCCACATTTGTGACATGTTAACATTATGAGTTGTCTGTTAAACATTCTCTCCATGTTTATGAATAGTTTTCTAAGAATAATGGACTTGTAATTAATATATAGAGAGAATAAATGCCTTTACAGTACTTTAGAAGGGTCCATACATGTGCAATAGTATAATAAATGTAGGAGCATTTTGTCCATAAAAATTAATCATCGAAAAATCTCTATTTAACAAGACTTTGCTCGTAATTTATTGGGGATATCATATGTATTTCAAAGCAATAAAATTAAAATTTATTTGATAATATTTCTAATTATTTTTTCAGTATTTTTAAATGCATCTTCTCTCAATCAGTTCATCTTGAAACACACACCTAAGTAGAAAAAGATCATGCAATTTTTTTAGTTTCTATATAATAATCTGCACGTGTATCATTCGATTTTTTGATCAACTGTGTCAAAATGTTGACACTCTGCTTTCCCTAATTGTTTAGTATTCATCTGAATGTATTTATCAGAGGAATACAATTGTTTGAAATTAAAGTAACAAAAGAAGTAAAATTCTATAGGTGTTTCCAAATCAATTATATTTGCTTCTTGGATTATTATGTTCATTGCTACCTTCATTGAAACGTAAAACAACCCAAGCATGGCTGTGAATAAAAGGTATCTTGATACATTTTAAATTGTTTAAAAAAATAACCTAGCAAATTGTAATAGAAAGATATGGGCACAAAGTTGCTAGAGTGGATATAGTCTGAAAAGCTGATGAATCTCACTGCTTGTACAATAGAACTAGGATATCTTCAGAATCGCAGAGTCCATGCCATGCAAGGCTCCTTTCGTAGAGATCTGGATGTGTCCATCCAGTAAGGCTGAGGCTGTTCTAGTGTCACAGAAAGATCAGTTCTATGGGAAAGCTTAAGCTGACATCAACCTATGTCACACTCCAGGTATCTTTTCAAACTTTACTATAATATTCTCTCAAATTCTTCATCCATGGCCAAAAAATGTCCCTAAATCTTTAGTCCATTCAACAATGTTCCTTCCTTATGTTTGGAGTACAGCACACACTTCCCTTATCTGTAGCTCTTTCAAATGGTGACTGCACGTTCTTTTCTACATCCTGTGTTCACCTGGTAGGAGGGATGCTCTGTCCTTCTCCTTTCTGCTCCAATGAAATCTCTGCTCTTTAAGCTTCATTTCACCTAGCTCCATATCCCATCCTCTACTATGGAGTTTAGAGCAGCGTTCTCAGCCCACCAGTTGGAGGTGGGGCAAGGGGAAGATTAGGACATCATTAAAAAAGCTATGTCCATCCTCCAAAGAATATCTGTTCTATTTCTGTTGAAATACAAGTATATCTTTTGTTATTTTCCCTTTAAAATACAACAGTGCAAGCCTCATAATACATAGCAAGTTAACATGCTAATATCCATTCACAATTCAATAACACTTATTGCATGTTAGCTATGTGACACTGTTTTATGAACTTGGGATATATCAGAAACTGCAACCAAAGAATCAAAGAACTTTGCCCCCATGGTGTCTACATGCGGGAATGGGGTAGAGTGGGGAATTAGATAAGCAATAAACATAATAAGTAAATTATTTAGCATATTACTGTAGAAAAATGAAAAAGCAGAATCTGGTAAAAAATGAGGGGAATGAAACTTGGGTGGGGGGTATTGTCGCAGAATTAAATAAGAAGTATCACAGCAAGTCTCACTGAGAAGGTGGCTTTTCAATAACAATTTGGAAAAACTGGGGAGATGGGCATTTATAGGGTTCCAGATGGAGTGCTATGTTCACAGAAATGTGCCTGGCAGTTTCCAGGAAAAGTAAGGGAATCAATGTGGCTAGAATCGAGGGAGAGAGGGGAGAAAACTAGAAGATGAGGTCAGGGAGGTAAGGAGAAGCACTTTGTAAGTACTTTGGCTTTCACTGAAGGCAAAGGGACCATTGCCAAGTTTTGAGCAGAAGAGTATCAGGATTTGTTTTACATTTTAATAACTGTACTAAGGACAGGATGAAAGGAGATAAGGGCCAAAGCAGAAAGACCAGCTAAGTGATTACAGTAGAAATCCAGGTAAGAAGCATGGATGGTGGCTCAGATGGAGCGGATGAGAAGGATCAGATATGAATTTTTTATTTTATGTTTAGTGCCAAAAGTATCTCCTGAAGAATTGAATTTATATATATATGAGAAAAAGAGGAGTCAAAAATGTTTCTTGAGCTGCTACAGGATGGAGTTGGTGTCACTGAAAAAGATGAGTCTGGAGGTGAAGAATTTTGGGTAGTGGAGATATAAAGTTTCGACTGGGGACTTGCATTTGAGATGTCTGTTAATCATTCTAATAGAAATGCCAAGGAGGCTGTTGGACGCATGAATTCAAGTTTGGAAAAGAGATCTGAGCTGGAGAAAGAAATCTGGGAGACTTGAACATAGAGTTGGAATTGAAAACCCAAGACTGGATGAGATCATGGAGAGTGAATGTAAATAGACAAAAGAAGAGGATAAAGAACTAACTGGCTACTGGATTTAACAATTTGGAGGCCATTGTTGATAATGACAGGAACAGCTTCAGAGACCCATATGATCAAAGGGCTGATCAGCATGGTTTAAAAGAGAATTAGAGGAAAAGAACTGGAGACAGTAAATAAAGTCCACTCTTCTGAAGAGTTTTTACTGCAAAGGGGAGACAACCAAGGACATGAAAACTGTCTGGGCTCATCAGAAGCTTCAGTGAGGATGGGAAAAACAGCAGTACATTAAAGAAAAATCAATATGGTATTATCCTAAGCCAAAAAAGCTGAGGCAAGGAACAGAGTAATGAAACATTGGAACGAATCCTTGAATAGCAGAGAGAGGAAATGGGTTCTAATGTGCAGGAACTGATAACATTAGATAACTTTAGATAACAACATGATGCACGTGGAAACTTCATGGACATTAGATATCATAATCCAGTTAGTCACACAGATAACCTCAGCTACTTACGATCATGGCTTCCATTGCAATTCAATTTAGAAGTACATTTGGTTGGTGCTCTTAGACATGTATTTAAAAATTTAAATTCATAATTGATTATTGATACACTAATTAGAAGCATCAAAATGGCAATAATTTTGCAAACATGCTTGAGTGAATCTTTGCATAATCTCCCCTCCTATTTTTCTCTGCATTAAGCTAGGAGCAACCTTTCCCCCCCATTGCCGTACACTACAGTTCTGTCCCTTAAAGCTGCAAAGAAAGCTACAGCTTTTTCATTTCCTTCATCATCAGGTAGTATATGTTACTCTCATTTTCTAGCCTCTGAGTCCTTTAGCCACTTTCGCATTTTTTAATCAGTTCATCTTTCAGTTCTTCCAGATTTCAGCTGCTTTTGGCATTTCTCATATATATATTTTTTTGCATGGGAAGGCACCTGGAATCTAACCCAGGTCTCCGGCATGGCAGGTGAGGACTCTGCCACTGAGCCACCGTGGCCCACCCGCATATAAATATATATATTTTTATAGATAAAACATTTTAATTGATTAAATATAATTAAGATCTTTTTAAAATTGCTCTTGTACTGTATTAAACAGCCAAAGGCAATAAGAAAATTCAAAACTAAAAATGTGTGACATGAGCGTGTGACAGGAATTGCTGCTGCATAAGGTAGCATACACAGTTTCCAAGGACAGTGATATTTTTAGAAGATAATCCATCTTAACTCGTGTAAGGACAAGATCTGTAATCAAAGGCTGGAAGAAATATATATTAATGCCTGCTTTTTAAAACTTTTTTAAAAATAGATTTTAATACGGCATTTTTCTCATTCAAAACAAAAAAGCCAGGAAGTGCTTATCCCATGGCTTCTATACCATATGCACGTGAGCAGACAGATGGCCTGACAGATATTCTGGATGTAACAGTGTGGACACCTATGGCCTGGGACTACTTCTGCATAAAATAAACACACACATACACACAAACAAAGCACTGCTTAGGAGAAAATAATCCAGTTTCCGCATAACCAAAAGAGAAAAGAATTAGATATGTACACAATCAGGTATTAAAAAACGGAAAGAAATGCAGCACCCACCCAAGAAACTCAAACAGCCCCTTATGTAGTCAATCAGTGGAAACCTTTCTATGAGAAGTGATTTATGATTTGAAATTTAAAAAAATGTAAATATTTCAGTAATAACGTATTAATAACAATAAGTATATATTACTATCTTTATCATTATCTATACTACACTCCCTTCTGAAAACAAGGATCTCTAAACTGGTCAATCACTTATACAAATTTGAGGCAATTAATCCATATTTGTTTTCAGTGAGGAAAACAATGGTGCACCCCTTCCCATGAATAGACATAATGCAGATTAAAGCTACAAAGTTTAAGCAAGTGCATATGCATTTCCAATTATAATAAGTAAAATCAGACCGGAATGATGCAGAGCTTGTGCCTAAGTAGTAACGAATTAAAAATAGAATGGACCATCTCTGGCAGTGATTTCCATATTAGTGCAATGTTACTATCCATCACTAAATTATACTAGATGATTTTAAATATTTAAATTCAGTGGGTACCAATTTGAGATCACAAAATCTTTACCTGGCTGTGCAGAAAACAGTTTCAATTTGAGATGATCTATAAAGCCAAATCAAGTAAAAAAAAATGAATTAATTTTGCTTTGCTTTTGGTAATCTGGAAAACTGATGAAAAGAATTCACCAATGAAAGGATTGAGAATTTGTGGAGACTCACAGAGAAGAATGTTTGAGGGATTCTACATATCTTAATACCTCAATTCGCAATCAGGTTTGAAGATTATCTCAGAAAATAATTCTCTGTAATATAACTCTGAGCTAAACACAGCTGCACCAAAAGAAAAAAACATCTGGGTCATTCAGAGTGCATTTGTGTTTTTAATAGCTTTATTGATGCACAATAAACTGCACACATACGCATGAAGCTGTGACACTATCAACACAATCAAAATAATGAATATATCCATCATCCCCACAGGTTCCTTGTATCTCTTTGTCATTCCTTCTTGTTACTCTTCTCTGCCCCTCTCCCCCATCTGTTTTCTGACACTGCAGAGTGGTTTACATTTTCTAGAAATTTACATCAATTGAATCATACAATATTTATTCTGTCTTTTCTGGCTCCTTTCACTTAGCATAATTATTCTGAGCTCCATCCATGCTTTTCAGGTGTCAAGTCCATTCCTTTTATTGCTGTGCTGTATTCCGTTGTATGGTTACTCCATAATTTGTTTATCCATTTACTTGTTGACGGAAATTTGGGACAAGAATACTGGGACAAAATTATTTAGCTATTACAAATAAAGCTGCCACAAACATTCATACACAGGTCTTTGTATGCACATATTCTTTCATTTCCTTGGGTAAATGCCTAGGAATAAAATGACAGTGTCATTTTAATTTTTATTCAGAAACCATCAAACTATTTTCCAAAGCAGATGCTCCATTGTATTTTTTTTTTTTTTTTAGGGAGGAAGGGAAGGAAAGACAGAGAGAAGGAAGGAAGGGAGGAAGAAAGGGAAACATCTTTTAAACATTTTCTTGTATTTTGTTTGTTTGTTTGTTTTTTACATGGGCTGGGGCCGGGAATCGAACCGAGGTCCTCCGGCATGGCAGGCAAGCACTTTGCCCGCTGAGCCACCGCAGCCCGCCCCATTGTATTTTTTGACCAACCGGCAGTTGTTGTTGCTCTACATGTATGCCAACATTTGGAATGATTTGTTTTTTAAAATTTTAATCATGCTGATAGATCTGTAATTGCATCTCATTGTGGATTTAATTTGCATTTCTCTAATGTTGAGAAGCTTCTTATGTGCATATTTGCCATGAGTTTATCTTTATAAAAAAAAAAAGAGTGGTTGTTTTCCTGATTATTGAGTTATGAGAGCTCACTGTATATTCTGCATACAAGTTCTTATCAGATAGGTGACTTTTGAATATTTCCTCTAGTCCAGCTCAGCTTTTCATTTTCTTAACAGTGCCTTTTGAAGAGTAGAAGTCTTTAATTTTCTTTTCTTTCTTTTTTTTCCAATGGACAGACACCGGGAATTGAAGCTGGGTCTTCTGCCTGCTGAGCTACCATGGCCGGTCCCCTTAATTTTAATAATGCAAAAATAATCAATTTTTTTTAATGACTCCTGCTTCTGGTCTCATAGCTAAGAAATCTTTGCCTGATGTAAAGTCACAAAGATTTCTTCCTATATTTTATGTTTTGTTCTTTACATTTGGGTTTACCATACATATTGAGTTAACATTTTTTTATCTAGTGACAGCATGAACCAAAGTTCTTTTTTTGAAAAAACACAGATATCTAATTTGCCAGCATCATTGATGACAATCTTTTCTCCACTGAATTTCCTTTGAAACTATAAAAAATACAATTGACCAAATATGTGCGGATCTATTTCCCGACTTTCTATTCAGTTCCATTGATCTGTTGTCTGCCTCTCACGCAATACCACGCTATCTCAATTATTGCAGTTTTACAATAAGTTTAGAAATCAGGGATTGTAATGATTCCAACTTTGTTGTTCTTTTTTCAAAGTTGTTTTAGATATATTAGAACTTTCCGTCTGCACAGAATATTAGAATCAGCTTGTCCATTTCTAGAAAAAAATCTGTGGGATTTTGGTCAATTCGGTATTTAAATCAAATAGGAGAGAGTTGGCATTAATAATATTGAAACTTCTGCTCCATGAACACAGAACATTTCATCTTTTATTTAGGTCTTTAAGAGGTGTTTTTGTACTTTTCAGTGTATACATCTTGTACTTTTTGTGGACAGATTTGTCTTTAAGTATTTCTTAATTTTGATGCTATTGTAAATGATATTTTAAAAACTTCTATTTCCAATTTTTTATTCTTAGCATATAGAAATACAATCCTTCTTTCTACATTGGTTCATATCCTGAAAACTTGCAAAACTCACTAGCTAGTAGCAGTAGCGCTTTGTAAAGCCATAAGATTTTCTACGTATCATGTTGTATGTGAGTAAAGACAGTTTTTCTTCTACTTTTCTTGCCTGAGTGCCTTTTATTCCCTCTTTGTCACTTGATTCCTCAAACTAGAATCTGTATTACAATGTTGCAATAGCATGGTAAGAGTGGACATCCTTGCCTTGTCCTGAAAAACATTTTAGCTTTCACCATTAATTATGACATTAGCTGCAAGTTTTCCTTTTGTTAGACTAAGGAAGTCCCCCTCTGTTACAGTGACTGCAAGCTATCCTCCTACAGGATATTTGGCAACATTTGGAGACAATTTTTAGTTGTCACAACTGGGGTGGGGATACAAAGGATCATTGGACCCCAAATGTCCACGATGCCTAGGTTGAGAAACCCAGCTCCAATTCTAGTTTGCTGAAGGCTTTCATCAGAAAAAAATACGGAATTTGTAAAGTGGTCTTTTGGAATACAATTTTTCTATATAGCTTTTTTTTTATAGCTTGTTAATATGGAAATTTCTGTTGATTGATTTTTGCATGTTTAACAGATCTTGCATTCCTGGGAGAAACCCTGCTTTGTCATGATTTATTATCTGTTTATGATTGTTGAATTCAATCTGCTAAAATTTTTGTGTCTGTGTTCCAAAGGGGTAATGGTATGCTGTTGTTGCTTCTTTTTTTCCTTGTTATCTCTGTTATTGATTTCTAGTTTAATTCTATTATGGTCAGGGTACATATTATGTATGATTTGAATTCCTTTAAATGTATTGAGATGTGTTTTATGACCAAGCATGTGGCCTATTTTGGCAAATGCATCAGAAAAGAATGTGTATTACTTTTCTCATAATAATTTTATAGATGAGATATCAGATTAAGTGCCAGAGAAGTGATGCATTTTCACCATGATTTTGTCAATCAGGTGTGAAATAGCACTTGCTATTTATAAATTAGAGGCCTGACTTTTGACTCCTTAGCTTCAATGGATTCTGACTGAGCAAACTAATATTTTCTTGGAACTGCAGTTGTCCCGCTCCTGGCATTTTCAATCATTATCCAGTTTAAACTCTATATTCCAGAAGGATAATTATTATTTTGAAATGAGTATTAACTAAGTATGAGCCAAAAGTTTGATACTGAATTCAAGCCAGGTTTTGAGAATAAGCACATCCTTGCACGTACCTGCTTGGGCATCCATTAAAATTAATTACTTTTTAATAGTTTATCAGCCTCAGAAGAAATAACATGCTAGCTGTTGGAAACAAGTGACCCAATTAGAAATGAAAAGGCATAAGCAATTCTTTCTCAGAGGCTTGAAAAGCTTTGTTATTCTGTTTAGGATTCAATAGGACATATTCACATTTGTACAGTATCACTTCTGCAGCCTGGTCTTAATTATTTCTTGGATAGAAGAACAACACACAAACAATGCTTGCTTTCATGAATTTCAATGACCAGGTTTCCCTTTAGTAAGAAAAATGAAAGTAAAGAACAACTCTTAAATTAAAGTTTTTGTGGCGCTACATATCTCATTTTAAGTTGGAGGAAAATATGTTGGACAGAAAGTAGCAAAACCTTTGCCAACATTTGAATGTTAGAAAAGTAGCTTGAAAGAGTTTGTAAAACATGTGTCATAAAGGGTCTCCTCTATCCTTACATTGGAAGCTTGAATTTCACTACTAAAATAATCTTATTGTGGAATAAAATATGGCAGAATGTTCTCTACTTATATTAACTATGCATGAACCAAAGTAGGGTGTTGATTGTAGTTGCCAAGTTCCTATGCAGACAAATGAATCACAGAAACACAGTAGCTATTTTACTGGAGGCCTTGCTGAGCTGCAAGTTTTTTAATGAGTTAAAATAATATTTTCGGTCTTGAGTAGAAGGTGTGAACTATCAAAAACAGACATCTTGACTTTAAAGTTTAGGACAAAAACAACTCCACATGCAAAATCGGTTTGAGCAACAGACCCACTGAACTTGGATACAGAATCCCCTGAGAGGGAGTCTCTATGGCTATTTTCCTTGGGCTGTGCAGCAGTGAGGCCAGTCTGACAATACTGAGCTCATAAGGGAAGATCGTTTTATTACCAGCATGTATGTGTAAAAATTATTTTAACTTATGTCTGAGCAGCCATGCCAAGTTGACTATCTGCTTCTCTTCCAGATGGGATAATGACATGTATTGCTAAACGATGAGAAGATAGAAACCAGAGAATGCGTGATATATATATAAGCAAATGGAATAAGTGAATTAGAAGAAGAAATATTTTTCTTAAAATAAAATGGATCCAAAAGTTTTGTTAGCATTAATCTATTTTTTTCCCAAGTGCTTTTGAGGGACAAAAAACCCAGATCAATTAAACACAAATGTTTTTGGAACACCTATCATGCACAAGATACAAACTTAATTAATAGGGATTTAAAAATAATGATATCAAGACCAAGACTTTACAAAACCTCATAATATGATAATTTTATAAATACTTAGACATGCCAGGCACCCTCTTTGAATGTTGTCTTATTTTCTATTTTATATGAAGATCATTTTAACATCTCTCTTAACTCTCACTATCCTTAGTCCTAATTCTAACATCTGCTTTTCTGTAAATACCTTTCCAGATGATTCACAAATTACATATACTTAGTTCTTCCCTTTCGTGTATCCTCTTAACACATTGCTTGCACCTCTACTCAAACATGACACTTGGATGCTGTTTGGAGACTCTTATGAGAATAGCTATTGGTAGACCTAAATTAAAGACTGATCTCTTAGTCTGCAACTCAGAGAAAATCTATTGGCTCGTGATTTTGAGGCTAGGAGAAAACCAAGCCAAGGCATCACCAAGGCGATGCTTCTTCTTGAAAGCTGGCATTCTGGGGCTGGCTGCTCTGTCACATGACCAATATACATGGCAGCCACTCCTGGCCTCTCCTTTCTCTTCTAGGTTCAGTTGACTTTCAGCTGCTGGCTGTTGCCTCTGGCCTTTGTGACTGACTTTCACTCCACTTATAAAGGACACCAGTGATCAGGATTCATTTGGGCCACACCTTAGCAGAAGTAGCATCTTGGAGAGATCTTATTTACAATGGATCCACACCCACAGGAATGGATTAAGCTTAAGAACATGTTTTTATGGGATACATAGCTCCAAACCACCACGGAAGGAATGGGAGACTAACAGGAAATCACATTGGAGCACAGTTTAATTAGATCATTTCCTCTTAGCCCTACACTGAAGAAGCAGGAATTTGATCAGTGTAGGCTGTGTGGGTGGGGGTAGAGCAGTGGTTTGGGGAGAAGGGAGGATAATTTAGAACACGGGGCACATCTGCAGATAGAGGGATAGAGTAGTTGGTCTGTAATGACACCTTTGAGACTTATGGGAAACTGGAGTGAAACATGAGGTACCCAAGGGGATTGAAGGTGCAAGTAGAAAATGAGGGGTGTTTTCCAACCTTGCCTGGCTCTAACCAATGTATTATTTTTCGATTCCCCTATTATGTTTATATGCTTTCGCTAAGCTTATTTACCAACTTCCTGGTGTGATGAGGATTATACATCTCTGTCTCAAAAGAAATAGAACTATGAGATAATCCAGAAAGAAAATCAATTACTGCTGCAATGCAAAATCTACAAGAGGGCAGAAATTTGTAGGAGAATATACTCAGTTTCTGGTTTTTGCTTTCATTCTCTGAAGACATTTCTCGGTTTCTTGGCAGTGTGTGCGTGCATATGTGTGAGTTTCCAGATACATGTAGCATATCCTTGAGCCAGACCACATGCCTGTGAGTCAAAATTTCAGCCTGCATTTGTCTTAAACCGTGAAGCTCTGGGCGTCACCTAACAGCACCTGGCATGTTGTCTGAATAGTTCTTTCAGCACTTGACCCAGAATACAGTAAATCAGATGGCAGATTGTTCCAATTTTACATTAATGACCATATTGAAATTGGGAAAGTAAGTGTGCTCTATCAAGATTTTTTAAGACAAACAAAAATTTAGGTTCTGATCCAAACTATTATGGCATTTAATAATGGAGTCACCAAATGTACCTTACTTAGTTCCAAACCAAACCAAAGCAACAGCTTTATATAACAGTATTTTGGCATGTTAAAAGTTTGGCGTGTTCTTGAGTTGCATTTAAAGTAACGATTGGTACTAGAAATTTAGTATCTAGAAATAATAATAAAAACAATATTACAATGAAGGATGTGAAGCTGATGAATTATCCCTTATCTTCTGCCAACAGATTTTTTGGGAGTAGGGGTGGGGAGTCAATTTAGATGGGGCCAAAGTTTTATCCTTTCTTCTAAATAAATATTGGTGTTATGTACAATACAAACATGAGCCAGTCTCAGCTTCTCTTTGTGTAAGTAAAATGAATGAAAACATTCTGCACACTTGTTTTTAGAAAGGCATATCATATACAGAAATAAAAATCACAACAATAATATATAGTTTTACCATTAAAAAAAAGATCCAGTTATAGAATTTAAATTAGCTTGAGTAACTGGTCTGGGAACTCAGCTAGCTACTGACAAATCTACCTTCACCTAGCCCAAGGAAAATTCTAGTCTCAGGGAAGAAATCTAATGCAAGTCTATGATATTTTTCTCCAAAATGTTTTATCTATGCTCTGAAATCTTTCAGGCCCAACAAGGGCCAACAAATTTTTTTTGAAAGCCAGAACAGTCTTCTTTCCCCTGTTTTCTGCAAGCATATCTCTTACTGCAGGCAACAGGTACTATCTAGCTTACCAAGGCAGAAAGGGAGTGAGAAAATGAAAAACAAAAGGAAATACCGAGAAAACGATCTTTCAGAATGTGATTCTGCCAAACTATTTAAAGAATATTTTTAGGATGACCTATTTCTCTGCTTCCCTCTCCATCTGTTTCTTTCCTTCCATACTTACATACACTTCAACTTCTCCTAAAATAAGGAAACCATCATTCACTCCTATCTCCATTTGAAACCATAATTCTTCTCTCTCTCTCTCTTTTTTTTTTTGTGTGTGTGTGTGTGTGACTAAAACTTCAGGAATCATAAACAGACATGCATTGAATGCTCTCCAATTGCCAGAGCCTATTCTCAGTGCTGTGGAAGATTGTCAATTAAATCCAACAAGAACTGGATGAGCTCAGATCTATTAATATGCTCTTTCTATAGATAAGGTAACTGAGATTAGAGTGCTTAAGTAACGTGTCAAAGTTCCCACATTGGAGAGTATGTCAGACTTCAAAGCACAAGCTATTAACCACTGCCTTTCGATATACACCTCACTCTAAACTCGCCCTTCCATCTGTAAACCACTGAACTTGATTATTCACAAAGCTCCTCTTCCAGTTAACCAGAAATCTTCCAATTATATAAATCGAAAGGCATACAAGTGAACAGACGCAATAAAGTCAATTATTTCCTAATTATATGCAAAGCCCTTTAATGATCGCATGATATCAGTGTAAACATTTGGAAATACACTGTTGCATCATTGGAGTATACATTAGTCAAAATGCTACGAGCCATTAGTAATGCTTACATGAGAAGACCAACTGATGATATAAGTTAGGGCAATAAAACTGTCACTAAGTGAAAAGCAAAGGGTCACACAAATAACCATCCTTAGGGAGGATCATTGGAAAAATATCTCAAAATATAGCAGAGATTGTCTTTTAAGGGGAGGAGCATGGTGATATATATATTTTGCCCTCTAATTTGGTATATTTCCTAAATTTTCCACACTGCGTATACAGTACTTCTACAACGGAAAGACAAATACATTGAAAATATGATAGAAATAGTATATGTTAAGAGACTTGAGATATTTCTAAACATTAGTCAACAATTATTTCTGTGGCGTCAGACAAAAAATTTCTTTGAGCATCCATTTCTTCATCCATAAAAGTATAGGAGGAACTAAATACTAATTATAATGTCCATGTATCAGGTTGTAACTTTCACTTTCATAAGATTTTTAGTCTTCCCAATAATCATAAGAAGTACATAATGTTGGCCTACTTTATCAGGATGAGAAAGTAGAGTTTCAAAGCATTTAAGACACAAATAGTAGGTGGCAAGGGCCAAGAATCAAAACCATATTTCTTCAAAAAGGAAGTTTAAAAATCTCTTCTGTCCCAAATACCTTATAAGTGGTGCTCATATCTAAATATGATATATTTATTTTATTTATATCTACTTTTCATTATGTCATACTCTTGGAGTGTTATCTCCAAATTCCTCTAAGAACTCTAGGTGTTGTTCAATCAACTCACTCCCCTTTTAGCATCTATTAGTCTGGGTAGATTACTCTACCTATCCCCTATTTTACTTATTTTTCCAAAATTCTTTTTGATCAACCTGGCTGATTGAATAATCCATTTTTGGTCCACACACAATGAATATGCTAAGGTTTTACATGTTTGTGTCCCCTTTTACTGTAATAATGAAAAGGGCCATATCTTCTGTAGATAATATTTTTCTATTTTTCCCTAATTCTCACACACACGTGCACATACCCACATCTCACATATTGTAACACAATAGAAGGCTATATTGTAACTTGTTTTTTTTCAGACTACATCAATTTGGGGACTAAAAACTGGAATACAATCGTTCTGGAAGTCCTCAGAAAGTAGTATGTGTGTCCTGCAAATTCTTGGCTTCCAAATGGCAGACACCATTTGCTTCCTTTTCTACTATGATCCTGTGCCAGTTTGAAGCTAGTATGTACTCAAGAAAAACCGTCCTTTAATCCCCATTCAGTACTGTTGGGTGGGACCTTTCTGATTGTTTCCATGGAGATGTGATGCACCCAATTTGGGGTGGGACTTTTAGTTAGATGATTTCCATGGAGGTGTGTCTGTACCCATTCAAAGTGGGGTTGTTCACTGGAGCCCTTTAAGAGGGAACCATTTTGGAAAAAGTTTTAGAGCCACCAGAACCAAAACAGTCCTTAGAACAAACAGAGCCCTGGGGAAGCCGTTGAAGAATCTTGGAGAGAAAGCTAGCAGACGTTGCCATGTGCCTTTACAGCTGAGGGAGAAACCCCTAACATCACTGACCTTCTTGAACCAAGCTATCTTTCAGTGGATGTCTCAGTTTGGACATTTTTTATAGGCTTGCCTTAATTTTGATATTTTCAGCCTTAGAGCTGTAAACTCACAAGTTAATAAATTCCTTTGTTAAAAGCTGTTCTGTTTCTGGTATATTGCATTTTGGCAGCTTACAAACTAGAACAGATCCCAAGTGGCTGTTAAGCTACTGATGTCCAGGAAAGGCCTCCACTCCTGCCAATCAGGTGCTGAATACATACTGGGCAATGTCACCTCTGTCATTGTCACAGCCAGAGCCAGGTGTTGTCAATACTGACGCCACTGCCCCTCTCTCTCAGCTTCTACACTTGCAGGACTGGTGCTACCAATGGTTTGTTCTCTTGGTTTTCTTTTTTTTTTTTTATGTCCCCAGCCCTCCTCCCTCTATCATTCTCACATGCAGCTTCATTCAGTGTTTTAACATAATTACATTACAGTTAGGTAGTATTGTGCTGTCCATTCTGAGTTTTTGTATCCAGTCCTGTTGCACAGTCTGTATCCCTTCAGCTCCAATTACCCAATATCTTACCCTATTTCTATCTCCTGATGGTCTCTGTTACCAATGACATATTCCAAGTTTATTCACTAATGTCATTTATTAATTCTCAAATTACAAGAGAAATCAGTAAATATCTCGAGGCAAATGAAAATGAAAACACAACATATCAAAATTTATGGGATGCAGCAAAGGCAGTGCTAAGAGGGAAATTTATTGCCCTAAATGCCTATATCAGAAAAGAAGAAAGGGCAAAAATTCGGGAATTAACTGTCCACTTGGAAGAACTGGAGAAAGAACAGCAAACTAACCCCAAAGCAAGCAAAAGGAAAGAAATAACAAAGATTAGAACAGAAATAAATGAAATTGAGAATATGAAAACAATTGAGAAAATCAATTAAACCAGAAGTTGGTTCTATGAGAAAATCAATAAGATTGATGGGCCCTTAGCAAGATTGACAAAAATAAGAAGAGAGAGGATGCAAATAAATAAGATCAGAAATGGAAGAGGAGACATAACCACTGACCTCACAGAAATAAAGGAGGTAATAACAGGATACTATGAGCAACTTTATGCAAATAAATACAACAATGTAGATGAAATGGACAACTTCCTAGAAAGGCATGAACAACCAACTTTGACTCAAGAAGAAATAGACGATCTCAACAAACCAATCACAAGTAAAGAAATTGAATCAGTCATTCAAAAGCTTCCCAAAAAGAAAAGTCCAGGACCAGACGGCTTCACATGTGAATTCTACTAAACATTCCAGAAAGAATTAGTACCAACCCTGCTCAAACTCTTCAAAAAAATCGAAGTGGAGGGAAAGCTACCTAATTCATTCTATGAAGCCAACATCACCCTCATACCAAAACCAGGCAAAGATATTACAAAAAAAGAAAACTACAGACCAATCTCTCTAATGAATATAGATGCAAAAATCCTCAGCAAAATTCTAGCAAATCGAATCCAGCAACACATTAAAAGAATTATACATCATGACCAAGTAAGATTCATCCCAGGTATGCAAGGATGGTTCAACATAAGAAAATCAATTAATGCAATACACCATATCAACAAATCAAAGCAGAAAAATCACACAATCATCTCAATTGATGCAGAGAAGGCATTTGACAAGATTCAACATCCTTTCCTGTTGAAAACACTTCAAAGGATAGGAATACAAGGGAACTTCCTTAAAATGATAAAGGGAATATATGAAAAACCCACAGCTAATATCATCCTCAATGGGGAAAAACTGAAAACTTTCCCCCTAAGATCAGGAACAAGACAAGGATGGCCACTATCACCACTGCTATTCAGCATCATGCTGGAAGTTCTAGCCAGAGCAATTAGACAAGAAAAAGAAATACAAGGCATCAAAATTGGAAAGGAAGAAGTAAAACTATCACTGTTTGCAGATGATATGATACTATACGTCGAAAACCCTGAAAAATCCACAGCAAAACTACTAGAGCTAATAAACGAGTACAGCAAAGTGGCAAGTTACAAGATCAACATTCAAAAATCTGTAGTGTTTCTATACACTAGTAATGAGCAATCTGAGGGGGAATCAAGAAACGAATTCCATTTACAATTGCAACTAAAAGAATAAAATACTTAGGAATAAATTTAACTAAAGAGACAAAAGACCTATACAAAGTACACTCTTAAACAACCAGTGGGTCAAGGAAGAAATTACAAGAGCAATCTCTTGGTTTTCTATCAAGAGTTTAGTTTTTACTTAGTTTTACTTTTGCATCTCCTTGTGAGTCCCTGAAGATGGGAGTGGAGGAAAATCCCAGAGATTTTCCTGAACATCACATTTTCCTCCTGCAACACTGGACCAACTGCTCTAATTGAGCTAGTCTGTTGGACTCTTATCCACCTTTTGGTAAGTTATTGGAGATTCCTTATCTCCTTATAATAATTCAGTCAATTATTCAACACCCATATTGAGAGTTCATTATGTGCTAGACACTGACCTAGGTTTGATCACATGTCAAGAATGAGACAAGGTCCCCTCTCTTTTGGAAAAAGAAGGGGGGGGGGAGAATGTCTGAGAAAACCATACAAACAAGTAAGTGTATATTAATTGCAATGGCAGCACTTATAAAGAAAAATAAACCGGGGCAAAGGACTAAATAGTGAAGTGTGTGTGTGTGTGTGTGTGTGTGTGTGTGTATGTGTGTGCATCTCAGGAAGACTTCTATCAGAAAGTGATATTTGAAAAGATACAAAATGAAAATTTGGGAAAGAGGTTTATGCAACAGAGGAAAGCACACAGAAATGCTGTGAAGCAGGCATGTTCAGGTCTCCATGTAACCCAGGTGGAAACACCTTAGGCACAAATTGAGCCTTCTGCAATACACTGTTGACTGATTTATAAAGAAATGAAATTTGTTGTGTCAAGAAATTGTTGACAAGGACAAATTTTAACATTTAGAAATTAAGCCATATATCAAACAATACCTTTCTGCAAAAATGAGTCCCAAGTATACTGCTGTAGGAAAGACCCATTTCAGACAGATACAGCTGTCCTTCCAAACCACCAAGACAGACTGCAGCAAGAATTAAATGAGGTGATGGGTATGATGACACATAACACAATTCAATATCATGATATAAATTCCAGGGAGTATAATATGTATATCCGTACATATTTTAAAGTGTATTATTAATATTTCTAAAATGTCTACTGATATTTCTAACCCTGCTTACCTGATTAATAGATTTTGACAACCTGATATCCTACATAGCTCCCTCTCAGACTAGTGAAACCAGCAGTCCTGCAGACCATACATTTAGTTTTTGGTGGAGGTTCAGACTCACATCACTGGTAGCAAAAAATGTGTGAATTATTAACAGATCCAGGTTGCTATGCCCATATTGGACGTTGTACAGAGGTCCAGGTTTGATCCTGGCTCTCAGCTAATTCATCATTCAGTTTTCAGGATAGGAGATTTTCTATGACTGCCAGTGACAAAAATAAAGGTAAAAGACATCTCCTTTCTTGTTCCTAGCTAAGTAAGGTGTAGGTCCCTATTAATGAAGACTGAGAGGGATGCTTCAGACATGACATGGAGAGCAGAAGGGACTGATTCCACAGGGGCAAAAAATGAGTCAGGAGCTTCCATCAGGAAAAGTGACACAACAAAGTTGGAACAAGGAAGTGGGTTATCCAAGGATCATAAAGTTACAACCTTGGAGCAGAACTACAAAGTTCAAAACTTGAGTTTAGCGTAGTTCTGAGTGATGAGTAAAAGATGTGTTTATTTTTAGGAGTGGCTACAACGGAGGAGGAAGACAAGTCTTAAAGAACAAACTTCTTCATATTCAGGATTTAATTTGATCCTCTCACTAACTATGAAAAGCTCCCAGGCAGTTCATTCTCATGCCCTATTTTACAAATGATCAGAGTGAAACTCAGATATTGAGTGACTTGCACCCTGGCAACAGCTAGTGACTTGCTCCCAGGTTCCCTGACCCCTTCCTTCAGGCTCCTTCACTGTACCAGGTAAGCTCTTAGGTTTCAAAAATCACGGATGGTCCTGCACCATGACGTAGATGTGTAATCCAGTGGTGATTTTTGGAGCGGGGACATTGCATCCCCATGTGAAGGAATGAAGTAAATCAAGCATTTAGAAATCCGCACTCATCTTCCTTTTAATCCTTAGCTCTGAAGTTCTGCACTTGAGAAATTGTCCCAGGCCATCCAAGAATCTGTTCCAAAGATACCATATTTTTGGAAAACACATCATTATTGCATATGGCTCGATATAAGGGAATTTTATGCCAAAAACTCTGAAAGTATTAACATCTTTCTTGTAAGGCAGCCAATATACTGTGGCAGGATCTATAAATAATGGGAGTGATGTGATTAAGAAGGTAGTATATGTCTGAACTTTAAGTTTCTATTTTAAGCATATTAAGTATTTAATAAAGAATACTAGCAGGAAATTAAAAAAGAAATCACTGCTTGCTAAATATTAATGGGCACTCAAGCTAGAAAAAGTTTTACTTGTTTTTAGGTCAAGAAAACAAAATCAGAAAGCACAAATGTTTATCCATTAACAGATCAAAAATCACTTTTTTTTTTTTTATTGTGTTCTGGTTCTGGTACACAGAACCTCTACAATAAACTGCGATGGCAAGTTCATTTAATGCTCACTACACTTAATCATTCCAGCACATATTGTTGAAAATAGCATTAATGGTGACATTGAATCTCACATGCTAGGATAAGCTGCAAAACCCTTTACTTATTCATTTATTTTTGCAATGAAGCAAAGGAAGATATTTTTTTTTTTTTTTTTTAAAGGAAAGACAGAGAGAAGGAAGGAAGGATAGAAGGAAGGAAGGAAGGAAGAAAGGGAAACATCTTTAAACATTTTCTTGTTTTATTGTATTTTGTTTTTCCGTTTTTTGTTACATGGGCTGGGGCCGGGAATCGAACCGAGGTCCTCCGGCATAGCAGGCAAGCACTTTGCCCGCTGAGCCACCGCGGCCCGCCCAGGAAGATATTTTTATAAAAGGGAGCCATGGGCATATTTTTAAAACTTTAGAGGAGACACAGTTAACAGAGATGTGTGTAGTTTCAAATAGGAATGTATAGAGTTTTATAAATCTAGTTGCAGAAGGCTTTGAATTTCAAGTAATCACAGAACCTAAGAATGTGCTGGTACTTAATACATCAGTCCTGATAAAAGGAAGATGTAATGGAATGGCAAGGATGAGATATTAGGAAACATTGACATCAGAGATAAGTGAATAAAGAGGCAGTCCAGAAACACAGGAAGGGCTAGAGAAGATCTGGACAAAACTTATAATGATCATTTCCATGAATTGGTCCCAGTTAAGCATTTCATTACTTCCTTAGCAAAGTCTTGCTATGGTTAAAAACAGCTTTATACTTAAGCTAACCATCCATACAATCCACTCCACAGCAAAATCTCATCTCAGTCCTTCTTAGTGAATTACTTTTGCAATCTTTATGAAATCCCAGGTTTAATGAACTTCTCTAGATATAAGGATAGGTGATTGAGTATATGATTGTTTATTAAATATTTACTTTTAAATATAGTCAATTTTTAAAAAATGAATGTGAAGCAGAAAGGAAATTTTTGAATGGCTAGACTTAGAGATAATATAGCTTTGTAATTTTTCTTAAAATAGGAGCTTGTTGAGGAATCGTGATTTTTGCATTGTAATTTTTCTTCAATTCAGAAATAGTTCATTTAGCCCAAACAGCCAATGCATTCACCAAATCAGATATGTGGAAAATCTCACAACGATAAAAATAATTATTTTATTATTCATTATATTTCAATATTTGCAAACTGCGTATTATAGATGTATATATCGGTATATGCACACAAATCAATCATTTTCTTTCTGTCTGTCTTTCTTTCTGAAAACATATATACACACACACTTAAAATAAGAAATAATTTAGTATGTTGGCCACTTATTTACAATCCAGAGGCCAAATGAAGATCTCAGAGTAGCAAAACTGAACTTGTTTTATCTGTAAGTTCCCTTATGAATTCACTTATGGTCTATTCTTCCAATTTTTAAAATTGTGGAATAATTGTTTCGAGCAAGTTTGGCCATGTGGCTCATCCGAATATAGTAGATTCAACACAGCACTTCAGCAGGATAAAATGAACCTTAGTAATAGTTGCAGAGATGGGAAGATCTGAGAGCCGACAGCATGAGGAGAGAGATTACAAAAAGCAGACAAAAGAACTGAAAAGTGTAGCAGCTGGGGTAGCTCAGGGATTGCATACTATTGTGCATGATTCATGCTCCTAAGAATAATGATGTAATTTCAGCAGAGTCTAATAGCCTATGTTCAAGATGATGAAATGGAGTCATTAAGAATAAGTTAACTCTGATCAGTATATTCGGTTTAACAAGGCACGGACGTGTGTAAACCATTTAAAAAAAAGCTGTCCATTAAAATAGTTAAAAATATTTTGTCACTATTTGGAGTCAGCTTTATTTCTTTTGGGAAATTCTCTTGGACAGTAGGCTTCAACGTTCCCTTTGTTCACTAATTGGCTTACATGAGAAATTTTATATATCCACGAGCAGTTACCATGTAAAGCCACAGTCAGTAAAGTGCCAACATCAGGGGGCACTGTCCTCATAGATTTCAAGTTTAATGGCACCCCTGGAAATGGAAATGTGCAGCATTGCAACCTTGTCCACAGGAGATGGGATTTTGTTTCTGTTTTTGTTCTCTGTTTTAGCCCCCGTGTTAGAAAGTGCAGGGATAATTTTTTTTTTTTACTAAATATGAATGCATACATATGCAACCAAATGAAAAAGCAACATTTAGGAACAAAATGATTGAGTTCACAGAGGAACCGATTTTGAATTTTAAATGCCTACTTATACTATGAATAAAATTTCTTGATACCCTGTTTAAATTAGGGCAGAATGATAAAAGGGGAATAAAAGAAAGAAAAGTGCTGGGAAAACTTCAACTTCATGAATGTCAGGGAAGGAAAGGTCAGGAAAGGTTTGCCCCTAAGTCATCTTTGCCTGTCAGTGCCTACCTTTAAAAGTGGGGGCAATATCAGGTGCCCGGGTGGTTCAGCGGTACAATGCTTGCCTTCCATGCGGTAGACCTGGGTTTGATTCCCGGACCACAAACCACCCCCCCCCCCACCCCAAATAAAACTGGGGGCAAGAGTGTTTTCCAGTTGTCTGGAACAAGACTACCATGCATCGCAGGGGCAGGCTTTAGTCTGCCCATTCTCTGCTCTCAAAATCTCAGTCTACTGCAAATTGATTCTGTGGTGCTATTGTATTCTATCTTTCAAACATACTTTGTCAGTTCTAACTTGATACCATAGAGAGAGAGCATTTAGCCAGGTGATGACACTAAGGGTGATAAGGCACTGAATTTGGAATCTGGAGATTAAAATGCTACATCTGGCTGAACCATTTATGTAAGTGATATCATATTTGGGGGATAAAAAGACTTCTTATTTGCCTGACATCTTTTATTTGCCTATGAAGTAAAAAAGGAAAAAAAGAAAAAAAAAAAGAAAAAGAATACAAGAAATAAAAAAAATTTAGAATGATTTTACTCTTGTGGATAGGAATTTGTATTAATATGTGTGCAATTTGAAATTCAATTTTTCCATTCGTTAGGAATACAATGCTACAAACCTTAATAGACACTTAAAAAATTTTAGCCGTTTTACACTATTAAATTTATTAATTTTTTTTAAGGCAGCTTGGGATACAGCCAAGCACAATAATTGACACATAGTCACTAGATATGTGTTTTGGCTTCCAAGATAAGATGAAGAGAACGGGGTAGCAGATTAAGAAAACAAGTTTTTATGGCATCTTGGAATTTTTATCTATTCTAAAGTCAAAAAGTTTTTAAATCCTGTAAAAGGATATGCTATTTATAGGACCAATGGTCAGCCTGTCAAATGTAATCGTTTTCTCATATCTGTCATTAATCTTTGTTTCAGCAATAATCCCAGACCACCATAAATGCTAAAAACTCTTGAAATTTCATGGTCTGAAATTATACTGCAATTTAATACTCAAGCATTAAAAATAGACCCAAAATTTGAGAACTTATTTTCTTTTCATTAGTTGCAATGTAAAATGTTTATGAATCCCGATCCTGAAAAAAACTATTTTAATATGATGAACTATGTTGGAGAACTTTATAAAGCCATAACAGGATTGAATTACATCCTTTGTATTGAAATCAACACAGGAACTTTTAAAAAAGCCATATTTAGCTTCGAAGTTTCACAAGATTATGTTTAAGGTGCAACTTAAAAGTACCTTCCAGATGTCTCATTTATAGAACACGGTTGGTTCATCCATGAATCACCAACATGTCATTCAGTTTCAGCACTGAAGTTTCACACGAACTAAGGAAATACCAAAGCCTTCTGTGCTCTTGGGTCTTTTTTTTTTTTTTTTTTTTTTTTTTTTTTTTAAGGAAAGACAGAGAGAAGGAAGGAAGGAAGGAAGAAAGGGAAACATCTTTAAACATTTTCTTGTTTTATTGTATTCTGTTTCTCCGTATTTGTTACATGGGCTGGGGCCGGGAATCGAACCGAGGTCCTCCGGCATAGCAGGCAAGCACTTTGCCCGCTGAGCCACCGCGGCCCGCCCTCTTGGGTCTTTTATTATGGGATCTACTCAGTTGGTGCTTCTATTTGATAATGAAAGCCAGCATTATAAGATAAACCATGCCTCTGTCAGGGTTGACATCTTAGTAATTGGCCTTAATCACCCTGGAATATTATATCCCAGATTTAGGCTTTTTTCCATTTTCCATATTTTATTCATCAATCATGGTTTCTGTCAGAATTTGGCAAGAGTTTCTAAATGCTGTCTATTGTTAAAACAATCTTACATTTCCTGAAATAGACACTCTATGTATCCGAGAGTGAAGAAGTTTTTGGAGAAGTTAGTTCTTTGTGAATTAAATTGTATATGAAAAACATACTCTTATCTTAATTATTATCATATGTTAAATATCTATGATGTATAATTCCTTAAAATTCTTTTGACAAATAAAACTATTCTTATGATGCATGATGGCTTCAATGAAGTGATGAAAATGCCACATTATCTGACAGAAAGTTGACAATATAATGGTAGTATCAGCTTGAGTCAAAAGCAGTTTAATTTGTGGGGAAATACTAATTTTTTCAATTCAGGACTTATGATAAACAATTCAAACATATTTTTTCAAGTCTTCTGGAGATTCTTAATAGCATATATTGAATTTCATACCAAAGATTTATGAATAAAACCCAAAGCCCTGTGGGCATTATGTGAAGACTTGGGCAGGAGAGGCTTCTCAACATGGACTCAAATTTAGTAGCCACTCATATCACAAATCACATGCAATACATTCATTAAAGGAAACTATGAGTGCCTCCATCCTTAGCACAGCACAATCCATTACCACAGCTGTCAGTCTCTTAACACCATTCAGGTCCCAGAGAAATGCTTCTCTGTCTTTTGCTCTCTGTCCTCAAAAGAAAGGTGAGTATGTCCAACTACTTTGAATGCTGTGAAGGCTGATGGATTTTACCTCCACAGGCAGCAGGGACAGACATTGCTCATGTATTATGAAGTTATATTTGTCAAGGTTAGAAAATGCAACATTTATTTTATCTGAGGGTTTGTTTGCTTGACATATCACTTTCAAATATTTAGCCTCTATCTGTACTCTTGCTTCAATCCCTGCCTTCATATATTTGACTGCTCCTCTTTTTTAAACCTCTCCTATCATATGCCACCATAGCCATTTTGTCTAGCTGTTTCGAAATACTTACAATTTCTTAAATCATTCTTATCGCGCATCCATTTTGCACTTTTTGTTTTCTTTTTTAGACTGTCTTCCCTCCCTATATTCGTTTTTAAAATTTTCACTGTGATTTTTTTAAAAAAGTCAATTTTGTTGAGACATGTTATATATTCACATACAATACAATCATCCGAATTGTACAATTAGTGGTTCACAGTATCATCATATGGCTGTGCATTCGTCATCACAATCTTTGAACATTTTCATTACTCCAAAAAAATGAAAATAAAAATAAGAATAAAAGTAATGTAAAAATAAAAGTAAAAAAGAACACCCCAAACATACCATACCTCCTCCTCCCTATTATTTATTTTATTTAGACTTTTTTTTCTTACCTATCAGTCCATACACTGGATAAAGGGAGTGTAAATCACAAGGCTTTCATTATCACATGATCACACACTGAAAGCACTACAGTTATACAATCATCTTCAAGAATCAAGGCTCTTGGATTACAGTTCAACAGTTACAGGTATTTGCCCCTAGCTACTCCAAAACACCAAACACTGAAAAAGTATATCTATACACCGCATAAGAATAATCTCCAGAATGACCTCTTGACTCTATGTGAAGTCTCTTAGCCCCTGAAATTATATTTTGTTTCATTTCTCTTGCCCGCTGTTGATCAAGAAGTCTTTCTCAATCCCATGATGCTGGGTTGAGGCTCATTCCCAGGAGTCATGTCCCACATTGTTAAGAAGATTTATACCCCTGAGAGTCATGTCCTATGTAGGGGGGACGGCAGTGAGTTCACCTGTGGAGTTGGTTTGGAGAACAGGGCAACATCAGAGTAACAAAAGAGAATCTCTGCGGGTGACACTTAGGTACAATTCTAAGTAGGCTTAGCTTCTCCTTTGCAGGAATAAGTTGCATAAGGACGAGTCCCAAGATCAAAGACCTGGCCCATCAAATTGGCATCCCCCAAAGATTGCAAGAATATCAGGTCTTCCCAGGTAGGGAAGTTTAATATTTCTGCCTTTCTCTCCAGCCCCTCAAGGGACCTTGCAAATACATTTTAAACTTCTGTCCAAGTTACTCTGGGATGTATTAGGGCATCACACCACCCTGTACAAACCACCAAGATCTCACTCCCTATTAAAGGTTCCATGTAGCTATGGTGCACAAAAAAGCTGACTATACAAGTCAAATTAGATAATGTGCTACAGAAAATCATTTAGTCTGATATATCTTAGTCCTATCTGGATCAGCTTCATGCATATCTCTACTTAAAGTCTGATCTCTTTTTCAGTGTTTCTAACAGTTGCTCTGTAGGGCAATGTTGACTTTCATAGCTGTAGAACTCTAGTTCTGTGTCTCAAGTGTCACACAGATACCCAAAGTTCCAGGAAATAATCGGGTTATACACAAAGAGCACAGCATCTCAGAATTTACAAGACACTGTTACTCTGAAATAGATTTGACTGCTATAAGAGCTTACCATCTAAGAACCTTTACAATAGGGCTTCACCTGATAACCTGTGCTCTTGAATTCAATTCTGTGTGCACATTATAGTTAGTCCATATAGTAAGTAGTTATAATATTTGTTTTTTTTCATTTCTGGCTTATTTCATTCAACATAGTGTCCTCAAGTTTCATTCCCCTAGTTATATGCCTCACAACTTCATTTCTTCTGGCAGCTGCTCAGCAGTCCATTGCATGAGTACACCAGAGTTTGCTCTCCCATTCCTTAATCGATGTACCTTTAGGCCACTTGCATCCATTGCAAAACATGAGCACTGTGACATAAACACCAGCATGTAAGTGTTCATTTGCGTTCCACTCTGCCACCATACTGCCCTCCAGAGGGGCCGCATCTCTCTACTTCCCTACCAACAGTGAATAGGTATATCTCTCTCTCCACATTTTCTCCAGCACTTGTAGCCCTCTGTTCATTTTTAAAAAGTTTTATTCACATATCATACAATCCAACCTAAGCAAAAAATCAATGGTTCCAGGTATAATCACAGAGCCATGACTTCACCATCACAATCTATACAAGGACATTTCTATTTCTTTTGCAGATAATCCCACACCTTTTGCCCATATCCCCTGCTTATTGACATTTAGCTTTGGCATACTGCATCTGTTACATTCAGTTGAAGCACATTACAACATTACTGTTAACCATAGGCCCTAGTATGCATTGATTGTATTTCTCCTCTGTATACCATCTTGTTTTCAACACCTTGCAATGTTGACGCTCATCTGCTCTTCCTCATGCAAACACATTCTTATATTCGTACATCTAATCATCATCATTGCCCGCGCTATCATTGCTAAATTATACCTTCCCAGTTCTTATCCTGTCTTCCCTTCTGGTGTCATACATACCCCCAGCCCTGCTCCCTCAACCATACTCGTACTCAGCTTCATTCAGTATACCTACAATATCGTGCTACCATCAGGCAGCATTGGGCTATCCACTTCTGAATCTTTACAATTATTCTATTGAACATTCTGTATACTTTCATCATGAAATGCCCAGAAAGAATCTCTACCTTCTTTCTGTCACCTGGTAACCCATGTTCTTAACTTTTACCCTCAAAGTTCAGTCGATGTTAGTTCATATTTGTGAGACTATACGGTATCTGTCCTTTTGTTAATGGCTGATTTCACTCAGCGTGATGTCCTCAAGGTTTACTCAAGTTCTTACATGTCTTGTGACTTTATTCTATCTTACAGATGAGTAATATTCCATCATATGTACGTACTCCAGCTGTGTACTATTCCGCTCTTATGTACATGCTACTCTAGTCCGTTAATGGGCATTTGGGCTGTTTCCCTTTCTTAGCAATCATGAGTAATGTCACAATAAACATTGGTGCTCAAATGTCTGTTTGTGTCCTTGTCTTCAGTTCTTCCAAATACATGCATGGGAATGGCATTGCTGAATCATACAGCAATTCTACTTAGCTTCCTGAGGAACTGCCAAATGTCTTCCACAGTGGTTGCACTATTCTATGTTTCCACAAACAGTGAATAAGTGTGTTTCCCTCCAAATCCTTTCCAGCACTTGTCGTTTTCTGTTTTTCTTTTTATAATGGCCATTCTAGTTGGTATGAAGTAATATCTCACTGTAGTTTTAATTTGCTTTTTCCAATGAGCCAGTGAACTTGAGCATCTTTTCATAGGTTTTTGAGCCATTTGTATTTCTTCTTCTGAAAAACATCTGTCCATGACTTCTGCCCATTTTTAAATTGGGCTTAAAATGAGTTGTCTTTTTGTTATGAGTTGTAGAATCTCTTTATGTATTCTGGATGTTAAAATCTTATCTGATATATGGGGTTTCCAAATATTGCCTATCATTGTGTGGCTGTATTTTTACTTCCCTGGTAAAGTCCTTTGTGCACAGAAGTCTTTAATTTTGAGGAGATCTTATTTATATATATATTTTCTTCACTGCTCTGGTGGTGTAAGGTCTAGAAAACTACCTCCAACACAATGTCTTTGAGATATTTCCCTACATTTTCTTCTAAAAATTGCATTTTCTTAGCTCTAATGGTTGGGTCTTTGATCCATTTTGAGTTAACTTTTGTAGAAAGTGTGAGATATGGGTCCTCTTTCATTCTTTTGGATATGGATATCCAGTTCTCCAAACAGTATTTATTGAAGAGACTGCTCTGCCCCAGTTGAGTTGGCTTGACTACCTTATTGAAGATCAATCTTCCCTAGATGAGAGGGTCTATTTCTGAACACTCAATTTTGATTCCATTGGTCAGTGTATCTATCTTCATCCAATACCATGCAGTTTTGACCACTGTAGCTTTGTAATATACCTTAAAATCAGGTAGTGTGAGATCTCTTACTTCATTTCTCTTTCTCAAGATATTTTCACTTATTCTGGGCGGGCCGCGGTGGCTCAGCGGGCAAAGTGCTTGCCTGCTATGCCGGAGGACCTCGGTTCGATTCCCGGCCCCAGCCCATGTAACAAAAAACGGAAAAACAAAATACAATAAAACAAGAAAAATGTTTAAAGTTGTTTCCCTTTCTTCCTTCCTTCCTTCCTTCTATCCTTCCTTCCTTCTCTCTGTCTTTCCTTTAAAAAAAAAAAAAAAAAAAAAAAAAAAAAAGATATTTTCACTTATTCAAGGCACCCTGCCCTTCTGAATAAAATTGTTCATTGGTTTCTCTATTTCTACTAAGTAAGTTGTTGGGATTTTAATTGGTATTGCATTAACTGATAAATCCATTTGAGTTGAATGGACATCTTAACTCTATTTATCTTCCAATCCATGAACAAGGTATGTCCTTCCATTATTTGGGTCTTCTTTGATTTCTTTTATCAATTTCTTGTAGTTTTCTGGGTATAGGTCTTTTGTGGCCTTGGTTAAATTTATTTCTAAATATTTGATATTTGGTTGCTGTTGTAAATGGAATTTTTTTCTTGATTTCCTCCTCAGATTGCTCATTACTAGTGTATAAAAACACTACTGATACTTGCATGTTGATCTCGTACTACTTATTCACTTGTTAACTTTAGTAGCTGTGCTGTAGATTTTTGGGGCTTTTTTCAATACATAGTATCATGTCATCTGCAAACAGTGAGAGTTTTACTTCCTCTTTTCCAATTTGGATGATTATTTTTTCCTTGCCTGATTGCTCTAGCAAGAACTTCCAGCACAATGTTGAATAACAATGGTGATGGGGCATCCTTGTCTCGTTCCTAATCTGAGAGGGAAAGCTTTCAGTCTTTCTTCATTGAGTATGATGCTAGCTGCAGGTTTTTCCATACATTCCCTTTATCATGTTGAGGAAGTTCCCTTCTATCCCTATCCTTTATCCTATTAACTCATGTTTTCATCAAGAAAAGATACTGAATTTTGTCAAATGCCATTTCTATATCAATTGAGATAATCATGTGGTTTTTCCACTTTGAATTATTGATGTGGTATATTACATTAATTGATTTTCTTGTGTTCAACCAGTCTTGTATACCTGGAATAAATTCCACTCAGTCATTCTTTTAATGTGCTGCTGGATTTGATTTGTGAGTATTTTGTTGAGGAGTTCTGCATCTATATTCATTAAAGAGATTTTTTTCTTTTTTTTTTGTCAGTATCTTTGTCTGACTGAAGTTTTAGGGTGATATTGGCTTCATAGAATGAGTTAGATAGCTTTCCCTCTTCTTCAATTTTTTTGAAGAGATTGAGGAAGGTTGGTACCAATTCTTTCTTGAGTGCTGGTAGAACTCACATGTGATGCCATCTGGTCCTGGACTTTTCTTTTCTGGGTGAGTTTTGATGACTGATTCAGTTTCTTTACTTGTGATTGGTCTGTTGAGGCTGTATATTAGTCTCAAATCAATGCTGGTTGTTCATGCTTTTCTAGGAAGGTGTCCATTTCATCTATGTTGTCCAGTTTATTAGCACATGGTTGCTTATAGTATCCTCTCGTTATCTCCTTTATTTTTGCAGGGTCAATACTTAGTTCACCTCTCCCATTTTGGATTTTATTTATTTGCATCACATTTTTTTGGTCAGCTTAGTTAAGGGGCTATTGATTTTCTCAAAGAACCAACTTCTGGTTTTGTTCATTCGCTCTATTCTTTCATGTTCTCAATTTTATTTATTTCTGCTCTAATCTTCATTATTTCTTTCCTGTTGTTTGCTTTGTGGTTAGTTTACTGTTCTTTCTTTAGTTCCTCCAGGTAAACAGTTAATTCCTTGATTTTTGCTCTTCCTTCTTTTTTTAAATATAAGCATTTACGGCAATAAATTTCCCTCTCAGCGCCACCTTTGCTATATACCATAAGTTCTGTTATGTTGTATTTTCATTTTTATTTGCCTCAAGATACTTATTGATTTCTCTTACAGTTTCTTCCTTAACTCACTGGTTGTTTAAGAGTGCACTGTTTAGCCTCCATATATTTTTGAATTTTCCAGTCATCCGCCTGTTATTGATTTCCAACTTCATTCCATGATGATCTGAGAAAGTGTTCTGTATCGTTTCAATCTTTTAAAATCAATTGAGACTTGCTTTGTGACCCAACATATGTTCAGTCCTGGAGAACGATCCATGAGCACTTGAGAAAAATATGTATCCTACTGTTGTGGGGTGTAATGTTCTTTAAATGTCTGTTAAGCCGACTTCATTTATTGTATTATTAAAAAACTCTGTTTCCTTCTTGATCCTCTGTCTAGATGTTCTATCCATGGATGAGAGCAGTGTATTGAAGTCTCCAACTATTATGGTAGAGGTGTTTACTTCTCCCTTCAGTGCTGTCAGTTTGTGCCTCATGTATTTTGGGACACTGGCTCAGTACATAAATATTTATGATTACATCTCTTTTTATGAATTGTTCCTTTTTAATAGCATCATTCTTTGTCTTTTTTAATTGTTTTACATTTGAAATCTAATTTGTTGAATATTAGTTTAGCTACCTTTGCTCTTTTCTGGTTGCTATTTGCATGAAATATCTTTGTCCAGCTCTTCACTTTCAACCTGTTTTTGTACTTGGTTCTAAAGTGAGTCTCTTGTAGACAGCATATAGATGGGTCCTATTTTTAAATCCATCCTGCCAGTCTATGTCTTTTGATTGGAGAGCTTAATCCATTAACATTTAATGCTATTACTGTAAAGGCAGTACTTTCTTCTACCATTTTGTCTTTGGATGTTATATGTCACATTTTATTTTTTCTTTTCTTTCCCTCTTTTTTACTCTTATGGGTAAATGATTGTCTTCATTTCCACACTATTTTTCAAACCTCTGTCTCCTCTCTTTTTCTAGCTGCCTGTAGTGCTCGCTTTAGTATTTCTTGTAGAGCTGGACTCTTAGTTATAAATTCTCCCAGTGTCTGTTCGAGAAAATTTCAAACTCTCCCTCATTTTTGAAGGACAGTTTTAATGGGTATAGAATTTTTGGTTGGCAATTTTTCTCTTTTGGTCTCTTAAATATATCATACTACTGCCTTCTTGCCTACGTAGTTTCTGCTGAGAAAACTGCACATAGTTTTATTGAGCTTCCCTGCTTTGTAATAGATTGCTTTTCTCTTGCTGCTTTGAGTATTCTCTCTTTGTATTTGATATTTGGCTATCAGATTAGTAATCCTGGAGTAGATCTATGTAGATCCCTTCTATGTGAGGTATTCTGCACTTCTTGGAATTGTAATTTCACCTCTTTCATAAGAGGTGGGAAATTTTCAGTGATTATATTTTCAGTGATTATTTCCTCCATTATTCTTCCTACTTCTTTCCCCTTCTCTTTTCTTTTTGGGACACCCATAGCATATATTCATGCACTTCATGTTGTTGTATAGTTTCCCAAGACCCTCCTCATATTTTCCCATTCTTTTCTCTACCTGTTCTTTTATGTGTAGGAATTCATATGCCCTGTCATCTAGTTCACTAATTGTTTCTTCTGCTTCTTCAAATCTGCTGTTGTAAGTCTCCATTGAGTTTTTCATCTCTTCTATTGTGCTTTTCATTCCAGTAAGTTCTACCATTTGTTTTTTCAAGCTTTCAAGTTCTTCTTTAAGGTCATTCAATGTCGTCTTTATATCCTTCATCTCTTTTGCCATATCCTCCCTCAACTCACTGACTTGATTTTTGATGTGCTTTTGCATATTTGAACATCCTTAATAGTTGTTTCCACTCCTCTGTCTCATTTGAAGTGTTAGTTTATTACTTTGACTGAGCCATATTTTCATTTTTCCTAGTGTGAGTCATTTTTTTTTTTTTTGGTGTCTTGACATCTGATTTCCTTGATTAATTTATACTGCAGGTCATTTTTACTCTTTTACCTAGGGTTTTCTTGTTGGTTGGCTTTGTTCTCTACCTGATGTTTTGGTGTTCAGTTCCACTTATTGACCTCTAACAAAACTTCTAGTTAACTGTTCAGAATTTTTCAGCTCTTGCTTTTCTGGTTCTTGCTTTCCTAACTGGGACCTTTTTTGTTCTTAGGATGTTTCCCCAGATATCAAAGATCCTAGTCAGGTTTTTCCAGGCAAAATGGGCCCAGATTTCAGGGGGAGAGTATAAACAGTATCAAGTTTCCCTGGAGATGAGGCCCAGCAGGTTGGTAGAGACTCTTGTGAAGCTTCTAGACTCCATGTTTTTTTTATGTTGGCCAACAGGTGGTACCTATCAGTCAGTAGCTCTCCTCAAGTATAAAGTGGTGGGGTGCCTTTAATTCTTAGATCATCCTGCAGCTGCCAGGGTCATGGTTGAGACAGAAGCTGAGATAGAAGGCAGGCTTAGACCTTAGCCCCTGACATCTGAATTCTCTGACTGAGGACCCCATTTGAGGTGGGCTGCTGTGCTGGTTTGAAAGGATATATGCATCATAGAAAAGCCATGTTTTAATCCTAACACCATTTTATAAAGGCAACCATTTTCTTAAACCCTATTTAGCACTGTATGTTGGGAACTTGATTAGATTATTTCCTTGGAGATGTGGCCTGCTCAAGAGTGCATGTTACATTGGATTAGGTAGAGATTGTCTCCACCCATTTCATGTGGGTCTTGATTACTTTACTGGAATCCTATAAAAGAGGAAAAATTTTTGAGAAAGTAGGAGATTCAGAGAGAGCAGAGAACAATAGAACCATGAGAAAGCCACAACAGAGAACGCCACAGAACTACAAAGCAGAGAGTCCACCAACCAGCGACTTTTGGAGATGAAGAAGGAAAACACCTCCTGATGAGTTGGAGAGGAAGCTAGCAGATGACACCGTGTTCTCCACGTGCCCTTCCAGCTGAGAGAGAAACCTTGACCATGTTTGCCATGTGCTTTTCCAGATGAGAGAGGACCTCTGAACTTCATTGGCCTTCTTGAATCAAGCTATCTTTCCCTGGATGCCTTAGATTGAACATTTCTACAGACTTGCTTTAATTGGGACATTTCCTTGGCCTAAAAACTGTTAACTTGCAGCTTATTAAGTTCCCCTTTTTAAAAGCCATTCTATTTCTGGTATATTGCATTCTAGCAGCTAGCAAACTAGAACAGCCCCATTCCCCCTTTCCAATGAAAGTTGAGCCCTTTAGGGAATTATCTTCTTCACTTTGTTTGTTAATTTGACTCTCAGACCTATCTTAACTCTGTCCTCCCATGGATCAGGGCTGACGAATGAAAATGTCTGAGTGTGTCTCTTATGAGCTCTCAGAATAGTTTAAAAAAAAAATCCCTTCTCTGAGCCAGTCGCCAGCCCCAAGAGCCTATCAAGAGCTGAAGTTGGTACTTGGCTCTATGTGCCTTGGGGCAGATACCATTTCCAGTATTCTGAGCTAGGCCAATTTGAAAATCTTCCTTTTTTTTTTTACCATCAACCCAGTCTCCTGTCTGCTGGGAGATACCTCAATTCCTTTCCAAACTTGCTCTTGGTTTATCTGTGCCTGGAGGTTGTATACAATGGTCCAAATTTATTAATTAAAGCCACAATCAGCATTTGTCTGGGTTGCCATCCCTTGCTCCCAGTAGAGACAGCTTCTTTTTCCCACTAGGAAATGTTTTCAGCTGAGCCTGCCATGCCAGTGGGGGAGGGGCACCAGCCTCTGGATATGGGGGTGTGGGCAGGGATTACTCACAGTTCTGTGGTATGATCTTGGCCTTTCCCCCTGTTCCAGACTGGTATATGATGATCCTCCAGACAGTTGCTCCAGACAGTTTCTGACTATTTACTACCTGCTGTACAGCACGAACTAAATTCCACTCATCCCTATGCTGCCATATTGCCCTGCCTCCTCCTCGATGTCCCTCTCTATAGCCTTGATAAGACTTCTTCATTGACAAGGTTCTGTTTAAGTATTAATACCTCTGTGAACTTTCCTCAAACACACCATAATTTGACAGGCATTCCTCTAAAATAGTACTTAAAATATTGTCTTACTCTTTTAGATTGAGTTATTGGAGACTCTGACTACTCTTTTAGATTGAGTTATTGGAGACTCTAAGATGTGTTGTTTGTGAGGAATAAATGAATATTTATATATATAATAAAGGAATACATATACCTAACACATAGTAAGAGTTCAACCTGCTTGTTCTTATTGTTAATACTTCCTGTTAAGTTTAACTATCCTCTCCCCACCACTTACTCTAACATTCCCTGTTAGGTTAGCTAATCCTGTTATATTTTCTATAGTATTCTGTACTCCTGCGATGACCACTCATAAATACGATTAATATTTGTCTCTCCATGTATATCTTGTTCATTGATGTATACCAAGCACCTTTTACTAAATTGAATAAATTAATCAGTCTCCAAGGGGAAAATAAGAAGTGGGATTTGGAGAGATATGCTGACAGTCTATGATATAGAAAACAGGTATGAAGACAATGGATAACATTCAGCCAATATTAAAATAAATAAATAAAGCTATAAGGACTATAAAACAAATATTTAGCTAAGTAAAAAAGGGACTTCTGAGACATTTACTTAGATGCGCCAAACATGTATTCGACTGAAAATGGTAGGGGATTTTTAAATTAATGGATTTAGCCCCCATCCCTTTACTCAAATTCCATTAAAGATAGACTCAGTTGCCTTGCATGAACATCAAGACAAGTTTTTCAAAGTAAATGTGCCTTGCTTATATCTTCTTCAAGAAAGAAATTCTCAATAAACCTGAGTTAATTAGTCCTATTGTTTTCACTTGGTTTATAGTTGGTACTTAATAAATGTTGTCAATTATTTGTCTTAAGAACGGTAATTGTAAAATTTTGTATAAATGTTATTACTTCTGGAAAATGAGGTTTGATATAAAGTTTATAATGGAGATTTAGGGAATTGCTCCTATCTGATCAGCTCCCAAACGGATTTAGCTATACCCAGGCATTAGTCGTCACTAACTCTTAAGAGTACACACCTCTTGATAGCATAGAAATATATCTCAATGACAACATACTAATAAACAGCTACGTAGCTGGTAAACTAACACAAGCAATTGTGTTTTTATTGGTATTATTATTATTGATTAACATTTTTGGCTGAGCATGGGAAAGATCTCTTTTATTTCCAATAACAGAATTTCTCTTTTTAAAAAATACTTTTCTGCAATACAGAAAAATGACCTACACTCTCTAAATGAGAAATATAGTTACACAATTATAATTATTTTCTGAAGTTTCCCCCTTCATTAAATTCAGTTATATTGGCCAACTATACTAAAAATCAGGAGATAAGCTTCCACCCATGAAGAAAATTTACTCTAGAGCTGGTAAAAATTAAAACACAGGAAGGAAACAGTGATATCTAAGTTGAAATTACTTTTAGTCAGGTTTTCTAAAGTTAGTGAGCAGGTAATATTCATTATTGAATAATCTGTCGTAGATAAACCTATGAATAGTAGGAGAAAACATGAAAGGAATATAAAATCATTGTAATACAAGAATCTGAATACTTTTTAAAATTGAATAAATTAATTTCAATAATTAAATAATTAAATCATTGTAATACAAGAATCTGAACACTTTTTAAAATTAATTAATTAATTAATTAATTAATTAATAATCAATTAACTTGCTTCTTTAGGAACACAAATTACTGATGAAAATTAAAAGCTGTAGTAAAAAGCAGTTCTACTTGCATTGAAAATTGCTTTAAAACACTCTATAAAGGACTAGATGAGGTAAGCAAATTTAGCTGCTTCAACACTACAAATACATTTCCACCATCTGTGCTTCCAGATTTCCATGCAATATTCCAGCAAACTCACACAGAAACATGCCTGTGTAACTAATACCCAAAACATAATTCATGTATGTGACAAAGCTAGTCCAAAAAAGGCTGATGCATTAAACAGCAGAGGAATTAAATTTTTAAACCATGTTAAAGGATGTGGTAGAAAAAACATCTGGAAAAGAACAGGTTGATTGAAATGGGTCTGCATGGTTTCAGGAATAGAAGGTCATACTAAACTAATCTCCAAAAGAACTCTGAGGGTATTACTGCCAAAACAGACAAAAGCAATTCAGGGATGTAATACATTTGGAGTTTTGGATTTTCAAGGATCACGTGAAAAAGCTGGAGCTTAAGGAGACAGTCTAGCAATGTGCTAACCGTTATTTTTATCCCTTCCATTGTTTTAAAAAATGGTTATTTGGGTGTTTTTAAAAATATGATTAGGCAGAAATATTTATATTCATTTTGGAAGTATTTACGATGACTACTATGTGCCAGGCAGGTATGGAGACTAGAGAAACAAGAGCTATATCTCCATTCTCAAGACATCTGGAGTTAGTTAAAGAGATAGACAATCATCCTGACATTTTAATATCGAAGCATTAACCCAGACTGGATTTCTGCATGATTTGAATTTGAAATTAATTTGTGAGGCTAACCCTCACTCACACCCGATAGTGAAGGAATATAAATGGACATATACCGTGTCTGCAGAAACACTACTTAGAAAGAAATGAAATATCAGAACTTGAAAACAAAACACTATTACACACATTCTTTTAGCTCTTTCTAGGGCAGCTTCAGCTACTGTGAAATGAGTTTAAACTTAAGGAATGAATAAATAGGTTAATCAGATTGCTCACAGCAGCTATGACTCAAGTCTAGCTACATATTTTACATTTTAATAATGGAACTGCACAGCTAGAAAGAATCTCAGATATCCCTGGTTCAGAGATTCTTGAACTGTGTTCTTTGGAACAGTAGCTCTTAACAGTATTAAAATCTATTATGCAAAAAGAAATGTTTACGTGGTCAAATAGTCTAGAAATAAATGGATGAAATAAAGATAAATGGGTTTTTCACTGGCAAGTATCCTCAGTGAATTTTCTCTACAGATGTGTGTTGCAGAGACAGCACAGTTTGCAACATTTCCCCAACTTTTTTTTGACCATATGATATTTTAAAAGAAATACTTCATTGGGAATGTTCATTTGAAAAGTCTTTGGAAAACATTGCCTTATTTTGAAAAATATAGTTAAGACCCAGTGGGTTAAGTAATTTACACAGTCAACAGCTCTAGGGAGCCAAGACTTAAAAAGTTAGTTTTTAGATTTTCAGTCTAGCATTTAATCTTCTAATAGCATGGTCTCCAGTTTGCATTCATTTATCCCCAGGAGTAAAGAAAGACTTTCTCAAAACAGTTGTAGGCATATAGTTTTAAGGGAATCATGTAACAGGCATTTAACCTTTATGTGATCATTTTCTTAAAACTGATCTAAGAATAAGGAGGCAGGGTTGTTACCAGCTTTTCCTACACCCACTTTCACAATAGCCTTTTCCCACTTTACAAAAAAAAAAAAAAAAGGAAAATTACTGAGATGCATTGTTCCTAGGCACCTTACTTTATATGGGTGAAATATTCTTGTTAATACAAGCATACTTATCTACCTACCTGCATGGATTCTAATTATATACAAAGTAGAATTCAGAAGTGAGCCAGTTGCCAAGGAAGTATATGAACATTGGATTAAAGATTGGTTAGGTCTCAGGACTTCTCTGGAGCCAGCAGGCGCCCCGCCAGGGGCCCGGGGCGCGGGCTCCGGCGACCACCACGGGCTGGGCTCGTGACCAACCAGCCGCAGCACGTGGCTGCGCTGAAGCGGAGGCGAGGGACAGAGAAGCCGCAGGTGCTGGCCCGGAGGTATCTGTAAGTGGTTCAACGTGCGGACGGGGTTCGGTTTCCTGCCCATGACCACTCGTGCCAGGGACGCGCTCCACCCCTGAGTGTACGTCTTTGTGCATCAGAGTAAACGGCACATGGAGGGCTTTCGGAGTCTGAAGGAGGGCGAGGCAGTGGATTCACGTTTAAGAAGTCTGCCAAGGGCCTGGAATCTCTCCGTGTCACTGGACCTGGTGGGGAGTTCTGTGTTGGGAGTGAGAGGCGAAGGGGAAGAACATGCAGACGTGCAGATCAAAAGGAGACAGGTGCTACAACTGGGGAGGGCTAGACCACCAGGCCAAGGAATGCAAGCTACGACCCCAGCCCAACAAGTGCCACTGCTGCCAGAGCATTAGCCATGTGGTGGCCTCATGTCCACGAAAGCTCAGCAGGCCTCCAGCTCACAGGGAAAACTCTCCTACTTTTTGGAGGAAGGAGAAGAGATCCACAGCCCTGTCCCACTCCCAGAGGCCCAGAATCGAGCCCACAGTGCATGGGGGCAATACTTTGGCGATCAGGAAGTTCCAAGGAGCAGGCGTCAATCTGCAGACTGGAGCAAGTGGGATAGGGTGGGTAGGGGGCAGCTGGCACTGAGGTGTATTTTAGGCTGGGGTCCACGGCATCGCGTTCCATCTCGGTGGCGGAAAAGGGTGAGACAAAGGAAATCCAACCATGCTCTATCCAAATAAAGCGAGGGCCTTCAGGAGAAACACCCCTAGAGCCTGCATGAAATGACCCTAGAATTTCCAGTTTTGTGACAGTGGCCTGTATAGGGAAAGTGGTTTTCCTTTTCAGTTTTGTGACAGTGGCCTGTATAGGGAAAGTGGTTTTCCTTTGAAAGAGGATTTGTAAAATTTCTCATGCCAGAGTGAAAAGAGTAAGTATGAGAGCAGACTGATGGACCCAACTCATGAACCAGTACATTCTGTGGGAGGGAGACTCTCAAGGACAGGGCAGGGTTTTTCCATGTCTCCCCATAACCCACACTTGAAACAGGGTGCTGGGGATTGTCCCAAGCCGTGGATTGTGATGATAGACAAAAGGGTGGTTGTTGGGACAGCTGCAGACCTACTGCTCCTTAGCTTACCCCTACCCCATTCTAGTCCAGTACAATTTTATTCATTTGTTCCCTTGGAGAACTGTACCTTGGGTCCCACTTTCTCCAGCATGTCAACTGTACTAGCTGTGTGTAAATGACATATCTTGTGCACTTCAACTATTTCTTTTCTTAATATAAATATTCTGTTTTTGTACTTTAGTATACTTTCATCTAAGCCCTCATTCTTGCACTGTGTTCTCAGGTACATGAGCAATCTCAGGGATAAGTCGGACAGCAGCTCCGTGTCTACACAGCACGAATAGCTTTTTATTGTTGTACTTTATCATTACAAAGAACAGCTATTTGAATTACCTCATTTTTGCCAATTAGAGCTGTTTGTTTGTTTGTTTTCTGCTCTAGTGTCCTCTTGAAATCTGTCCCTTTCATGGGAGACTAGGTTTAAATTGGGTTACCCCATGACTTGATCTCCTGCTGGAAGACTGGAAGTTAGGTTAAATGGGAAGATGTTGCACAGACATAAGGAGAGCCTGGGCCATTTAAAGGTCAAGAGAAGAAGCCAAGGTAAAAGGTGAGCGTTAGTTATTTATGTATATATGTAATAAGGGATTCCTGTTCCCAGCCTCTTAGTCCTAGGACTTTCTTGGTACATCAGATCCATCCTTCACTGGGTTATGCTAACCCTGCCATGCACAATGGGTGTGGGTGTGTGGTTGTGGCTGAGGATGGATATGTGAAGCAAAGACTGAAATCCTTAGCCTTTCAAAATTCTGGACTTTTCCTGCTTGGCTTCCAGAGGGATCAGAACTGAAGATGGCATCCAGAGCCAATGTCCCCTGCAGTAGTGATTGTAGTGCCATAATAGCTAAAGGAGAAAAGAGGTTTCATTTACATGCTGTGGGACCACTGCAAACCTACCTCACTGTGTTGAAAATGGGGCAAATTCAATAGAATGCATTGGGTAATGTGTGTCTGATTCTGGGTTCTTGTCTCCCCCAAATGCTGCCTCTCTCTAGTTGTTGCATTTGTCTGGGCTTTGTAGAACTTCACGAGTCGCTGATTTGGTGATTACTAGATGGCCTAATTTGTACAAATATAATGTGCTGGTCTTTCTCCATGTTCTTTTAGGGTTTCTATTGTTTAAAAACTTCTTTTTTTGCTGTTATTGGAAGAAAAATAGCCAAAGCATCTTTGATGGATGATTCTGCACCAAGCAAAAGTGGCTCTTTTTGTGTTCCCTATTTCCTATTTCGGACTAGATCTTTGGTCTTAAGAACGTACCCACTGCTCCTCTCCATCTCCTCCTCTCCAACCCCCCATACACATTTAGTTTTGAGGGTATCTCCACAGCTCTTCAATGACTTTTGCAAAAATCCTGAAGAATCTAAGAACACTCCATCTCTCATTCCCAACCTTTTGAGTTAAGACCATTACTCAATGTGATTTATGCCAAAAAATTAACCCTGCTGTACTAGGATTGACCAAGTCTACTTAATCATCAGTCCTAGGATAGAGAGAAACAATGGAGTGGGGGTGTTTCCACGTAGAAAGTGGAGGTGAGAGATCAAGAAAGGGAAGATACCCAAGTCACCCAGGAACTTTTATGCAGGTGCAAAAAACTTATGACAAAGTGGCCACAAGATTGTTTAATAGGGGATGGAAGAATGTAACTCCATGTTTACTGCTAGAAACCAAAGCTTTGTGTGGAATCTTGAATTTATTGGAGGGAAGGGAGGGTAGGAAAGCATGTACCTATCTGTTCTTTCCCTAATCCCTTCCCCTTTTTCTTGAACTGCGGACCCCTTGGGCTTTGGTGACCCTATCACTGGAGTATGTTTTTTGATGGTTGATTTTGTACTGGGCACTTTCCCCTCTGCTATCATTTTGTAAAACATGCTGACCCTTTCCCCTTCACCTCTTTACCCTGGGATAATACAGTGAATAAATAAAGACTTATTGGAACCAAAAGAAAGAAAGAAAGATTGGATTAAAGTTTGATCTGACTTTATTGGCTTTGCCAATACAATTTCTATGGTCCAGTTTTTCATAAATGGATTTTTTATGATTGAGTAAGCTAAATCTTCATTCTATATTTTGATGAAAATATACTTAAGCATACAGACAACATGAAATTAAAAATTCTGTCATTTCCAACTATTTAATATTATGATAGAAATACCAGTAGTAAACTTAAAAATATGTGAGGGAACTCGCATTTTTTCAAAGTTCTTTCGGACCATTTTATAAACAATTAATTGAATGCTGTTTTATGCCATGTAGCAGAATTGAGTTAATCAATTGCTGCTTTTTGAGAATATTACCAAAGCAATTGGAGAATAAAATAAAATTATAATAGAAAACTTGTTTTAAAGACTTTTTTGTTTTGTCATATTTTGAAAATGTAAGAGAAATGTTATTAAAGGATGAATTAATTTTCATTCTTAAATAACTAACATTTATTGCCACTTTCAATTAAGGAGAAGTATAAAGGTTAAGTGAAGGAAAATGATCATGGTGAAAACACTTTAAGTGTTTTTAGAGTCAACTAACATCTTTTTAGAGAGCATTAGTAAGTATATCATAATCCATCCTTTTACTGAGCACATTGGAGGACATGATTTACTTTTATGGAAAAATATGTTTTTAAGGAATTGGGCTTGCATTGGTGAACCACAGAATGAAGAATAGGGTTATTAAACTAAAAGCTTGTTACTTCAGCTTATACAATACTGGTCTCATTAATGCAAGAATTATCAACAACCACAGGGCATTAATGCATTTAAATTTTGCCAACATTAGCTGCTAATATGCCATTATTGTTAATTATCAATGAAGTTACCTTTATAAATTATTATGTTGCCAAGTTAAACAAAGAAAAGCCAAAAAAGTCCAAGTAAAGAGCAACGTCTTTGGAGATAAGTTGTTAACTTCAAATATAATAAAGGGTAAACATTTATATAAAATAATTCATCCGTCATAGATGAAACAAAGATGAGATTTCTGCTTCTCATGCTCTCATTTCCCTAATAGCTAGGGTTTTTATTATACTTCTTAAACTCTTAGCAAATCCCTTCATTAGGTTTTTGGACAGGAAAATGGTCAATCATAATAAGAGCCAGGAGAAGCAAAACACCAGAGACAACTCATTGCAAAGCTGGAATATAAACCTGCTTGAATATTGAGCACAGCAGAAAACACAGGAAGTTCTAATTAAGACTATAGGGACAGGATTTCATCAAAGTCATTTGAGCCATAGGTCAATGACACATTTCTGTGGGTGCTTTTAACTCTGTGTGTGTTGGTGTGGGAGGGATTTCTCATTGTCCAACATCTTTAGTTCCTTTTACTTGAACTCTTTTTAACTGGATTTTTTTTTTTTTTGCTTGTATTCTTTCTCTCTCTTTTTTTTTTTTAATTAACGGAAAAAAGATGCTTGTATTCTTGATGCATCCTAGTGAGTTTAAACATCTCTAAAGCACAATTGAATTGGATGAGTCTTTTAGTGAAACTTCCAATCAATTAATTGGTCAGGAAAGAAAACCTTGAAGAGTCTCCTTATAGATAAGGAGGGAGCAATTCGCAGTGCAATTAAGGACTTTGAGTGGGGATGCTAATAGAAATCGAGTGCCTCTGCAAAGCATAGGAACACCAAAGGTTCTTCTTATTTCTTCTTTCTTTTTAAAAATTTAAAGTTAGAGTGATTATGTATTGGTTCTTCTTCAGCAGTTATTTTACCATATATTTGAGCATTGATTTTTACAAGCTTACATATTTTCTATAGTTCCTCAGTAAACAAAACTTGCAATATCTCTTTATAAAGGTGAAGTAGAAAACATTTTTGTATATGAAATGGAAACGATGAAAGCACTGAGTTGAACAAGTTCATCCAAAGGGATTTTACAAATACTCATTTTATATCCTTAGCCAAATCTTTTTCAGGGAGAATGGCAGTCTTGGAATTGGGGATTAGGATGTTCTTGGAAAGTAGGATTATGGATAATAGAGAATGTCTATTGCTTCCTGTGTTCTATATGCCTTTTCTCCTCTTCATTAGGGTCATGAACTTAATCTTCCTCCCTCTTGCCCAATCCCTAATGATGTGCTAATAATCATAGATGATTCTATGAACATACTAGCCTCTTACTTCCTCAAACTCCTTTCTTCCAACAATCTTATCCATCCTATGGGAACCACTCATTCCTGGGGTCATGCCTATGACTTTGTCATTACTATACTTCTATGTAGGCACTCAATCCCTTCCTCTCTCACCTGCTGTAGAATGCCAGTTCTGTAAATTTCTCCCTTTTTACTGCATTCACATATTTTCCCCTTTTATTGGATTTCTCAACAGCGCAAAAGTATACTGTATTTTCCTCTCATTTTAAGAGCAACCCTCCCTTGATTCTAACTGCTCCTGCAGCAATGTCCTCATTTCCTGTTCCCCTTTATAGCAAAGCTTTTAAAAAGGGTTATTCACACTTACTGTCTCTATTTTCTCTCTTATCCTCTTTAAAGCTAAATCCAATCAGGCTTTGGTCTTCCATCACTTCTTCAATACCACTCTTGTCAAGATCATCAATATCCTCCACGTTACTAAATCCAATGACTAATTCTCAGTCTTTATCTTACTTGACGGCATTGGATATGGTTGATCACCTCCATCTCTATGAAATACTCTCTTCAGTTGGCTTCCAAGATACATGCTCTTCTGGATTTCTTTGTATGTCCCTTGCTCCTTCTCAGTATCCTTTGTTGGATCTTTCTCACATTCACAGGCTTTTGATTAACTATCCCAGTATTTAATTATTATTTCTTTTTTCTGTTTATAGATGCACCAGTCTCTCCTCCAGTCTTGGCTCATGACCCCCAAAGCTCTATCACCATGTGGGATGTGTCCCTTGGTCACCAGACTTGTGTTGAAATACTACTTGATATCTCCACTTAGGTGTCTAAAAGGCATCTCAGAGTTAAAATGTTCAACTGCTGTACTTTCTTTCTTTCTTTCGAGTGTTTTTCTTGCAGTCTTTATATTTCCATAATGGTAACTCAGTTCTTCCAACTTCTCATCCTTGACTCTTCTTTTTTCCAATGCCCCATGCCCAGTCTTACCAAGAAATCTTTCAAGCTCAAACATCAAAATATCTACAAATTTTCTTCCATTTCCAATGCTACATTTCTGGTTCAAGAACCATCATCTCTTATTTGGACTTTGGCTTCTCTTTTTTGCACTCTCATCCTTATTCTCACACCCCGTGCCCCATCCCCTCTACAGAGCTTACTTACCAATAAAGTAGCCAGAGGTAACTGTTAAAATAAATTAGATCATGTCAAGCACCTGTTCAAAATATTCTAGTGATTCATCTTATTTGGAGAAAAATCCCAAGGCTTACAACAACCTTCAAGGCTATATATGATGGGGTTCTCACTAACTCTCTGCTATTCAACTTCTCCTCCATTATTTTGCTCCAATTATTCAGAGTTGTTCTTTGGTGTTCTTTAAATATGCCAGGCATGCTTTCAATGGATGACATTTGTTTTTGCTATTCCCTCAATTTTTCCCTCTTCTCCTCAGTAATTTCATGATTCATTCCTTCACTTCTTTCAAGACTTTGATAAAAATTTTTCTCTTTAGAGAGTCCTTCCGTGACCACTGTATTTGAAATTACAACACTCCTCATATTACTCTATCACACTTTGCTACTTTATTTTTTTCCATCCATGTACTTATTTACCATGTAAATACAAATGTAATTTATTTATTTTACTGCTTATCTATGGTATTATCTGTCTCCACTCACTAGAATAAAAGCCTCATGAGGGCAGGTTTTCATGCGTGATTTGTTTACTGTAATATTCCCAATATAAAAAAGCCAACGTTTGGGAAGATACATACCAATTTCAGAATGGAGGCACATTTGGAGAAGAATTGTATAGTATAAAATTCTATAGGAACAAACAGGTCACATTATTTGTAACATATTCTATTTTTGTTAAATATGAATGGTGGATACAAGGGTTTTAGCTATATTTCCCCCCTTGAACTTTCTGGAATTTTAAAATATGTTATAATATTACAAGCAACAATTTACTAGGAAAGGACTAGGGTGGCTTACCACGTAACCATAGTTCTGAAAAGCTGAAGCCTGGGCTGAGGAGAGGGAGAGGTACCAGAAGAAGGAGAGAAGAGAAAGATAGTGGCTAGGGATAAGGTGTTAATGGTAAATGTGGCCATTTTATAAAAGGTTATTTAAGACACATGTCCCAGAGCAGTGTTTCTCCAACATCAGAGTGCATATGAATCACCAAGGAACCTTGTTGAAATGCAAATTAACAGTAGGTCTGGGTCTGGGCTGAGGTTCTGCACTGCTAGCAAACTCACAGGAAATGCCTATGCTGCCAGTTCTAGAGCACTGGAAGCAGAGCCCTGGAAATGGGTTCTCTAATGTGGCTGCACATTGTAATCACCTGGAGAGTGACAGAAAAGACTGGCGTCTAAGTCTAACCCCCAAAGATTCCAGTGCAATTGGTATTGGATGTGGTCTGGCCATTGAGATTTTAAAAAGGGATTATAACGTGCAACAAAATGTGAGAACCATCATAGGCGGTCCAGGCCAAGTGCCTTCCTGACACACATGGCCTCTTCTGAGAATCCCTCCTTGATGCCTCTGCCAGTTTGAAGCTATTATGTACCCCAGAAAGCCATGTCCTTTAATCCTCATTCAGTATTGCTGGGTGGGAGCTTTTTGATTGTTTCCATGGAGATGTGACCCACCCAGTTGTGGGTGGTAACTTTGGATTAGATGGTTTCTGTGGAGATGTGTCTCCATGCATTCAAGATGGGATCGCTTACTGGAGCCCTTTAAGAGGGAACCATTTCGGAAAAACCTTGAGAGCCACCAGAGCCACGAGTGCTACCAGAACCAACAGAGCCAACAGAATGGACAGAGTCCCAGGGAAGCCACTGAAGAGAATGCTAGCAGATCTTGTCATGTGCCTTTCCAGCTGAGGGAGGCACCCTGAACGTTGTCAGCTTCTTGAACCAAGGTATCTTCCCTGCCTTAGATTGGACATTTTTATAGCCTTGCTTTAATTTGGACATTTTCAAGGTCTTAGAACTGTAAACTGGCAATTTATAAATTCCCCCTTTTAAAAGCCATCCTGTTTCTGGTATATCACATTCTGGCAGCTTGCAAACTAAAACAATGCTTTATCCCTGCAGTCTCCTTTTGAGTTGGTTTGGGGCAGAGGTTTGTATTAACGTTGCTGCTTCGGCCAGGCCATGTTTGTTACCCAGACATAGGTTGGACATCCAGACATTGGACACCTGACCAGAGTACCTTTACTGAATGAGGCCTGGCTGGTCCATTGCTTCCAAGGACCTGAATGCAAATGTGCAAACTTATGCCTACTTCTGAGGACGAAGCTACCAGAGAAGCTGCTGAGTTGCCAGAGCTTTTGCCAGATTATAAAATCAGTTATTTAATCTTTTAATTAGTCTATTATTTTCAAATTTTACAGAAGGCCTAATAGAAGCAAGACACATAATTTAATAACAGAAAGCACAGACTTTTTCCAGTTCTGATCGGGCTTGTGGTCTATCAGTTATGGCAGACAATGAAACACTCATTTCACAATGGTGTATTTATTTATAATGTGGTCATTGCTATATGAATTTTCTGGGTCTGAGGGAAAGGCTTGCCTAAGGAAGTGACAGGTAAGCTGAGAGCTGAAGGATGAGTACGTAGCAGCCAGGTCAGGAAGCAGGAAAAGAGCTGCTGTAGAACTCTGAATGTTATTCCATTTCTTGGGGGAATTTTCAGCTGCTTAGACAATTTCCTGTCTCCTTGTTTCTTCATGTATTCTTACACAAAAGCTTTAATAACAATGTTAGCCTGACTATGCCACTTTTCCTTGTGATCTGAGAGGGCAATCCATACAGTTAATGATTTCAGACAAGAAAAAAAAAAAAAAGAAACAATGGGAAGAAGTAGCAAGAATGAAGCAGGAGAAGGACAGTGTAATTTGTGCATAATTCTGGTGGTACTGCAGTTAAGTATTTGGGAAGGAGTTCTAGTGGAAGGGCGAAAGAAAGGAAGCGAAGTATGTGGGAAGAGGCTGGAGGTTGTGAGACCAGCTTGAGAACAGGTGCAGGTGAAAAATGATGGCAGCCTATACTAAGGAATTCAGAGAGAAGCAGCTTGTGGTAGATTGAATTATGCAGCCAATTTAGACGTGTTCTTAATCTTCATTTACATTCCTGTGGGTATGAACCCATTGTAAATAGGATCTCTTGATGGTGTTATTTGTAGTTAAAGGGCGGCCCAATCGAATGAGGGTGGGTCTTAATCTGCAATGCTGGAGTCTTTCATAAGCAGAAGAAATTCAGACATAGTCAGAGAAAGCCAAAGGAAGGAGCCAGAAGCAGAAAGTCAACAGGAAAGGAACTAGGAAGAGAAAGGAGAAGACAACTGGACTGCTGGCCAGGTCAGAAAGTTGTCAACCCCAGGAGGAAGCAAGCTTTCCAGCCCATGAAACCACAAGACAATACATTCTCATTGTTTAAGCCAACCCCTAGTGTGGTATTTGTCACAGCAGCTCAAGTCAAAGTAAGACAGGGAGAAAAGGAAGCAGCCAGTTTCGAGAGGCATTTGGTATTAAAAAGTGATTCTTTTAATAAAAAGTGTAGTTACACCCCCTACTTGGGACATGGCATCCAGGAGTGAAAGTCTCCCTGGCAGCCTGGGATCAACAATGCCATCCTGACCAAAAGGGGGGAAAAGAAGGGTAACAAATAAGATATCGGTGGCTGAGAGAGTTCAGATAGAGTCGAGAGGCCACTCTGGAGGTCACACTTTCACAAGCTTCAGTTAGATATTGCTACCTATTATAACTTGCCAAATCCCAACCAAAACCATTCCTGCCAATCCTAAAGAATACCTAGGGTATTATATAGGATTCTACAAAGGTTCCATGCACTAGGGTAAAGTTCCACAAACTGAAAACCTCCAGATGGGTCCCTGGACCAGATAAGTCCTGGAACCTAGAGGGCTCAGCATCTCCAGAACATCAGCTAATTTCATCTCCCTACCGCATATTATTAATAGTCCCTTCCAACATGAAAAAGTTAGAATGGGCATTACCCCAATACCCCTAAAGAGTGGAAGAAAGATCAAAGGTGATGGTGGAGTTATACAGAGAAGATAGGGTTTAACAGATGAGTATGAGTGCTGGATCATTATATTGATATTTCTTTTAGTCTCCAGCATCTTTGAACAGCTAGAAATAAAAACCTAAAATGGTGGAATTGGAACCCATATCAAACTCTGAAATCTGTCCTATGACTAATTGTTGTGCTGTGCTTTGAAATTTCTTGCTTTATATATATATATGTTGTTTTTCACACAAAAAAGAAAAAAAATGTGTAGTTACAGTTCTTTGTGATTGATTGCTATGTAGCGTGAGAGAGAAAAAGAAGCAAGGGTTGGCCCTCAGGATTTACAGTCCTTGACTCTTTCCTGGGTTTCTGTCCAGTGTCCAATGAGTTTCTCACTTTATAATTTTTTCATTACCCAATTTCTGTAATTGATTACTTTTAATATCTAATACTTCTAGAATTTCTGTGGAATAGGTATCTCCAAATACCTAGCAGAAGTAGGAAAAAGAGTGGGAATTAAATTTTTAAAGTCACAGATCTTTACTTCCTTTTATAGAAAATGGTTAAATATCTAGTTGAAGTATGTTGGACACAAGTTTTGATATTGTTTTGTTCCATGTGAATTAGGAAACAATTTGTGTAAGTCAACTGGTCAAGGCAGAACTGATGGAGGGTCTATTCTGTGCATCATGAGATATAGTGGCATGAAGGTGGTGGGGACATACCAAATGGGTGGAAAAATTGTTACTATATCCAATCAAAATGAGAATTTAGAGCTCAAACATAAAATGCCAAGCACATTGACCTCACATGAAATTTGTTTTTATATTGGTTAATAGTTTTGCTCAGATACGTGCAGACATGAAATAGATGTTTACCTAGAAATTTTTCTTCTGAGGTAGTGAAATAATGCTTTGCATATGGAAAAATATGGAGGGAATGAGGACCTACATATAATCTTTAAAAGGTTTCTTTGTAAATATTTTAAAAATATAAAAGTTTTACTGAAATTGTACTTGTAGTTTTCAACTCCCACTCCAAAATTGATTTTGATATCTCTCTAACATAGTTCTAAATGATGCAACAAGTATTAGGTCAGGAAAGGAGAGGAGGGACCTCATTATATTTCAACATTTTGGTTAGAATTGAATAAAGCTTTTATTATTATTATTATTTTTAGTTATACTTTTAAAAACACTGAACTATATGTGGGGAGAAGTATTTCAGCAACTATTGGAAATATTACATATCTGAGATAAATGCATTAATTGTAGTACTATTGCATATATCCTAATATGAAATATGAAATAAAATTCTACAGCTGCTACAGATTAAACCTTTATTTATTAATAGTGTTTTCCTTAATAAAAAAAATAGAATATATGCTAGAAAACATTTTTAAGCTATAAATCTATAAATCTAAAGAAAAAGGGGGAAAGCAAAATTAATTCTATGTAGTGACGTGCATTTGCACTTAAAGAGTTTGATAGATTTGGTGTATGCCTTTTAGCGATGAAAAGGGCAACACTTTGCCTCTGCTAGATAGAACAAAGGGTGGCATTATGTGATTTATTTTTCTGGCATTTATATCCTCTTGACCTTATGAGTTTGATAATCTCACTAAAACTGGAGGATCAGGAAATCAGAAAAAAAAATTCAAAAATGTAAAAAATTTTGAACTAGCAGCCCAAAGGGTTCATGCGTTTTGATCACTTTGGTGTTTTTTGTTTTTAATTTTTGTGAGGAAGTAATTTATATGTTTGTGGTTATTTGTTTTTCAAAGTATGTCTCTCTATTTAATTTTACCAGTGCTTTGGACAAATCCTACTGATTAGGTAGGATACAGATGCTAAACATAAGCATCAGAAAAGTAAAATGCTTATTAAAAATTAGATAAATCATAATGGAGGAGCTAGGATTAGAAAAGATCTTACTTCAGGCTCCTTGTTCAGGTCTATTTTGAAATTGTCATGATAATGGAAAACTACTGCAACTGCATGTTATTGCACAGCAGTAAGCTCCAGCCATGTTATCTCCCTTATAACTTACCACCTCATTGAGAGGTGAGCACTGCTGTCCCTCTTACATTGCAGGAAACAAAAACGAAGGTGCTGATGTAAGTCAAATTGGGTGGAAGTGGTTGGCAATTTTCAAAAAAGTTTACCGGCTCTCAGGAACTTTTCGACATTTCTTGCTTATACTGAGGTTAACCAAGTTCGTATTTTATAGAGAGCTATGGCAGTCGCTATTGATTGTTCATGATGTCACTTTTGCAAGACTTGCATTGGGATACACTTAGAGAATAGTTGTTGAGGGAAAGAAGAGGCCTAATTGGATAACACAGGTATGAGAAAGATATATTAAAATGTAAGAAATGGATCGCACTTCACAGTTACATTGAGAAATAGGCAGTCTAATTAGTTTTGATCCATTAGATGGCGTTCTCTTCATCTTGGCTGAACTTTCTTCTTGTCCTCTGAATGATGTCCATTGTATCTTTATATCTGACTCAGTGGGAAGACTCACAGAAGGACCACTGGCTTTTACCTCCAGGCCTTTATCTCTAAGTGGCCTTGAAATGATAAATCCTTGGCCTTTTTGGGATACTGTAATATCAATGGCGTAGGGAGGAAGGAAAAAATAAAACACTGCAAACATAGCAGAAGTGGTTTCAATGACATACAGCTGCACTTATTTGTACTTAAAGGGCCTAAGAAATTTGGTGCATGAAATTCAGCTACAGAAAGGAGTAGAAACAGCCTCTGCTAGCCAGAACAAAGGCTGACATTGTGAGATTGCAGTAGCATAATATATGGGCTTTAAATAAAAGTTCTGGTCAGTGCAATATAAAGGCAGTTCTTCATTAGCTATCATAGTGCACGCCTCTCAGGCTTGTACCGCATGGCAGCAGGCAGCAGGGACATGGGTATAAAGAATGAGCTATTCACTCAGGTTTCATAATCTTTCTCTGTTTCAGACCCCTGGGTTGACAGCTTTCAAGTTAAGCATGGGAGGCTCTAAAGAAACAGCCCTACATTCTTCAGTGATAGAGTTTGTTTTTGGAAAATGCCTATCTAAAATAAGGAGATAAAATAAGTTTAGCTAGTGAGCTCAATTTATTGCATTAGCTATCTTTCCAGAGCATGGTGACATTTTTATGATTACTTTGAACACTTGAGTAAAACAGTTTATGGGAAGATTGGTCTCAAATGAAATTATTTGCAATTTCCATGTCATTCAACCCTATGTAATCATATGAATATTCATTTTACAGTGAAAGCTTACTTTGTAAGAAGAATTCCAGTAAAATGCCTTGCAAAGATACTGAGTGGTAGAAAAATAATTCTTTGGCGTAGTTTCCAGGAAAACCACTGTGAATTTCAATGTTTTTTTTTCTCATCTTCTACTGCATAGATCTCTGTCCTTCAAGGGAAGCAGAAAACTATGTAACTCAAATTCAAATTAGTGGAAGTGTTTGCAGGTTCATTGCATGTATCTCTCTGTGCTTTGGAGATAAACACATTAAATGTAGGTTCTTATTTATATTAATTTCCTAGATTCCAGGGTTATCTTGTCCAAAGGCATCTAAATGCTAAAATTGCATAAAAGACACTGATAATCTTGAATTTGAGCAATGGTGAAAAGGAAATAAGCCAGTTATACACTGAGCCAGTGCTGGAAATCTAGATATTATCTTGCCATCACTACAATTTTCAAGACGAAGTACCAAAAGATTTCATACAATTCAAATTCATATTTAAAAGTATTTGTTGTGAAGAATGGGACCTTTGCCACCCTTGAACATATTGGATATACTTATCTCTAAAACAACTGAATAATTTGTGTCCTAATTTTACCAGATCTCAGTGCAGAGCAGTGGAAAATCATTGCTCAATGACTAAACACTTTAAAAATCCCTAAATGTACCCATCAAAATGTATGAAAGGACTGTAAAAGAAGTGTTAGTTAATGCGAACAATAATTTGTAATTCAAAACACCAGGTGTGAACAATCACTCTGCAGGTTGACAGCCAAGTTTGTGATAGTGTCAGAGAATATAACTTGCATGTACAAGGTCTCCATGGGCCTTCATTTAACCCAAAGATGCTTCTTAATTAACAGACAAAGAACAAATGACTTGAGATGTGTAAGCCCAAATTACTTACAGCAATCTAACCATAGGTACACCTATAAAGCAATTTGTCCTCTCTTAATTCTTGTATTTAACTCTCCTGTTCTTTTCACATAACAAAATCACTGTGGCTGTTTTGATAACTGAAAGTCTACCCTGCTGTTACAGTGGCAAATTAACCTTTATTCTGGTTTTCATATAAGCCGCACAAAGAGCAAAAAACAAAGATCCCACATCTCTGATCATTTACTTTAGAACAAGGATAACTGACATTATTTTCACTTGTCATAATTCTAAAAAATATGTGGGTTAAAATCTGTACATTCAGAATGTCTAGACTCAAACTCTGTGTTGCTAGTTTATATTATAATAAGTATGTATAGATTAATTTGTAAATAATTATTTTAGAACATTTTAGATAAAAATCATACATCTAAAAATTATTTAGAAATGGAAACCCACTACATTTTAAAAATTCAGTTTTAGTTAAACTTATGTTTTGAAAATGAACCCTGGTAAAATGAATCATGTTCTAACAATATTGAAAGAACATAGATGACAAATGTCCATAAAACTTTTGAATCGCTTCCTCTTTATTTATGTTTCCTCAATATTTTATGTCTCTATCTCTCTGTGCTTTCTATGTCTATCTATCCAACTATTTTCTATCTACCTGTTCATCCATCTATCTAATCATCTATCCATCTATCCTACCTACTTATCAGAACGTCGCACTAATAGAATTTTATAGGAAAATTTGGCTTCTGCAGATCATTTGGACTTCTAAGTTCACACATTCCTAAACCATGAGAAGTGCCATATATATCTAACAAATCCAAAACAAAGATAAATACCTGTTTTGTTTTTTTTTAACAAATGGCTAAAGTTACTAACTCCACTACTATTTCACATTGTGTTGAGGTAGTAAGTAAATTAGATAAGACAAAGCAATTAGAGATATTAGAATTAGAAAGGAAGAGACATACCAATCTCAATTTGCAGATAATGTAATTATATATCTGAAAAGCCACAGGAAAAAAATCAATGAAGAAACTACTGCAGCCAGGGTAGTGGGTGTAGTGAGGGGGAGACTCTAAGTGCCAGCATAAGGGAATTACCAGGAGGGATGGAACTGTTTTGTGTCTTGATTTTGGTGAGGATTACATGAATTTACACATGTGTTAAACTGCATAGCCTGTTCACTAAAAGGAAGAGGTGAGTCAATTTTTTAAAATAAAGATAAATTTAATAAAATATATTTAAAAAGCTACCACAAACAATAAGAATTTACTAAAAATAGCAAGATATTAAATAAAAAACAAGGAAATCAGTTGCATTCTAGTATAGAAATAATAACCAGGTAGGGGATATAATAGAATAGATAACCTCCTCTACTATAGCTAAAATGAGAGTGTACAAAAAGAACACAAAATAAGATACATAAAGGCAAACTTGAGAAAAAAATGTACAAAACTTATGTATGGAAAACTTCCTAAAAGACAGCAAAGAATCCTTGAATATGCGAAAAGGAATAAATTTCTGGATAGGAAGCCCTGATTTTAAAAATCCTCAATTCTTATAAATTCAATGTAATCCAATAAAATACCATTATACTATTTTTTTCTCGGAGCCAGACAAATTGGTTGTAAAGTTCATTTGGAAAAATATGCAAATAAGAACAGCCAAGAAAATCATGAAAATGAGTAAGAGGAGTCTAGTCTTATAAGATATTAAAATATAGGCTGAGAGATTCCAAAAAGAGTCGAGAGGTTATCCTGGAGGTTATTCTTACGCATTAAGTAGATATCACCTTGTTAGTCAAGATGTAATGGAGAGGCTGGAGGGAACTGCCTGAAAATGTAGAGCTGTGTTCCAGTAGCCATGTTTCTTGAGGATGCTTGAATAATGATAAAGTTTTCACAATGTGACTGTGTGATTGTGAAAACCTTGTGTCTGATGCTCCTTTTATCTACTTTGTCAACAGATGAGTAGGACATATGGAATAAAAATGGATAATAGGGGAAACAAATGTTAAAATAAATTTAGTTTGAAATGTTGATGATCGGTGGTGGGGAGGGGTAAGGGGTATGGTATATATAAATTATTTTTCTAGTTTTTGTTTTATTTCTTTTTCTGAATAGATGCAGATGTTCCAAGAAATGATCATGATGATGAATATGTAACTATGTGATAATATTGTGAATTACTGAATATATATGTAGAATGGATGATCAAAATAGGAATGTTTGCGTTTGTTTAGTGTTTTTTGGTATTTAAAAAAATTAAAAAAATATTATTAGAATCTCTACAGGTAAAAACTAATGTGGTATTGGTATGTGGTTAGAAAAACAGATCAATGTTATTCCATAAAATTAAAAAATTTTTTTTTAAAATTACAGAAATAATAAAAAGGGCATATGGTAATTTAGTACATGATAAAGACTGCATCTCCAAATAATGGGGTAACAAAGAACACGTTGGATAAATATTTTTGAGATCACTCATGACCCATATGTCAAGACAGAAAGTTAGAATCCTTCTTCATGCTTTATAGAAGAAGAAACTGGAGAGGAGCAGGGTTTAACAACAACAAAAAAATAAGGATTCATAAGTACTATAAGAAAAAATAAGTAAATTGATCTATAGTATGGGAATAGAGAATTTCTCCTAAATGCGAGTAAGAATCCAACACAGTAAGGAAAAAGACTGACACATTTGGTATATGAAAATCTTTATAAATCAAGCTTCTGCATGCAAAACCAGGAGAAGCAAATAGAAATGCAAACTGGAGAAAGTATTTAGAACTTGTGTCACAGACAAATAAATAATATTCCCAATATGTAAAGTGCTGGTAAATGCTTTTAAGAATGGAGAGGGAAAAAAAAACCCTATGGAAAAATGGAAAAAAAGAAATAAATAATACACCTAAGAAGAAATACAAATGGTTCATATGAGCACGAGTTGATTTTCAATATCACTCATGAGAGGAATTCTATTTAAAATTACCCTGAGATACCATTTCTTATTCATAAGATTGGCAAAAATCCACACATTTAAGTACATGTCTTACTGTCTAGATTCTTGGAAACACACACTCTCATAAATTGCTGGCAGGCATGTGAAAGGCAGCCAGTGGAGGGAGGGAGGGTTGGAAATGTGCAGAAAAATTGCGTACGCCTTTATCCTTTGATCCTGCAATCCCACTCCCTTGAATCTTCCTGAAAACTCTATCTCCACATATAGAAAGCAAAATTAGATTACTTACAATAGAAAAATGCCTATCAAAATGTGGAAATAAAATGTGGTACATTTCAACAATGGAACACTATGCAGTCATAAAGAGAAAGAAGGATGATTATACACAGATGCAAAATAATCTCTAGACTATATTTTTAAGAGAAAAAATGGCATAGAGCAATGTGTAGGGTGTGCTAATTTTTTTGTACAAAAGGAGGATACAAATGTATGTTGGTTTATATTTTCAAAAAGGAATCTTGATTATCTAAAGGAAACATAACGGGACAGAGATAAAAGCGAAAATTCTGCAGCTACTCCTTTTTAAATATAATTTTTTTTAAAATGATTTTTCAAATAATTGTTTGTACGCTGGAACTGTTATGGAGCAAAAGATCCTTGAACACGATATCTGCCAAATACAGTGAGTGGATCGTGTTTTAACCTGATTCAAACACTTTAACCATGAAAAGGCATTCTTGAGAGAATCAGAGAAAGTAGAATTCTAAAATAATTATTAATGTTGAGGAATTATTATCATGTTAGATGTGATAATTCTAATGTGGTTATGCTCTTTGAAGGCCTTATCTATTTGAGATATATAATGAAGTATTTATGGATAAAATAATATCATATCTTGAATTTCATTTAATACTCCTTTGAGAAGGTTAAAAGTGAGAAGGAGAGGAATTAGATATCTCAAAAGCCTTAAACATGTTGTGCTGGTTTGAAAATATTATGTACCCCAGAAAACCCATGTTTTAATCCTGACTCGATTTTGTGGAACAGCCATTTCTTTTAACCCTGATTCAATAATGTAGGCTGGAATCTTTTGATTAGATTATCGCCATGGGGATGTGTTAATATTCACAATATGCTTGATTGTGAGTATTAACTTTTGATTAGATGGAGATGTGACTCCACCCCATCTAGGTGGGTCTTGATTAGTTTACTGGAATCCTTTAAAAGAAGAAACATTTTTGCAGAGCAGACAGAGCCTACAGAATGGACAGAAGCCCAAGAGTCCACAGAGAGAGCTGATGAAGATGCTTGGAGAACAGTTGCTCCAGAGAACGGACACATGGTTGAATGGAGATGCTTGGAGCCCAGCAAACATCACTATGAGATGCTCAGCAAGCCAGAACCTAGAGAGAGCCAAGGGAAGCCAAGAGATGAAAGCCAGTCCCAGAGAAGCAAATTGAGGAACCCCCCACAGGAACAGAGTCTGAAAGTAATGGTACCCAGGAGCAAGGGACCAGCAGATGCCAGCCACTTGACTTTCCAGCTGACAGAGGTGTTTCTGACACACTGACCTTTTCTTGAGTGAAGGTAACCTCTTGTTGGCGCCTTAATTTGAACACTTTTACTTCATTAAAGCTGTAAACTTGTAACTTATTAAATCTCCCTTTTTAAAAGCCGTTCCAGTTCTGGTAAATCACATTCCGGCAGCTTGCAAACTAACACACATATGTACACATTTTTATCCATCAATTACAATTCCTGGAATTTAGTATAAAGATATAGCTATGAATGTACATTAAGATTGAGATAAAAGGATACTTAGTCCAACAAATTTTAGCGGAATAAAACTGGAAATACTTATGTTTAAGTAAAGTTGTTTAAATAGTTATTTAAGCCCAGGTAAATGATTTAAATAATGCAACGCTATGCAGCCTGTGAAGTTATGTAGAAGAATTTCTATAACTTGTATAGAAGAGTGTTCATATTATTACTAATTGAAAAAATAGTTTATAAAACCATATTTTGTTTAATCTAGATTTTATTAAGAAACAAATATTCAGGGGAAATATTAGAATATAAAATATGGAAATATCCTTGGGAGGCCAGGATACAGATAATTTTTACTTAAAATTAATATTTGTGGTTTATTTTTATCTTTAAATTACCTACAATAAACAAATATTATCTTTGCAGAACAATAGCTATTAAAGTAAAAGGCAGATAAACAAGAGCTGTGAGAATATGCCAACTAGAGACCAGCTCTACAAGAAACATTAAAAGGAGTCTGGGAACTGAAGAAAGACAGAGAGGGAGCTCTAGGGGAGGATACAAATTAAAGAGTTTTAGCAAGTGTAACTTAAAGGATAAAAAGAAAGAGAGGGAAAAGAATATATAGATTTGACAAATAAAACCTATAGGCAGCTATAATAATAATAGATCAAATAGATTCCTGAAATCAATAACTTGAAAATGTTAAGTAGCATAGGGCATTACTATAGCAAAGTTGATATTTGTAATAACTTTCTACTTGATATTTCGAGAATTCACACAGTTTTGATAGCTTATCAAATGGTATTTAGGATAAAATTTAATATTTAGAATGTAAGAAACTGTGATATCTGTATATATAGGTTTTTTTCCTTGCTTACTTCAAGGTTGGCTTATGAAACATATTGTGTAACACAAACTTTACAATGATTATTTAGTTATTTTATTTAAATATGCCTACAGATAAGCTAACTAAGATATCCAATTTTAGGTGGCTAAGATTTTCATGTGCTAATTTTAAAAACATTTGTATCTTTGAATTTTCCTGAAATAAAAAACTTGAAACTGTTCAGTAACATAGATCATTATTATAGAAAAGCTGATAGTTGTAAGAACTTTCTAATTGATATTTAGAAACCATACACAGTTTTGATTACTAATCAAGTGGTATTTAAGTTAGTTTTAAGAAACTCTGATATCTGTATTTGTAGTTTTTTTTCCTTAATTTTAAATTGGTTTCTGAAACTTGCTGTAGAAACACAGGCTTTACAATGAATACTTGGATATTTTATTTAAATATACCTTATGGATAAGCTAACTAAGCTATCCATTTTTGGTGGTTCTAAATGTATGGTTTATTTATTTATTTATTTATTTATTTATTTATTTATTTATTTATTTTTTTACATGGGCAGGCACCGGGAATCGAACCCGGGTCCTTAGGCATGGCAGGCAAACACTCTTACCTGCTGAGCCACCGTGGCCCACCCTATTTTATTAAATAAAAATATTTAAAAATCAAGGTTAAAAAAAAAGATACAGTAAAAGGCAACTCTCCATAAGGCAATGATTTTAAAAAATAATAAGACTGAAGACAGAGAAATAAGGAATAGAAAGATTCTGATATTTGTAAAGTAATACAAAAAAAAATGATAAACAACTATTGCGATGTAAGTGTAAACCTTTTTTTTTCAATCATGAGAGATGAAAGAATTTTTATTTTCACAAAACAGTTTCTTTCCCACAGTAGGTTTCTCAACACATTCAACTAGCCCTGTGGGAAAAGAGCTAACATTCCATTTTGCTTGGTCCACAGAACCAAGCTCAGTGTCAACTGAAGTTCTTGCAAAGGGTAGATAGTTTTGTAGGCTCTGTCGACATAATTTCCCACATCCATAAACTACATTCCTTCATGGTGTCTCATATACCACAATGCTCGAGGATGTGGCACTATCTTAATGGCACTTTGGCAAGGAGGAGGCTATGATACAAGGGAGAAGTTCTTGCCAGGCAGAAAGAAGCTGAAACCTTGGCCTTCTTCCTACACAGGAAAGAGAAGCAAGATAGAAGGGGATCAAAAAAAAAGATAGAAGGGGATCAGATGGGTTGGTTGTGATTTGACTTCCCATCTCTGGAGCTAAGCCACTGACTGCAAATCAGGTTCGATGATTGAGGAAAATGCTGGAAACATAAGAGCCTTTGCCCTGTTCCCCCTTAGGAACTATGAGGGAAGAGAGAGACAGTGGGTGCAGAATGGTTAAAGTAGGTGCCACAGTATAGTTGGGTTGTACCTCTCCCTCTAACCCCAAACAGACTTCAGCTACAGTGTGGTCCGGAAAGGACATCGAAGTTCCCATCACCTCCTAAAAGAAATCAAGATGCTTGACATTTCTGGAGCAAAAGCTTTCCAGAGGAAGTAGGGATAAAGTGGCAAGGGCTCTAGGCTATTCTGTTTGTACCAGAGACTGAGAAAAAGAGCCAGAGACGGAGGGAATTGAAGAACCAGTGAGGATTGAGACTTAGGTATGTTCCACCAACCTTAGATTTTGTTAGGACCCAGGAAGGAACCAGATGAACTGGTGGAAAACAGGGAACACCCATGGACCACCTGTACTGTGGAGTGGAGACCAGCAATAACCTTGGCACAAATTTAGGGAGACCTATTACCAAATATCTTGAGGACAATAAGGTTTCCACTTCTACCAAGATGCCATCTTGGAAGAGAGGTGGGCAAAAGAAGGAAAGATCCATTCGGGAGTTATATTTACACTGACTGAATATTTGCCCAAATGAAACTGTTTTACATGAGAATATCTTGGATACCATAATGGGAAGGTAATGGTTTTCCACAGCTACCAACTTGTAAGGAAGTTTACATTAATAACAAGGAATTAAAAACGTAGCATTTTGTTTGTACATTTGAAGTCTGATTGGATAATTTCACAACTATTCCAAGATTCATAGAGACTTGCTAAATAAAGAATAAGTAGTTCTTTAACAAAGTTACTGAGGCCCTGAAATGTTGGTACTGAAATTTCTTGGAAGACCATAAATTCTTCCTTTCTGTGAATTTCTTCATCTTCCTTTTCCAGATAAAAACAAGAAATTGTTAAAAATGCCATGGTATATTTCTTTCCTGCAAGTGTTGATAAAATCCGTTTCTAAGTGTAACTGAGAAATGAGGATTTAAGGGATGATTTTGATTGCTGAATCATTATATAGATATTCTGTTTTGCTTTCTGGTATATTGGAGTAGACTGAGGGAAATATCTGAAATCTCTAAATTGTAGTCCAGCTGCCATGATCTCTGATAATGATTATAGATTGTATAGCCTTTGTCTTCTGTCTCTGTGATTATACAGAAGATTCTGTCTTCTGTGATTATAGAAACCTGTAACTAACTTTCATTTGTACCCAGTTATCCAGTTTTTCAACTTTGGAGTCTTGTAATTACTAAAGACAGCCCCTAATGTTTATTAATGAAGGGTGTTGGGTCAGCCTAGAACTAACCCACCCCAAATTCAAAGTTATCCTGATAACTGAGATGGGATCTAACCAAAGTTGGCCCACCTGATATGTGCAGTAGCTTAGACTTAAACCGACAAGTCACCCATACCTATTTCCACCATTTTCTTACATACACTCTGTGACTAAGCGTTTCATTCATCTGTGCATGCTCAATAATCAGATCACCTCTAATTACATCATCTGGGGCCACTGTGTTTATTATCCGAACTCGTGCTCATCTTTATCTCTAATAAAACTATCAGAATAATTGCAGTTTGAGGAGACAGATTTTGGGCCACTAGGTCATCTGCTCTTCTACTACACTCTAGTAATATATTTTTTCTCTCTTTGAAACCCTGTATCTCAGGAATTGGTCATTGAGTACATCAGGCAAAAGAATCCGTGGCTTTTGTTCTGGTAACATAAGCACAGTGAGTAGGAGAAGCAATGTTTATCCATTAATACAGTATAAGATTTTAAGCTAAGATAGAAAGTTGCAATTCTCGGCTCCCTTTTGCCCTTTATGTATTTGTGGGTTTTTTTCTCACTTAAAATAAATAAGACATCACACTTGTTCATAATTCTATTGACAATCTCTAAACAATATGAAATGGGTATTTTTTGCCAGAGACTGATTATATCGTGTTCTAAATTTTTCCCCATACACATCCCTGAGAATTCTTATAAACAAGGAAGATAGTAAGCAGATATTGTCTTTATGTCACATATAGGTAACATGATGGGCGTATGGATTTTAAATACAGTCATCTTTAAACTTTATTCTGTGAAAGACTTAGAGTTGAAAAAGGAGTGCATTGTTTATATAAAAAGTAATACTTTTCTATGTTAAAATCAATTTTTACCTCTGTCTGACTTCAAGAATCTTTACTAATGGTAGTACTACTGAGCTATTCTACTTCTTTACATAACACATGTATTAAGAGTGTGAAAAAGTCCACTGGCTTCATGCTGGTAATTACAAATAAATTGGTTAATTATAAAATCTACCCCCTCCCCCATGACCTGCTTCCAGGATAAAGGCATTAAATAAAAACAAGGAATATTTACAGGGTGACTTTTTTTTGGCATGTGCAGACTCCGGGAATCCAACTACGTGCCTTTAAAAAAAATAATAAAATTAAACAAAAGGCATATTATCCCAGAAATTTAGCATGTAGAAGATATAACTATACTTTATTTGAAAGCTTAGTGCCATTGCTCAATGTTTTGGGGAAAGAAAATTTGCATAAAGGTTTTATTACAATGAATGTATAAATATTCAAGGAATGTGGGAGCGTTTTGAAATAAAGATAATTAAAATCTTGAGCCCTTGAGATGTTAGGAATTGCTTGCAACTAACCACAAATTATCTACCACTTCTTTTAAAAGACCAACATTGTATGAAAAAATAGAATTTTAGTTTAATAACTGAAGCTGCAGTCTCGTTTTGTTTTTTGACTTCAATATGAAGCTGGAATATATTGAAGAGATTTTTTTGAATATTTTGGTCTTTTGACTCCTTGCCAAAGTGAACATTTCGGAAATAATATTAAAAATATCTGTTGAGGAACATACCATATGTAATTCACATACATAGGGAACTGAGAAAGGAAGTCTATTCTTGGGAAATTATGTCACATATTTATTAAAACACTAAGACCTAAACTCAGATATTTATTAAGACCTAGAAAAAGTAAAGGTCGAGCTAACATTTTTATAATTTCTGAGAATACATGCTTATTAAAACTTCACCACGCCTTTTTAAAAGGCTTGTTACAAAAGGGCATATCCTGGGTACCAGCCTAAATTGGGAGTTCAGGAATCAAAAAGGCTGCAGTTCCTTTAGCAGGTAGTACTCAGCCTACCTGAGGAAAGTCGGCTTGAAGGAGTAATGAATCTACGGGTGAGGTGGGGTGTGGACGAGTAAGTCAGTGAAAATCGCGAGTAAAAAGCCCTGAGATGGGAAGACCCTCTGTAGCATTCTGATGCATGATCGTCATCAGAATGCTAGGGCACAGAAACGTGTGCAAGAAAGAGATTGGGCACACAAGTAGGCGCCCTGCCGCGCAGGAATCACCCCATCCGCTGGTTTCAATATTTCTATTTTTTTATTATTATTATTATTATTATTATTATTATTATTATTATTATTATTATTATTTTGCATGGCAGGCACCGGGAATCGAGCCGGGTCTCCAGCATGGCAGGCGAAAATTCTGCAGCTGAGCTACCCGGGCCCGCCCGGTGCTTCTATTTTTAACCTAAGACTTGACTTACAAACAGGTGGCCTCCCGACTCTATGACCTGCAGACATATTATTGGTGCTTTTGGGCCAGGATTTTTTTTTTTTTTTAATTTTAATTTGGATGCATTTAGGCGGGGCATACACTCTCCAATTTGTCTCGGTTCCCACACATCCTTGTTGACGCCGCACAGGAATATCACCTGTCCGGCCGCCTGGGGTACTGGAGTTTGCCTCCCGTCTCGGAAGAGCAACAGCATGCCATTTTGCAGATTTTGCACTTAGAAATATAACTAAGGAAGCGAAGAGGGAGGGCGGAAGAGGGCGGACCCTCAACCCAGGGGTGACAGACCGGATGAGTCAGCGCTGGGTGTGTGGGGGTGGGGTAGCCCTGCGACACTTCACTGCGCATGCGTGCACCTCGTTGCCGTAGCAACGGGGACGGCGTCTCCCGGAAAATGAGCCTTGAGCTGTTGAAACCCGGCCTCGGGCCTCAGGCGCGCTGCACTAATTCGTTCCTGAGCCACTCTCGAGCAGGGCAAAGCAAATGAGGAGACTCCACATTGGAGTCTGATGCAGAGTACTGACCATCTGCTCAGAAGCCCCGGAAGTAAAAAAAAAAGAAAACAGAAAACAAGAGCAAGTGGAATTGGCCCAAATGGACAGCAACGCTATGGCAAACTATTCTGATGATGATGAGACCTACAAGTCTATTACTGATCAGGTAGAGAGGTCCGGTTCATTCAGCAGCTCTAGAGGTCAACAGCCCTGGCTCCGTGCTCCCGGAAACAAACTTGAGAATGAAAAGCAAACTACAAGCTCGAAACATCAAGACAAACCATCTGAGCTTTCAGACTTCAAAAATAATGAAAACAAGTTGAGTAGAAGATGGATCAACTGCCTCAAAGGCAAAGAGACTAACTCTCGACTGTACCAACCGGACACTAAAACTCAAACAGAAATCATTCATGTATCAGATGAAGAAATGAATGCTCTGCAGTCTTTTTGCTCCGTTAAGATAAACCTGATCCGTCGCAGAGTGAACTCTAAGAAGACAAAAAGCAGCAAACATAAAAAGCCGCCGCTTCTCTTAGATGCAGAGGATTCAAAGACAGATGTATTGGACTGTACCATTCCTAATGAACTTTTGAACAGAATTTATTTGAAAAACATGAGGACCACACCAAAACAAGTGGTAGCAGCTAAGCAACACATTTCTTCTCAGTGTCCCAACTGTAACAGAAAAAGAGCAGAACTAGCCCAGTCTGCCTTCCTGAAACGAAAGAAGACTTTGTTGGAGTCATTTCTACTCCAGGAAAAGATAGATGAACATCTTCATACCAAAGATTTTCTCACTTATATTGGAGAAGCACACAAGGGCCTTCCCAGGCTTTCAGATGATCCCAGACTAATCTGGAAAAGACTGAATGAGAAAAGTCAAATCAGATACTCTAGTTTAGAAAAGTCAGATGCAGCTGGAATGAAATAATGCTTGTCATTAACCTTTTTATGTGCAGCTTTTCAAGCCATTTGCTAAAACCAAACAAGAGGTGGGGTTTATTAATGACAATGTGTAATGTGGATCCATATTGTATCTATATTGTGTATTTGAATAATTACTATAATTTCTACGGGTATTTTGGAAAGCAAACTTAGATTTTACTCTGCTTTTTTTTTTTTTTTTAAAGATTTGAGGACTGAGAATTTTTTATCCAATACATTTTTCTGGTTATAAAGGGCAGCTTTGCAGCTGAAATAGTTACAAAGCTTTTACAACTATCCGGGAGAGAGATGTTGGTAATTTGGAATAGAGTGTTGACAGTACAATGGAAAGAAGAACAGAGGTGTAGGAGATATTTAAGAAATAATAACTGACAGTTCTGGAAATTAAGTAGATATGGGGATTTAATTAAAGGTAAATGTCAAGAATGCTGCTAGGTTTCTGATGTGCACCTAGATAAATAATTCATTTCATTAAGATAGGTGCACTGGAAGAGAGCCATGTTTGATGGGAATGAGCAAGTGTGTGATTATTTGCATATGGTCAGTTCAAAGCATATTTGGGACATCCACATTGAGAGGTTGAGGAAATATTTAGTTATTTGTGCTTATAGTCTAGAAGAAGGTCTCAGAGGTTTGAAATAAAGGGGGAGAGTAGGGAAATCATTGGCATGTATTTGAACGTTGAACCCATAGATGTAGTGAGTTTATCTAGAAGAGAGTAGAATGAGAAAGTAACAGAGCGAGGGCCAACTCCTGTGGAATTCCGACAGTTAATGCCTGATAGAGAACAAGCCAGCAAAGGAGGATGAGAAGAAATGATCACAGCAGGATAAAGGAAACCGGGATATATATACTATATACATAGAGGCCAAGAAAAGAGACTTTTAAGAAGGATGGGTTGTCAAGACAACTGAGACGTCAGGTAAGATGATTTAGTCATGTCTTTTATACTGTTGACCACAGCAAGAGCCGTTTCACTTATAGAAATTGGGCAGTTAGCAAAGTAGATTAAGGAATAAATGTAAGGTAAGGACATAAAGAATATGAACAGAGACTACTCCTTGAGAATTTTAGCTCTGGCTAAACTTTGTATACATTCCTATTTTCAGTGGTAAATTAGGGAAAAGAGAGAAGAGAAGCTGGTGTAGATGTAGGGTTGAGGAATGAATGCTTGGAGAAATGACCTAAAAGCTATTTTGGCAATGAAGATATTATGAAACTTCTTATGTCCTAATTTCCATTCTGATGAAACAGTATTATCCTCTGAAAAATATAATATTTTGAGAATGCATTTATTGGGGAAAATTTTAGAAGACATTCCAAGACTCATTTACTGTTTATTTTCTCTATAAATTATAAAATCCTAGAAGTAGTATCATGACTTAGAGGCCAGTTTTCTACATGTCTAACACCTAAACTGTCTCAGTCAGCAACAGATTTATTTGCAAAAACCTGCACAAAATAGTCTTTCTATCATATTCTAACTTTACGCTTGTTAAGACCCTCATTTATGTATAAAGATATTCTTTCTACCTGTGAAGTTAGCATATTCTCTCTCGGTAAATCATTTCCAAATGGAAAACAGATTACCATTTTCATAATAACTTTTTGTTTGAAGATCCACATTATTACACTATATCTTTGGTATCTCAATATACTATATTTTACATAATCAAAATTCTGAATCCTTTTCCATTTAGAATTTCCCCATTAAAGGTAATGCTTCATCCCTTTAGTCAACCAAGATAGAAATCTTAGAGTCACCTTTTATTCCCCCCATATTCAGGCCATGCTAGAGGACTTGCAACGCCTTGAGCACTCTTTTGTTTTGTGCCATTATGGAATTTGCAAGTAGACGTTTGTTTGGCTCAAATTCTCTTTACTGTCCTTTGAAGCTACAACCTATCCAGCCTAAAACCTCCCTTTACTTGTACCATCCCATTACCTTTAAACACACTCTAATAAGAATTATAGGCTGCAGTAACTATGCTTCTATGATATTAATACAAATTCATATTTTAACACTGGCTTGTTAATATGCTTTGTAGCTTACTCAGTTGTGAGCTACTTCCGGGTAGAGACTCTTACATCATATGCACAGAGTTTAACAAAGTACCACACACGTGATGCTGCTCAGCAAAATTTCATGGATGAAAACTAGTGCTTCCAAACAATGAGATTTAATGTGTCTTTTTGCATCCTGAAAAGAGAATAATGTGGTGGCACATTGTTTTCTGTCAGTGTTTTACTTTTTGTAGTTGCCTTATTTTATTTTCCCTCTCTCTCTCTATGGGTTGGGTTCCCCTTTCACTTGTGTATACATTCCTTTTTTCAGTGGTAAATTAGGGAAAAGATTTTGAAAATTCGTCTTTCCAGGAAGTATGCAGCTAATTACTATAGTATTCACTTTTATGAATTGATTTTAAAAGGTATTTCTCTGCAATCCACACTTGCAGGTGAAATAAATTTATTTGAATTGTGAATTTAAAAAATAAATGATGACTTTCTGCAATTTTGAAAGGGGCTCAAAATTATTGATGCCCAAACTTTGAAAGAAGACTGTTTTGGACTCTGAAAAATTAAGAAAATAATTAATGTCCTTTCTATAAACTCTTTACAGCTAGAGGATTCTAGCACAGCGAGAATGGGAAGTCTTTCAGATCAGATGCAAAGAAATCACTTATTTCCCCAATGCCCAAAAATTGTACTTGGCAACTTAGTACATGATTACTCAGATATGTAACTTATATGACTGAAATACACAATTACACAAATACACATTTATTTAGTTTGTTTTGCTATCTAGATTTCTATCAATTCAAACAGAATCCTATACCCAGAAATCTATACCCAGAAACAAATCTATGCGTTTAACAAACATTACACTAATTAACAGAAGTTAAATGATACGCCAGAACGAGAGAAAAGAAAGTTCAGTTCTGGACATGTGAGTCATTTAAATTCCAGTCTCAGGACTGTTTAGGAATGTTTGGGATACCCAGCTCTAAATACCTCCAGTTTTAAACATGTTAGTTTATTTCATGATGAAGCCTAATATAGTAATGGCTGCTTCTGCAACACCATAGCTAAACAAGTCACAAAAAAGTAGAGAATGTGGCTCTGTGTGGTTGTGAACTTTCCCCAGTTCAATCTGGGATTGACAGATAAAAAATACATTCAAAAATAAGTAATCCAAGAAATAGGAAATGATAGTAAAACTTCTGTTCTCAGTGGATGATACGGAATTAAGAACATTTTCAATTTGCAGCAGCCCCAAACTGCACTGAGAATTGCACTTAAAATTCTGTCAGAGTGGCTCAAATAGTCAAAAGGTTTCGTTTTGATGAGCTCACTGTTTGGTGAGGTACTAGTTGAGGTTTGAGAGAAAGTATGTTGTGGTCATTCCACCCACAAATTTGCTGCGGATGTTGAGACTGATGACACCACATACATGCCAAGAGGGTATGGAAAAGTGTATTACTCATATAATGAAGCGTTCTGGGGATTTCAGGGCAGGCTCCTAACCAGGTCTGAAAATGACTTGGGAGTGAGGAACAGGAAACTGCCTTGGCCATTATTGTGATTGTGAGGTGGGGTTGTCTTGAGGATTTCTGCGTGTGAGCCCAGGCTTGCATGGTTTGAATTTCTTGCCAGCATAAAAGGAGTTTGGTGTCCCGGCTTTTTTATCAGGTAGCCCATTAGTGGGGCAAAAGGGTGGAGTTTGAAAGTCATCAGCAGTCAAACATCAAAAATAGAGTCAGTCTCTTTATCCAATTCACCCTGATGTTCAACTGATCATTGAAATGTGCTGTCCTTCACTTAACTGAATTTTAATTTAAGTAAGCCATTATGGCACTTTATGAGGACTGTAGCCTGAGACTAGTAAGGGAAGTGAAATACCTTGTTCAAGAGCCCAGTATTGTGTATTTTGAGAAGTGAAATGGGTGTGTCAGTTATGGTCTCTAGGGAAATAGAACCTACAGAAGATTATCTGTCTATGTGTAGCTACATATATTTACGTATATACGTGAATTTTATGAGATTTTTTTTGTAGGAATTAGCTCACATGACTGGGGATGGTTATGTGGGGACAGGCAAGTCTAAATACCATAGGGCAGGCCACAAGCTGGGAATTCTGATGAAGGCTTACAATGAGAAGCTGGCTACCTGAAGCAAAGATGGAAATTTTCCCTTCTGACTCCTGAAATCACTTCTTTTATCTCGCATTGTTGAAAGCAGTCTCCTCAATTGATTGTAGATGTAATCAGCCATAAATGCAATCAACTTATTGATGATTTAAGTCCATGATATTTCCTGACAGTAGCAATCAAATCAGTGTTGAGAGCCCAGGATGTAGCCGGCAATTGCACTCTAAGGGCTTATGGTGTGAGATTGAGGAAAGCAGCTTCATGAACCAGAAATCCATGGGCCATTTATGTCTATTATGGGTCATTCAGAAACTCTAGGAGGCATGAGAGTAGATTGCTAAAACCTCTACAGTGATGGACTCTCTTTCACAGCTTTACTGTAGGGGGTTCCTGTGAATTGAAGTTTGTACAGATTCTGAAGGCTTTTGCTGTAGAAGTCCCATCCAAGGTGGGCCAGTTTGTGAGTAATGGCATAAATGGGCTTCAGTAGCATACGTAAATGAGGAATTGGATTCCTTCAGATCCCAAGAAATATTGGACTTGTTTTAATATTGTGGGTGCTGAGGGTGTCAGTTTCCGTTTCTTGACAGTTTCAGGGATGCAGAGGCCCTCCATGTGCCAAATAATTTTCAGGAATTTAGCCAAGATGATAAGGCCTTGCACTATGTATTCGGTAATGTCCACCCCTTCTTGTGAGCTCTTTGTGAGTATCTGTATGTCCTGAAAGAGTATGTCAAATGAATTTCCTCAGAGGAAAATATCATCAGTGTGATGTCATATCTGAGATCCTGGAAACATTTTATCATTGTTATGGTTTTGCCTGAAAAGATGTATGCAGTGGTGATGCAGTGTATAGCCAGGTAAAGTGTATTGTGTTCCCTCAAAGTGAAGTCAAACTGTGGCTTAGAGGATATCGAAATGGGCATTGAACCGAACATATTTTGACAAAACCAATGACTGCAAAATATTTACTAGTTCTTCACTGGATGGACTTGTAGTAATTTCAATAATATTGTGTTTGGGATTCTTAATGAGTGGCACCACAGTATTGTGGTTGCTGTAATCTTCCATGAGGCCCCATTCTTTTGATCTACATTTAAAGACAGGCCAAATTGGGCTATTAAATAGAGAAGGAATAAAAATAGTCCCTCCTTCTCTAAAATGGTCTGGTAGGATAGACTTCTATCCTTGATTTTACATTAGACTATATTTACTATTTTAATATGGGGGAGATGAGGTCCACAGGGTTCCAATTTGTCAAGCCTATTTTTTTTTTTTTTAACATGGGCGGGCACCAGGAATCGAACCCAGGTCCTCTGACATGGCAGGCAAGCATTCTTGCCTGCTGAACCACCGTGGCCCCAAGCCTATTTTTAAAGGTGCCAAAGGCTTAATTCAATTTCAGTTTATTGCTCATGGGAACAGAGCATCCATATCCATTATAAGATGTTATTAAGGCAATTGATTCTATGACTATGAGGGATTTAGGCACGAAAATTGTTCCAATGTTAAGGTGAGACATATCTCTTTGTTCTTTTTTTATAGTCAGTACTTCCCCTAAGATTATAAGGGTAACTTGTTTAAATTTTGTGGGGTTCCCAGGTGTAACTGTAATTTGGGCCAAGTTGTTCTAGTTTGCTAGCTGCCAGAATGCAATATACTAGAAACGAATGGCTTTAAAAAATGGTATTCAATAAGTTGCTAGTTTATAGTTCTAAGGCTGAGAAAATGTCCCAATTAAAACAAGTCTGTGGAAATGTCCAATCAAAGTCATCCATCGAGGTAAAGATTCCTTTGTTCAAGAAGGCCAATGAAGTTCAGGGTTTCTCTCTCAAGTGAGAAGGCACACAGCGAACACAGGGCTTCTCTCTCAGCTGGAAGGGCACATGGTGAACACGGCATCATCTGCTAGCTTTCTCTCCTGGCTTCTAGTTTCATCAAGCTCCCTGAGAGGTGTTTCCTTCACTTGTCTTCATATCCACTGTCACCCACCCTATCCAGGCTTAAATGATTGCATTACATGTCCGACTCGTTTTGCTGCTTCCAAAGTTCACTGGCTGGTGGACTCTACTTCACATGGTTATGTCGTTCTGCTTTGCTCTCTCTGAATCTCTGTCATTCTCCAAAATGTTTCCTCTTTTATAGGACTCCAGAAACTTATCAAGACCCACCCAGATGAGTAGAGACATGTCACCTAATCCAGCTTAACAACAACTCTTGATTAAATCACATCTCCAGGGAGATGATCTGATTACAGTTTCAAACATACAATATTGAATAGGGATTACTCTGCCTTTACAAAATGGGATTTAGATTAAAACATGGCTTTTCTAGGGGACATACATCCTTTCAAACCAGCACACCAGTATTAGTTAAGGACAGGATGGCATAGGCAGCCAGAATGGCAAAGGCATTTTGTAGCATCCTAGGGAGTTGATTGCTTTCAGAATTGTGCACCTCAGCATGTTGCATGGTAATTGCTCCACATGAACCACCACCCGATGGGCCTGTATATTGCACAGAACTTCACTGTTTCCACTGAGCATTCTACGACAGGACCAATGCCTGGGTGAGACACACAGCCAATGTCGCAAGGTAAGAGTTATTTTCTTGCAGCTAGCCTCAGCCATGACTTCTGCTGGAATTAAGACACATGATTCAATATGAGATACATGGTTAGGTCTGTGCGGAGATGTAAGACATAAGGCCATTTTAAGGACAGCCATACTGTCCATATGCCTATCAAAACTTCTGATTAGGCTGGTTAAATTTTTAACAGAAGTTTTGCAGGACTCAGCAAATGCAGCCCAATTTAAAGCACAAGCTTGCCAGCAGGTACCAACACAGGTCAAATAGCATGCTAGTCAGCAGGCAGCAGCGCCAATTAGCAAACCAAAGTAAGAGAATTCAGATCCCCAGAGGAGGTGGTCACTGACTAGAACGCTACTTGTTGTGTCACTTATCATTCTGCAGAAGCAAGATGGATCCTCTCTGCACCCCACAATATTTAGTTTGGATGTCAAAACTGATGTATTACATAATGAGACTCTGGGAAGAGCAGGACAGCCTCCAAAAATGGCCTGAGAGAGAGAATAGAGAAAGGAGATTCGTTTAGCTATTATGGTGATTAAGGTGTGAAGCTAGGGTGAGAATTCCTGCCCACAGACCAAGTCTTGCATGGCTTGAATTTCCCACTAGCACCAAAGAGGGAGCATCTGGACTTTCTTATCAGTTTACCCAGGTGTGGGGCAGAAGAGAAAGAGGTAGACCTGAAAGCTGTCAGCAAATACCAAAAATGGAGTCAGACTCTTTATTACAAAGTATTTACTAATCTAGCAGTGGTTTGAAGTGATTTACAACGTGTACCAAAAGGATCTCGTTTTGTCAGAGTCAAATTTCTTCACCCATGATCGCTGGTTCTAGCCCAGGAGTTCTCTCTGCTAATCACATCTTTTCTCCTTAAGTTTCCTTTTGGTCAGTGTTAGTGAACTTCAACTCTGTATATATAAGATATTTAGGGGGAAAATGGACTACTTGTTTCTAAATAGGCATTTCAAAGTTAGCCTGTTCCAAACAGAATTCTTGATATTTCTCTCAAACCTGTTTCTGTGTCAGCCCTCCTAATTTCAGTAAATGGCACTACCATCCATCCATTTACTCAAGACCAAAATCTTGGTAGCAGCTGCGCTGTTTTTCCTTTTCTGATAGTCCACATCCAAACGTGCAGCTAAACCCTGAATTTCTTCTTACAGCATTTATATAATCCAGTCCATTCACTTGTCTTCATATCCACTGTCACCCACCCTATCCATGCTTAAATGATTGCATTACATGTCTAACTCGTTTTGCTGCTTCCATTCATCACATATAATCCAGTGTTCATAATGGAGGAAGGATAATCTTTCAGAGATGTGAATCAGATCATTGGGCCAAAGCTATTCAATGCCTACCCATAGAATAAAATCCAAACTCTACTATGGCCCAAAGGCTTCTACAGATTTGATCTCTGCTTACTTCTCTCTCTTCTTTTTTTTCATTCTCTTCTTTGTTTTCATCTTTGTCTTCCTATCTAAAAGAAGTCTTTTGTAGTTGTTATACTTTGAAGGCACCTAGCACATTTTTTAATGCATTTAAAAAATAAAAAATGAATGGGATTATGTGTTTTGTGTGCGTGTGTGTGTGTGTATGTGTGTGTGTGTATGTGACAGGAGGAGCAGAGGGGACAAACAGGGAAAATGATCAATGGGAGAGGAAAAATGCACAAAGTTCTGAAGTCTCATGGACTCCCTGGGAGAAAAAGTATGGGGAAAATTATCCACTCTCCATGGAGAACAAATTCATCTCTTAAATGAAATAATTTTTCTATAACTTTTGAAGTGAATGCATAGAGCTCTAGGGCAAGGGGAGTGGACCACTTGTAAAAGAAGTGACATGGATTCATGTAATAAGCTGAAAGTGGAACAAGATGGCAAAACCTGAGGGCAGTAGTTGTTCCAAGACTCAGGATATGGCCATGTACACCCTTGGAGAGATAGTCTCCTAAACTGAAGTGACAGTGAGACAAAAATACAACAAGGTGAAACAAAACAAAACAAAAACAACAAATATTTCTGCAACATGCTCTTCAAGAAAATGCCATAAATGAGATATTTAATATTTTCATTTCATACTATTGGTCATATTGAGACAAGTAACCTGATCAAATTACATAACTGCCATAGTAGTCATTCCTCTGTAGAATCTGACACTTGTCATCCTGTTTAGATTCTGGGATAAAATATGGGAGGCTAACTTAGCAAAGCGCACAGGAACTTCTCACTCCTCATCTTCATAACTTCATACAATTTCTTAGTCTTAATGCAAGTCAGCCTGAGCCTCTGTGTACAGATATCTTTCATTGTTAAATTCCTGAATTCTTCCCTCACCTGAGGCCAGTAGTATAGAATTCTCTGGGCACCACTGCATTAGAACTGGAAACTCTTTCTCTGCCTGGGGGTCCATGGAGGAGGAGAGGCAACCCTGGCACTCCTGAGGTGTTGGACCAGGTGGAGACCAGGTGAGGGCCGAGGCTTGAGCACAAGCCAGGTGGTAGCCGGACAGTCCCTCTCATTTGTCTCCCTCTCTCTCTCTTTCTTCCTCACCTCTTCTCGTTTTTCACCGTGTTCCTGGCCTGGTCCCCCCATCCACCCCCCACCACACAAAGTCACAGAGTGTTTCTCCCCATCTTCATGATATATTTAATTGCCGATCTCTGGCTTCTCCTAATTATTCAAATCTAATCCCAAATACCAACAATTCAGAGACCTTCTGGAATATCCTACATAAATTAATGCCTCCCCTTACCAGTAACTTCCCACCATATGACCGTGGTGATTTCATGTTTTGTTTTTTTTTTTGCATGGGGAGGTACTGGGACTCAAACCCGGGTTTCTGGTGTGGCAGGTGAGAATTCTGCCACTGAGCCACCATCACATGGCCCATGATTTCCTTTTGAATAACCCAATATCATCTTATTTGTTTGGTTTTCAAATTTATCTTTTTAATTTTTTTCTACCACAGTAGAATATCCTTGAGGCCAGGACCCAGTATGAATTCCTTAGTGGTTGTTATAATTTGAGACAAAAACAAAACAAAACAAAACATGAAAAATATATGGCGAAATAGCATGTATAATGAAAATCTAGCCTGTAAGTAGGTAGACTTTTTCTTTATGCATGCAAGAACCCCTGAGGACAGAATTGCAGTAGTTGCAGATGCACAGGGATGGATTCTACCAATAATTGTAAGCCGATCAAATAATAAGAAAAGCTTATGATAATTAATCATGTTATCAACTTAAAGAAAGTATACTTAATTTATAAATGTGTTAGTTAGATTCAGCTGTCAACTTGGCCGGGTGAGCATAGCTAATTTTGTTGCTGCGGACATAAGCCAATGGTATGTGAACCTCATCTGTTGCTAATTACATCTGCAGTCGTCTAGGAGGCGTGTCTGCTGCAATAAGTGACATTTGACTTAATTGGCTGGTGCTTAAATGAGAGAGCGCAACGCAGCACAGCCTAAGCAGTTTGGCATTCCTCATCTCAGCACTTGCAGCTCAGCCCAGGCCTTTGGGGATGCAGAAAGAAGTCACCCTGGGGAAAGTTGTTGGAACCCAGGGGCCTGGAGAGAAGACCAGCAGAGACCATCCTGTGCCTTCCACCTAAGAAAGAACCTCAGTGGAAAGTTAGCTGCCTTTCCTCTGAATAACTAACAAAATAAATCCCCTTTTATTAAAAGCCAATCCGTCTCTGGTATGTTGCATTCCAGCAGCTAGCAAACTAGAACACTAAGACTAAATTCAGTAGGAATGCTTTTAAACACTGAATTAAGGCTTTTTTTTTTTCTTTTTTTTTTAGTATTTGGTTGGTTTTATCTATCAAGTGAAGAAAAAAGAAACAAAATAAACAAGCTAACTTCATTTCAGTATGTACATATTGTATATACCCACAGAGGCCAGGAAATTGTGCCATCCAATCTGCTGTAGGGAGCAAAATTGACTGAAGCCCCCAGTTGCCGTCCCTGCCATCCATCACTGTGTTCACACGTACTCCACACTTCCTGTGGGCTGATCTCAACCCATGACTGCATATAGCTTAGCTGGGCACAAAGGCAGGCCCAGTCAGGTGAGATGTGGGTCTCTTCCAAAGGACAACCGTAGCTCAAAGTCTCCTCACTGGCCTGGCCAAAAGTTTATTGGAACTGAGCACAGACTCCGCCTCTTCTTTCCCAGTCCTCCTTCCTTCCCTTACTCTTTCCATAGATTTCAAACTGCGTTATAGTCTGAAGGCTCTCACTCCCCTCTGCTCCCCTTCTTCCAATAAATCTCTTGCATCTCTAATCCCATTTTAGTCTCTGTTTCTTAAAAGGAACTAAACTAATGCAGTACTCTAAAGTTATTCAGTTATTCATTCAAGAAGATATTTTTGAGGACTTACTATTTTCTAAACACAAGAATATAATGAATAAATCATGGCACTGCCTTCAAGGAACTGAGGTTCTTATCAGAACAGAAAAATGTACTAAATATTTATGCTATAATGTGGTCAGTACAGTGATAAAGATATTGTTAGTATAGTCTGAGATCTTGGCATGTGCAAGGGAATTTATCCAAGAGAAGATGATATCTGAGTAAAGTCTTAAAGAATGTATTCCTGGAATATAAAGAATGAAGAAATAATAATGCAGAATTGGGCAAAAGATAAACTATAGGGTGACCATTATATGGTGCTCAAATTTTATTTTGTAATTTGTAAGAGGGGAAGGGTAAAGCAGAGCATGAAATGCCCAGCATTTCATTTAAGTTAAATCATTTTAGAATCTTAGTTGAGGACAGACATTCAAAATAGTGATTCGCAACCATGGTGCCACATTACAGTTATCTGGGAAACTCTAAAAAAATATCAGACCCAGGCCCCACTTGTAAATATTCTGATTTACTTGGACTGGGGGTAGAGATCCTAGGGGAAAAAAGCTTCCTAAGTGACTGTAAAATACAGTTGGGTTTAAAACCACTGTTTTAGGGTATAACAATACAAATACCATGCAAAGTCAAAACCAGTACAAAATTTCATCAAAGTTAGTTACAAGCATGGTTTGTCTAAAAGGCGAAAAAAATCTACTCTGACTGGACCTGTGAAACTCAGAACAAGTTATCTGCTGCCAATATATAAAAGTGGGCTAGTCATAGGATACATGTTTCCATTGCCATAGGGAGAAATCAAAAGGTAAACAGGGGTCACTGGGCCCAAACAGTTCCGAAAACCTGTAGCAACCTTGCTCTCTCTCCAAGTGTTGGGGTGAGTTGCAACACTGGGGTGCATTGGAGGGACCACTTTTCTCTTGGCCCTATCCTCTCTAAGTTTCAGGGCAGCACCTGTAATCTCTGTCACTTCCAGGGCACATGCTCAAGCCCTCCAGAACAATGGGGTCGCAGCCAGCCTCCCCCCAGTCTCCAGCTGATGCTCTGCACCCTCTCTGAGACCTGGGGCAGCAAAATTCTTGCTGAGCATAGAAGTGGAAGACCTGCTGTCTGCCTCTGGGGCAAACTCACCCTTTCCAAGTGCATGGGTGGGTCTGATCTCCAGGCCTGAAGTTTCTTGGCTTCAGACCTTAGCTTTCATACTTCTGCCTCTGAAGTCATTTTTCCTTCAATTTGTCCCTTTTAATCCAGCCTGGCAGTGGTTCTGTTTATACAGATCCCACAATACTCAGATAGTTTTTCTATGTAGTATGTAGCGATCATAACCATCAGATAATAGAACTTTCCACAGATCCTTTCTGGATAACTCTAATATCCAATCATGGCTTTTTTTGAAATAGCTGACTGGTTCCACTTTTGGTTAAATCCTCACATGGGGCCCTTTTCATTGGGGTCTTACTTTCTGGAAGCACAGCAGCATTTTCCAGACCATCGATTTCTGTTTTCTTTATACTCAAGAGTTCCATTCTCAACTTATCTCTTTCATCTCACATTTTACTATAAGCTGCAAGGAGCAGCCAGACTGCATTTTCCACATTTGATTTGGAAATTTCTTCCGCTAAGTATCCCAATTCATCACTCTCTAATTCTGCCTTCCATCCACAAAGAATGATTCTTTCTAGTTTGCAATGACACATTCCTCATTTTCTGTCTAAAGCCTTGTCAGAAGTATCTTTAGAATCCACATTTCTACCAACAGTCTCTTAAAAGCGTTCTAGGCCTTCTCTATCAACATCCTTGCAACTCATCCAGAATCTTCCCCTTATCCATTTAAAAAGCCATTCCAACATGTTTGGTATTTGCAAACTGCAGCAGCACCCCACTTCTCTGGTACCAAAATCTATGGTAGTTTGTTAAAGCTGCCAGAACACAATATACCAGAAATGGAATGGCTTTTCTAAAGGGAACTTATGAAGTTGCAAGTTTACAATTCTAAGGCCATGAAAATGTCCAAATTAAGGCACCACCAAGAGGTTATCTTCACTTAAGAAAGGCTGATGCCATCTGGAACACCTCTATAAACTGGGAAGGCATGTGACTAGCCCCTGATGGTCCTTGTTCCCAGTTCTGTTGCTCCCAGCTTCTGATGCTAGTGATTTCCTCTCTGATCATCTGGGGGCCTTCACTTAAGCTCCTCCAGGACACAGCTCTGTATTTTGGCTTGCTTAGTGTCTCATGAGAAGGCACACGGTGATGACTGCTGGGTTTTGCCCATGTCTAGGCAACTGCTCCCTCTGTCGGCACTCCAAACGTCTCCAAGTATTCGTGTCTCTGTCAGCCCTGGAGCAGCTGATCTCCAAGCATCGCATCTGAGGTTTCTCCAAAATATTTCCCCTCTTAAAGGGCTATAGTAAACGAATCAAACCCCACCTTGAATGGGTAGAGTCACATCTCCATCTAACCAAAAGGCCACACCCAAAATCAGGTGTGCCACATCTCTGGGAAAGTCTAATCAGAACTTTCTGCCCTACAATATTGAATCAGGATTAAAAGAGACGACTGCTCCCCTAAGAACGGACCAGGATTAAAACTTGGCTTTTCTGGGGAACATAATAGTTTCAAACTGGCACAGGGTAGTAAGATGTGAATGTCAATTTGGAGGCTATTTGGTAATCAAGGAAAGAGAGAATAAGGCTCTGAAAATGGCATCAGCAGTAGGCTAATAGAAGAGAGGAAGATATAGATGGTTTCTGGAATAGAAAGTAAATCAAGAGGACTGGCTGACTGAACAGGGGTATGGTTGGGAGAAGTGAAGAGTAAAAGATGACTCTTATGTTTCCATTAGATACACGCTGGTCTCATTAGCAGATATTAAGATAAAAGAAGATTGTTCTCTTGGGGGAGAATATAATAATTTAGTTCTGGATAGACTGAGGTTTTATAAATTAATTTTTTAATATTGAGATAATTGCAGATTCATGTGTTCCAGTTTGGTAGCTGCCAGAATGCTAAAATGCCAGTTTGCTAAAAGCCAGAGATGATTGGCTTCAGAGGAAAGGCAGCTAATTTTCAACTGAGGTTCTTTCTTATGTGGGAAGGCACAGGATGGTCTCTTCTGGCCTTCTCTCTAGGCCTCTGGGTTCCAACAACTTTCCCTGGGGTCATTCCTTTCTGTATCTCCAAAGGCCTGGGCTGAGCTGCGAGCTCTGAGATGAGGTATGCTGAGCTGCTTGGGCTGTGCTACATTGCGCTCTCTCATTTAAGCACCAGACAATTAAGTCAAACATCATTCATTGCAGCAGGCACGCCTCCTAGCCGACTGCAGATGTAATCAGCAACAGATGAGGTTCACGTACCATTGGCTCATGTCCACAGCTACAGAACTAAGTGCCTTCACCTGGCCAAGTTGTCAACTGCATCTAACTACCACAACATACATTCTAAGAAAAATATAGAAATAATAATCCCATGAACCCTTTATCTATCTTCCTCCAATGATTACATTCCAAAAATTAGAATACAATATTGCAATCAAGTTATTGACATTGATCAGTTAAGATATAGACCAGTTCTATCACTTTGAGGGATATATTGAGTTTGAAGTGCTTGTAGATAGTGTTCCAATAAGACTTGTTAAGAAAGCATTGCATAACAAGTGTTCCTTACATATATTTGAACAATCTAAATTACCAGAAAACTACCAGAGCAAAATAAGATCCACCTATTTTAGCTACTTCAGTATAATAATACCTGGAGGCATTTTTTAACCTTAGGATTTTATGTAGGTGGTTGGGAATACATGCAGGTAACTATTTCATTTATAGAAAAAGCTCTCCTCAGGGAAACTTTTTATATAATGCACACACACCTGCACACTCACAAGTGCATACAAGCACACAGGTGCACAAGATGCAAGTTTTACCAGAAGAGACAAAAGTTTGTGAGTAGCTACCATAAGAACTTCTCATATTTGAAGAATGTGACAATTTTTATTTTTTAAAGGGTGTGCTTTCATATTAACCACAGCCAAAAAAAAAAGAAAGAAAGATTAAAAACAGCTGGATATATGTCTATTTTCCATATGTCTATTTTCACCTCCTCCATCTGGAACTTTGTTTTTGTATATCACAGACATTTTCCAAACAAACCTCTACTGAAGAAAATGATAAATGTGGAAGAGAACTGCATAATTCTCTTTTTCTTTGAAGAACCTTATAGAATCCAAAGCATTGGTATATTTTTCAAACTAAATTTTTGAACAGCACAGAGTTCCCTCTCATTAGGTGATGGTGAATTTAATTGACATCTGAAACTGGGCAACGTTGTTGACTACAATTCACTAAGCTCTACTTTCCGAGAAAGTAAAAACTAAATCTTTTATTATATGTTGATATTTAGATAGAATACCATTTAGGCGACTAAAAATCACATGCTAGCCAATTCTTTAAGTTTTCTTTAGTAATTTACATTCAGATTCATCCTTTTCCTTAACTTTCCTCCATGAAAATATTCTAGCTAAATCCTTCTTATCTCATGCCTTCACTGCTCTAATTTCCTCATTCTTCCCTGTAGTATGCACTTATCCCAATACATCCTATAAAATAATTCCAAGTGACTTTTATAAAACATTGATTTAATAACATCATTGCCACTCTGTGTAGACTATATCCATGACCTTTATAGGTCACACTTCAGTTTCCAATAGGGTTTAAGAGTTCAGGTTTTAAGTGTCATATAATCTTTGATTCAAATCCAATTTCTGCCAATTACAAGCATGATGTATGGCTTACCAGGATTTGTCATCCTAGCCCAATGGTAGAGAAAATAGAAGAAAAATGGAAAGAAACTAAGGTTAATAAAATGGACAAAACTTGGTGACCAATTGCTTAAAAGAGAGAAAGTGACATCAAGCAGGCTGTCTATCATGGTCTATTATTTGGGTTGATTTCCTGAGGGAGAATCCAGGAAAGAGAGAAGTTTCGCAGAATGAGAAAGAAATCATTATTTTGAGTTTTGTGTAGGATGTCTAGATGGATATGTTCATTCCACTGTAGCTGAGAGCCAGGGAAAGAGATCAGGAAAAAGATTAAAATGTTGAAGGCAGCAGAAAATTACAATAGTCGTGTTCATCCAATGTAAGACGGTTAAATATAAATTCATTCCAATAGAACAAAAAATATATATAGCCTGGGGTACACCAGATTTAAAATCCAGTATTCATGACTGGATAATGAAGCAGTAAAATTAAAGTACAGTCCATAAAAATGACAGAAAGAAACATTAAACAAAAGTTCAAATGAAGATTTTGGTACCATTGGCTTTGAACTTTTGGCTAAATATAAGACGATTCAAAAATTATGGCTACTTGACTATCTTAGCAGCTGTTTTCACAAGGGCTAAAGACATAGATTTGGGATTCATGGTTAAGTGGTTTTTGTTAGACTAGGAGAAGTTTAGGGACTAGGAGAGGTCATGGCTACTACCCTTCTCTAGATTTGGGGAATTTCTTTTGTTTTGTGAATAGGCATCTAGTTCTGGGATAAGAGAGAGGTGGGGGGGGGGCGGGGGGAGAGACGCTTGCTTAACAAACTAGATTATTCCAGGGCAGTCAACTGATGACAAATAGAGTCCGATTGCCCTCACATTCTTTTAAGAGAAGATATTTTTCACAGTTCTGGATCATGTCCACACAGCAAATAACAGAATCTGATAACAATTATGGGTTGCTAGTGCACAGTGAGAAGTTAAATACCAAAGCCAATTCTTGCCAAGTTTTTCTTTGTCTTTTAACCACATGATCTATATACTTCATTAGACTATTCCTCCTCTCTCTAAACAACAGGCTGTTGTCAATTTATAGAATTTAACCTTTCTTAATCGGGACCTGCTTATGCATATATCTTTAAAGTTAGAATAGATAAGAGATTTTTGTATTTCATATAATTACAGAATATGCTAACTAGAAAACAAAAACCAAAAATGATCATATGAACCAAATCTTTCTAAGAATGTTTGGGAAGAACCAGAGGAATGAAATTCATTCTTACAACAATCAGGGGAAGTGATTCTCCATTCCTCCTGGGAAAATTTTAGTAAACCTTTTTGACAGCTTTGAGATAGCCACTTTGTTGGGTGGCATGTGACCTATGAGAGTGACATTCAGGGGAGCATTGGCTTGTGTTGAGTTGATTTTGCTCTGCGTAATCCATTAGAAGCCCAGCTGTCAGATTATGGAGAACCATTTTTAATTTGTACTTTTTTTATTTTAGTGAGTTAGAGGATTTTTTCAGCTTGATTATTTATTTGCAGGTTTCTTATTTTTGTGGCATGTTCTGTTCAACCACTGCCCAGTTCTTATAGATTTCAGGAGTTTCTAGGATACCACCGGTATTGCTCATCTTTTTCTATCAGATATTGTGTAAATACTTTTCAACTTTAAAGAGTATCAAATTAAGTATAAATGATAAAAGGGAAATATGCTAAAATAAGAATAGAAGACCTACATATACTGCAATCTAAATTCTGCAAATATATGTGTAAACATAGTTTTTTTTAAGAATAAGACAAGCAAATATACAAAAAATATTAGTTGTGTCAATTTGAGCTTAATGGATTAACTTTAGTTTCCTTTTTGTTATATCCATGTACTTTGCAAAATTTCAACAATGCATATGTAGTATATTAAAAATTTATTCAGAACTTAAAATTTGGGAGAAAAAAACCTAACACTTATGAAATTAAGATTACACACACAGAAACACACACACACATAGCTTTTTTTGTGTTTTTAATTTTCTTCTCAGTCTTTTCCTATGAATATATTTTTCTTTACTGTATCAATCCTTTCATTTGTGGCCTTTCAAAATCTTTGAATATCTTTCCTACATTCTAATAACTTCCCTCATTATAAGCCCTGACTTTCCAAGATAGACGCTAGAAAACTCAAATCTTCCAACTCCTTTTCAGCTATATTACAGCCATGCTGCTTAGGCTCCACCGGGCAGAATCCCAGCAGGAGATCTCAATTCAGAAATGAGCAGCTTGAGGATGTGGCCACATGGGCAGTTATCAATAGTGAGATAAGCATGGCTGTGGAAGCAGCTAGTACTCTGAACATGGCAATGGTGGGTGTCCAGGTGCCAAGTGGAGATGGCAGTGTTGTTTTCACTAGTAAGTCCTCGCGGTGTGGCTGGACAGTGATTTTGACTGCTTACTTTCAGAATTTTGCTTTCTGGACTTCCAAGAATCTGTGCACTTCAAAATATTATTTAGTGTTCACTTTTTGTCATTAAAATGGCCAGACTGTTTTCTATGATTTGCAGCAAAGTGCAGTATCTGGTGACTTGCAGTTTATATTTGTTTTCTTTCATCCAATATTGCATTAATCTTAGAAAACTTCACCACACTGTTCTATTCTTTCAGTCTACTATAATTTATTCCTGCACCATCTATGGAATAGTTTGTTTTCAATCTACCAATATAATGAAAATGCTGCATTCAATATTTACATATAAATACAAATATGTTTATTCTTTTCTTTCAGTCTGCTGTAATTTATTCCTGCACCATCTATGGAATAGTTTGTTTTCAATCTACCAATATAATGAAAATGTTGCATTCAATACTTACATATAAATACAAATATGGTTATTCTTTTTACCAAAGCAAATAATTCCAGAACAGGAATTACCAAATCAAAATGTTTTATACTTTTCAATGCTTTTAATAAATATTAACACCCCTCCCCCACAGGCAAAAATAAAATTGCTATCTTCAAAAGATCCAAAGGTCAGAGTGTTTGGAACATGATGGATGAATGAGAATTTAGGAGAAAAAGTAAGGTGTCATAGCATGGGAGTTTTGTAAGTCACAATAAAGAGTAGGGCTTTTAATAAAAATGTGATTGGAATTCCAGGAAGATATTAAAAAGGGAAGTGAAATAATTGGATATTTGCTTTTAAAATGATCACTTCATTGTTTTAGTTCAAGAAGGGAGAGCCATTAGGAGGTTCTTGGTGAAATCTAAACTAGAGATGCTTAGATCTCTAAGCAACTTGGACGTGGCTTGGACTTGGTAACAGCAAAATTAGAGAAAAGTTCATAGATCTGGGACACATTTTGGAAGTAGAACTATAGAATTTACAGTTATATTGGAATTATATTTGAGAAAAAGTTAATTCAAGGTGACTGATAGATGATTTTGACCTGGACAACTTGGGGTGGAGGGTGGTGGCATTCAGTGATATGGAGAAAACTAAGGGAGGCTTAGTGAGAGTAGGAAAAAAAAACAGTGTTTGGTTTTGACTTTGTTTAGTGTATCTTTTGGATAGTCTCGTGGAGATTTAAGATCAGTAGGTGGGTATAACTATCTGGAGTTTGGATAGAGAGATATGAAGTAGGAATTCATTGATCATTAGGAATTAAAGCCTTGGAATTGAGTGTGGGCTTCTAGGGAGGGACTGTTAATACAGAAAAAGGCCAGTGATAGAGCTTTTGGGCAATCCAACATCTAGAATTCAAATAGACCAAGGGAAACCAACACGTAGAATGAAAAGAGTAGCTACATGGAATAGAAGGTCTTATATTTATTGAGTTTTGAATGTCTTTTAGAATTAATTTATTCATATATTCTGACACCTCTTCTATTTTTTCTATTGGAATATTTTTTAACTTAATCATCAATGACATAGACTCTTTGTTATATTGCTAGAATCCCCACTCCTGCCATTTGTCTTTTGTTTGTTTCATTTATGTTTTTGTTATCTTTCCCATTTTTTTTTTGGCCAAACCTATAGATCATTTAATGTACTAATATAATCTTTACTTATTTTCACTTTGACTGTCTTTGTCCATTCAAAATCTAGGCTGGGCCACAGTGGCTCAGCGGGCAGAGTTCTCACCTGCCATGCTGGAGACCTGGGTTCGATTCCCGGTGCCTCCCCACGGGGTCAAAAAAAAAGCTAATGTATTTCCTCTAGGATTTTTATGCATTCTCTCTCTGTTTTTAATCCCTCTGGAATGTATTTTGGTAACTGAGGAGACATTTATTGTAATTATCGAGTGTATTAGTGTATAAACTGATCTGTCTGCCCAGCCTTCCTCCCACTGGAGGGTTTTCCTCATTCGGTATCCTGAGCCCTGCCCCTATCCTGAGTGGGATCAGTGATCAACAGAAGGCACCATTGGCCGGACAATGGCTTCTTTAGGAGTGTTTCATGAGTCTATGGGGTTTTAGTGGTTAAGCCATGATTAATCTCTGATAACCAGGTTTGGCCACATTAGCATCCCAACTATTCCATGTGAATCTGTTGCTGATAAATTAATCCCAGAAATTGTATTGAGTCATGCTCTTGAACAGGATCACACCCTCACCATTTCCACCACCCACCTCCTTTTTTCCCTAAGTATTTCCAAGTCTGGGTGCTATTTCTATTTTATCTCAGTTTAAAGAATTTAGCTTCAGAGTGTGAACAAGATTCCATGGTCTGGGTTGGGAAGGCGGTTCAAATATCTTCTGAACCTGTACTTCAGTTTTCCCCACCTCACCCACCCAATCTGTGTTCCAGTTGAATGTGATTTTTAATAACATCCATCATCTATTTTGTTAGCAGCAGGCCAAGAGGAGGTGTTTTGGAGAGAGGATCTGGCATCCCTATTACCAAATGCCTGGATCCCTTAGTTCTTTTATCAGCACACAAATTTTAGGAGCATCAGAGAACTTAACTGCTTCAATTCAGCTGGGAGCATGTGGTAGCCATCAGTTTTGTGCATCAAATATTTCCACTTCTTCTGGGCACACGATAGGATTGAAATTCCTTGCTTCCCTTAAGCTGGGTGTGACCATCTGATTTGTGTTGGTCCATAAAATGTTGCGTGGATATGATGTGTGTCTTTTCTGGGAGGAAGTTCTAAACTCTGGTACACTATTTACCAACTTGGACTTAACAACCTGCCAGTTCTAGATGGTAGATGCCCTGTCAGCCAATAGCCTGAACCCAGATAAGCAGACACCAGAACAATAGACACACGCCTTGAATGAGAAATGAATTAGATTGTTTTAAACAACTGAGCTTAAGGGTTATTTTATTATAATAGCATAAGGGAACATCTCCTGACCAATGCAGAATTTGTACGTTTAAGTGGGCTACTATGGAAACAACCTGATTTGAAAACATACTTTAAGAAAGAAGATATATTGTGGTGAGTCATCCTCAGAAGTGATACTGCAAAACCTCAGGAAACCAGTTCTGCACATCCTGGAGATTCTGGCTGTGGGGTATGGGCAGAGAACATGTCCACATCCATACCAGAACACAAGATTCAAAGTGGAATAGTGTTACAAAGCATAAGTCAAGAAAGGGAGGGAAAATACTCATGCAAAGATCCTCAACAACAGGATAATAACAAAACTTGAATAAAAAATAGACAAGAATCCCAGATATAAAACCAATTTACACAAATAAGCAAAACACGTTCATAACCATCTCAACAGTAGGTCTCTTTTATTGATTTTATCTGAAACAATGGAAAGCCTGTCAAATTTGGTCCATCCAGGTCTTATACAGTTTAGAGAAGCTTTGTTTTGTTTTATTTTCTGATTGTTGCTTCAATGGCATTGTTTTGATCTGTTTTTTAAGAACAATCTTAATTCCTAGGTTGTGTCACTACCCTCTTTCCTCACATTTTTTTCAAATTCTCTCTCTATTCTGAGAGAATTTCTCGAGTCTGTGTTTTGCATCAATTCTTTAATTTTTCACTTGACAATTCTTCCCCTTAGCGCCTACAATCCTTATTCTAATTCAGCATTTTATATTTCCTTTCCTCCTAAGCTAAGTGTCTGTCTTTACATTTCATATTGCTGTCTTTTCAAATCAGTATTCTGATCACCTTTAAAGTAAGTTTTTCAAGCAAGTTAGGAATAATGATCTAATTTCAGTTTGCTTTTACATTATTTTGTTATTATTATTATTTTTTTGTATGCTGTATGGCAGGGGTTACATTTCATTATTTATCCATGTGAGTATCCCCTTATTGCAGCACCATTTGTTAAATTTTTTGTTTGTTTGTTTCCTTGTTTGTTTGGGAAGTGCATGGGCCGGAAATCGAACCTGGGTCTCCCACATGGCAGGTGAGAATTCTACCACTGAACTACCCTTGCACCCCTGTTACTTTATTTTTAAATTTCATATAAAGCATATATAAGTTATTTCACCATCCCTTTCCATTAGTTTTGTAGATTGTGAAAGCCGCTTCCAGCTTCCACAGCGGACTCTCAATCTTTGACTCCTATTTTACTGTGAGTTTTTGTATTTTTCTATTTGGACATTTTTATTTGTAGTGTAAAATTGGAATAGTCTGAATTGAATACCCATAACTGGATCGTTTTTCTCTGAGACCTCTAGATAATCTGAAGGGAATGACTAAATATCATTTCTGAAATTATAATCATTACTGTTTTGCCACAGCTGTAAACATTAAGATGGCTAAGAAAGAAATTACGGAGATGTTCCCTGACCCTCTTTCCAAATCAAAGGCGCATCTGGTCTTTGAAAGTTAGTTTTTGCCAATAAAAATCACAAGAATGTTCTTTTTGAAAGAGAGTAGTGTTCTCTCTGTCAGATGACAATTCTCCAGAGTGTTTTATTAAAAGTGTGTTTATTTTCATGGAAGTATATTAAATACTTGTCAACACAGGTGAATATAAGATCTTTACAAAATGGAAATGACAGTTTGTAAACAAATAACATATATCTTTCAGTATCCCAAAGGTTATTTTTGTGATAGAAATTTTGAACAAAGCGAAAATCATCAAAATTCTTACTTTTGGCATTTTATTTATTTATTTATTTATTTATTTAGATGGGCAGGCACTGGGAATTGAACCCGGGTCCTCTGGCTACTTTTGGCATTTTAAATAAACTAGAGCTGAATATCCAATAATCGTCAAAAATTATCTTAATCTTGAGGTTGTCAAAGACATTTTACAGTCATTAAACATTGACTTCAATTGAACCATGTAGATTCTTACTGAGTTAAAGAAATCTTCGTGAAAGATATGCTGGTAATTCCTAGAGTACATGTTTAGATGATCAAGAAGAGAAAGCTTCCAAATAGGGAAATATGTATCATTAATACAAGTGCCCAAAACTATCTGTGATGCATTGCATTTCAGTATCTTAAAGAAAATGGTTAAATTGAGCAGGTGTTTTTTACCCTGTAGACTAACAAATATTAAATCAACCTAAATAAAATGTCTTCAATTAAACCTTGTGTGAAACCTGTGACTGTTGCATGTTAGCTCATTGGCATTTTAATTTGTAAATATATCACACAAAAAACAATCCAGGAAACATAAGGCATTAAGAAGTTTACTTTATATGTGCACTCATTGTATGTACATACGCACATATCCTCTGGAAGCCTATCTGATGAGTAGTAAGTCCCTGAATGAAATACATTTTGTGTACCTTAGGAAATAATACACTTTGGATATGCCCTTTTTAAATAAATTATTATTTTTTTTATTTTTATTTTTTGCAGGGGCAAGCCCCAGGAATCGAACCTGGGTCTCCGGCATGGCAGGCGAGAACTCTGCTTGCTGAGCCATCTTGGCCCACCCGTAGATATGTCCTTTTAAGATGAAATGAGAACAATCATTTGGAGAGAATTGAAACACTAAATTAATTCCAACACTAGCACATTTTATAGTAAAACATTAGGTTGCTGCCTTAGCAGAAAACTTTGTTCTTTGTAGAGGAGAGAAAGTTAGGATCCTGTTAACTATGGCACGCTATTTTGTTGGTTTGTCCTATGGCAGTAGTAGGAAGATGGGATTGGACAAGGTTAAGGAAGGAAGGAGGGTCTGTACTGGAGAAACATTCAGATGACTTGACTCACAACAACATGAAGAAGCCGCCTTCAGCTTCGGTGTCTAATATTTCCAGTTCTGCCATTAGTGGGCCTGGGGAATTTTCCCAGCACTGTTCAAGCTTTTTGATAATCAGTTTCCTGGAAGTCTTTCTTAAATAAATAATTGGTGTTTTCATGGATAAGAGAACTCTTTAACTCCTTAGGAAGTAAGTCGGCAGAGAGTCAGTACCAGGATTTTCAGGAGAACTTCTGATTTGATTGAGAGCTTATAAACTTTTAGAGGATAGGAAGGAGAAAGGAATGCTTATTAGGACACATATGAAGGTCCTTCAAATGAAAATTGATATTTGTTTTATACATTTTCCTAGGGGCATCTAGGCTCCTTCCAAAACTTTGTCTTCGAGAAGCCACACATAATTGCATAACACCTCACACAAACTATGGTTGTACTCAGAAACTGAAGCTCAAGAATTTCTCCATACCAAATACTTCTTACAACCAATGTCAGAGTGCTGTAAATCATGAGAGAAGTGATCACTTTAGAATCATAAAATTGTTCTATAGTGTTAAATGTCTGTGTATCCAGTTTGAGGATGGCATGCAGATCAGAATACTGCTTGTAGAACTCTAAACTTTAAATTCTGTGACTAAGATGTGCTCTCTACTTTTTTTCAGATGTTTGAAGGAGATGAAGGATGATGCCTTCTTATTCCTCATACAAAATCTAGCAAGAATAAGGAATGTTCATATTTTTCAACTTATTATGTCAGTAATGCTAAAGCCTGTGCTAAAAGAAGTACATAAGTGCCTGGGCAATCTACTTTGCCTCTCCTTTTTTTAATGAACATTGATCATCCAATCTTTGTTGAGACTTCTAATTTTGGCACTTGAATGTGTTTTAGTACCATGTTAAAACTTGTGAAAACTTAGGCTGAAATGCTATCCATTCTCTGGGCCATCTTTCTCAGAACACTGCTACCTATGAATATTCTGCAATTTTGAGCTAAATTAAAATAAAACCTATTTTATGTATCTAAAATAGGATAAAGATCAGATTGTGTTTTGCATTGGTGTGTGTGTGCGTGTGTATGTGTGTGTGTCAAACAAGGGATACATTCTTGAATGCGATGGCAGTCTGTACAATCATGACAGGATTTGGTACCAATTATGTTGACTAGCATGAGGTTTATGATGTAGATAAGTAGATATAACATATAAAAGATACATATAAGATATATCTATATAGTATATAAATGATATATAAGATATATAAGAATTATATAATTCATGTATATATTTAATAAAGATATTTTTATTCAAAGTCAGCATTTTACCCTTTTGCAGGTCATCCCTCAAAATACTTTCAATAACTACACAGAAAGACAGGGAAAAAAACTTTTATAGACATCCTCTAATCTATTTTTTATTTGAATTGCTACATGCAAGATTTGAAATGACATCATATATGACAAGATAGTCATGAGACAACTAAATTTAGTAGAGTTTGTATGCAATGCAGACTTGCATAAATTATTGAGATTTAAAAAGCTTTATAAAGACAAAGAAAAGAAAGATTAAAAGTTTCATTACTAATTTTACTCTACTGCAATAAATAGTCTGCCCAGTGTCTAAATAAATTCCACTAGAGCTCAATTTTCTCATATGATATCGAAGTTTATTTCCTGGAAATTTTAGATTATTAGTCCAAACTTTTAAGTATAATTATAATTATTAAAATGTAAAATAAAAACACTTCAGAGGAGTATTTAAAAAGTCAAATTTTGCTAAAATTTCACCATCCTTTAATGAACACGTTTTCGAAAATACGCGCAAGTAACGTTTGGGGCACGCTGCCAGCTGGAGCCCCTTTAGGGGCTGAGCAGGCTGTGGGAATGGATGGAACTAGTGGGGTTACACCCACCTCTGTTTGGGCCAGAATAGTTCTGCTTTTGTCAATTTTATCGCTTACAAATTCAATAAATATTTCCTTGAAGGAAGACTTCCTATTTTGGCTAAATATGGTATAGGAGTGAGGGATTGAATGATCGTACAATGTCCCTTTTAGGAACAACTGATTTTTTAAATATTTATTACTTATACAAGCCTGAAAATGCAGTAACATTTTCCAAAAGTAGATGCCATCGTTTTGACTTGTACTTCAATCCATAAACTGATATTAACACATTTACATTTGCATACCCCAATTTTTTTCTTTAAAATGATAAGATAAACTTTATTACTGCATTATTACTTTTGTTACTTTGCTTTGATAATCACCATTAGATAAATCAGTTTATGTGATTTATTAGCAGGGTTACATAACCCCCAGATCAACTCTCTAGGGTATGTTATTGCATCAGCTTTGCTTCATTCCATTAAGGAACTGAAATTTTAAAAATTAATTAGGAAAGAAAAACATTTTTGTCATTGGGGCACATTATATTGTAGAGCTAGCTTTTTCATTATTGTGAATAAAAATATGAGATTCTGTAGAGAATCTCAGTTTTTAAAATACTTGTGCCTTTAGTTACTCTGAGAACAATTACAGTCTTGCTTCTGCAATTAAAATATAAAAATAAAAAATGAATCAACTAAACATTTAACTTAAGTACCACAAAAAATAAGGTAGAAGGAAATAGCAGAAGTGAATTAACACAGAGAAAACCTGAAAACTGTGAATCAGAAAATAAGTAAGCACACTTATTCAAAAAAGTCTCCTTCTATACAAAGACCAATGATAAAAATATCCCTGACTGATTAAGACTAAAAGAAAGAAAAGAAAAATAGACGGCTTTAGAAATTATAAATCAGATATATGTGCAATAGCAGAAAAGATTAAATAATTATAAAGATCGTTATGCTAACTTTATGTTGATAATTTTAGACATTCAGATAAGATGGATACTATCATAGGACAATAATAAACTACTAAATTGATTTAAATAAAAGAAAATCTATTTCTCTATATATAATATATAAATGCTATGTATTATAACAATCAGTGTCATTGGGAAAAATGTTGTTAATGATCTTTCACTAAAACAGATGCTAGGCTCAGATGATTCTTTCTAACATTTTTATGAGAGAATATTCCAGATGATAAAGAGTTGGAAAGTCTTCTAATGTCTTTTATAATTTTATTACCAAATCCTGATGGAAAAGAAATAAACAAAGGATAAACCAAGAACATAAACATCCAGGAGTAAATGACATAAGTTGTTTAAGTCATTTACATAGAGGACTATAAAACACAAATGAGAGACTAAGAAAGACCTAAATAAATGGAGCGGTATACCATGTTTATGAATTGGAAGACTCAATATTGTAATGTGATCAATTCTACCCAATTGATATGTAAATTTAATGGTGATAAAAATCCCACAATTTTTTGGAAGTTGACAAGGTCCTTGAGTAACCATAACCATGTTTATGGATTGGAAGATTCAATATTATAATGTGATCAATTCTACCCAATTGGTATATAAATTTAATTCTGATAAAAATCCCATCGTTGTGTGGTAGTTGACAAGGACCTTGAATAGCCAAGACAATTCTGAAGAAGTGAAATATAAAAATCCTATATAATACCTAAGATTTATAGCTAAACAAGAGAAAGACAACTCAGTCATATTACGTATGTATCAGTTTGTGTGAGGTGTAGACCTATTGGACAATCCAGTTCTGGTTAACATCTTTATCATGTTCACCATTATCAAATAAGCCTTGCCTGAAATTGGGCATACTATCTAGTTCTATTACTTGGAGAAACTGACATGGAGAGAGGGCAGAATCTCAAGAACTCCAAACCTTGTTGTTAGAAGGCAGTTGAAGATATGCTTCTCTTCTTTTAGGAGTTGTGGCAAAATTTAAGAATATAAAGGTCCTAAAATTATGGACTCCTCAACTGTTTTAAATTGATTTCCATTTAAGTAAGTGCACCATGAAGAGGCATGCCTGCTTCTCTGCTAGCCTTTCATTTAATTTATGAACTCTCTCAGGGTGTGGGTTGTATGAAATCCAGTGACTGAAACTTTTAAATAAGAGGAAACCAATTAAAGAATTCCTTGGGGAAATTAAGATCTAAAAATAATTAAAATTATTCAATGAGACTCAGTAGTCAACAATCCCACTAAAAGAGGTATGCCATTATTCATGTTATTTGAACTCCAGAAAATTAGCTACAATTGAAGTGTTCAAGGAAGTTTAAAAAAAAAACTCGACATCAAAGAAATTTTGTATTTTCTATCACTATCAAGCATTTATCACTTTCATTCTACTCAGAATGTAGGGCAGAAAATGTGGCAATTTTTAATTCCTGATAGAGATTTCCTTTTATTTTAATGCCTTTCCATATCTTAAATACTTGAAGAGCTCGTTTTCATTTAAAGTAAACTCACTTTAGCATAAAACATTGCAACTGCCATAAACCACATTTGAGGCAAAATTCCTTCTCATTGATTATTTTAATATTTTTATTTTCATAATGCATATCTTCATTTTCTGTATTGTTTACATATAGATGCATCAACTAATCAGTGCCTTTTAATTTATGTTTGCCTATTTATAGGATAAATCATTTGACAAGTTCTGCAAATGAGTCATAAATCATCTCATAAAATCATCATGGATATTTTCCAAACTTGATTTATATTTCAGTCTTTGCTTATTCAATACTTCAGAACAAATACCTGTTCATTTATTTTGAGTTTCAGGCACTTGTTACAATGAGTCTCTACTTTCATCCCATCTCACAAGATAAAATCACTTAAAGCCCTTATGAAGGGTTCCCTACTGCCTGGTTAAATATTATTCTAAGCATGACAAATTGCTAGATATATAGCCATATTTTTTTTTCAGACTATGTGACTTAATTTTGAGTCTAGAAACATATTATTATTCTCATATTATTCACGGTAAAGTACTTGCTAAGATAATATTAAGGGGGATTTGAGATGGCATCTTAGATAACTTGGCTTAAAGTGTCTAGTAAAGAGTGAGGATAACAGAATGTACAAACAAGAAAATAGAGGAATGGAATAGAGGAACAAATTGAGTGTGTACTTTCTAAGAAATCTGAGATATTGACTTTTTACTATATTTAATTTCAAATTCTAGAAACTACAGATATATATATATATATAATGAAGACCAGCTTTAGTGATTTTCCTAGCCATGTTTTCCAGAAGTAAGATTTATATTTCATTACAGATTGCTTTTATTTCCATACGTTTTTTTGATATGACTCACTATTTTTCAGCATTAACTCTGTGTTCTTACATTTCAAATTAAATATACAACATCGAGCACCCATGGCTGATGCCATTATATAAAGGGAAATAACCAGTCATTCAGTGCCTCCCAATGGAAGAACACAAGGCTGTCCCTGAAGTATCTGGCAAGGAAATAGAACCTGAATCTGAGGACTTATCTTGCCACACATACCAATTTACAAACAGTATAGGAGGCAGGCGAACATATTCTACTACCTCAAGAGACTAATCAGCAAAATCCAGGCTGGGAAATTCTACAAGACAAGGAACCAGGTTTTTATTTTTTTATTTATTTTTAAACACACCCCCCCCCCCCCCAGAAAAAAAAATTCAATCAATTGCCCCCTGTAAACCTTATCTGGGTTCGAATGTAAACAAATAGGAAAACATGAACTCTATGAGACTACATAATATTTATACATTTACTACTTATTTGCTGATATTAAGGAAGTAAGTTTATTTTTTAAACTGTTATGGCATTGTAGTAGATTTATATGTTAGAGAAAGAGTCTAAACTCTTTACAGATGAAATAACCATGTCTAGTATTTATATCAAAATAACCTACAAATTGACTTAAATCAATACAGTTGAGGAGACTGTGTGTGAAATAAGAGTGACCCTAAGTTGTTAATTGATCATACTTGGTCCTGGGTCCCTAGAAATTCATTGTACTGCTCTGTCCATTTTTGTATATGCTCAAAATTCTTCATAAAATTTAAAAAATAACAATACAGCAAGATAAAACATTCCCATGCCACTGAAGAAGAAAATTAAATGCGATAAAATGAACTTTACAAGTTCCTATTATTTCCCAAAATTTGGGGTTTTTACACTTCCCAATTCTGTGAGGTTTTGAGAGAAGGGCTTTGCATTTGCCTTTTAAAATTTTGTTTAGATAAAATCATCTACAACGTATACAGTTTTGTATTTGAGGTTAGATATTTTCCCGTAGGTAAGGATAGTATAACTGAATTTTAAGGTACAGATCTTTTTGCTGGATGGAAGGTTTTATTTCAGGATAACATAAATTAATATTTCTTGAGGTTTGTAGGTGGCAATATTTTAGATAGGGCAACCATGAATGGAACATAAAGTGAATATGCTAAATTTTAATGATTAAATTTTTTGAAAATTATGTAGTTTTAGTTTAAAAATTAAAAAACAAAGCTCTTCTACCAGTAGTCTGACATAAAAAACAGTAAAACATAGGACTAATATTTAAATTGCAGTTATTTATTCTTATGTCTAGAGGCATCAATGGAAACATGGCTTGAGTTTTTTAACACAGGCATTAGGATACTTAACTTCACTGCCTTTTAATTTATATAATCTTTCTACCATTATTCATTGGTTAATGAATTTTGGTAATATTAAAACAGTAATTAATGTATGTGATTCTTTGACTTAGAAATTACTTAACAAGAATCATTTCATTTTTAGTTGAAATGCAAGTTGTTGAATCAACAGAGAACTAAGATCATAACTAGGGTTTTATAAGGTTAATTTGTAGTAATATGACTTTTCTTGCATACTACGAAAGATAAAATACTCAACATATAGTAAACACACACACACACACACACACACAATGAATTTTAATTACTTATACTGAAAGGTCCTTACACTACATCAAATTGACAATTTAAATCTCCCTAGGAGAAATGTTCAGGACCTTTGCCCTGTTTGAAAACAACTAATTGAGTAAATGCAAGTGAATTTAAATTAAGGATGACCATGCAATTACTTTAGGGAAGAAAAAAATAGCTTATCCATTAATGTTATAGGTTGGTGTAAGGAAAAACATGCTGTCCATTCAATTAACGCTCAACCTTGAAGGTAACATATCATTTCATTTGTAACCTTGTTGATTAAAAAACTCTAATTAAAAGAAAGAAAACAAAAAACAGTGTCTTTAGACAAAATAACGTTGGTAATGTATTTCGCTGGGCTAACGAGTATGCTTTAAAAATTAGTTGTCAAAGAGGTGACTTATTTGATGAAATACATTTGGTCAAATTCTATGAAAAAGTGTATGATAAAAAGAACAACAGAAAAGAGTGTTTCTGAACACCATAAACGTATATATATATATATGTACATTTTTTCAAAATGCAGTAATGTTCTTACAATGTCTGTACTGAAATGATTCAATAAAAAAGGGAATATGCAACAACCCAAATCCCTGAATATCGTCATCTGCCTTAAACTGAACAAATCATTTCACTTTCAACTACTCAGGCAAAAAGCATACTTCCAAAAAAAATTACATGACAAACCATTACAATGACCAATCATTATTAAAATTCATATTTCCAACATCAGAAATCCATATGCATTTTTAGATGAACATAGTTACAATAAATATCAGGAAAATGACACTAAGCACCTCAAGGTTTTTTAATGTGTACTTAGTCTCAGGAATTTTTCCCTACTTATAGAACTTCATTTCATGCATAAAATAGTTATCGCTGCATTTTCAGAAACCTTTTAATATCCAGACATCACACAAATTATATATATATATATGTGTGTATATATATATATATATATATATATATATATTATAGTCTATTGTTAGATATGATAAATGTAAAAGGAGGAGTAAAAATTTTACCTGGTTAATCAAATATGTTGGTGTAAAGCAGAGTAGAACAAATGTACTCACTGCCAACGTCTTGTCTGATAATCATGAGTGAGAACAGCAGCAGTTTCAAGGGGTGGGACTTATCTTCAGTCATGAATTCCTAAGGGATAATTTCCAATCAGAGAATTCTATTGCAGACAATGAAACCATTCTCCGTTTGTTGACCCTAGTTTTGTATTTACAATCTGCTGTGGGCGTATTCATAAATCAGTGGAGGAATTGACATATATTTCACTGAAGTTGATGTATGAAGAGTATTTTGAAACAAGAAGTATATGAAAAAGATTAGTCATTTAATGATTTCATTTCTTTCATCCTTGTCCACATGTACTTATTTATTCTATCTTTTCCTCTATCAGAATAAAAATTTTTAAAACAGCCTTAACCCTGAGCCTTAACACACCTGATGATACAGGGATACCTTCTGAAACAACACTCTGGGTTGAATACGCATAGCCTCTGCCTAGGAAATTTTAATGGTGGAATGGGGTTCACTACTGTTTGGAGCCATCTGATTTAAACAGGACAGTGTAATCTGCTAGACATCTCTTTATTTTATGATTATTTATGCACCATATAATCTCCAAAGCTGTATACCTTTGTATTGCAAATCAGAGAGCATCATTAGATTAGTTATATATTAGGTTTTACGAAACTTCTCCCCCTATTGTACAGTTCTCCTAATTAACTTAAACACATTCCTCAGCCAATTCTGTTCATTAGTCTTCAGTGTATGCCTAGAATCTGGCAACCATGCACAGCATTGATCATTATCACCCTAGTGTGGATCCCTGTCTGCTCTCCTTCCTGACTGGCTTCCCTCCTATCCTGCTGCCCCACAAGCCAATAATGCCTTGATGGTTATTTGCAGGGGATTTGAGGGACAATGGTGCAATCTACCTATAATTCAGGCCTCTATTTGGAAAGACTTTGGTGAAGATATGGAAGTGATGTGAGAACTATCATGTCTGAATGCAGGGGAAGGTACTGTGCTTCACTGTACATTCAGGATAGCTTCAGAATGGATGGAATATTTAGATGTTTCTGAAGTTGTTTTAAAATAAACATACATATATATGAGTGCCTTGAGGTAGCTGTAAACTTAGTAAACCAATTTGAGGGTGAACAATAACTGAGCCCTGATGTTTTAAAACAAGCTGTTTCAAATGTTTTCATTCACAGATCAGTATCAGGATTTTAGCTTGGACTGTTTATTTGTCTCTCTCTCTTACTATCTCAATATAAGGGGGGCTAGGTTCAGAATAAATACACTGGGCTCGGATGGGGCAAAATCAACTTGGATGGAGGTTTGCCATCTCCCTAAAGCAGGATCCTGGAGGCTTTTTACTTTCCCAAACGTTATTCTTTTATTTGTTATATTACAAGGAAGGAGAGTCACAAAGGAGGTGCCAACGCACAGAAGGGCACCCAGGGGGCTTCATGTGGTAGCTAATTACCAACTGGTACTGAAGTCTTTTGATACTAACAAATAGTATGCATGATTAAATTATATAAAATCCTCATTATAAATGATTCACAAAAATTTTTAAAAATTAAAGGGTGAACTAAAGATAGAACATCGTTGTGGGATCTGTGTACTATCATCAGTTAATATTACAAGTCACAAAGTCACAGAGCAAGGTTGCTTGTTAGTATTAGTGGGGCTGAAATTCATGTTTCAAGTATGAAGAAATTCATACCTCAAAACCTTTTGACTGACCTTGTCAGATTTTACTTCATAATTTTGTCATTGAAAAACACATCATAGAAGGAAGCTATCAGTTTCCATATTTTCCTGTTCCTGTTTTGTGTATTATTATTTTTATTACCTTCAAAATGTAGAGTGTAATTGACCACTAAGATGCTGAGAATTAGGAAGAATGAAACATTCTAGCTCTCATCTGAAAATAAATTGCTCTTCTCTGCTTGTATTGAATGTTGTTCATGAACTCACATGTGATTATTGCATACATGCATGCATTACTTCGCATTTGATTATTTCCTGTGTTTTGTAATAGATTATTCTTTGGGAATGAGATCAGGAAATCTTCATTTTAGACAAGGTATAATAAATGAATGCTAAGTTTCAGAACCCCTACACCAGATAAAGAGCTCCTCAGAATAAAGTACCATTATATTTATTGCTGTATTCTCAAACTTTTCATAAACTATGTTTTATAGACACCCCTTAATGACCATTTCTTGAATAGAATTATATTGTTCCTGATCTATGCTACTAGTGGAAGCTACTGGGGATAGTATTTAGAGATATGAATATGCTCCAGCCCTTGAGGAATTTGAGAAACATGGAAGGAACTGGCAAATGATAATTCACAAGCAAATCAGTTTAAGGAATGAGTGGCTGGTATAGGGAATACACATTCCCAAACAGCTTTTGTTATTTCAAAGTTAAGAAAACAGGGGGAAAAAACTTATTTATACATGTTTGGCAGTTTATGGTGGTCCTTTCACAAATTGTATTATTAAATAATAGTGCAGGATTATTTAAAACATACACTTGAAATGGCCTTAAATTACCTATTAAGGCATAATAAGTATTGCAACATTTGTACCTCTGTTGCAGGCAATGAACTATGGTAAAATACATGCAGCTGTTTGTTGGAGACCAGAGAATGGAATCAGAGTTATATTTCTATTTATTTTAATCTATGAAACCTTTTAGAACCATTGAGGACAATTGTGAAATATTTGATATTGAAAACGTCATAAATACCTACCAGCAAGTCATCATATTGAAACAAAACCCAGAGGAAAGCATCACCAGTGTCAACTTCAAACACATTGAGGAGAATAATACCATAATCCAGAAGGAAACTCTCTGCACTTACATTACCTGTGCACTTGATTCTTTTCCATTCCACTTTTTGCTCATCAGACATGTCTTTTTCTTTTGAACAAATGAACAAGCAACCTTCCCCCCATGTAATCTTCCACTGTTTCTAGTATAAATCTAGCATTTCTTCTCTCTCCATCACTCTTTATCACTTTCTCAAGCCCCTTTCCCCTACCTCAAACCATCATTACATTATATTAACAACGATCTGCAATTGCTGTCTCTTTTCTCCTCTCTTTCCTAGCACAATGCAGTGGGGTGCCACTCCTATACCACCAATACTCATCTCCTAAATTGAGACAATGTGTATATGAAGAACAGATTCAACGCAAACCCAATAAAAATTCCAACAACATTCTTTGCAGAAATGGATAAGTCAGTCATCAAATGTCTATTATATGGAAGGGTAAGGGGCCCTGAGTAGCCCAGGAAATCTTGAAAAAGAGAACAAACCTGAAAGACTCACACTTCCCAATCTTAAAACTTATTACAAAGGCACCATAATCAAAACAGCATGGTGCTGGCACAAGAACAGATGTATAAACCAGTGGAATCAAACTGACAGTACAGAAAGGAACTCTCGCATTTACGATCAACTGGCCTTTGACAAGGGCACAAAAAACATTCAATTAGGAGAGAATAGTTCCTTCAACAAATGGTGCTGGGAAAACTGGGTGTCCATATACAAAAGAAGGAAGGTAGACACCTGCTTCTCACTATATACAAAAATCAACTCAAAATGGATCAAAGATCTAAACATAAGAGCTAGAAATTAAACTCCTTTAAGAAAATGTAGGGAAGCATCTTAAAGATCTTGTTTTAGGTGCTGTTTCTTAGGTTATATACCTAAAGTATGAACAACAAAAGAAAAAATAGATAAATAGAACCTTATCAAAATTAAAACCTTTTGTGCATCAAAGGACTTTATCATGAAAGTAAAATAACAACTGATTCAATAGGAGGAAATACTTGGAAACCACATATATAATAAGAGCTTAATATCTAAATATATATACAACAACCCAACAAAAAGAAGATAAACAACCCATTTTAAAAATAGGCAAAGGACTTGAATAAACATTCCTCCAAAGAAGATATACAAATGGCCAAAAACCACATGAAAAGATGTTCAGTATCATTAGCCGTTAGGGAAACACAAATCCAAATAACAATGAGAAAAAATTTCATACCCACTAGAATGGCTAATATTAAAATATGGAAACTTACAATTGTTGGAGAGGATGTGGGAAAATAGGAATACATTCATTGCTGGTCGGAATGTAAGATGATGGAAGACAGTTTAGTTGTTCCTTAGAAAGTTAAGTATAAAATTACCATATAACCCAACAATCCCACTACTAGGTGTGTACCCAGAAGAAAAGGAGTCAAGTAGATACATACACACTGTTCATAGAGGCATTATTCATAATTTCCAAAAGAGGGAAGCAACCCAAGTGTATGTCAACCAATGAATGGATAAACAAAATGTGGTATATACATACAATGGGATATCATTCAGCCATAAGAAGGAATGAAATCCAAATATATGCAACAATGTGGATGAACCTTGAAAACATCATGTTGAATTAAATTAGCCAGACATAATAGTACAAATGTTGTATGACTGCATGATACGAAATTAAATAAGTCAGGCACAAAAGTAAAACTGCATGATCGCATGAGAAGCAAATTAATAGAGTCAGAAATTAGAATCGAGGCTACCAGATGTCAGGGAGTTAATGCTTAAATTGTACAGCTTTTCAGTTTGGGTTGATGGAAATGTTTTGGTAATGGATAGTGGTGATGGTAGTACAACATCTTGAACATAATTAACAGCACTGAATTATGTATTTGAATGTGGTTTAAAAGGAAAAATTTTAAATTGTAGACATGTTACTATGATAAAAATTTAAAAACAGTAATAGGACTGTACAACACAAACAGGAACCCTAATATAAACCAGAGATTGTAGTGAATAGTACAATTATAATAATATTCTTTCATTAATTGTAACAAATGTACCACACTAATGCATGGTGTTAAAAAATAGTGAGTGAGGTTATACGGGAATCATTTGTAAACTTACAACTTCTACAATAAAAAATAAGAACCCATTATTGGAATACTTGGGCTTTGGGGGTAAAATATGTATACCTACAGTGCGTGTTATAATACATTTTTAGCTGGTTCTTGACCAGTTTTTTTGTTAGCTTTACCACTTAGTTCATGTGGCTGCTGCACCATCCTGTCCAGTATTAAGATGTGTTTCACTTGCTAAAGCTGCTGGAATGCAGTATACCAGAAATGGATTGGCTTTTAAAAAGGGGATTTATTACGTTACAATTCTAAGGCCATTTGTGCCCATTTGAATTATGTACCTGTGTTAGTTTGCTAGCTGCCGGAATGCGATATTCCAGAACTGGGACAGCTTTTAAAAAGGGAAATTTAATGAGTTACTAATTTACAGTTCGAAGGCCATGGAAATGTCCAAAAGCAAGTCTATAGAAATGTCCAATCTAAGGCATTCAGGCAAAGATAACCTTGGTTCAAGAAGGTCAATGAAGTTCAGGGTTTCTCTCCCCATTGGAAAGGTACATGGTGAACAGGGCAATGTCTGTTAGCTTCCTCCCCCAGGTCTCTTGCTTCATGAAGCTTCCCAGCAGCGTTCTCTTCCTTCATCTCCAAAGGTCACTGACTGGCGGACTCTGGTTCTCTTGTCATCCTGTCGTGGTTCTGTGGCTCTCTTCTTGTTCTCAAAAGGGACTCTTTCCAAAATGTCTCCTCTTTTATAGGACTCCAGCAAATTAATCAAGACCCAGGTAGAATGGGTGGAGACACATCTCCATCTAATCAAGTTTAAAACACACAATTGATTCAGTCACATCTCTGTGGAGATAACCTAATGGAGTTTCCAACCTATAGTACTGAATAGGGATTAGAAGAAATGTTTGCTCTTATAATATTGCTCAAGATTAAAACACGGCTTTTTAGAGGGTAGATAAATTCTTTCAAACTGGCACAGTACCCTAGAAAAGCCATGCTTTAATCCTGATTGAATCTTGTGGATTCAAGATTTTTTAATCCTAATTCACCACTGCAGTGTGAAACTTTTGATAAGATTATCTCCACAGAGATGTGACATACCTCGTTGTGGGTGCAACCATTTGATTAGATGCAGCTGTGACTCCACTCATTCCATGTGGCTCTTGATTAGTTTACTGGAATCTTTTAAAAGAGGAAACATTTTGGAGAGAGTCAGAAACAACAGAAGCCACAGAGCTGAAGGAAACAACAATGTTGACAGAAACTTCAGAGCGGAGCTGACAGAGGAGAGCCAATAGAGAGAGTTTGTTGTTCTAGGCTTAGAGAAAGTTGCTTCAGAGACCAGAGAGAGGGGTGTTTGGAGATGCTTGGAGCCCAGTAGATGTCACCATGAGATGTTAAGTAAGCCAAGCCAGAACCTGGAGAAAGCCATGGGAAGCTAAGAGATGAAAACCAGCCCCAGAGAGCAAAGTGAGGAACCTCCACAGGAACAGAGACTGAAAGCAGTGGAGCCCAGGAGCAAGAGACCAGCAGATGCCAGCCACATGACTTCCCAGCTGACAGAGGTGTTACTGACACATCGACCTTCCTTGAATTAAGGTGTCTTTCACTGGATGTCTTAGTTTTGACATTTTTATAGACTTAGAACTGTAAACTTATAACTCATAAAATGCCCCTTTTTGAAAGTCATTCCAGTTCTACTTGCAGCTTACAAACTAATACACCATGTGTGGTAGTTAGATTTAGTTGTCAACTTGGCCAGTGAAGGCACCTAGTTCTGTTGCTGTGGACATGAGCCAATGGTACATGAACCTCATCTGTTGCTGATTACATCTGCAGTCGGCTAGGAGGCGTGCCTGCTGCAATGAATGACGTTTGACTTAATTGGCTGGTGCTTAAATGAGAGAGCTCAACGTAGCACAGCCCAAGCAGCTCAGCATACCTCATCTCAGCACTCGCAGCTCAGCCCAGGCCTTTGGAGATGCAGAAAGGAATCACCCCGGGGAAAGTTGTTGGAACCCAGAGGCCTGGAGAGAAGGCCAGCGGAGCCCATCCTGTGCCTTCCCACGTAAGAAAGAACCTCAGTTGAAAGTTAACTGCCTTTCCTCTGAAGAGCTAACAAAATAAATCCCCTTTCATTAAAAGCCAATCCATCTCTGGTGTGTTGCATTCTGGCAGCTAGCAAACTAGAACACCGTGAACATGTTCTAGTTAAGGCATCATCAAGAGGTTACCTTCTTGGAGGAAAAGCAGCATCCGGGCTCCTTTGTCACACAGAAAAGCACATTTTGCTGGCCATCCTTGGTTGGTTTTAAAATGACTCTCTCAGTTCCTGTTGTTCCTCCTGGCTCCTGCAGGGGGAGCTTTCCTTCTGTATCTCCAATCTGAATTTTCTCCAAAATGTTTCCCTCTTAAAATCCAGTAAGACCCACCTTGAATAGGCAGGGTCATATCTCCATGTAAACAACCTAATCAAGAAACCCCACCCACAATAGGTCTGTACCCACAAGACTGGATTAGAAGAGCATGTTTTTTCTGGGGTACATAACAGTTTTAAACCAGCGCAAGCTGTGATTGGGGAAAGAAGACTGCGGCACAGAGAAATGAAACTTAATATTTTAGGTGAAATCAGCTTCTGTACAGATAACAGTTCCAGGAGAAACTTTGAACATTAAAAACAAAAACAAAAAACAATTTTTCATAAGTAGATGTATGAGATGTTTTAAATGTCAAATTTATGAGAACACAAGCCAATGAATGATAAGACAATAATTAAAGGTAAATACATAATAATGTAAATAATATTAATATGTAAAAAGTCTTAGAGAATATCTATCTTAAAATTCTATGTACTATTCTGCAGATATTTGATTTTGGAAATTTGATTGAAAGCATAAAGGCTCATTTAACTTACTTGGTGTCTCATTTTACTGTAAATACAGAAGTCATGGTGATAACTTTCTAAGGATTTTTATAATTGCTAAAGAGAGGCAATGTCTTCCACGCTTGTTTTGGAAAGGACTTCTCAGTAACATTTGAAGTACTGCTCATGAAATTAATATATGCCAGGCTTTAGAAATCATTTTCTCAGGTCAAAGGCAAGCTTAAGATCCCATTTAGCTTCATTGGTAAGGGAATAAATTTGTTCATTTCTGAGTTCTGTGTTGTGCTTTTATTAAATTACTGTCTAAACTCGTTTCTATCCACTTTCCAGATTGACTTAATAGAAAATAACATTACTGCCCCAGGTCATTTTTCTTGATCTAAGTAAATTAGATACATGTATTTTCTTCTTGATCCCTTGAGTGGTTTAACCTGGCAGAAATATTTTCTGTATTTAACACTGGTTAAGGAGCACTGGAGCCATTAGTGACCAAGGTATTGTTAGGTCTCAATTAGATTATGCTAGTCCATTTTGTAGGTAGATTGTGCCTTCTATTAGAGGAAATTAAATTCATAAAATGAACCTTTCTTCTTGAAAATGGAAAACCTTTTTGCATGGCTAGCTAGCAGCTGTCATTCTAACTATGAATCAACATGTAGTGTGACAGAAAAGATAAAGAACTTCATATTCGAGACAGGTTCCAGGGTCATTTACATACGGGGAAGAAGGTTCATTTTATATTTGGCAAATGAACAGTTTTTAGACATCTGGAATCAAGCTCTTTTCTCTGAGTACTAGGACACGAGAAATGACAGTATTTATTTTGCAACATCTTTATTCTGAAGAGCTCCAAATATTATAAAGATGTCATTGTGTCTTCGGCTTTTCTTGATGAGAAAGAACGTCAGAGCATTTTCACGTGGTGGTGGGTTGATTAAAAGCTTTCCTCATCTCCTTTAATCTACCTTATCAACAGATGAGTAAAACATGGAATAAAGATAAATAATAGGGGGAACAAGTGTTAAAATAAATTTAGAGTGAAATGCTGGTGATCGGTGAGGGGGAGGAGTGGAGGTATGGTATGTACAATTTTTTTTTCTGTTTTCTTTTAATTTCTTTTTCTGAATAGATGAAATGTTCCAAGAAATGATCATGATGATGAATATGCAACTATGTGATGATATTGTGAATTACTGAAAATATATGTAGAATGGAATGATCAAAAGTTAAGAATGTTTGCGCTTATGTGGTGTATTTTGGTATTAAAAAAAAAAAAAACAAAAGCCTTCTGCATCAAAAGAATGGAATAAAACTTATTGTCCTTGCCATCTCCTCTGCCCGTTCTGGTTTAGGTCACGGGTTTAATGATAATGAAATGGATTTGAGGAGTTATCCGCAAGAGTTGTCAGTAAATTTTCTTAACTCCAATTTCAATTTCTTATGTCTTAAAAATCCACTCTCATCTTTACTCCTCACTCACATCCCTACTTTTAATAATCATATCAATTTTAAATAATAATATTTTAAATAATTACTAAACTGTTGACTAATTATTGGTTAATAATTAACTAGTTAATCATTATTAAATAAATAAAATAAGTTAGTTATTCAAATAATATTTTAAATATTATATTAAAATAGTTTAATGATATTTTCAGATAGTTCTTATCCTATTTTTAATAATTGTCTGACCTCTCCAGATAGCTGGCCCACATTGAGCATGGGGTGGGGGGGAAACAAATGACAATTGGATTGGGTAGCAAACCGAATGGAGCCATTATATGCAAAAATAGCCTAAATTCTATTTAACATGTTAAGAAAACCCAACCTAGAAGAAATAATGCAAAATTCTACTTTTAATCCTAATATTCTAAAATGCTAAAATGACAATAGGCAATGAAACTTTTATGAGTTTGCTTATTTTGTTTGGTCTAGAATACTGAAAAAAAACAATGAAAATTAGACCTATAAATGTGCATTTTAGAGTTTTTAATTATAAAAAACGTTAGCGTAAATATTTTCTAATTTTATCTTCCTAACAGTTCTATGCGTGCATAATGTCTATATATTTAGGATAAGTAAGTTTTATCATTTTTGACCCATTTACTAGGAAACTGGAGCTGAGAAAAACTAAATATTTTTATCAAGCAGCTATAAGCTGTTCTTTTCACCCCCTATGCAGACATCCTTAGTATGTTGTCCTTCACTGTCACATCTGTTATGACTGCAGCACCTGAAGAAGTCATACCCTCATCTGGAAAACAAAGGCTTTGTAGAAGCCCCCTTCACAAGAGTTGGTCTGGATCCAAGCACTTCTGGGGGCGAAAGAATTTACTAAAATGGTTTTAAACTAGCCATGATTCATTCCCTGGAACTAGGATATTTCTACCCCTAAGAATAAGGAAGCTCGACCCCGGGAGCTGTAAGCAGGGAAGGAGGGAGGGAAGTGATGTTGGGAAGGCACTAGCCAGGGCCATGGTTTGTCACATCGGCTAGGACCCCCTGCATGGGATTCTTTCTATTAGAAATCAGATTTTTTTTTTTGCAGTGCTTTGACATATAATCCTCCCAAATCACTATGGCCTCCTGCTCCCAAAACAACAGACAGAACAATGGTGTTTTACTTTCCACTAGATAAGATTAATACATTTATAGAAAGTACTTAAATTCTCTATAAATTAAGAGATATGATATGGATTCTTTTTCTGATAGAAAGTGGTTCAGAAACCAGGAAATGTGTTTGTGCTGAAAATACACCAACTATGGAGGCAATATTCAAATGTAATTCTTCCATTAACTAGCTCTGGTAACTTGGGGAATTTATTAACCTCCAAAAGACTCAGTTTACTCACGTAAAATAGGAATTGCAAATACTTAACTTGTAGGACAATGTGAAAATAAACTGAGGTTATACATAAAAAACACTAATCCCAATTCCTGGTACATATCAGTTGCCCAATAAATGGTAGCAAATTATACAATTTATGTCTTTATATATCTATTTTATAACAAAGACCCCTTTGTTCTTATGTGTTTCTAAGGGTGGAAATGGTTCATTTGGAAAAATGTATAAGCTTCTATTGTAATACAGGCAAATCACTTAAATGAAGTTAACAGTCTGAAGTATTTATAGGTTGAGTGAACTCTATACCCATTTGCTATTAAAAGCAGGATTTCTAAGTAACTGACAGATGTTCTGTCCTGACATGTATACTGAGAAAGTGTCATGCAATTAAATATTACTGATGCTGTACCCTGGTATTGTAAAACAGAGCACAATTTGATAGGCATATATGTAGTTAAATCACAATATTGGCAGAGAGGTAAACAGTTTCATTTTGAGTAGCAACTGGTATAAGTTGCACCCTCAATTAGTTCAGGACTGATGTAAAGCTCATTTATTCCCTTTTAGAATATCAGGTGCTCCTGAATAAAAGGTTTATTTATTTAAAGGTTAAGTTAATTCTTACCTAGCTGTTAGGAAGCAAAACTACAGCTTTTAGACCAGATATCTTAAAACTGATTTCTTACACAGCTCTCCTTAATTTTTTTTAAGCAAACACAGCAAAAAAAGCCACAAGCATATTTCACCTAATGCCTTGATATAAAAATGATTGATGACTTAAAAACATTTTAAGCACCACTTAAAATAATGAAATCAGCTCTACTTACCACCACATTGAACAATAATTTCATTTGTTGATTTTGAGCAAAGTTAATGCAAATAACTAATTTACCCTCCTAGACATCCAAACACACTACAAAATACTTCGAAGTCCAAAGCCAGCTTCCTCTGACAAAAATATATACTCATTGTTGCTGCTTAGCCTGGAAGGATTTTAACAATAGAATAAAAATTAAACAGTAAAAATAATAGAAAATGTTTAACTGAGAACACATCTCTGTTCTTTCAACTACAGTGTTGATATATTTTTTTCTTCTGCTGCTTTTTTTTTTTTCCATGGGCAGGCTCTGGGAATTGAACCCGGGTCTCTGGCATAGCAGGTGAGAATTCTGCCACTAACCCACTGTCACACCACCTCGTATTGATCTTTTTGTTATAAAAACAACCATCAATGACAAGGAATTTTGTAGGTTTAAGGTATAACGTACCCCCATTGAAAGGGAGTGCCACTGTATAAGTTATGGTAGGCAACTGCTATTATAAACAATGATCAAATCGCAGTGGATTTTTTTTTTGAATGTTTGTTTTTTTTGCTTACATCACAGTCTAGAGTGGGTTAAGTGGCTCTCTTTCAGACCCTTTCTGAGTAAGCCAGGCTTTTAACCTCTTCGGCACCTTCCATCTTGTTGTTTTGAGGTTCCCTTGACACCATCAAGCTTTTGGGGTAAGAAAGGGAGACTCCTCCCAAAATTGATATCAACCATCTCCTCCACAGAAGTAGATATATATCACTTTCACTCATCTTTCATTGGAAGGAAATAGGCATATGACTTGCCGTAGATGAAAGAAGGTCCTTGGAAGTGTAGTCCCTAGTTAATCAGCCACTTCCCAGAAAAAAAATTATATACTGAGGAAGGAGAATGTAAAGTCCTGGTGGTCAGCTAAACGTTTCTGCCTCATCATCCACCCTCCATGCATGGCTTTCAAACTGCTGAGAAGGGACAGTGAGGAGGTTGGCATATGGTAGGTGATGGCTAGGTGGAAAAAATACCATTAATCTATGTCCTAGGATCTAATCATAGGTTCAAGGAAAAGTTCTTGGAGAAATTCATACAACCATTCTCCCTTTTATTTCAGTGCTATGTATTTTAAATATTGGCAGATTTTTCATTTACTGACCATAGAGGGCCATGCCCTATAAGGAAGCACTGTATTTTGACTAATTTTATTAACAAAGATTTTAGGGAACTACCTCTCCACATGAATTTGTATTGATGGCTGAATATTACAGTCAGGAAAACAAATAAGAAAAAGTGAATTTCTGCCTTCTGTCTTCAAGTTATCATTAAAAATTCCATTATCTCCAGGTTAAAGCTATCTTCCTTATTATGCAATTCATCAGCTCAAAGGGCAATTTAACAGGAAAGGGAGTGGAAATGATAATTTTTGTTAGCTTTATGGATCAGTAAGTGAGAAAAACCTTCCAGTGGAGACAAAACAAACTAAACATAGTGGATAGCATAAAATAAAAATGTTAAATATATAGCTTGGTCCACAAAAAATGTATATTAACTCTCCAAAAGCTATATATGAAGGGGTGAACTGACAGTAACTCTTCTATGGCTAAGGGAGCATAGGACTTGGGAGAAGAAATAGAACATATGGCTTCCAAGTGAGCAGAGGAAAAAAAATGAAGCAAGAAATCTCAATCAACAAAAACAAACAAAAATATGTCTGGGAAGATAAGTGTGGAGTAGTTTGAAGTAAGCATGGTAAAAACAAATAAAGAAAATAGCAATAATCTCCATAAATATAAATAAACTAAATGTGTCAATTAAGAAGTAGAAATTGTTAGACTGAATATATAAGGTCCAAATGACATGCCTAAAACTAAAGGGCTAAGAAGGGTTTGATAGTAAAAGGATAAGGATAAATAAGCAAATACTAACCAAAAGAAATCTGACATGATAGGATTAATATAAGTAAATGTACTATCATTCAAATAGGGTTATTGAATATAAAAGCGTTACTGCATAATGATAAAAGGTTCAACCTCACAGAAATATGTAAAGATTCTAAACTAAAATATATTCATAACAAGAAATATTTATGAGCAAAAATGATCTAGACTATAAAAAAGTTGGGACGATTTCTTTTCATGCCGAAATTTTAATATAATCTCTCAATGATTTCTAGAGTCAGTCAAAATTCATAAGGAAGATTTGAAAAACATAATTAACAAGTTTATCTAATACATATATCCAGAAGAAAGAAAAAATACATTCTCTTAAACTATTCACTAATAAAAATCTACATGTCAATATATCTATATAATATACTTATAATTAAACAATAACAAAATATTGCATACTAAATTTAGCAATACTTCAAAACCACATTTTCATAAATATATATATTAGAAATGAAGAAAGTTTGAAAACTGATGGCATAAACGTTCAAATGAAGAAGTTATAAAAAGAAACAAAATAGACCTAAGATGATGGGGGGGGAAATAATTTAAAAATACATGTAATTTTAATAAAATAGAAAACAGTTCCAACCGGGAGGCTCAACAATGCCAAAGTAATTTCTTTAAAAAAAAACGAAGAAAGTAAACAAATATGAGAGGTTTTATCAAGGAAAAATAGAGAAACAGAATGCATAAATAAATAACATTAACAATAAAAATGGAATGTATTAGTATGATAGCAAATATATAGCATTCAATAAAATGAAACATCCATTCTTGATTAAAAATTCTTAGCAAACTAAAGAGTACTGGAAACTTTCTTAATAAGTCCTATCTGCCAAAAACTTATTGGAAACAACATGAAATGTTAAAAGCATTGCCTTTGAAGTAAAATTCAACTGATGATGTCTATTATCATTTCTTTAATGTAATATTTTATTGAGGATCTTAAGCACTGATGTTAAGGAAGTAAAATAATGAAATAACAGATATTTGAAAGGAAGAAGCAAACTTTTTTCCCAAAAAGGATAAAGATTGTGAAACAAACCATAAAAGGTTTAATCCAACAATTTCATTTACATAATTTTTTTTCAGAGATAACTGAAGCCCAGATGGAGAAAATAACTTGTTCAAGGCTATGCAACTAGTTAATGACAGAGCCTGGGACCAAAACCTGTGTGCCTGACAAATGCTCCAGTGCCTCCGTGGTTCATAATGCTAGGGAATACTTGACAATAAAACGTCTAGCTCCTTTTTTGGAACTAGGAAAGGTCTGAGACAAGTTTACTTGGCTGTGTTAGGATAAGAGAATTAGAAAATAGATTGGTTTTTTTTTTTCTACCCTCGTATAGCCCATAAACACACCCATCAAGAAAAGTGGCACAAATGGCTATATATACATATATATTTATATATATATATAATGATATAAAATATATTATATGTAATATATATAATATAAAATATATTATATATATAATATATATATATATTTTGCATGGAGGAAGGAGAAATGAAAAAAAATTAAAGCATCAGTCACTGAGAGATTTCAAACAGAGTTAAGAGGTTATCATGGAGGTTATTCTTACACATTAGATAGATATTCCTTTTCAGTTTATGGTGTATTTGAGTGGCTAAAGGGAAGTACCTGGAATAGAGAGCTGTGTTCCAGCAGCCTTGTTTCTTGAAAATGATTGTATGAAGATATAATGCTTACAATGTGACTGTGTGATTGTGAAAACCTTGTGTCTGATGCCCCCTTTATCTACGGTATGGACAGATGAGTAATAAATATGGATAAAAAATAAATAATAGGGGGAGCAAAGGTTAAAATAAATTGGTTAGCTGGAAATACTAGTGGTCAATGAGAGGTAAGGGTAAGGTATATGGTATGCATGAGTTTTTTCTTTTTATTTCTTTTTCTGGAGTGATGCAAATGTCCTAAAAAATGATCATGGTGATGAATATACAACCACGTGATGATATTGTGAGCCATTGATCGTGCACCATGCATGGAATGTTTGTAGGTTAAGAATGTCTGTGTTTGTATGTTGTTTTGTCAATAAAAATATTTAAAAAATAACTATAACAATTAATTCATCAATTTCTCATGGTCCTTATATCAGTTTTTACTTTATATATTTTGGAGATATGTTTGAATAAAAAATTAGCTTATACCCTTGGTGAATTATTTCTTTCACTACATTGTAGTTACTTTTGTATTTTTAATATTATGTTTAGGCCTTGTTAATATAGCTACAAATGCTTTCCTTGATTTAGTTTTTTCCATCTTTAACTTGGAAGAATACTAAGAAACCTCAAATATATAATGGTTTTAGTAAAATGGCATATTTGGGTGTTATCTGAACTATATCAAAGGAATTTAAATTTGCGAACACATTTCATTGACCTTTAAAGATGATGATATTAGCAAAGTTGTTTGCCTCATGGCATATCAATAAGACAGACGAAACTTAACATAATGATTATCAACTCCTGGAAGAGATGTGACTTGACACCCTCTGAAATCTCTGATCTCAACTCTGGCAGGCCACAGCCTTATTTTTCTGCCCTATTAAGGGATATTTTAAATTCTATTTTTTCTTTGCTTTTATTTATTTGCTTTTTGTCTCTAGTGATTGACAGATGGGGTGGATGAACTCTTAGGACACCACCAGTGTGAAATAATCAACGAATGCGATTGCCATCTGAGAGAAGAATAACTATGATCAGTTATAAAGAAATACCTCACAGACCCTGGATATTTCCCCCTGTGGATGAGCAATTTCTGTGTTAATGTGCTATAGGAGAACAGAAACAGGGAGCAGTATGGCATCTGAACATTTTGTACTCAGATGTGACTATCACGAACAGTAACAAATCTGCTTTGTAACAAATGAGTAGAAGTTAACTAGAGCCTTGCTACTCCAAGTATAGTCCCCAGACAAGCAGCATCATCACAGCCTCGGATCAACTGGATTAAAGTCTGCATTTTAACAGGACCCCCTGGAGATTCAAATGCACATTAAGGTTTGAGAACTAGGGATCTAGCAGAGATATATGTAAAGTGTGGATGGAGTATAGGGTATGCTAGAGGAGACACTCCTGGTGGAAGAACATGTTCAAAGATGGTGAAGCATAAATAGGCATGAACTATTTGCAATAATGTAGCTATAAGACTTCTTTTCACGGAAGCCCAGGAAGTGTGCATGTATAGTGCTAGTATAAGTGGTGATAGTGATAGAAGTAGAAGGGTTTGAGTATGGAGATGTAGGCAGGAATTTAACTATGAAGAACTTGAATTCATTTTGAAGGATTTGATAGCATTTAATTAGAGAGTGATAAAATGGAATTAATTATTTGCAAAGATTGTTCCGGTAGCTGAGTGGAGATAAGCTGGAGGAAAGAAAAGCAAGGGTTAGGCAGACATTAGTAGATAATTGTGGTAATCCTGATAACAAATCGTGAGGGCTTGCACTAAGGCAGTGGCAGTGGAGAGTTAAACAAAGGGTGATTATTTGGAAGAGAGAATTCACAGAATGTTCTTTTGGAGGAAGGAGAAAAGGAACATGGAGTCTTGAAGACTGATAACCAGAGGTTGAGTCTTATGAGAAACAGTCATGGAGGCAGAAATTTTTGTTCAGGGGGTTTTTAGTGCCTTCAGGAAGAACACTTGTGACAGATGAAGGGAGGCAGGATTGGGCTGAGGGACACTTTAAACAGTGGTGTGGTTGCAGTAGCTGCTCCAAAGTGGGGCTCTGGGGCTGGAATGGCCCATCAGAGTGCCCTCAATAGACATAAGGAGGCTGAGACTTAGTCTCCCATATTTAACAGCACTGGCTGTGGCCTGCCCTGGAAAGGAGACATAACCTCAGGCAAAGAAGCTTTCTTCATTGAAGGATAATTCCTACAAAATGAGTATTAGCATTCCAGCGCCAGCTGGGGAAATGCATGACTTAGTTTTGAAGAGGGGATCTGGGTAGCATACCGCGAAATACTTGCCTCCTGTGTCCAAGCAGATGGTTTAAAAATGAAGATTTTTAACGAAGATGGTTTATTCATCGTTTATTTGTTAGCAAGGTATTTCAGGAGAGATATGCTTGAGAGAAAGATGGGTTAATAAATGGACCTCACATCGGAACAGCTGGATACGGACCTTGAGCTAGCTGAGAGCCCAAGAATTACAGATTTAGGAATCTTCATCATATAAGTCAAGCCATAGTTATTGCTGAAGTCATATACAGAGAACTGGAAAACATATCTAATTTAGGAGTATCAAATAGGAGCTCAGATGGTGCTACAAAAAGCTGAATTGAAAACATTTGAGAAAGAAAGTGTATATAATATTCCCCTTTGCCCCATCCCCACCCCCATCCCAGTGCTTTGAAGAGTGCAAGTCGTGGAAGGAAGACTATTTCTGGAGGGTTTGGCATCTTTCAGTGATTTCAGCAGTAGCGGTTTCAGTGGAGTGATGCATAGTGAAGACTTGGAGGCAGAGGAGGTAGCTATGTTTCAATAAATAATTTGCCCTCATTGACTGTTTAGGCTTAGCGAACAGTAGTGGTTGGGAGCCAGGGAAGAGATAATTGGAGGAATGATGGTGTTTTAGTTTGCCAAAGCTGCCAAAATGCAATATACCAGAAATGGACTGACTTTTATAAAGGGGATTTATTCAGTTGCAAATTTACTGTTCTTCAGAGGAAAGGCAGCTAACTTTCATCTGAGCTCTTCTGTCACATGGGAAAACACACAACAACATCTGTGGGCTTCTCTCCTGGCTTCTGGTTTCAAATAGCTTTTCTGGGGGGCAGTTCCCTTCTGCAGCTCCAAACGTCTGGGTCTCAGCCGGCTCTGAGCACTGAGTTGTGTTGTGCTGGTCCATACTGAGCTGTTTCTCTTCTGACTTCTCCTTTTAAGTCTCACTTATAGCAGAAGGCACTCCCCTTAGCTGACCGCAGATGCAATCAGCTATAGAGGAATTTCACATGCTAGTGATTTAAGTCCACAGTAACAGAACAATGGGGCACCATTACTTGGCCAAGTTGACACCTGTACCTAACTGATACAGATGGATGCATCAGTTAGGGTCCTGCATCAAAGAGATGACACACTCAAATCGGATGATTTGAAGCAAGTTTAATAAAGGACTACTTTCAACGTATAGGTTAGGTGTAAGGAAACTACAAAAGCTGGTGCAAGGGTCTCAGGGCTAGTAAGAGCATGGTCTCCTGAAAGTGAGAGAAGGGGGTGGGGAGGGAGAGAACTGTGTGAAGAGGTGAAGAGGGGTTCTGATATTAGCTATGACCTTTGTTGAAAGATGTAGCTGGCCCAAGTTGATCATCCAGGGAGGCAAAAGTGGATTAAATATCCAACCTCCCTCCTTTTTCTCTTTTCCCTCTTGCTGGTGCTCTCCATTGAATTAAATTGAAGTCAGAACTCAAGGGATCCTTTGATGTAGCTCATACGGAGCATAAGGAGAATGGAGGGTGGATCTGGAGGGACAAATAGGAGATCCAGCACAATGGAGATACAGTTTAATGCTGTGAAGTGGATCTATGCTCTTTCCCACTTTCACATGTAAAGAAAATTTTCTGCATCTAAATAAAACTAATGGGATTAGTCAGCAATCCAGCCAACGGAAATGAAGCATTAAATCTGTGAAAAACCACAAGTATTCCTGCGACAATGAAAAATATAAACATATTTCAATTAGTAACGTTAGAAAGTTTCAACGAAGCGAACACTTTATGATCCATGGTAAAAAGAGCCTTGGAAATAGCACATTATTAATAATATGTAGACCAAGATTAAGACACAGTTTACAGAAAAATAACATGATGTCAGAATTCAAAAATTCATCAATTGCTTTTTTTTTCTTTCTTTTTAGTCTCAAGAAATGGAAAGCAGAGAAGCTTGGAGATTTACCAGGACTGAATTTCTTCACAGTCAACAATTGGCTCTGAAACTTGCAAAATATTTGGAGCATGTGTTTTTCTTTGCTTGTTAGTTTTCTCACACTACAGATTTTCTAGACTTTGCTAATCCAAGTGCCAAGCTCATTTCTCCCTTAGCATCCTTATGCATTTCCTCCATGTATCAAATTCCCTGTCTATATTAGTATATATTTTTCTTGAAGGAAGAACAAAATTTTAAAAAAAGAATAAAAATGGGCCAACATTTTCATAATATTATTTAAGACAAGCAATTCTAAAATTATTCATTTCACCTCTTTTGCCTAAAAATCATGCCGGAGCTATACAAAAAAATCAATAAAAATCACATTTATACTGAGCTTGATTTTTTAAATCCTAATTAAAATTACTTATTTGCTGTTGTTTGGTAATAGAGATTTTTGGCATGAATCTATTTATGGAAAACGTGAGAAAAGAGGAAGAAGCAGGTGAATTATTTCAAAAGAATTTTACTGGGTTTTCTTTCAGCCTTTATTTACCTAGAAAAGTAAAAGTAGATATCAAAGTCTGTGTATACGGGAAGGGAGGTGAGGAAATGAAATACGTGGAGAGCATCTTAAGGAAGTCTGTTGTGTCTTCATTGGCTCTTGGCTCACTTAACATTGTCAAATAGAGGCCTTCAGAAGCTTCAGGTGACTTCTACAAGTGAGAAGTTACAAGTGAACTCTGAACCTTAAGTTAATGAATTGTTAAAGGACATTTATTCTGAAGTGGCCGGCAAAGGTGCTCCCTCTGGGAATGGCTTTCTGGAGGTTATTACTTTGGGACATAGCTATGAAGTCTAAAGAATAGGATTTCTAGAAGTGCTGACTTCTGTCCTAAACTACAGTTTATGAGGAAATTTTCTGTGCATTTTTAGCCCTTAATGTACGCTTAACGTTGTTTTAGTGGAGTGTCAATTACAGAAAATGCTTATACCTACTGAGTTTCATCATTCACACCCAAGTATAGAATAAGTTAGTAGAGAACTCTAAGCAATGTGGTTGTTAAGCAGGCAAAATGGTTTTGATTTGTCTCACTTCTAATGAATAATGATGAAGGAAAGAACTTAAGAACATTCTGGGAAAGGGATAAGATTAGTAGTAGATATTCACTGTTGTCAAGTTCCACTATGGGTGTTTTAGGCCTTTCTTTCAAGCTGATTGCACATCTAAGTGAGAACTTTATGTTTGTAATAAACTCAATAGTTTTAAAAGGAATTTATAATTCCCTCATTCTATTGTTAATTAAGCACAAACTATGTGCCAAGAAAGGTTTGAGTTCTGGCAATAGAGAAGTGAACAAAACAAATTCCCTTTCCTCATAAAACTTACTGCTTGCTTCTTACTAATACAAGCAGTGGAAAATTGTGCCCTTTCAGATTTCCTCGGGAAATTCGCATCTCAACAGTGTCCAACATAAATAGGATGTAAGTGTAAACTTAGTTCTTTATGGTATGAACAGTAGAAGTGCCTTCTGCTGCAGAGTCTGAACTTTTTTCTAGATAGGGTTGGCTATAGGAGGAGTTTATCTTTGTTGCTTTCACATCCTTCTTATTAATATCCCCACCTCACTTCCCTGCAGGCATCCTCTAACCTGAAATCTATCTTGTACCATATTAACTTAAGCATGCTGTCATTCCATAAGTAGTTTAAAGTCAGATCCTTTCGGAGCTATTGCACTTTTGAAATAATTTCTCTAGACCAAAAATTCAAAAACCAAACCAAAACAAAAAATGCCTTCAAAATCATAAGAAGTAAAGTAAGATGATAATTTGACATGTGGTTTGTGGTTGATATTTTTGTTATAAGAACCTTGCTTAGTTCATTCATCAATATGTAGAACAGAATTAACAGGTGCCTTCTCACAATGTTTCTCTTGTTTTCTTGCTATTGAGTTTATAACATCAAATCAACGTTCATTACTGAGTCCTTGGTATTTTTGCAAGGCTGGTAGAAATGCTAGTCAGGTAACACAAGTGAGCAAATGACACTTTGTCCTTATTAATAACAATCATATTATATTCTTAAAATGAGTGCTTAAGATCTTCTACATCCCACTGCTACCAGACTGCCTCTCTTTTCTAAAACTCTTCCTTGGAAACCTCCTTGAATATTAGGATCTTTAAGAATTTTAGGAAAAGAAATCTCAAACAGGATGTCTCTGTTGCATCCAAGTCAAGATAATTTATCAACGGCAATTCCTAATTCTATAAATGTCTGAGATCATGTGAGCTTATAAGAAAGGGTTGTCTATTGATTAAAGAGAGGTCATTTGTGCATTTCCATGACAACAGCAGACACAAGACCAAAAATTTATCTTTTCACTTTTTGTGTTGAATTTGAGAACAGTAACCCATCCAGCACTGAAGATTTATGTATGTGTCAAAATTGATGTCTGTTAGCCATTTTCATATTATAAACACAGAAATGTCAGTTTTCAGACCAGAGCACTAGCATAATTTATTAAAATAAAGATATATTGCTATTCCCATAATTCAAAAGCTCATTAATTAAAACAAAAAGACCGAATTAAAGATGTATTAATTCAGGAGATGTTTAAAGGAAGCAGGTTTCACTACTTCCACACACATATAGAAGGAATACAATTGTTAATAATATAGGTCAATAAACAAATAAGAATGAGAACACATTCATGTTCATAAAAAGTATGAAAATAGCTCAAGGAAAAAGCTTTAAAATGTATTGTGAGCATTTCAAATACTGCTTTGAAATTATGTTCTTGCACACACAAAATGTATTTTATCATAGCTATAGCAGTTTTAAGTTTAATATCTCATCCCAGAATATCATGCATTCAAAAATGTGAAATCTTAACCAAGATTTTCCAAATAAGTAGTTGCTAATTTTCAAATGATTATTTTTGAGTGTTCATAACTCTTCTTTGGAAAAAATTCATATCAAACTCTGTTTTATTAATAAGGTTGGATACCTCGACCACCTAACAAAAGTTTTGTTAACTTAAAATTTATGCATCCTTCATTTAATGGGAGGAGAAAAAAACACTAGGCTTTAGATAAGTACGCTGATAGAAATATAGTACATAGCATATAGAAAAGCCCTTAAATCAACTTGAATCAGCGTATCTAAAAACTCATGCCTCCCAAATACAATTTCTGGCACCCAAATACTTGCTTTTCAAGGCTTTTAAAGGACTGATTGCAGTAATGGCCTCAATCATTCAGCTCTCCTTATATTCTTGCCTTTTTAAAGGTTTCTTGGCTATTTCCCTCACAAGAGGGACAGAAAATAATTTTCCACTGTTTAACTCTGAGTTTGGCTATGTGACTTTGGCTCATAAAGTCAGTGGACATGGCAGCAGATCTGTTCTAAGCCTAGGCCAACAGAGATCCAAAGTGTTCCCACTTTGCTCCTCAATATCCATGCCAGCACCATGGGGGCTGACCAAGCCACCTAGGGAGCAGATCAGCCAGTTCATATTCAGACACATGAATAAGCCCAGCCTTGATAGGCAGAGCTGCTTCACAAACTCCCAGCTGACTTCAGGCATGTGATCAATACATACTTCCTGCTTTATGCTGCTGAAGTTTTTGGTCTGGTTGTTACACAGCAAAAGCTAACTGATACAACATTAGGAAAATTCATCACAGTGAAAGCAGGAAAGTCCAAGCAATGTTTTCCCAAAAGGTTGTGCTTCCGCCTCCTTTATCAGAATCATTTTATTGTGCTTGTAAGAGTGTAGCTGCCTGAGTCGCAGATCAAACCTATTGAATCAGAATCTTTGGGGAAGAGTTCTGCAAATACATACATATCTCAGTCATTATCATAGATATTATAATCTGAGCTCTGCTGGTGTTTGGACTCGATTTTTTGGAGCTGATGTTCATTTTTTCTCTCTTGGGTTGTAGAAATTTCCCAAGAGAAGTTTCAATGGGACATTTTTTGGATACTCCCTTAAGTTCCCTTTCTTGCCAGATCCCTATAAGCAGAGAACTCATAAGAGCCACAAAGAGAAACAACCACACACAAACTTTCAAGGCCAATTCATGAATTCATTTATGTCTGTTTTATGTTCTATAAATAAAAGAGTTTTAAAGTCATGATGCATTTTTGCAACCACAGATAGATTTACTGGCAAAAGCACGCAAGCCAGATGAATTCAGTCCTGGGTTAAAACTCTCAGTGATTTAAGTTTCTCAATACATTTATATCATGACAAAGTTATTTTTATTCCCCACCCCCCCCACATATACAAACATACAAAGGATGTGGAGAGTGCTAGTTTTTATAACCGTACGTATAATTTTAAACCAGCCTTAGGTAAATTTGTAATTTTTTTCTTTTTTGTTGTTTTGGGTTTCTTGAAAACCATTTGAAATGGTTGACAGTGAATGTTTATATGACAGCTTTGGACACCATAAAAACAGAATTTCAGACTAGTTTTAGATGTTGGTCTATTTAATGACCTATCTAATGATTCAATTGTCTAATAATTGTACACTGTTAACTCCTTCCTATCCAGAAATATTAGCAAAACTTTTTTCATCCCTTTAGCTTATGATCAATTTATTTTGATGCGATTATTAAACACAGATGCAGAGGAGAGTGATGTCATCAACATGGCAATATAATCCATACCCTGAAAAATAACCTCCCCTGAGAAATCCCACTTGCTAAGAACTCTGGAGATGGTGGAGACTGGAGAAAGACCTCAGGAAGGAAATCTCCATTCAGGAAATCTGGTTCTCTTTGCTCTCCCTCACTTGGTCCTGAGCAATTCCTGCTTGGGAACTGTTCAGAGGCAGTGATTTGGAACCCCCATTCCCCACCGGGGACACAGACCGTAGAAGCACTCATAGCAGTGAGTTAGAAAGCCACACATATCCAGGCACAGGGACTCCAGTTCACAAAGACCCGCGGCAGAGCACAAGCTGCTGAGGAATATTGCATACACAAGGGCCCCCAGGGAGGGGGTTGGGAGAGACACACCAGAGAGAAAGGTGTGTCTGGCAAGGGTGCATACACTCAATCCAGGTTCTGTTGGCCGGACAACTTAAAAACAAAATGCACCTGTCTAGATTGACAACATCTGGCTCCTTGTCATGAGATACCTTAATGCGGAAGAAACCAGAGGCAGAAAAGTCCCACAGAGAATAATAAGGGAAGGGGCTTAATCTGAACTGCTGTAAGATGGAGGGTCCCAAATATGGAAAGTGTAAGGAAAATGGGGCACTGAGGCAGGGAGAGAATGTAAACAAATCATAGAAGCTGAGAAGAAAATTCAGCACAAAAGCAAACAGAGAGAACAAGATTCCTAGAGAGAGAATAGAGGAAAGGAAGCTATCTCCTGGAGGTGACAAAATTAGATTAAAAAGTGCAATCTTAAAAAAGTATATCATGGGGCAGTGCAGCAGTGGCTCAGCGGCAGAATCTTGCCTACCATGCCGGAGACTCAGGTTTGATTCCCAGAGTGTGCCCATGTTAAAAAAATAAAATTAAATTTAGAAAGTATATTGCATGCATGGTGGTTCAGTGGGAGAATGCTCGCTTTTCCTATGGGAGTCCCGGGTTTGATTCCTGGGCCATGCATACAAAAAAAAAATGCATATCGCATATGAGAGGCAAGAATCAGAGGAAGAAGAGCTGAGAAAATACGATCTGTTAAACATGGGCTATTCTAAAGGTCTAGAATAAGTTGGACAAAGTGTCAAAAATAACCTTAACACAAAGCCAATCAACAATAAAACCCCAGACAAGAGGGAGAAACAGACCTTCAGAGTTCACTCAGCAGAATGATCAAATCCCTAGAAATCAGCGCAAATTATAAGCTATCCTAAGAAATAGGAAGATAAGGCTCAGCTAAGAGAACAAGCTAAAAACATCAGGAGAGACTCAGTATTTGGAACAACTACTTAAAGACGTTCAAACAAATCACCTAAATCAAATCAAGGAGATGAGGGAAAACTTGCATAAAGAGATAAAGGATATTAAGAAGACAATTTGTGAGCATAAAGAAGAATTTAGAAGTATAAAAAGAAACATACCGAAATTACGGGCTTGAAAGGCACAATAGTAAATATTTAAAGTATAGTAGAGGCATATCACAACAGATCTGAACAGGCAGAAGAAAGAATCCATGATCTAGAAGACAGGAAAATTGGAATCTTACAGTCAGGAAAAAAGATAGAGAAAAGATGAGAAAAAACTGAGCAGCATTTCAGGGATTTTAGTGACAGCACAAATGTACAAACATATGCATCAGAGGTGTCCCAGAAGGAGAAAAGAAAGGAAAAGAGGAAGAAAGAACATTTGAGAAGACAATGGCCTAATATTTCTGAGCTCTTATAAAAGGCATAAAAATGTTCAAGAAGTTCAATATATTCCAAATAGAATAAATCCTAATAGAACTACTCCAAGATAAATATTAATTAGAATGTCAAAAGACAAAGGTGAAAAGAGAATTCTCAAAGCTGTAAGAGGGAACAGTAATAAGACTAAGTGCAGATTTCTCATCAGCAACCATGGAGACATAAGACAGGGGTATGGTATATTTAAAGTAATGAAAGAGAAAAACTTTTGGTTTTGCTGGATAAGGGACTCTTGGACAAAGTGTCAAAAATAGACTTAACACAAAGCCAACCACAATTCAGCAAAGAATTCATTATCTAGAAAAACTGTACTTCAAATATGAGGGAGAGCTTAAAATATTCACAATGAATAGAAACATACGGAGCTCATCAACATAAGACCTGTCCTATAAGAATTACTAAGGCGAGTTCTGCAAGTTGAAAGAAAAAGACAGGAGAGAGTGCATATTAGTTTGTAAGCTGCCAGAATGTGATATACCAGAAATGGAATAGTTTTTAAAAAGGGAATTTAATAATTTACAAGGTTACAGTTCTAAGTCAATGAAAATGTTCAAACTAAGGCATCCAGGTAAAGATATCTTAATTTAAGAAAGACCAACGGGTCTGAAACAGCTCTGTCAGCTGGGAAGTCATGTGGCTGATATCTCCTGGTCCCTTGCTCCTGGGCTCCATTGCTTTCAGCCTCTGTACTGTGAGGGTTACTCACTTTGCTTCTCTGGGGATGACTTTCATCTCTTGACTTCCCTTGGTTTCTCCAGGTTCTGGCTTGCTTAGCATCTCATGACAAGGTCTATAAGCATCTCTAAACTTCTGTCTTGGTTCTACAAGGGTCAGCATCTGCATTAGCTCTGCTCTGAATTTTCTGTGGCTCTGTCTTTTCTGAGGTTTCTCCAAAATATTTCCTCTTTTAAAAGATTCTGGCAAACTAATCAAGACCCACCCTGAATGGGCACAGTTACATCTCCATCTAATCAAATGTCACACCCACAATTGGGAGTGTTACATCTCCGTGGAGATAATCTATTCAAAAGTTTCTGGTATATAGTATTGAATTAGGATTAAATGAGATGGCTGCCCCCATAATATTGGATCAGGATTAAAACATGGCTTTTCTGGGGTACATAATACTTTCAAATTGGCACAGAGTGGTTTGGGGAAGTGTGAAGAAATGAAGATATTCAGCAAAGTTAACTAAAAGGGCAAATGCAAAACCCAATAGTACTGCATCCTCAATCTGAAAATCTACTCTTAAATTCCTGTAAGAATCAGAATACAATTGAACAAGAAAAAGGCATATTTCCTGAAAATGGACATGCAAAATATAAAGCATTAAAAAGGAACAATAACAGCATAAAGAGGGGGAAGCAAAGATATATGAAAGCAGATGACATGCAGGCTATTAAAGCTCAGTTGGTATCTTTTAAAATTAGTAGGTTATAGATAAGTTACGTAATATATACCCCAGGGTAACCACATAGTAGGTATTTTAAAAATATACTGAAACAGAAGTGAGAAAGGCATCAGTGAGATACATCCCAAAATATCAACTGTACAAAAAAGGAGGTATAAATAAAAGTAAAGAGAGACAAAAACAGATACGACATACAAAAACCAAAGGACAAAATGGCTGACGAAACTACTGCTTTTAGAGTAATACCACTAGATATTAATGGATTAAAATCCATAAGAAAAAGATGCAGTTTGACAGAATGGATAAAAACATCATGATCTAACTATATGTTATTTACAAGAGACTCACCTTAGACCTAAAGACATGAATGGGTTTAAAGTGAAAAGATTGAAAAATATTCCGTGTAAACAGTAATGAAAAAAGAGCTGGGGTAGCTATTCTAATATTGGACAAAATACTTGAAGTCAAATGCTATTATAGGAGACAAAGAGGACACTATATTTTGATAAAGGTATCAATCCACCAAGAAAAGATAATCATAAATATTTATATACCTAACCAGAGTGACCCAAAATACAAGAGGCAAACACTGGCAAAACTGAAGGGAGAAATAGTCATCTCAGCAATATAGTTGGAGATGTCAATAAAACACTCTTTTCAATGGATAAAATAGCTAGACAGAAGATGAATAAGGAAACAAGTATGATAAATGCATTAGATTTAACAGTCATTTACACAAAGCAGCAGGATATACATTTTTCTCAAGCGCATGTGGATTATTATCCAGAATCTCCAAGGTCATGAAACAAGTCTCAATAAATTAAGAAATATTGAAATCATGCAATGTATCGTCTCTGATCATAATGGAAAGAATCTGGAAATCAATAACATACAGAGAACTGGGAAATCAACAAATATGTGGAGGGTAAATAACACTCTCTTAAGCAATCAGTGTGTCAAAGAAGAAGTTGCAAGGAAATCCATAAATATCTTGAGATGAATGAAAATGAGAACACAACACGTCGAAATGTATAGGATACAGCAAAAGCAGTGCTGAGAGGGAGATCTATAGTTCTAAATGCTTACAATAAAAAAGAAGAAGGATCTAAAATCAAAGACCTGATTGCCCACTGGAGAAAATAGAAAAATAAAACAACAGCAAACAAATGTCAAAGCAAGAAGCAGGAAAGAAATAACAAAGAATAGAGCAGAAATAAATGAAATTGAACACTAAAAAGAGTTTTATATCTAAAATATATAGAGCAATCCTACACCGTGACAATGAAAGGTCAAACAACTCAATTAAAACATGGGGCAATGACGAATAGATATTTGTCAAAAGAGGATATAGAAATAGCTAAAAAGTATATGAAAAGCTGGGCGGGCCGCGGTGGCTCGGCGGGCAAGAGTGCTTGCCTGCCGTGCCGGAGGGCCTCGGTTCGATTCCCGGCCCCAGCCCATGTAAAAAAACAAACAAACAAACAAAATATAATAAAACAAGAAAATGTTTAAAGATGTTTCCCTTTCTTCCTTCCATCCTTCCTTCCTTCTCTGTCTTTCCTTCCCTTCCTCCTTCTCTCTTTAAAAAAAAAAAAAAAAAAAAAAAAAAAGTATATGAAAAGCTATATGACTAGCTATTAGGTAAATACAAATCAAAACCATGAGATATTTCACACCCACTAGAATGGCTACTATTAAAAAATAGAGAACTACAAAGTTTTGGAGCAGATATGAATAAATAGGAACCCTCATTCCTTGCTAGTGGTAAAATGTCAAATGGTGCAGCTGCTGTAGAAGACAGTTTGACAGATTTTCAGCTATCTAAGTACAAAATTATCATTATGTCCCAGAAGAATTGAAAGCAGGACTTGAACAGATATTTGTACACTGAGGTGTGCACACCTTATTATTCACAATTGCCAAAATATATAAGCAACTCAGAGTCCATCAGACAATGCATGGCTAAACAAAATGTGGTGTATACATAATGATGGAATATTATTGAGCCTTAACAAGGATTGTTGTCTGTCGCTCACAACATGGATGAACCTTGAGGACATTAGGCTGAATGAAATAAGCCAGACACAGAAAGACAAATACTGTATGATTTCACTGATATGAACTAATTATAGTAAGCAAATTCAAAGAGTTAGAGTCTAGGATATAGGTTACCAGAGGATAAATTGGGCTTAGGGAATGAAGAATTGGTGCTTAATTTGTACAGAATTTCCATTTAAGATTTTTGCAAAGGTCTGGAAATGGATGGTGGCAATGGCAGCAGAACCTTATGTGAGTGTATTAATGTAGATGATGGACTATAGTTAATGATACAAGCATAAGATCATTCTTTCATGAATTATAACAAATCTATGACAGTAACCCAGAGTGTTAATAATAAGGTGGTGTGTTAGTTTGCAAGCTGCTGGAATGCGATATACCAGAACTGGAACAAGTTTTAAAAAGGGGAATTTAATAAGTTGCAAGTTTACAGCTCTATGCCTATACAATTGTCCAAGCTAAGACACCAACGAGAAAGGCCTATGGGTCAGGAACACCTCTGCCAGCTGGGAAGTCACATGCTGGCATCTGCTGGTCCCTTGCTCCTGGGCTCCATTGTCTTCAGCCTCTGTTTCTGTGATGTTTCCTCATTTTGCTTCTCCAGGGCTGGCTTTCATCTCTTGGCTTCCCTTGGCTCTCTCCAAGTTCTGGCTTGCTTAACATCTCATAACAATGTCTGCTGGGCTCCAAACATCTCCAAATGTCTTTGCTTTCTGAAGAAACTGTTTTTCAAACATCTACATCTGCTCTTTCTGTTGGCTCAGAGGCTTCTGTTGTTTCTGTAGGCACAGACATTTCTCCAAAATGTTTCCTATTTTAAAGGATTCCAGTAAACTAATCAAGACCCACCGGGAATGGGCAGAGTCATATCTCTGTGGAGGTAATCTAATCAAAAGTTTCCAACCTACGGTATTGAATTAGGATTAAAAGAAAAGGTTGCCTCCACAAGATTGGACCAGGATTAAAGCATGGCTTTTCTAGGGTACATAAAACATTTAAACTGCACAGGTAGTATACGGGGAAAAAAAATCACTAGACATAAACTATGGACAGTAGTTTAAAGTACTATTTTAATAATCTTTCATCAATTTTACAGAGGTAACTACTGTTAAAAAAAGTGCAATTATAAAAATGTGTTACCATCAATTGTAACAAATATTCCACACCAATGCAAGGTATTGGTGGTGGGGTGATTTATGGGAATCCTATATTTTATGCATGGTTGTTCTCTAATAAATAAATAAATAAAATAAATTCTCTAATTGTGTTTTTGCTAAACACAAATGCAGGTATTTGACCATTGTTTTAGCTGCTGAACATAAGTGTACTGTGGTAGTTAGATTCAGGTGTCAACTTGGCCAGGTGAAGGCACCTAGTTCTGTTGCTGTGGACTTGAGCCAATGGTGCATGAACCTCATCTTTTGCTGATTACATCTGCAATCGGTAAGGAGGCGTGCCTGCTGCAGTGAATGACTTTTGACTTAATTGGCTGGTGCTTAAGTGAGAGAGCTCAATGTAGCACACCCAAAGCAGCCCAGCATACCTCATCTCAGTACTCACAGCTCATCCTAGGCCTTTGGAGGTGCAGAAAGAAATCACCCTGGGGAAAGTTGTTGGAACCTAGAAGCCTGGAGAGAAAGCCAGCAGAGGTCACCCTGAGCCTTCCCACATAAGAAAGAACCTCAGATGAAAGTTAGCTGCCTTTCCTCTGAAGAACTAACAAAATAAATCCCCTTTTATTAAAAGCCAATCCATCTCTGATATGTTGCATTCTGGCAGCCAGCAAACTACAACATGTACCTATTATCATGTCTTAACTATAGGTTTGTGATGGCTGGTGGGCAAATTTTCCAAGAGGAAATATTTTTGTACGTATAGAATCATATGGCTTTATATTAAAGTGGACACAAGGCTTCCAAACCTGGCTTCACATAAAACATATCATCTGGAAAAGAAAATGGAAAAAAGAGAATTAAGTTTCTTAAATTTATTGCTATTTCTTTCTTTCTTTTTTTTTTTTTTTACATGGGTAGGCACGGGGAAGTGAACCCAGGTCTCCAGCCTGCTGGCATGTGAGAATTCTACCTGCTGAGCAACCCTTGCACTTCCATCTATTTCTTAATTCCAACAATTTTGTGTTGTTCAATTGTTGTTGCTTTTATTTAGTAATAAAATAAAGATGATAGGGTAGCTAATTTACAAAGTAAGCACCAGGGTAACAGAGCAAGCTCTGGTAGAAATAATGAGGAGCCAGGGATTTTTTTTAATTTAAATTTTATTTATTAGCTTGTGTGATGCATAAGCTCTGGTGTCAGTGTGGCCAGGTGTTGTGCCCAGTTGCCTGGTCAGGCAAGCACTGCCTTGATCATTGCCTCAAGGATACTTCATGGCTGGTTGATAAACTGGAAGGCTGGTGTATTAAATCATCAGTCAACTTGATTGCAGCTGTGACTGATGACATCTGTGATTAACTAAGGCGTGTCTCCCACTACCTAGATAATCCAATCAGTGGAAGGCTTTTAAGAAAAAAGACTCTTTCACTGCTTCTTCAGCCAGTGAGTCTCTCCTGTGGAATTTGTCCAGACCCTTCATCAGAGCCATCAACTTCACAACCTGCCCTACAGATTTTGGACTTTTCCATTCCCACGGTTGCACGAGACACCTTCATAAATCTCATATTTACAGATATCTCCTTTGGGTTCTGTTTCTCCAGAGAACCCTGATGAATTCATTTTACTTATTTATTTATTGACATAGATTTAACTTTCCATGATGACTATAAATGTTGTAATGTCTGATGTCTTGCCATGTATAAACAAAAAGTTTTCTTATTATTAATTTTAGGTGATATTTACTTTTTTAAAAAATGCAGAAATAAATCTTACTTGGTTATCCTTATTCTTCAGCTAAAGGTAACTGTTAGAACATTATAATATATTTATGTGTGAGTGGTGTAAATATATGTTTATATTTCCCAAAGTGTTCTTTATTCGTGTTGCTAGTATAGCAATTATGCTCACAAAAATGACCAGGAGAAATTGTTTCAAAAACATGAGTATTCTGTTACTTCCTGAATTAGTTAAGGTGACACTAATTGTCAAGAAAGAAAAAAAAAGTGCAATAGTTCAAGGATGAGAAGAGTTTATTTAACTCATACATGAAGTCCAAAATGTGGGCTGGGTTCCTCCTCTGGGTAGCTCTTCTCTAAGAGGGGATTTAGGCATACAGGCTCCTTCTGCCTTATGACTGTGGCTTTCAAGTTTATTGCTCTCACCTGTATCAAGCTGGTGGAAGGGCACAATCCTAAGTCAAAGGATTTTTTTAAATGTTTTTTATTGTATAATATAACATATATCAAGGCAAAGAAATAAAAAAGCAATAGTTTTCAAAGCACTCTTCAAAAAGTGGTTACAGGACAGATCCCAGAGTTTGTCATGGGCTACCATATGATCCTCTCATATTTTTCCTTCTAGCTGCTCCAGAATATAGGAAGCTAGAGGGCTTAAATATTTTTTTATCATTACAATTGACATTTTTTCCTTTTTTTTGTAAACAAAAAAAGTTACTGTTACTTTGTAAACAGTAACATATATACAAAAAAGCTATAAATTTCCAAGCACAGCACCACAATTAGTTGTAGAACGTATTTCAGACCTTGACCTGGGTTACAATATCACAATTTTAGGTTTTTACTTCTAGCTGCTCTGAAATACTGGAAACTAAAAGATATCAATTTAATGATTCAGCATTCATATTCATTTGTTAAGTCCTATCTCTATGTATAATTCCACCACCATCTTTGATCTTTCATATCTCTCACTGGGTTTGTTTGGGCTATGGCAATTCTAAATTTTTTATATTGGAAGGGTATGTCACTAATATGGGGTAGGGAGATGGAATTATCTGATGTTCTGGGGAGGCTGGGCTAGGTTTCAGGACTTATGTGGACCAGGAAACCATTTGGAAGTTGTAGGTTTCTTATCCTGATGGTAAGGTTTAACATTTCTGTATTCTTTCTCCCATCCCTCAGGGCACTTTGCCAATACTTTTTGATTATTTGCTTAATATACTCTAGGACGTATCCAGGCATTACAATAATCTATACAGGATTAAAGGACCTCTTTCTTCTCCTGTGATCCCTGTGTTTCAATTGTTCAAATGAGCTGAATGAGATTATGTACGTCAGAAAATTTCAGTTCCAGACCAATAAAACTTTCTTCCATTGGTCTCAAAGAGTATGTGTGGTTCTAAAATATAGACATTGTCTTCCTTACCCCTATGTTCTGAATTACTTTAACCACAACCTGTTCAGCTTTATTCTTATCTCTAAATATCAGGTTACATATATAAAACAGCCTCTCAAAATCCAGAAATAATAATCACCACTCTAGATTTACTGTGTTGCTATAGAAGCTTACAGTCTAAAACTCTGTTTTCTTATAAGCATTTTCTAAAGGTGACCACACCATTCTTGTTCTTTTGTTTCTGGCTTATTTTGTCTCACCAAGTGTCCCACGTGTTCATTCACATGGTTGCATGCCTCATGACTTTGTTCCTTTCTGTAGTAGCACAACCTTTGTTCATAAGTATGCACTGTCGTTTGCCAATCTGCTTCTCCTTCAGTGCATCCTTCAGCCACCTGCATTCATCAGGCATCACGTATAGGACCCAAAGTCCATAGTCCATCAACATTCTCAATTTTAGATAATTTCATTGTTCCCAAGAGAAAGCAAACCAATAAACACACCCTTGCCAAATAGGAAATCTAAATTTCCTCCTAACTCTTGTCCCTCTGCCCATTATTTACCCCTGCTACTGGTGTGGTAGTGCTGATGGTTTCCTTTTGAACATAGTTCATAGCATGCAAGAACAGTTTTCCTCCTATACCCTGGACTTAAACACTCCTTGTATAAGAATAGTATATTTGAAGTAATTCTTGCAAGAACTAATTCATATTCTAGCATTAATCAGTGGGACATGTAGGTCTATACAATCCCTTTCAATCTTATTTATCTTCAACATGGTAACATTGCTTATAGAACCACTAGAGAATCACTTTTGCTATCTATTCACCCTCATTAGCTAATGGTTCACCTGTCTCTAGCTTTTATGTATCTCTAAGTCCCTTATATTCTGTACTATAAGCCTCTGATTATACCTTTATGCTGGTCTTAAAAGTGAAATCATACTGAATCTATCCTTTTGTGTCTGGCTAATTTCACTCAGCCATTATGTTTTCAAGACTCATCCATCTTGTCATGTGCTTCAAGACGTCATTTTGTCTTACTGCTGCATAATATACCATTGTATGTATATACCACATTTTGTTGATCTGCTCATCTGTTGATGGGAATTTGGTTTGTTTCCATTTTTTGGCGATTGTGAATAATGCTGCTATGAACATCAGTGTGAAAATGCCTGTTTGTGTCATTGCTTTCAGCTCTACTGGGTATATACCAAGTAGTGCTATTGCTGGGTTATAGGGCAACTTGGTATTTAGTTTCCTAAGGAATTGCCAAACCATCTTCCATAGTGGCTGCACCTTTATACATTTCCACCAGCAGAGCATAAGTATCCCAGTTTCTCCACATTCTCTTTAACATTTATAATGTCCTGTTTAATAGCAGCCATTCTTACAGGTGTGAGGTAGTATGTCATTGTAGTCTTGATCTGCATTTCCCCCATAGCCAATGAAAATGAGCATCTTTTCATGTGCTTTTGAGCCATCTGTATTTGCTCTTCAGAAAAATGCCTCTTCATATCTTTAGCCCATTTTATAGTTGGGTTGTTTGTTCTTTTGTTGTTGAGTTGTATGATTTCTTTGTATATACAGGAAGTCAAACCTTTGTCTGATATGTGATTTCCAAATATTTTCTCCCATTGAATTGGCTGCCTCTTCACCTTTTTAGACAAAGTCTTTTGAGGTGCAGAAGCATTTGATTTGGAGGTGTTCCCATTTCTTCATTTTTTCTTTTGTTGCTTGTGCTTTGGGTGTAAAGTTTAGGAAGCTTCCTCCTATTACTAGGTCTTGAAGATGTTTCCCTATATTTTATTCTAGAAGCTTTATGGTGCTAGTTCTTACATTTAGATGTTTGATCCACTTTGAGTTAATTTTTGTGTAGGGTGTAAGGTAGGGGTCCTCCTTCATTTTTTTAGCTATTGATCCCCAGTTCTTCCATTCCCAATTATTGAAAGTACTATTTTGTTCCAGTTCAGAGGATTTGGGAGCCTTATCAAAAATCAGTTGACCATAGATTTGGTGGTCTATTTCTGCACTTTCAATTCAATTCCATTGGTCAACACTTCTGTCTTTGTGCCAGTATCATGCTGTTTTGACCACTGCGGCTTTACAATAAGTTTTAAGGTTGGGGAGTGTTAATCCTCCCACTTTGTTCTTCTTTTTAAAGATGCTTTTATCTATTCAGGGTCTCTTTCCCTTCCAAATGAATTTGGTAGTTAGCTTTTCCAAATCTTCAAAGTAGGTTGTTGGAATTTTGATTGATATTGTGTTGAATCTGTAGATCAATTTGGGGGAGAATTGACATCTTAACTATATTCAGCCTTCCTATCCATGAGCAGGAAATGCCTTTCCACCTATTTAGATACCCTTTGATTTATTTTAGCAATGTTATGTAGTTTTCTGTGTACAAGTCCTTTATGTCCTTAGTTAAATTCATTCCTAAGTACTTGATTCTTTTAGCTGCTATTTTGAACGGAATTTTTTCCTTAACTGACTCCTTAGCTAGGTCATTGCTTGTGTGTAGAAATGTTACTGATTTTTGCACAGTAATTTTATATCCTGCCACCTTGCTGAATTTCTTTATTAACTCAAGTAACTTTGCTATAGATTTCTCAGCATCTTCCAAGTATAGTATCATATCACCTGCAAATAATGAGTGTTTTACCTCTTCCTTTCCAATTTGGATGCCTTTTATTTCTTTGTCTTGCCTGATTACTCTAGCTAGAACTTCTAGCACCATGTTGAATAATAGTGGTGACAATGGGCATCCTTGTCTTGTTCCTGATCTTAGGGGGAAAGCTTTCACTCTCTCTCCATTGAGTACAATGCTGGCTATCGGTTTTTCATATATTCCTTTTATGATACTGAGGTAGTTACTTTTGATGCCTGTCACTTGGAGTGTTTTCATCAGAAAAGGATACTGAATTTTTTTGAATGCATTTTCAGCATCAATCAAGATGATCATGTGATTTTTTCCCTTTCAATTTGTTAATGTGCTATATTACATTAATTGAGTTTCTTGTGTTGAACCATCCTTGCATTCCTGGTCATGGTGTATAATTCTTTTAATGTGGTGTTGGATTCGTATTGCTAATATTTTATTGAGAATTTTTGCACCTATGCTCATTAAGGAGATTGGTCTGTAGTTTTCTTTTCTTACAGCATCTTTATCCAGTTTTGGCACTAAAATGATAGTCACATCATAAAATGAATTAGGCTGAGTTCCTTTTTCCTCAATTTTTTGAAAAAGTTTGAGCAGGATTGGGGTTAGTTCTTTTGGAATGTTTGATAAAATTCAACTGTACAGCCATCTGGCTCTGGGCTTTTCTTTGTAGAAAGATTTTTGATGATTGATTGAATATCTTTAGTTGTGATTGGTTGACTGAAATCCTCTATTTCTTCATGAGCCAGCTTGTTTGTGTGTCTCCAGGAATTTGTCCATTTCATCTAAAGTGTCTAGTTTGTTGGCATATAGTTGTTCATAGTATCCTCTTATGATTTCTTTTATTTCTTCAGGGTCTGTGGTAACACACCCCTTCTCATTTCTGACTTTGATTATTTGCATCCTTTCTGTTTTTTTCTTTGTCAGTCTTGCTAGTGGTCATCAATTTTCCTGATTTTCTCAAAAATCCGACATTTGGTTTTATTGATTCTTTCTATTGTTCTTTTGGTCTCAGATCCATTTATCTCTGCTTTAATCTTTGTTATTTCTCTTCTTCTGTTTGCTTTGGGGTTAGTTTGCTGTTCTTTCTCAAGTTCCTCCAGGTGTGCTGTTAAGTCCTTGATTTTTGCTCTTTCTTGTTTTCTAATACAAGCATTTAGGGCAATGAATTTCCTTCTCAGCATAGCCTTTGCCATATCCCATAAGTACTGATAAGTTGTATTCTCATTTCCATTCATCTCCAGATAGCTACTTGTTTCTCTAGCAATTTCTTCTTTGACCCACCGGTTGTTTAAGAGTATGTTATTTAATCTCCATATATTTGTGAATGTTCTTGTTCTTTGGTGGTTATTGAGATCCATCCTCATCCCATTGTGATCAGAGAAAGTGCTTTGAATAATTTCAATGTTTTTAAATGTACAAAAACCTGTTTTGTGCCCCAGGAAATGATCTATCTTGGAGAATGTTTCATGAACATTAGAGAAGAATGTATATACTTGTGTTGTGGGTTGCAATGACTTTTATATGTCTGTTAGGTCTAATTCATTTATCATGTTATTTAACTTGTCTATTTCCTTGTTGAACATCTGTCTGGTTGTTCTATCTATAGAGGAGAGTGGTATGTTGAAGTCTCTTATCTATAGAGGATAGTGTTGAAACATCTATCACTCCCTATAGTTTTGCCAAAGTCTGTCTCATGTACTTTGCAGTCCCTTGATTGGGATCATCAGCATTTATGATTGTTATATCTTCTTGGTGAATTTACTCTCTAATTAACATATAGTGCCCTTCTTTGTCTCTTATGATTTCTTTACATTTAAGGTTTATTTTGCCTGATACTTGTATACTTACTCCTGCTTTATTTTGATTACAACTTGCATGGAAAAGCTTTTTCTTTCCTTTCACTTTCAATCTATTTGAATCCCTATGTCTAAGATGAGTCTCTTGTAAGCAGTATATAGCTGGATTATGTTCTTAACCCATTCTGCCAATCTGTATCTTTTTATTGGTAAGTTTAGTCCATTAACATTCAAAGTTATTACTGAAAAGGTGTTTCTTGAATCCACCATCTTATCTTTTTAATTTTATTTGTCAGACCTATATATATTCTTTTCCCTCTTTCTCTTTGTATTCTTTAAATTACCATTAGTGGTACTCTTCAATTCTGTGCCTTCCTCCAGACCTCCCTCTTCTGTGTTTTTTTCAGCTGGCAGAACTTCTTTTAGTAATTTTTGTAAGGCTGGTCTCTTGTTGACAAATTCTTCCAGGACTTCATTGTTTGTGAAAACTTTAATCTCACCCTCAGTTTTGAGGACAGTTTGGCTGGGTACAGAATTCTTGGCTAGAACTCTTTCTCTTTGAGGATCTTGAATATACCATACCACTTCTCACCTCCAGGGTGCTAGCTGGGTAGTCTGAACTCAGTCTTATTTGGTTTCCCTTGTATGTAGTAGATTGTTTTTCTCTTGCTGCTTTCAGGATTTTCTGCTTCTTCAACATTTGGCAGACAGATTAGTATGTGTCTTGGGGAAGGTCTATTTGGATTTATTCTGTTTGGAGTTCCTTGGGCTTTTTTGACTTGTATATTTATGTCCTTTATGAGGATTGGGAAGTTTTCCCCCATTATATCCTCAACTACTGTTCCTAGCCCTTTAATCCACTCTTCTCCTTCTGGGACACCACTGATTCTTATATTTGTGTGCTTTGTTTTGTATATCATTTCCCTGTGATCCAATTAAAATTTTTCTATCTTTTTGCCATTTGCTGTTTTGAGTCTTCAAAGTCAGTTATCCTGTCCTTTATATCACTTATTCTTTCTTCTGTCTCTTCAAATCTGGTGTTGTGTGTCTCTAGTATGTTTTTTATTTGATCAACAGAGTCTATAATCTCTGTGACACCTGCTATTTTTCTATTTATTCTTTCAAATTCCTCTTTATGCTCTTCTGCTGTCTTCTTGATCTCTTTTATGTCATTCGCTATTCCACTTATTTTATTAACTAGAGTTGTAGGAGCATCCTTGATACCAACATCTGTGTCTCCTCTGGTGTTTTAATTTGGTCATTAGGCAGGGCTCTATCTGTCTGCATTGTGATATGCTTAGTGATCTTCTGCTGTCTTTGTGGCCTGTAAATATCTTGATTGATTTACTGTGGAGTTGATTTTTTCAGTAGCCTAAGGCCTTGTGTTTGCAGGATGGTCGTACAGCAGGGATCAGAGTACAGGATGGGGCATTCAGTGCGATGATTTGTTTCAGGGCAGGTATAGGTGTAGGTTAGGGATGTTAAGCTGGTGTTTGTGAATGTGGGTGCCCAGCAGCCAGGGAAGATGCAGCTGTGCAGGTGCACTGGTCTGGGGAGTGTAATCCTGGTGTGCACTGGTCTAAGGCACAGGGCTCTTTGTGTGTATGTGTAGAGCTGTGGCAGCATGTTGACATTATGCCTTTGTGGATCGGAGGCAGATGTGACCTGGCTGCATATTTCAGCACTTTCTCAGAGCTGGGAAGTGAGGCTGAGGACTGTGCGCATGTGCAGTTTTAGGACTGCTGTCAAGTGCAGTTCCCAGAGCTGAATGATGTGCTTGGGGGACCATGCACATACATGGGCTTAGGAGTGCTGTAAACTGATGTGCAAAGCTCAAAGGGTCAGAGTGAGGCTGTGTGGCACTAGTGTCAGGGACAACCTGGGTATGGAGATTAGTACCTGCAGACTTTTTGTGCTGGCAACAGCCTGTAGGGAACAGTGAGGGGGAGGTAGTGCTCAAGAGGAGTGCAGGAGTGGTGGGTTGGGCTGGACTTGGGGTGGGGGTGTGAGACAGGTACATGCCCTGGGGGCTGGTGGGGTGGTGGTGTCTAGAACGTAAGGAATGGGAGTGGGTGATGGGGTTCAGGTGTGTAGGGTGTATGGTGAGTCGCCAGTCATGGAGCTGCACTGGTGAGGGTAGCGCGCCCAAGGACTTACTTCCTAGTCCCTGGCTCCTGTCCGTGCACACCCGCAGGCTTCCTGGTTCTGTACCTCTGCACTAGGCTCCGGCTTTCTCCCTCTCAGTTCCTAGGCCTCTGCAACCAGGGCTGCCTTATGTGGTGCAGAAGGCTCTCCCAGGTCTGCCACACTCTCGAATTGCTACTTCTGTCGCTGTTCTGTCCCTTCACTAACTTTTCCACGGAGCAGGGCTAATCTCGAGCTACTCTATGCAGCCATCTTCCTGGAAGTCCAAGTCAGAGGATTTTATGAACTGAACCTTGAAGTGATGTGCAATACTTCTGCTCATATTTCATCACCAGAAGTCAGCCACACGACCACATGTAGGTGCAAGGGAGGCTGGGAAACAGCTTCTAATTGCATGTGCAGGATAAACAGACAGGTGAAGAATTAACCAGTCTGTGCTTAATTTCTTTCTGCATGGATCAGGCAAATGCCATTTAAGGAATCATAAATGCCATATTTGATCAATTTAATATTGCAAATTTTAAGCTGGGATGCACTTGTACTGGTACGTACTAACTTTTTTTGTAAGCTCCTTATTGTAAACATTTTAGGCTTTTCTGGGTCACACGGTCTCTGTCTCTACTCTGTAAGCCAACCATTATCGTGCAAAACAGCCTAGCCAACAAAAATTATTTACAAAAGTGGTATATTTGGTCCATGAGCCATAGATTTCTGCTCTGGTGGAAAAATTCATCTATGGAATGCTTATACTACCTCCTTCTTATACAGACTACAGCTTTTCCTAATTATTATTGTACATAATAGGATGTGATTAAATCTGTGTTTATCTTAAGATATTCTAACTATTTTGGAGTGGTGACAGTGATAAATACATATAAATATTATGATTCCCTAAGTGTCCTGGAAATGTTTGTCCAATGTGGGGCTAGGGCTTTGGGAGAAACTGTGGAAGGGATGAGGGATGCAATGTGCTTTAATAAATAATGTTCTTTCTTTTTAGGGGGAATGGTGCATACACTGGGAATCAAACCTGGATCTTCTGCATGGCAGGTGAGCATTCTACTACTGAACCACATGTGCAGAGTTCTGAAGCTGTGAAAGTCAACATTACCCCATACAGCAACTGTTAAAAAAGTTGAAAAAGTGATTAAACTTCAGCTAGAGATATGAATGAAGCTGATCTGGATTGGACTAAGGTAAATTAGAATACAGGGTAAAAGATGATGTGGTCTATATTTTAAAACTTCAACTTCTGTTGGGGACCAAAGGAAATGATGTTTATTTGGTGCAAAATTTATATTTTGTGTAGCATGCCATCTAATTTAACCTGTATGATCAGTTTATTCGACCACCATAATTGGATAAAATTTTGATTTAAGAGTGAGATTTTGTTGATTTGTATAGGTCAGCGTGATGCTCCAAAACATCCCAGAGTAATTCGGGCAGGAGAATAAAGAAGTTTTTTCAAAGTCTACTTGAGGGACTGGGTGGGGATAAAGGAAGAAATATGCAGCTTCTCCATTTGGAGAATTTCTGATATTCTTGCAGGCAGTGGGGACAACCAAATCAATAGTCTGAGCCCTCGATCTTTGGGGTTCACCCCTATGAAACTTATTCCTGCAAAGAATAGGCTAAGCCTATTTAAAATTGGATTTAAGAGTCACCACCAGAGAACCTCTTGCTGCTCACATGTGGCCTCTCTCTCCAAGCCAACTCAGCAGGTGAACTCACTACCCTCCTTCCTACATGGGTTATGAGTTTGAGGGACAGAAATCTTGGGATGAGCCACGACTTGGCATCAAGGGATTGGGAAAGCTTTCTTGGCCAAAATGAGGAAAAGAGAAATGAGAAAAATAAAGTTTCAGTGGCTGAGAGATTTCAAACAGAGTCGAGATGTTATCCTGGAGATTATTCTGTTACTGTTATGCATTATATAGATATCTTTTTTTAGCTTATGGTGTATTGGGGTTGCTGGAGGGAAGTACCTGAAACTGTTGAATTGTGTTTCACTAGCCTTGATTCTTGAAGACTATTGTATAACTGTATAGCTTTTATAATGTGACCATGTGATTGTGAAAACTTTGTATCTGATGCTCCTTTTATCCAGAGTATGGACAGTTGAGTAAAAAACAAAGGAAAAAAAAAACATAAATAAGGAGGGGATCGTATAAGGGGGTAAAAATTTGGGTGGATTTCAATACTAGTAGTCAATGAGAGGGAGGGGTAAAGGATATGAGATATATGAATTTTTTTCTTTTTTTCCTTTTATTTCTTTTTCTGGAGTGATGCACGTATTCTAAAAATAATCATGGTGATGAAAACACAGCTATGTGATGATATTGTGAACCACTGATTATATACTTCGGATGGACGGTATGGTGTGTGAAGATACCTCAATAAAAATACTAGTAAGTAAATAAATAAATAAATATATAAATATTTTTCCGTTGCAAATGGGCAAAAACCCCAATTTAAAAATGACTTAAGGGAAAAGCTCACATAACTGAGTGGTCTAGGAATATTATCAGACACAGCAGGGTCCAGATGATCAAATGATATTTTTAGACATGTTTATCTGTCAGCTCTATTTTTCTGTATGTGGCATTTCATTACAAGGTTATTTATTTCCAAGTCATTTCAAATATAATTTCTAAGAGCTCTTTGTTTTTATATTGCCTGCTCAATAATTTCAGTACGAACTTCGGTCTCTCTCTATTGTTCCTGTAAAAGGCATAGGGACAGCGCCCATTGTTGAAACTTAAAACAAATGTTCCTTCCATGAACATCCCAAAAGGATGGGATAAATTCCTTGACATGGTATGAGCTACTCTCCCACTTTTGGAGGTATGGAATGGGGCTGGTCCCGAGAAAGCCGTCCAGATAGAAGGAAAATGAGCTTCACCACATAAAAGTCAAATTGTCATACCAGGCACTGAGGGAATGCGTGCTAGGCTATGCAAAAACAACAGATATCAATCACCCACCCATAATCTAACGCTTTAAAAATAGTTTTCCAAGTAAACTTCAGGTGAAAATATTTCCCAAGCCTTATAGAAGACGTCTTTTGTATATAGATAAGGAAAGCCACAAACAAATATAAAGTCTAAAGTTCAATCTTTGGGAATACCTATTATCATCACAAATTTTTATTCAGTTAGAAACTAACACGATGTTTCTATGCTCAAAAGGCACTGATCAAACACCTTGGAGCAATTGCTTTTTTACACGATACTGAATAAAAATAATCCACCTGGGTATAAAGATAGGCATAATTGTCCTGATAAATGAATACTCTGAATTTAAAATATCAACATAAAATAAAGCAAAGTCCTTAGCACTAAAATATCAATTTTAATGAAAACAAAGTAAATATGTATTTAGGAATTGGATTTAAATTTGTTTCAGCAGTTACTCATTCCAGATGTTTACATTTATTACTTGTTTTTTAATAAGTACAGATTTGGAATTAACTGAGCAATTTGTTCCTTTCATTTTGTTCTATATTTATGGCTATGTGTGCCAAACTTGCCTTCCTAGAATACTATGTAATTCTTTGATTCCTCAAGAAAATATCCACCAGATGGTACAAGCACACACGCATAAAGCACAGATGTCAATATTTTCAAAACTTAATTTCTAATGAGTGGGGATGAAGGCAAACATGCATTACATTATGGCTAGCATTCAACATTACTCAAAATTTTGGGAGAGAAGTTGAGAATGTTCTCTACTATTAGACTCTTTGTCCACTTAAAATAATAAAATCTCAATAAAATAGAAACAGGTCAAATATTTTTGCCTGAAATGCATTAAGGATGTATGTAAATCTTGAATTAAGGTACAAAAAAAAATCATAGTACCTTATAATATTAGAATATGATTGAACAGAAACATACGTGGAAAGATTTGGGAGCCTCAATATGAGTCTTCATACGATGCCACTTAAAAAAATAAAAGTTGGAAGAACTTCCAGGGAAGTGGTGAAATAGGAGGCTGCAGTTCTCATTTCTCCTAAAAGAAAAACAGCTAGGGGTCAGGCAGAGACCGTCTGAAGAGGGACATGGAAGCGCTCTTCCCCCAAAACAGCGTGGGGCTGCAAGTTTGAGTGCCGATCACGGCATTGAAAGGCAGGTTTCCATCATTGGGTCATGGCTCTGTCAGTCCATCCTGATAAAGGAAGGCCCCACCGTTCCTTCAGCCCCGCCCAGAGAGGGGTGAAGGCGATGGAAATTCAAAAGCTGGGCCTGAGTAGGGCTGCAGAGAAAAATTGGTTAAAGAGCCCCATCTGCTGGGCAGGCCAGGAAAATACAGCTTTCAGGAGCCGTCGAAAAACCTTTTTCTCCTCTTTCCTGACCCTCTCCCCAGGGCTCTTTGGAAATGATCTGTGGCCCCTTCTTGGATCTCTGACTCCAGAGCCCCAGAACAGTTGTTTCAGACAGTCTCTGCCTGTTACAGAGAGATCTTACCACGCAACAACCAATTAAAAATGGGCAAAAGGCTTGAACAAATATCTTCCCAACGAAGGAAGACAGATGGCTACAAAGCACATGAAAAGGCTCTCAGCATCACTAGCTATTAGGGAAATGCAAATCTAAACCATTGAGATATCATTTCATGCCTACTAGGATGACCGCTATTTAAAAAAACAGAAAACTGAACTTTGCAAATGTGGAGAAATAGGAACACTTATACCCCGCTGGTGGGGATGCAGGATGCTGCAGATACGATGGAAGACAACTTAGCGGTTCCTCAGGAAGCAAAATACAGAACTGCCATGTGATCTGACTATCCCGCTGCTAAGTATATACCCAGAAGAATTGAAAGTATGGACTCAGACATTTGCACACCGATGTTCAGAGTGGTCTTAGTCACAGCTGCCAGAAGTTGGAAACAACCCGAGTGTCCATCAATCGATGAATGGATAAACAAAATGTGGTATATATGTATGATGAAATATTATTCAGCTAGAAGAAGAAATCAAATCCTGATGTCTAGAACAACACGAACGAAACTTGAAGACATTATGTTGAGTGAAATAAGCCAGGCAGAAAGGGTAAATATAGGATGATCTCACGGGTATGAGTTAATTATAATAAGGAAAATCTAGAATACAGGTTAGCAGGGCAGAGGTAGGGGAGCTTATACTTAGTTTGTGCAGAATTTCTGTTTAGGTTGATTGTAAATGTTTGGGAATGGACAGCAGCATACTATTACCTTATTGGGAGTGTAATTAACAGCCCTGAATTTTGTTGGTGAATATGATTGAAAGGGGAAGTTTTGGATCACGTATGTTACAAGATAGAAGCTTAGAAGAAAAACCATGGACTGTATAACATAGCGAACCGTTGTGGACATTGGATTTTGGTGCATAGTACAAACATAAGAATATTCTTTCATAAATTATGACAAACGTATATCACTATTACGAGGTGTTAATAGTAAGGTGGTATATGGGGAAATACACTCAATGTAAACTATAGATGATAGTTGACAGTAATATTTTACTATTCTTTCTGCAATTGTAACAAAGGTAACACAATAATGCAAAGCGTAATGCAAAATAAGGGTGTTTGGGAATGTTGTATATTTTTACATGACTTTTCTATAATCCTACAATCTCTTTAATTAAAATAATAATAATAAAATAAAAATTAATGTGATTATGAATAAAATCAGAAGATGACAGCTTGGTTTTAGTATTTCCTGGTGTGAAAACGCTTGGGGAATTCTGTGAAGTTCTAGGTAAAAGCTCTACATGGAAGAATTGCATGCAGGAATTCATCCAGAAAATAGCTGTTTTATTATATGCAGATATTTATGCTGGGGAGAAGAAGACTTAGAAAACATACGTCACAATCCACAGATATGGAAGAATTTGTGAATTTAATATAGGGCACATTTCCCTTGAACATAAACCAATCCATTAGTGTTGACTCAAATTGGAATGGATTATCTTGGAGAATTGTAAACCTCTACCAGAGGTGCTCTTAGAGATCCAAAACTGTCAAGGGCCTGGCAGGTAAGTGTCCTATCAATGTTTCTGGAATTAAATGAAGATAAGAAAGACATTTTAATTTAAGTGAGCACCTACTATTTTTTTACTCTGGAAAAATGGTAACATAATATTTTTTCAAATAATTTTTTTCTATAGCAAATACTATAATCTTCATTTTACTGATGAGATAGCTGAAGCCTGGAGGCTAATTTGCCAACAGTCACAAAATAAATAAAGACTCAGCATTGCTCCCAAGGTCTTCCTGACTTCAAACCTATACATATGCTTTCTAGATTTTTTTTGCAAGCTGAATATTCTCTGATCTATAGATTAACATAAATAATGTTTGTATGAAGGCTGATAAAAGGCAGGTAGATGAGCAAGTTGCAGAATATTAGATATCTATAAATAAAGAAAACCCTGTCAATCATGGAGCTTTCTTCTGCTGAGGGAACACAAAAAATGAAACAACATTATTAATTGTACTAAATACTTTGATGCAAATATAAAAACAGCATGGCAATGGAGTTTAAGCTGTGCTCTCAGTATATGTGGGGTAGGGGGAGGATGGAATCAGAACATAAGAAAGAGCTCTTGGATAATAAACCTGCAATTTGCAAAATAAATTGAAGTATTGGAAATTAATGGAAACAAACTTTCAGAATGTAAGACGAAGAGACAAAGAAGCAAGAAATACTGAAAGAAAAAGGTACAATCAATATCAAACTACTGAAAATTTTTAAAAATGAGCACGGTAATAAAAACAATGAAGCTCTACATGGTTTCCTGATGGAAACGGCAAAAAGAGGCAATTTTAGTCTTCTCACCAGTACAACTAATTATCAGATGAAAACAAAACAATGTCCTTCAAATTTTGTTGGGGAAATTATTTTCTTGTCCAGAATTCTATACCCAGCAAAATTGCTAATCAAATGTGAAGGCAGAATAAAATCATTTTCAGATATACAAAAATCTCTGAAAAGTTATATTCTACTACCTTTTCTTTTAAGTTACTTAAGAATAACCTTCAGCAAAACAAGGAAACAAACTAGGAAAACAACAATATGGGAGTCAGGCAAGGACAGATCCAACCCAGGAGGGTAGTAAAGGGACATCCTAACTGGTCAGTTAGGCCAAATGTCCAGAGAGCCAGACTGAGGACCACTGCATAATTATCTTAGAGTTACCTTTGAGGGAGAAGGGGGCAAAGAAGTGGTCTCATTAATACGTTTTGAAATTTGGGAAAACTTGAGACTATGAAAAAGGTAATTGGTGTTTAGAAAAACAAAGCAGAACGCATTTGCTATTGAAGGGACCAGGGAATTTGACATTGAGCCTATGGAGTAAAAATGATAAAATATATCTACATGATTTCGTAGTGAATACTATTGATAATTTTTAAATAATTTTGAAGTTTATGTGGTTTTTAGACTCCACTAACTGATCCATTCCGGAGGTTAACCAGACATAATAGAAATTTAAATTTTATCAAAATCCTGATAAAAGTAAGAGTAAATGCATTGCTGACATTGAGGAAGAGGGTAGAAAAGTGGAAGGAGGGGTGGTAGTGATAATTCTCTCATCTTAAGAAGCAAGGAGTGTGGAGACAACCAAACTGATAAGCCAAGCCCTTGATCTTGGGGTTTGCCCCTATAAAACTTATTCCTGCAAAGGATAGACTAAACCTAAGAATCATCCTCCAGAGAACCTTTTTTGTTGCTCAAATGTGGCCTCTCTCTAAGCCAACTCGGCAGGGGAATTCACTGCCTTTCCCCCTACATGGGACATGACTTTCAGTGGTGTAAATCTCCCTGGCAACATGGGACAGAACTCCTGCGATGAGTCAGGGCCTGGCATCAAGGGGTTGAGAAAGCGTTCTTGGCCAAAGGGAGAAGAGACAAATGAGACAAAGTGTCAGTGGCTGAGAGATTTCAAACAGAATCAAGAGGTTATCCTGGAGGTTATTCCTATGCATTATATAGATATCCCTTTTTAGTGTATGGTGTTTTGGAGTGGCTGGAGGAGGTACCTGAAATTGTTGAGCTGTATAAAGATAGATCTTTTACAGTGTGATTGTGCAATTGTGAAAAACTTGTGTCTGATGCTCTTTTTATCCAGGGTAGGGACAGATGAGTAGAAAAAAAAAAGGATAAAAATAAATAAATAATAGGGATAATAAGGGGTAAAATAAATTGGAAATACTAGTGGTATTTCTTGGATCCTAAAAAATGATCATAGGAATGAATACACAGCTACATCATGAGATTGCGAGCCATTGATTGATTGTACACCATGTATGGAATGTATGTATATGAAGACTAGTCAATAAAAATACTTTTTTTAAAAAAAGCAAGGAGTAAGAAGTATTTTCTGTTATTAATATATCAGGAATGGGCAGTTAAATCAATTGTTTAAAGTTGTAGCTGTAACCAGAGGAGCATTTCTAAACAATGATATAACTATTGGAAGGAAAGAGCAGGAGATATGTGGTTGAGTGAAATTCTCCTCCTATCATATCAGGAAGTCAATAAATAATATGTACAATCCACAAATCAAGAAATATCTGTGTAAACTTATGATTCACAAATACACAGATAACTACCAGAAGAATTCAAAACAACAAATGACTTTTGCCCCTGAGTGGAGAAATGGAGAAAAATAAAGAAGGAAATTCTTATTTTCATCCTAAATTCTTTAGAAATATTTCATTTTTGAAAATATCCCTGTTTTATTTTACTCTTGAATAAACATATTGTAAACAAAAATTAAAGCTATTATTACTAAATAACAATGGAATTTCTGAAATGTGAGATATGTTGAAATTCTTAATTGTTATGAAACTTCTTTTCTTAATATGTCTAATATATTCTTCCAATAATTTACCTTCAATAATATTTAAAAACATGAACATGATAAAAGATATAGCTATATCCAAATATATATATATATATAAAAGAGTATACCTATATCCAAATATGTAGAAATACTGTTATCTTTTATGAAAAAGGAATTGATTTAGCATTGATAAAAGGAAAGCATTGATGATAATTTTCTAGAATATGTCTCAAAATAAATAACCAATATTTGTCTATTTGTATGTTCTTTCTTATTTTTAAGCAATAGAGATATTTATATAATTACAACACAGATTTTTATTATTATGTTGTGGAAACTTTGATATTAAAATGAGAACCCATCTTGCTCACTAAACTCAATTCAGAACAATTTTAGTAGAAAAAAAATTGGAAGAATTTTGGAAACAACCATCCAAGCACTAATAAAAATCACATGTACCACATATTGCACAAGATCTGAATATAATCTATTCTTTGTTTTAACATCAAATAATTATTCAGTAGTTATAAGTTTTTAACTTACCAGGTATTAGGGATACTTGGTGATAAATCACATAATAAATAGAAAGTAAATGTAATAATTATTTATTTTTTATATATTGCTATTTCTTGATGTCAAACTATGTATTAATCTCTGAATGATTTTAATGGGAATAATTAGTATAAAAGTTAAAAGAATATTATCTTAATCATTCGAGATTGTTTGTAACAATCTGTTACTATTGTTAGCAATCTTTATATTATAGAACACTAGTATCGCACAAACTGGTTTAGCATATTCTTATTACTTAGCTAATAATAACTTTCATGGCCAATGTCACGGGAGCCATGAGTTTGAAAGGAATCCAGGAACTTCTGCATCTCCAAGGGACCAAAGAAAGGAACATGCAGATTCTGACGAGAGATATTTACTTTAAAAAGAAAAAAGAAGATTTTTATTATTTTGTTTTACCTCAAGCAAGTTTTTAGACATTAAAAATATGCTCTAGAATCAGGATAACTTACTTTGAAATTGATTTCAGTTAATTAGCCTCGGAGAACATCATGTAATCGAGACTTCAAGCTGATTTTCTCTACTTTGAATCCCTTGTTTCTTCTTCGATCATTTCCTTTTCTGGTCCTTTTACGCAAAATTTACATTATGCAATCTCTAATAATTTTCTTAATGAGTAACTGCATGCAACCAGTGTTAATCAAGGGTCCTTTATGATTGTTATCCTTTACATTTGTTTTAAAATGTTTAATATAGTCTACTTTTAGTATATAAAAGATTATTCGGAGGGGGGTGCAAGGGTAGTTCAGTGGTACAGTTCTCACCCGCCCTGTGGGAGACTTGGGTTCGATTCCTGGCCCATGCTCTATGCCCTCCCCACCCAAATCAACAAATGGTGCTACAATAACGGGACACTCAAATGAGAAAAGAATGAAACATGACCCCCACCAAGCAGCATACAAAAAAAAAGCAGATAATCATACATAATTTCATAATTTGTGTATTTCATAAGTCACACAATCAGCAAGTCGTTAGGGCATAGGGAAAGGAAGTATGATAAGAAACTGGCCTAGACTAACATTTATTAACTGCCTTCTGTGTCTCTTTCATGAAGCTCTCTCAAAGTCCCCATTTTTGGGGTATTATGGCAAAACACAATCCGGAATAATGTCATTTACTCTGAACTATGTCGCCTTTCCTACATAACTACATTCTAATAATCTCCAAAGCAGAAGATCCATGGAAAGAGAAAAATGCCAAGAAATGGAAAAAAAAAAGAAGGAAAGGGAGAGGAAGAAATTATCCTGACGAAGGCAATCTGCTGATTATGGAAGATGGGTCCAAGAAAACAGTCTGAGAGTGACTTTAGTTCCTGAAATCTTTAGAGAATGTCCTTAGAAGTTAACCCCTTGCTTGTTGAGATCTTTTCCATGCCTGGTATTTTGTGACTATAAATTAAAATTAGAATGTGCTGGCATCTTGGTGGGATTAATAACAGCAAAGTGCTATCAAAGCACTGGGTCTAAGAATTTTTTAAAAATTATTATTTAGAACTCTGTAAGAGGTTGAATCATCACTCATGATGGGGCATGCATTTGTGGGCATGCTCTAAAACAACTGATGCATATTGCTGTACCACTGCAGGAGGTGTCACTGAGCTGTTGCTTAGACTATGGTGAATGTGCATACACTCTTCTGCAGAAGGGAAAAGAGAGCAGGCTGCCAGTTCATGTATATTTGAAACATTTTACGTACTGATGCCAATTCATGTATACTTGAAGCATTTTACGTACTGATGGCATTTTATTATACTATTCTTAAGAGTTGTCTTCCACTTGATAATAAAGCTTGCTGTTTTTTGTTTTTTGCATGGGCAGGCACTGGGAATCGAACCTAGGTGTCCAGCATGGCAGGTGAGAACTCTGCCACTGAGCCACCGTGGTCCGCCCTCAGTTGTTTTATTTTTTGAAATCTCCTTGAATGAATTCTAACCTTTTCCACATTTGAAATTCCTCTCAACCTTCTCTGGTTCTCCAAGCCACCCTTGAATTGTGTCCAAAATGTTCATTCGTGAAACCCATTCAACCAGATGATAGATTAGGATTCCATTCAGGGGAGGTATGAGATGGCAATTAACCTCTCCATCAGTTAAGAAAAAAAAAAGTGTTCCTAAAGAGCTTAATTGAATAAGGAAGTTGGAGGCTGTGTGTGTGTTGTTGTTGTTTTTTTTAACCAGGGGAGAGCGCGCACGCAGTCCCCACTACCACAAATTACGCAGTCGAGTTTCCCGCATGTGGGGAAATCGCAGGGGTCAGCACGCCCGTAGTGCAATGGACAAACCTCGCCCTGGGAAAACCACCTTCGTGATCATGGTGTCTCCTCTGCCAGGTAAGTACTGTTTGTTTGTTTTTAACTCAGCTAAGTGATTGAGACCATCAGACAAATCCCTCAACTTTCAGTTGAAAAGTGAAAACAACAACAACAAAAAGACCGAGAACCGATCTGTTCTTTTGTCTCCACAATGTCATGTAACTGCCATGTCTTATTAAAACAAAAACAAACAACCAACATATTACTGATGAGATTATGTTTGATAGAGCAGAAAATTAAGATTCAATAGAACAGTTGGACTTTTTTCAGCCCCAGGCAGATTTTTTTTGTTTGTTTTTTAATTGTAAAAATAGAATAACACCATAAAAATTTAATTATTCGCAATGCCAGATTTCTAACAAGACTATTTCCAATTTTGCCTATTTCTTTCTTTTCTTTGGCAGGAAGTTTTTAGTAGGGACAGAAACATGGCTTAAATCCTTGCTAGCCTGATATGACCAAAGGACTTTGAGAAAAGGAAATCAAGAAAAAAAATAGAGTAAAAGGTTTGCTGTTTCCAGCAGGGCAATCTTCCCAAAAGTAATTCCTTCTGGCCCCAAATCAAAGGAACTAGATAAGCAGTCCCTCCTACTACCCTGAGAAAAGTGCAGAACAGATTGCTTTTGCAATCCACTCAGAAAGGACTCTGGGAATCATGAGACTGGAAATGCGGTCAAGATAAGGTCAGTTATGGATCATTCATTCATTCATTCAAATATTTACTGAAAACCTACTATGTGCTGCTCTTTCTACTATGCACCGAGAAGACAAAAGTTCATAAAACACGGTACAGTGTATGGCCTGGCAAAAGTCCTAGTCTGTTGGAGGATTTTGAAGTATACACAGATAAATAACAGTGCAACATGGCCAGATTGCAGCAGAAGTAGACACAAGAGTATCGTGGAAGCAATGGGAAAGGATTTTGATTATGGAATTTGGAAAATTCTTCAATAACTGGCTCCTGAAGAATGAGTAGAGATTGCCAAGAGGCAGGTGAAATGATTCAGATAAGGAAGGAGCACTCCAGGTTATTCAGTTAGGTTATTTCCTGGGTGGCAATTTGGCAGGACCAGGTTAAAAATCAGAAAGAGACTTAATAACTACCGTATATTGAACACTTCTGATATATTAGGCACTGATTACTGATTTATATGCATTATATTTCATTTTCACACACCTTCTTGAATTTCATATTGTTATACCCATTTTACTAACACAGAAACCAGGCTCAGAGAAAAGTATCTTGCTTGTGGTCACACAGATTCAAATCCGCTTTTACCTGGTATGATTCATGAGGTCAATTCAATTTAATTATGAAGTTTTCAGACTCCCAAAAAAGTCTAAAATCTTCTTTGGGTAGCCAAAGAGAAATCCGACTTTAAGAATGGACAAACAGCTTTTATTACACAGAAAAGAACAACAAAAGAAAACTAAACTGAAAGCTGATGATGCCAAGAGTGGTGAAAGCAAGGGCTTTTGAGAAATTATGGAAATCTGATAAAACATCCCCAAATGCTTGATGTGGGCCCCAAGTGAGCTTTCCATTTGGACTGTGCTGGTTATGTAGAACTTGTTTTTTTTTTTTCACTGTGCCAAGAAACAAGTTATATAATCAGAGGTTACATACCTGTTACTTCAATTCAATATTGATTAAATTTACTGAAAAAAAAGAGACTTAGTGTCTCAATTATAGTTTTAATGAGACATTGCCATCTAGAGGTAATCTTGTGAACTGATCTGACTGTGCCATATCATAATTTAAATTCAGAGCAGGCATTTTGAAATCATACATTAGATTACAGTAAAATAATGACTGTAAGGACATCATTGTACTTAACAAACACAACTGACACTTTCTATACATATTGCTAATAACTCTTTAAATTCACCATTAGAAAAAGGGTTAAGCTGTCTTTAAAATATTCTGATTATACAAACATTAAAAATTTTTTTGAGTTAGTTTTGTTTCTTTCCTAAAATATTCACTCTTTGATGCTTATTGTTTCACCTTAAGATAGTACTCTAGTGCACTATTTAGGCCAATCAAATTTGCATTTGTTGAAAAAAGACAAGTACTTATAGATAATTTTTCAATTATCCAATTACTGACCACGTTTCAAAAATTCTTTCAAGCGGTTATTGGGAGCATATTTTTCTTTCGAAAGATACATATTCTTAACAGTAAGTAACAGGCTAACTTAATCACCATATAAATATATTGAAATAGTTAATATTTCCAATGGGGAAAAAAAAGCAATACAATCCTAATGCTTAGATGAAACTCAAAATGTAGTATTGGGAATGTGCATGTGAGGTAGGCATTGAATTAGGAATAAGCTTTTATTTAGCATCATTTCATAAATCCTCAGTGTTCTTATTAAATATCTGACCACAAAGTGATTTAGTTGATATGCATAGAGTCCTTTCAACCACTAGAAGCATTCCCACCTCAGCTTTGACAGGCCCCCTGGTTCCCACTACCTGACCTTCTACCTCAGTAGTTTTATGGGGATATGCCCTGGAACACTTGACCTAACATCTATCAGGCAAATGGACTCAACTCCTTTGCGACTTGATTGTCAGATTTAACTTTTTGCTCCAAGGCAAGGCCAGCTGTGGCTCCCACTGCTAGTAGGAAGACAAAGACAGTGGGGATGGACTTTGGTTCCTGAGCTACATGAATATGAGAATGGAGTTTTCAGTTTTGAAAACAAAACAAACAACTCTCTCATGGAGAATGATCACTAAACTCTTCACGCTTTCTCCATTATTCCCCACCTCAACCCTCCAAGATTGGAAAACGGAGAGAAGGGTTTCAGTGGGAAGAATGCAGGACACACAAGAAGCCTGAGATTTGAGAGAATAATCTTGAACAGTGATGAATGGAACAAAAAAATCATATACTATATATACCGGATACTGTACTAGAGAGAAGAAGGAGGAGGGGGAAGTAAAGGAAGAAGGGGAGAAAATGTCTGTTGACCAGCAGTTAACAGGGTAACATGGCCTTTGCACCTTCTCTCTACTGGCAAGAATAATCTATGGAAGTAATTTAGGAATCTTTAACTCAAAATAGATCCCGGAAGCTGTTGAGAAACCTGGAAGATTGTATTTCTCCACTACAACTCTACCCAGCAATTTCACACAAATCCTAGATTTATAATGTTCACTGCAAGTCACCGCTTTAAAATTAAGCACTTAATGACAAATAAAAATCAATGTCACCGTATGTAGATTTTTAGTTGTTATTTATTTCTGTGTTTTATTTGTGCCAGATATTTTTACACGTGGGGTCCTATTTTGGATCCAGGAAAGGAAAGCATTTGATGGATTTGTGATTAGTCTTTCTTTTAGACTCAACCTTTACCCCCAATATAAAGTATAGATGTTACAAGGGATGATACAGATGACATAGTTTAATATTCCATAGCATAATTCTGTCAAAGAGAAGAGGAGAGTACTTTGGTTAAAAAAATTCTTCCCAATAGAAAAGAATAAACTGCAGATTAAAATTAATAAGCCAAAGGCTGATAGCCTGGAAACCCTGCAGAGAACACAAAGGAAGGGAATACTTTCTCCTGTAGATAAAGGCTACTGTCAGAGAAATGCAGTTAAGTTTCTATGATCCTATTGTATCCTTACGCAAGTAAGAGAGGTCTCTGTGATTATGGGAAAAGGCTCAGGATTAACTTTAAGGCAGATTGTGAGCTGTTATGAAAAAGAAAAAAATAGTATATACATTTAAATAAACAGTGTAAAGAGTGTTGGAGGAGAAAACTGGGGTCTAGAGAAAATAAATACTTGTGTAAGATCACAAATAAAATTAAGGATATAGGCTATTTTGAGTCTGTTCTTTGTACTTTGCCTTTTTGAGCAGATATATATTTGACTCAAGCATTATGAATATAAGTATTTTAATTTTATATCAACATATTTATGGATAGCTTCTTTTGAACGAAAGTCAGTTTAATTCCTTGATTTGTTTTGTGTTGGAACAAGCAATTTCGGTTTTTTTTCCACTTTTCTTTTGACTGAAATAATTTTCTTTGGGAAATATTCTGCTCTATGGAAATTTTTAAATACACAGTTGATTCATTGATCTATTTTATCCATATAGAATTTTACCAATTATAACTTGTACCATGGAGTGTTTTTTTAGGTCATATATTTTCATAGGGTCATATTTTTTAATATGAAGAATTTCACAAGGTTTTGATTCTATTTTCATTATTTCTGGCAACAAATGTTACCATGTGGATTTTATGTGATCTCTGCCTTATTTTATTTTATTTTTTCTGGGGGGGGGTACATGGTCTGGGAATCGAACCTGGGTCTCCCACATGGGAGGCAGGCATTCTCTGTCTTATTTTGATTGTCTTTATTAGTAACATTTTCTAAGAATTAAGTAAAAGAGTAATATTTTTGATTTACGTCTTCTCTAGTCCATTAGTCCATTAGTCCATAATCGTTAGAGTGTCACCTTAGTTACATACTCACTCTTGACATTGTAAACATAGTAAAGATCTTTGGGTCCAGCCAAAGAAGTGAAAATACTTTGCTTTGCCATGTCATTATTTGGCTAAGAAAGACATTTCTGAGCAAATATAGAATATTTCATAAGGAAGTGTATTAATTTGGGTTAATATGCTTTCTCAATAAGGGTGAGAAATAATTCACTAAGGGTGTTTCAGTTTGGGAGGCTCCTTCCTCTACTTTGCAATTCAGGGACTTGAGTCATTCTAAATTATAGCACCACTAACCCTGAGGATCTAGGAGTCCTTTGTTCCTGAGAAGCCCAGTCTGAAAGAGACCCACATCACTTCTACTCTCATTCTATTTGTGGATAGTGCTACATGGCTGCAGCTGGGTGCAAAGGTGGGGTGAAACCAAGGGCTCCAAGCAGCAACTCCGCACTCTGGAGGGAAAGCACAAATCTTTAGAACACAACTAGCATCTTTGGGACAACAGAAAATCTATATTACTACACATATATTAGCGCCATGGATAAGTAGTTTTTCAATGTTTCCATTATGATCTGAAAATGGTTCCCTTAAAAGTAACTCTTAAATTGAGTTGAAGCCATGGGATCAAATATTTTTTCTTCTTAAATGTTTAGGAAATATAATGTTTTTTGCTTATCAACATAGTATGGGAATTCTTAGGCAATGCAACCCATCATTTACTGATACATCATGTTTATGTCCTGAAATACACATGAAACAAATAGGGTTAAGTCACTATTCAGCTTAAAACACTGTAGGCATCCCATCACAGAATCAAACCCAAGCTGCTGCTCAGGGTCCCCACGTCCTACATGGTTTAACCCTTGCCTACATTTCTGACTCTCTGTACTTCTGTCACACTAGCTTTCTTTTCTGCCTTCAGTCAGTTCAAGAGAATTATGGTCTCAGGACCTGTAACCTCAACTCATTCTTGGAATACTCTTCCCCTAGACCTTAGCATGGATTTCCTTTATTCATCATTTAGGTCTTAGCTCAAAGCCTTCTCCTCTACCCTTGTTAAAACCACACACTAGGGTAGGCCACGGTGGCTCAGTGGCAGAGTTCTCACCTGCCATGCCAGAGACCCAGGTTCGATTCCCGGTGCCTGCCCATGTAAGAAAAACAAAACAAAAAAACCATGCTACCTCACTGGCCCCCAAAGGAACTTACCTTCTCTCTAGTAACTTATTGTCTGATTCCCATTAAGGCAGAATTTTCTATTCTCATCACTCTGTTCAGGTCACTGCTCTGTCTTAAAAACCTGGAATACAAGGCCTGACAGACAATAGGAGAATAGTTGCTCAATAAATATTTGACTAAATATGATAAAGATTTTCCTAATCTAAAGATGATGTAGATTTTTCCTTGATCTACTGCTCAAAAAAAAGTTTTGGGTTAAAAAGGCTTAAACTCATCATTATACAATTTTTATTTCAGAGATTAAAGAAAAATCAGTATGAAATTGAGGCAAGTTATACATGTGTTAACATTCAAGGGAGAGAGAGAGAGAGTGTGTGTATACAGAAGGGTGCATCTTTTTAAAAGCCCATCGTGCCCAGTCTTTATGTACATTTTCTAGTTTAATAATCAAAGCACTACTTGCTAAATGTATAATGATGGTCATTTTACAGAGGAGGAAATTCTGACTCATTTAATTGAGTTTTCCATTTATTCAGGGACTCCAAACCAAAGCAGGTCTTTTGGCTCAAGAGCCTCTGCTTCTTCTACTTAGGCATTTCCTTATTCAACAACCTCCACATTTGGTAAGACCTTTTCACATTAGCATTATTTCCATGAAAACCAGTCAATTAAAGCTTGTGGTAAAATAAACTGTTTTGCCGCTTAAACATGTATCAAATCACCAATTCATGAAAATATCAAACTATCACAATTTATGGGAAATATGGAATAATAGTGTGAGATTTTTCCAGTCCCACTTTGAAAATTTAGACCTTACCTTTCAGAATAATCTAAATTTTACAGGTTAACATTAAGAAACAGTACGATCTTGGGCTAATTTTTATAATAGGGGACACCCCTGCCTTCTCTAAAAGGTTTTATGAAAGTGCACTAAGGAATTGGCTTTTTATGCAATGCTTACCTTTGAGATACGTAGATACACAAAATGCAATAACATTCCATTGAAGAAGGAGAAAACAACTGCAGTTTTGGAGAGCTAGTCATAACTAAAGCATTCAGAATCCCCTCATATTTCAGGGCAGGAAAAATCTACTATACTATGCGTCAAAATTATTCACTATTTTTCTGGTTTAATTTATGGTAAAATAAGGCAGACATGTTTTAACTCTGTGCTTTATCTACTGTTCAGAAACACTGGCATGCAAACAGATAGCTTTAGGAAGATTTGGATAAAAAAGAGAATGACTATTGGGATGGAGATCTTGTCCTTATGGCTTTTTTTTTTTTTTGCCTGTTCCAGATTATTTAATTACAAAGTGACTTTTTTTTATTTATTAAAGCAAGCTTAAAGAATTTTGTAAAATCTGACCAAAAGAATTTCTAGGAAGATCATTTAAATGAACTTTTCTGAAAATATCAGGAACTATGAAAAACACACTGAATATTTGGCCATAGGGAAGTAAAATACAAATAACATATGAAAATCATGTTTAATCCTTGAGAAACATGTTTTAAAATATACCAAGTTGAACACTCTTCCTTCTCTAGAGCAAAACAAGTTAACTAAATCACAAAACTGGAGGCTTTTTCTTTTAACTGATAATTGTTAAACTGAAAAACTAAAAGGAAAAAATAGCACTCAATTCTCACCCTGGAATCTTATCATCCATAAAATAACATGTTCAAATGTCCGTGAAAATAAACAGCGTATATACCTGAAAACAAATCTTTCAACGAATGAGTTCAGATCCCAACAGAACCACCTGGTATTGTATATTGCTGGGGAGAATAGTTTGTGTCACATCCAGGTTTTACCAAGTAAAAATAAATACAAAAGAGATTTAAAAACAATCTATAAAATATATTTGTTTAGAGAGCAGTTTTCACTGGACTCAGTTCCAGAGTTGTGTATTTTGTAGGCATATAGCAACTTTTATAAGAATCTCTGTCTTGCACTATTAAAACACGTTTGTAACGTTTTAAAATAAAACTTAGACCATAGAAGCACTCATAAACTTATGATGTTTTGTCCTTCTTAGCTAAACCGTGACAGCATGGAATTCGTGAATTTTTCTTTCACTTCAGAAAGGAGGTAGTGCTTCGGCTGATTTTAAACAGCCTGTTTTCCAGCCCGTATTTCCTGGCATGCTGCAGTGGCGCCATCTGCTGGATCTTTAGGAGGTTGCTACTAAAGGCTTAAAATGAAAGGCGTGTATCACTAGAGAAGATAAATAAAGATAATTAAATATGATTTAAATCTTCTGCGCTATAAATAGCCATAGATGTTGTTTAAAATAATGATTCCTTCAACTTATATATTACAATCTATCCATGCAACAAAATACTGTGTAATACATAAAAACAATGAAATAGCTCTGAAATCAAAGTGGCTCCGAGATTTATACCAGAAAGTCTCAGAATCAAGGTACACAAAAGTCCCAATTATTGTAGTGTCATTTTCATGAGCACATAAAAAGTATGTTATGTTAATGTGTGTGTTTACATAATTTGATTGAAATATACTATACATATTGACATCTTAACATGTAGCAGTGTTTACTTTGGAGAAAAGGCTTAGTGGAGTGAGGGTTGATCGTTTTTTTTTCTATTTTCCATGTCTATAGTGTTTGAACTACTAATCTCACATATATTATTTTTTTAATTTATTTTATTATTTTATTTAATATGTCTACTGAGGCTATCTAGCCAGGGAGTATTTAGAGCAATTTACTTTACCTTTACATTTGCTTATGTTTAAAATTATATTAATAAATGCATTTTCTTAAATGAAATTTTATTGTGATATAGTCATACTTTACAATCCATCCAAAGTATACAATTACATGGCTCACAGTGTTCTCACATAGTTGTGCATTAGTTGCTGAAATCAATTCTAGAACATTTTCATTACTCAAAAAATATATATAAATGAAAACACAAAACATCTCAACCTTTTGTTGGCCTCTAGTATTGGTGTGGTACATATTTTACTGCTGATGAAAGATTATTAAGATATTACTGTTAATTATAGTCCATAGTTTGCAGTAGGTATGTTGTTTCCCGTATACTATTCTATTATGTTATTATGTTTGTGTATGTTTAAAATTAGTTATTAAATACATTTTAAAATGCTTTTGTAATGTCTTTCTTTATGCCCCTATAGCATTGTGTCTGTATTTGTGGTATAGCACTTAATAATAATTTGGTTTTAGAATAGTTACTACAATGATACACCCTAGGTTTTCCAGAACGACAGTGACCTCAAGTATTTTGGCCTTTTGTCCACAATAATTATGCATATGCATTTTATGAAAGTGGTTATGAAGCTTGCAGAGCATGCCCAGCACATAAGAAGTGCACGATAATTAGTAGTTATTAAGATTGTGCATGAGTGTGTATGTGTGTACGTCTGTGGTGTACCTGCTTCCCTCACTCATCTGAAAGTTCTCTGAAGGCTGGGAACTCTCAAAACACTCTGAACACAGCTTATTTATCCTCAGATCCTCAGAAGCTAATAGAGTGCCTTAAATGCATTAGGTAATGTTCTAGTTTGCAAGCTTCCAGAATGCAATATACCAGAAATTGAATGGCTTTTTAAAAAGGGGAATTTAATAAGTTGCTAATTTACAGTTCTAAGGCTGAGAAAATGTCCCAATTAAAGCAAGTCTATAAAAAAAAGTCTAAATTAAAGCACTAATAAAAAAGGCACTTGAGAAAGGCCAATGATGTAGGGTTTCTTTCTCAACTGGAAAGGCACATGGCGAACATGGTGACGTCTGCTGGTTTTCTCTCCAGCCTTCCTGCTTCATGAAACTCCCCTGGGGATGTATTCCTTCTTTATCTCCAAAGGTCTCTGGCTGCGTGGGCTCTGATTCTCGAGGCTCTGCCATGGCTTCTCTCCTCTTATGGCTGTGTTGCTCTCATCAAATGGAGGCTCTTGCCAAAATGTTACCTCTTTTAAAGGATTCCAGTAAACTAATCAAGCCCCACCTGGATGGTTTCACATCTCCCTCTAATCCAATACCCACAATTGGGTCACTCACATCTCCCTGGAGATAATCTAATCAAGTTTCCAACCTATAGTGCTGGATAGGGATTAAAAGACTGCTCCCACAAGATTGGATTAGGATTAAGCAGCGACTTTTCTGGGTCCATAATTCTTTCAAACCAGCAGAGGTAGTAATAACAACTCTTTTTTAACTTCCTGAGCATCAAGAGAGACTGGAAGGTGAAGGCAACTCTTTTAAAAAAGCTGGCAGATATGTACCTAGTTTTAAAAGGCATGCATCTCCCACAGTACGGCAGACTGGCTGACTAGAGAAGCTCTTACACTAAGGTGCTGCCAAAGGTTTGAATAAAATGCCAAATCCATTGAACACTTTTGAGATATACAGTTTGATCAATAAGTATCAAACAAAAGCCTTTCGAAACTGAGCCCACATCTCTATAATTGGAATTACGTACTTTCTTATACACGCTGGTGAAATGAAACAAAAAGCATTCTTCAGTCTGCAGTTTACTTCTTTGTTTTTCATATTGTCATCACATGAAGGCTGGTCTATCCAGGCTGTGAGTAAGAATCATAGACAGCTGGCGTTTCTGCAAATCCATTGCAAGTATAGGGATGCTGTGGCTCTCAAGGCCACCGCCCTGTGCCCTTGGCCCTGGCTTTGCTCATGGACCCGATCTCCCTGAAGTGGTGAATTTAAAAATGTGGTCTGGAGACTACCTGGATCAAAACCATAAAATGCTGAGAACCTCATAAAAACGCACTATTTGTGCTCTACAGGCCTACATAGGTCTGCATGCTGAGGGCTTAGGCCCAGAAATCTTCATTTTAATTAGGTCTCTTTCTGATTTTTATCAGAATAAGATTTAGGATCTCCTGATTTGGAGGATAAGAATTTTATGCTGTACCTTCAATCTCTTTCCTCTATGGTCCCTTGGAAAGGAATCTAAGTATCGCCAGGCAGGAACAGTTATGAGTTCCTACATGGAGCTTCTCAGGGTCCTGTGATTTTCATGTTTAAAATCATTAGGTGTTTTAGGAACAGCAGCTCTAAATCCGTCTCTCTTTTTCTGCTATGGCACGTGAGTATTACTCACATTCTAAGATAAAAGCTGCAAAAATATTGTGCTTATATATGGTACCATACCAATGCACTTGAAAATAAAAAAAAAATCAGGATAAGATAGAATGATCGTGAAGATCTCATGAAGCAGGGCCTCAACTGGATATATCATCTTAATTCCTAAGTGCATTTCTAGTTACACCAAACATAATAAAGTTTTAATGAGGATATTTCTTTCTTTTACTTGCAGGACTTTTTTCCCTGTTTCATGGAATAGAGTTGACAAAGTCTGTGCTTTATTTTCTCATGACATTTTTCATGTCCCTTCGTCCCAAGTTAATCTGATTTCTCAGGGTGTCTGCAAAAAGGAAAGGGGAGGTTTGACAAAACTTTCTGAAAGTACAAGTCCTTGTGTTTGTAGTGATGTGGGAATGGAGTGAGTCTGTTCTGATCACCATATTAGATACTAGGAAGTAGAGGTGAATAAACCAGAGCTGACCTTAGAGGATAACTAGTTACATGGTTACAGCTCAAACTGGCTGAATGATTTGCATTCAGACCCAAAGTTAATGCACATACAACCCCATTCTGCTTACTGATGATGGTCAAGGTAATAATATTTACACTATTGAAAGTGTAAAAAAAAATTCCCACAAACTAAAATAACTTATGTCAGAAGATTTTTAGATAGACAAACAATATCTGAGATGCATCCTCAAGATAGATAACATTCTTTTCATCTTATAGATAAGAGATAGAGGCATTAAAAAACTTTCCCAAGATCACACAATCTTTTACGATGAGTTACTTCCTATGGCAAAGAGATGAAAGGATATAAAGAAGACGTGAGTTAGTACATCAGTTACTTATCATAATCATGATTATTTTGTTTGCTCCAATAGAAACACATATTTACCAAATTAGTTTAGATTATTCATTTGTAAATTATAATTTTACCCTTGGATTGAAACCATTACTACCACCAGATTAATCATCTAAAAATGCTATTCATTTTTTTCAGAAGTCTTTGTGAACTACCTGTCACCTGGGTGTGAGTGGATAATTTATGAAGTTATTAGGGAGGTAAGGGCAAGATGGTGGCCTAGGAAGGTGTGGAACTTAGTTAGTCCTCCAGGACAGCTAGTAAATAGTCAGGAACTGTCTGGAACAGCTGTTTGGGGGACTTAGGTGACAGGACACACATCGTACACCAATCTGAAATGGGTGGAGTGTCCGAGATCCTGCACAGAAATGTAAGGCTCCCAAGCCCTGGCAGCTGGTGCCCCCCCCACTGGTATGGCAGGATGTCTTGGAGCTGCTTCCCCAAGAGAAAAAGAAGCCCTCTACATTTGGAGCAAGGTAGGTAGCTAAACCAATCTCTAACTGTGGAATTAGTTAACAAATTCAGACTGCGGTAGCTCATCAGATAGAACTGTCCATGTTCTCAGGTTTCAGCACTGCCCAGGCAAGGGTGGAATTCAGGTGTGACTGAGAGATAAAATAACTAGTCAGGTGAAGAAGATAATTCCCTAAAGGGCATATCTTTAAATAGTCTCTTCTGGGAGCAAGGGAAGATAGCTCAGCTAAGCTCCAATTGTGGTTTTAATCCCACAGAGCAGGGGCAGAGCTGACAACAAGAACTAAGATGAAAATAAAATAAAAGAGAATAAAGACAGAGGATTTTGGAATCAGCTAAGCTCACGGTACTGGAAAGAGGGGCACATAGAGCCAGGTACCAACTCATGTAGCATTTGACTGATGTGCCTTGGGGGCTCTGAAATGGCTCTGAAAAGGGATTTCTTTTTTTCCCCTTCTTTAAAAAACGAAGTACTCATTAGAGAAAGACTCAGGCATTTTCTGTTGTCAGCAGGATCCAGGCAAGGGATGAGTTAAGATAGGTCTGAGAGACAAAGTCATGGGTCAAGGAGGGGAGGTAATTCCCTAAAAGGTGCATCTTCTCCAAGTATTGGGAGACTGAGGTCCAGTTTAAAGGGTGGATCTTCTTCAGGCAACTCAGGCCCCAGGTGCTGGAAAAGAGAGGAGACCTAAACCTGCCTTCTATCTCAGCATATGTTTCAACCACATGTCTGGCAGGGAGGGTCTCTTTCGGCTCAGAATTAGAGGCACTACACCTCTCTATGCTGGGCTGATGTGCTGTGGGCTGATAAGTGCCACCTGCTGGGCAAGATAGGAAAAGCACAGAGTCAAGAGGCTTCATAGGAAAGTCTGACAACTTGCTGGGTCTCACCCTCAGGAAAACTTGATACTGATTACACCCTCCTCCTGAGACTTGGGCCTGTCTGACTGGGGAAAATCAGGTTGGTTTCTATCATATCTGGGGAGACCCTCCTCAAAAATGAGAAAGGTTCCATATAGGCAGGGCAAGAACCAGAAAAACAATTCTGATCAGTTAAACAGAAGCTATGCCAGAGGTCTAGAATAAGTTGAACTTAACACCAAAGAACAGACAGAGAACAAAACCAACAGACAAGAAAATCCTAGATAAACGAGTGAAAACCACCTCCAGAATAGATGAAACAAGGAAATCAGAGGCTTAGATGCCCACAAAAAATTATGTCATCCAGGAAAAAAGGAAGATATGGCCCAGTCAAAGAAATAAACTAGCATTTCACAAGAGATACAGGAGTTGAGACAACTATTAAGGATGTTCAAGCACATGCAAAATCAAATCAATGAGTTAAGGAAAGCTGTGGCAAAAGAGATGAAGGATATAAAGAAGACATTGGGTGAACATAAAGAAGAACTCAAAAGCTTGAAAAAAACAAATGGCAGAACTTATGGGAATGAAAAACACAAAAGAAGGGATAAAGCACAATGGAGACTTACGACAGTAAATTTGAAGAGGCTAAAGAAAAGATTAGTGGATTAGAGGACAGACATCTGAAATCCTACATACAAAAGAGCAGAGAGGAAAAAGAATGGAAAAATAGGAGCAGCATCTCAGGGAATTGAATGACAACATGAAGTGCATGAATATACATATTATTAGTGTTTCAAAAGGAGAAGAGAAAGGAAAGAGGGCAGAAAGAATAATGGAGGAAATATTCACTGAAAATCTCCCATCTTTTATGACAGACATAAAATTACAGATCCATGAAGCATAGCATACCCCAAAGGAGAATAGATCCAAATACACCTACTCCAAAGCACTTACTAATAAGATTGCCAAATGTCAGAGACCAAGAGAGAATCTTGAAAGCAGCAAGAAAAAAGCAATCCATTACATACAAGAGAATCTCAATACGACTCTGGGTGGATTTCTCAGCTGAAACCATGGAGGCAAGAAGGCAGTGGTGTAATATATTTAAGATACTGAAAGAGAAAAACTGCCAACCAAGATCCAACAGTGCAAGGCCAGGCTCATCCCTGAGAGTCATGTCCCATATTTCCAGGGAAACTTTCGCCCCTGAATGTCATGTCCCACATAGGGGAGAAGATAATGTTTTTCCTTTCAGAATTGGGCTGAGACAGAAAGAGAGAGAGAGAGAGAGAGAGAGAGAGAGAGAGAGAGGGAGGGAGGGAGGGAGGGAGGGAGGGAGGGAGGGAGGGAGAGAGAGAGAGAGAGAAAGAGAGGTCAGATCTGAGCAACAAAGGAGGTTTTCTGGAAGTAACTCTTAGGCATAACTATAAGTAGGGTTATAGTTCTTGGGTTCTCCACTACAGAAGTAAGCTTCACAAAATCAAGCCTCAAGATCAAGGACTTGGCTTATTGACTGTGAGTCCCTAATATTTGAGACAGTATCAGGGCTTTCTGCCATGGTTAACTTTAATAGTTCCACTTTTTTAGTCCTGTCCCTCAAAGGACTTTGACAACACATTGCAATTAATTGCTCAACGTACTTTGGGGCTTTTTCTGGGATTACCTTAAACTATACAGAATTACAAGTCCTCACTCCCATTCTGGGCTCCATGTGTTTGAGTTGTTTAAATGAGCAATCCAGCAGATTAAGTTAGATTCTTTGCTACTGAAAGTTTATGTTTGGACAAGATAAGCCTCTCTTCCTTTGGTCCCATTCTGTAGGTGAAGTTCTAAATACAGACAATGTCATCCTTACCAGTGTATTCTGGTTCACCTTAGACCTGAACAAATTGGCTAGTTTTTATCTCTAATTGAAGGCTGATTTCTTTTTTGTGTGGTTAACAGTTTTTGTATGTAGCAATGATGATTTTTAAAGCTAGAGAACTCCAACTCTGAGTCTTAGGTGTCACACAGGTAGCCAAAGTTCCAGGGAGTTACCAGGATATATATAAATAATCTCAAAATCTAGAAATAATGCTAACAGCTCTGGACTAAGTGGATGCTATAGGAGCTTACAATCTACACCTGGTTTTCTTATAGGTATTTTCTAAAAGATACCATGCAATATTTGTTCCCTTGTTCCTGGCTTATTTTGTACCACATAATGTCCTCAAGATTCATTCACCTCATTGCATGCTTCACAACTTTGTTCCTTTCTGTAGCCACACAGTATTCCATATATGTATACACCACAGTTCACCGTTCTACTTCTCAATGTATCCTTCAGTCACCTCCATCTATTTGGCATTATGCATAATATCCAAAGACAACAATCCATGTCTTACATTAACCTCACTTAGTTGTACAATCATCATCGTTCTCAATTTTAGACAATTTTCATTGCTCCAAAGAGAAAAATAACCGATAAATACATCCTCACCAATTAGAAAGTCCAAATCTCCCCTTAACTCTTGTCCTCCCCTACCCCTGCAATTATTTACCCCTGGTATTGCTATGGAATTGTTGATGTCTTCCTGTTAAGTATAGACCATAGCATGCAATAGTAGTTTTCACCTTATATACCTCTGTTATTGGCTGTTTGTACAAGATTCATACTTTTGAAGTAGTTCATGCATGAACTGATTTATATTTGTAGTGCTAATTGGTGGGATACATAGCTCTATACAACCCCATTCAATCATGTTTACCTTCAATATGGAAATATTACTTATAAACCCACTAATGAACTGCTTTCACTTCTATTCATTGCCTTACATTTATATTCAACCTCGTTAGCTACCAGTTCACCAATCTCTAGCTTCTGTGTATCTCTAGGTCCTCTAGATTCTATATAATAAGCCTCTGAATTTACCTTTACCAAGGTCATAATAGTGATATCATACAGTATCTATCTTTTTGTGTCTAGTTTATTTCATTCAGCATTATGCCCACCAGGTTCATCCATGCTGTCATATGCTTCAGAGCCTCATTTTGTCTTACTGCTTCATAATGTTCCATATTGTGTATATATGCACAATATCCAAAAATGGGTATATATACATACCACATTTTGTTTATCCACTTGTCTGTTGATGGACACTTGTCTTTTGATAATTGTCAATAATGCTACTATGAACAGTGGTGTGCAAATGTCTGTTTGTGTCACTGCTTACATCTCATCTGGGTGTATAGTAAGCAGTTGTATTGCCAGGTCATGGGGCAACTCAATAGTTAGTTTTCTAAGGACACACCAAAGTATCTTCTATGGTGGCTGTACTGTCCCACCAGCAGTGCATAAGTGTTCTCTACATCCTCTCCAAAATTTGTAGTTTCCTGTTTGTTTAACAGCAGCCATTCTCATAGTTGTGAGATGATCTCTTATTGCAGTCTTGATCTGCATTTCCCTTATAGCTAATAAAGATAAACATCTCTTCATGTGTTTTTTAATCACCTGCATTTGCTCTTTGGAGAAATGTCCATTCATATCCTTAGCCAATTTTAAAATTAGGTTTTTTATCCTTTCATTATTGAGCTGTATGATTTTGTTATGAATACAGGATATAAGATGTTTATCCGTTATGTGATTTTCAAATATTCTCATCCATTGAGTTGGCTACCTCTTCACCTTTTTGACAAAGTCTTTTCAGGTGCAGAAGCATTAAATTTTGAAGAGTTCCCATTTATCTATTCTTTCTTTCATTGCTTGTGCTTTGGGTGTAAATATGAGGAAGCTACCTCCTATTACTAGGTCTTGTTTTCCCATATTTTCTTCTAAGGACTTTATGGTACTGGCTCTTACATTTAGGCCTCTGATCCACTCTGAGTTAATTTTTGTATAGGATATAAGATAAGGGTCTTCCTTCATTCTTTTGGCTATTGATATCCAGTTCACCCACACCCACTTGTTGAAAAGAATATTCTATCTCAGTTCAGTGGTTTTGGAGGCCTTGTTGAAAATCGATTGACCACAGACATGATGGTCTATCTCTGAATTCTCAATTTGATTACTACTTCTATCTTTGTGCCAGTACCATGCTGTTCTGGCTGTGTGGTTTTGTAATAAGCTTTAAAATCAGGAAATGTTAGTCCTCCCTTCTTTCCTCTTTTTTAGGATATTTTTAGCTATTCAAGGTCTTTTCCCATTCCAAATGAATTTGATAACTAGCTTTTCCAAGTCTTCAAAGTATGTCATTGGAATGTTGATTGATATTGCATTGAATCTGTAAATCAATTTGGGTAGAATTGACATCTTAACTACATTTAACCTTCCTATTCATGAGCAAGGAATGTCTTCCCACTTATTTAGATTTTCTTTCATTTCTTTGAGCAATGTTTTGTAGTTTTCTGTGTACAGGTCCTTTACATCCTTGGTTGTTTATTCCTAGATACTTGATTCCTTTAGTTGTTATTTTGAATGTAATTTTTCCTTGTCTCCTTAGTTAGGTCATTGCTTGTGTATAGAAACATTACTGATCTTGGCCTATTAATTTTGTATCCCACCAGCTTGTTGATTTTATTTATTAGCTCAAGTAGCTTTGTCATGGATTTCTCAGGATTTTCCAAGTATAGTATCATGTCATCTGCAAATTATGAAAGTTTTACTTCTTCTTTCTTGATTTGGATGCCTTTTATTTATTTTACCTACTTGATTGCTCTAGCTAGAACTTCTAGCACAATGTTGTATAACAGTAGTGATAGAAGGCATCCTTGCCTTGTTCTTGATGTTAGGGGAAAGACTTTTAGTCTCTCACCATTGAGTACAATACTGGCTCTGGGATTTTTATATATGACTTTTATCATATCAAGGAAGTTTCTTTCAATTTATACATTTGAAATGTTTTTATCAGAAAAAGATGCTGAATTTCATTGAATGCTTTTTTCAGCATCAATTGAGGTAATGATGTGATTTTTTCCCTTTCAATATGTTAATGTGTTGTATTACATTGGTCGATTTTTTTTTGTTGTTGAACCATCCTTGCATTCCTGGCATAAATCCCACTTGGTAATGGTGTATAATTCTTTTAATGTGCCATTGGATTCAATTTGTTTGTATTTTGTTGAGAATTTTTGCATCTGTATTCATTAGGCAGATTAGCCTTTAGTCTTCCTTTCTTGCAGCATCTTTATCCTGTTTCAGTATTAGAATGATGTTAGCTTCATAAAATTAGTTAGGTAGTGTTCCTTTCCCTTAATTTTCTTTGGAAGAGTTTGAGCAAGATTGGTGTTAGTTCTTTTTGGAATGTTGATAAAATTCCCCTGTGAAACCATCTGACCCTGGGCTTTTCTTTGTAGGAAGACTTTTGATGACTGATTGAATCTCCTTTTGTATGATTGGTTTGTTGAGATCTTCAATTTTCTTCTTAAATCTGGGTTGGTTGTTCATGTGTTTCTAGGAATTTTTCCAGTTCATCTAAGTTGTTTAGTTTGTTCATATATTCTTTTATGATTAAAAACTCACTTCAGGGTCTGTGGTAATGAACTCCTTCACATTTCTGATTTTGTTTATTTGCATCCTCTCTCTTTATTTCTTTGTCAGCCTAGCTAAGGGCCCATTGATTTTATTGATTTTCTCCAAAGAAACAACTTTTCATTTTATTGATTCTTTCTGTTGTTTTTTTTTTCTCCTATTCATTTATTTCTGCTTTAATCTTTATTATTTCTCTTCTTCCATTTGCTTTGGGATTAGTTTGTTGCTCCTTCTCTAGTTTCTCCAGGTGAATGGTTAAATCTTCAATTTTTCTCTTTCTTCTTTTTTAATATAGGCATTTAGGGCAATAAATTTTCCTCTAAGCACTGCCTTTGCTGCATCCCATAAATTCTGATATGTTGTATTCTCATTTTCATTCATCTCCAAATATTTACCAATTTCTCTAGCAATTTCTTTTTTAACCAACTGTTCTAGTTTGTGAGCTGCTGAAATGTGTTATACCAGAAACAGAATGGTTTTTAAAAAGAGAAATTTATTAAGTTGCTAGTTTATAGTTCTAAGGCCATGAAAATGTCCAATATTAAAGCAAGGCTGTAGAAACCTAAGGCATCCAGAGTAAGATAATTTGATTCCAGAAGCTGATGACGTTCAGTGTTTCTCTCTCAAATGGAAAGGCACATGGCAAACATGGCAACATCTGCCAGTTTTCTCTCTAGGCTTCTTGCTTCATGAAGCTCCCCTGGGGGCATTTTCCTTCTTCATCTCCAAGGGTCTCTGGCTGCTTGGGCTCCAAAGTTTTTTCCCAAAATGGTTCCCTCTTAATGGGCTCCAGTAAGCAACCTCACCTTGAATGAGTGGGGACTCATCTCATGGAAGCTGCTAAACCAAAAGTAACCACCCACACTTGGGTGGGTCACATTTCCATGGGCATAATAAAAAAGCTCCCACCCAGCAATGTTGAATGAGGATTAGAAACTTGGCTATTCTGGAGTACACAGCAGATTCCAATGGGCACATTCCACCCTTTAGACTCCCAAAGGACACGTTCTTTCCAAATGTAAGATCCATTCATTCCATAATAATATCAGAAAGCCTTAAACCATTTCAGTGACAATACAAATACAGTACAAGATCAGAAACAGAAATCTCATCAAAGTCAGCTATTGGCATGGTCTGTTTCGAGGCAACATTCTCCTCTGGCTCTGAACTGTAAAACGCAGAACAAGTTATTTGCTGCCAACATACAAAGAGGAGACAGTCACAGGATAAATACCCCCAATTCCAAGAGAGAAATCAGAAGGAATACAGGGGTCACAGGACCAAAGAATTTTCGAAAACCTGTAGGGCAAACTCCATTAGATTTCAAGGTCTGAGAGTCATTTATCTTTGGTGCTTTAAAACGTGGTAGTCCCACCCTTTCCAAGGGCTTATACAGCAGCCCACTTCTCTCCATATGCAACTTTGGAGGACATTGGGGAGACTTTTTTCTTGGCATCATCCTCTCCAGGAATTAGGGCCACATCCAGGCTCTCTGCCATTTCTGGGGCACACACTCAACCCCACTATGTGGTGGTAACCGAGCTCTCCTCAATCCTCAAGGAATGTGCTCCACCCTCTCCAAGGCCTGAAATGCCACAACTCTTCTACTGCGATGAGGTAGAAGGACCATCCTCTGCCTTTGGAGCAAACTCACCCTCTCCAAGTGCTTGGTGGGCCCACTCTCCTGGCCCCACATTTCTTGACTTCAGACCCCAGCATTCATGGTTCTGCCTCCGAAGGTATTTTATCTTCACATTGTCCCTTTTCTGAGTTTTTTAGTCCAAACTGGCAATGATTTTGTTAAAACAGGTCCCACAGCACTCTTGTTGGCTTTCTATGTAGTAAGCAAGGATGATGCCCATTAGACAGAAGGAATTTCCACAAGTCCCTTCTGGATAACTCTATCTCCAATCCTGGCTTTTTTCTGAGCTGGCTGACTGGTCCACATTCGGTTAAATCCTCATGTCGGGCACCATTCTCTGGGGTTTCCCTTCCTGGAAGACCAAAATTTTCTAGAACATAAGTTTCTGGTTTCTTTGTACCCAAGAGTTCAGTTCTCAGTTTATCTCTTTCCTGTTGCAATTTCACTGTAAGCTGCAATGAGAAACCAGGCTGCACCTTCTACATTTAATTTGGAAATCTCTTCTGCTAAATATCCAAGTTCGTGACTTTTAAAATCTGCCTTCCGGCCAAAGATACTAGTTAATTTTGCCAGGTTATCTGCCATTTTAAACAAGGATTGCCTTCCTTCCAGTTTACAATAACAGAGACCTCATTTCTTTCTAGACCTTTGTCAGAGGTATCTTTAGAATCCACATTTCTACCAACAGTCTCTTCAAAGCATTTTAGGCTTTCTCTATCAAGCTCTTCACAACTCCTCCAAAAATCTTCCTTTATCCATTTAAAAAGTCGATCCAACATGTTTGGTATTTGCAAGCTGCAGCACCCCACTAGTCCGATACCCAAATCTGTTCTAGTTTGCTAGCTTCTGGAATACGATGTATCTAGAAACATAATGGCTTCTAAAAAGGAAAATTTATTAACTGGCTAGTTTACAGTTCTAAGGCTGTGAAAATGTCCAATATTAAAGCAAGACTATAGAAATGTTCAATATAAGGCTTCCATGGTAAGATACCTTGGTTAAGGATTGGGAAGTTTCCTCCCGTTATCTCCTAAACTAATCTTCCTAGCCCTTTACTCTTCTCTTCTCCTTCTAGGACACTGATGATTCTTATATTTGAATGCTTTGCTTTGTCCATCATTTCCCTGACCTACCATTAAAATTTTTCCCAGCCACCATACTTAACATGTTGGCTTTATTCTCACGTTGAGTTTTTTAAACTTATGGCCACATGATAGATACAGATATTGCATTCGTGTTTAGGGAAAGAAGAAGAGCAAAAGGTGGCTGTGTCACTTTCATTTGTTCCTTTCATAGGAAAGCAAAAGACTAACTTTATACCATCCAGGGATTTCCACGAATATCTCATGGCCATGAACTAGTTCATCTGACCACATCTGACTGTGATGCTGGGAGAGTGAGTATTTTATTTTATATACCCTAGGGTGGAAGTAGGTGGAGGGGAAGTAGATGAGAGTGAGTATGGGTGAGCTATAATCCACAGTGTCTGCAATACATTAAAATTCCAAAGTAGTCTGGCTGTTATAAAAGGGCCTCCACAGTTTGGCCCCAATTTATCTTTCTAGTCCTGACTACTTTTTACTCTAACAGGGAATTTTGACTTCAATGCAGTCCTTCACCATCATTCAGACCTTACGTATACATTCTTGTTTCTGCTGCACACGTCTGTTCCCTCTCCCTAATGTCCTTTCCCCAGTATCCCCATCTATCTTTATTTATTCATAAAGTCCTACTTGCTTCATGAAATCTTCTCAACTGGTCTAGTTTACACTGGTTTTTGCATTTTAAAGTGCATTGGTATGGTATGACATGCAAACAATACTTTTATAGCTTCTACATTTTAAAGGGTGAATAATACTCATGTGTATAATAAAGTATATAATTCTTACTATGATATGTGAGTCCAGTCATTTTTGTTTCTTACTTTTAAAGAAAAATATATCTATCTAATTAACCTGAACAGTTTTAAAAGGTGACTATGGACTTCTATTTCCTGCAATATGGCAGCTTGGATGTTAGGAGAAACTTACACTACAGTACTTCTAAAACAATTGAATAAAATATTTTAGAAATTAAATAAATGAATGCATAACTGAGAAGGGCAGGAAAATAAAGGAAATTCTTATAGGCCAGGAATGATGAGAAGGTACAAATTCTAAGACGTTTCTAAGCATTAAACTCAGTTTCAGCACTGGGGATTTCTGTCAATCCTTGGTGGCCTGAGTTTGACCTCATGTGGCAGCACAGGCGGGGCAAGGAGACCAAGTTTGGGGTCCCAGTAGAACAGGAGGAAGGATCAGGGACTTGAAATAAAGTTGAAGTCCCTGAAAGGGATAATTGTTATGCAGCTATGAGAAAAAAATCTATCCCACAGAGGAAGATGGTATGAGAGTTTGCATGTCTCATGCCAATCTCTGCATGGAATGGCAAAAGACAAAAATATTTTTACTTGGGGTAAAATCACACCTATTGTAAGACTTAGAAAAACTCAAAGCACATTAATAGTGTTCACTAGAAAGATGGACATTCACCTAGAGAAAGCAACCATAAGAATTTTCTGGAAGAAAGCAATTTAAACAAAGCCTTAACAATCTCCCACAGTTACTGTTTCAAGGAATAATGCCCACAATAAAAAATAAAATCACAAACATGACAGAATTAAAATAAACTACAAAGAGCTGACTCAAATTCTGCAAAGACTTCAGCTATTGGAAAGATAAAATACCAATATATTAAATAATTGACTATGTATACGATTAAGACATGAAAAGAGGATATCAGCTGTTTGGTGAAGGAGAAGATGATCGAAAGTGACTAGACATATTTGAAAAAGAATCGTGTAGAATTTTTAAAAAATTAAACTATGATAACTGAAATCAGAATATTGGTGGACATAATTAAAGAATATTAAATGCAGCTCAAGAGAGAACTAATGAACTGGAAGTTGGAGTTGAGAAATTACATGGAATCCTTCATAAAGAGATCAAAAAGTGTAAAATAGGAAAGAATGTGCTATATGTTTCTTATTTTCTTGTCTATATGCATTTCTGTCCCTCCCTACCCTTGTCTCTGTCCAGGTTGCTGACTTCTATGAATTACATCCCAAGCCTGCTGCTTTGCTGGGGACAGTCAGTGCACCAGGGTATTTGATTGGAGGGTTGAAAGAGAATGAAGCAAGTAAAGATAGTTAATCCTCTGGCTACTGCGCTGAAAGGTGACCTTAGTCTAGTTTTATACTTCTATAGCATTTCACTGCTTCTTTCAAGCTGACCTAAAACATACAACTCTCTGTCCTTCTGAGTTTGGGTAACCACCCCCTTCCCTTGATCATTAGGGCTGGTATCAGATTCACCTACTCTAGACTTGGTTTATGCATGCCTCATGGATGTCCTTCATCAGCTCCACCTTAATTAGGTCTTAAATTCAATATATCTTTGAATTTTTGTAATTTGATTGTCGCATTTATTTCCTGTTCCCTATTGGTATAAAGAGACATGGAAGGTAGAGTGAAACAGTCTGATATGTGTATAATTTGAATTCCATTGAGGAAATCAGAGAAGAAATAGAATGAAAATTCTAATACAATGTAAAAATACAAATGTGATCACTGATAAATATCTGGAACAGATAGAAGACAGTAATTTCCAGATATGGGAAACAAATTGAATTCAAAATAGGATAAAGAGAAATTTAATCTGTATACGATAGACACTGCAGAAAAAAAAATACAAAAAGAAAAATCCCTAAAGACTATAAGAGTGAAAATGGACTAAAAATAAATGAATGGCAATTAGACTGCTGTATTTCTTTCTAATAGCAACAAAGGAAGCCAGACGACTGTGAAGTAACAGATTTTAAAGGCTGAAAAAAAATGCAAATCTAGAATTTTACTCTTGGAAAAATTGTTTCAAGTTAGAGGTGAAATAAAGATAGTTTCAGACAAATAAAATCTGAAAAAGTTTATCCCCAACAGACTATTACTAAAGGAATTCCCAATAAATGTGCTCCAGGAAAAAGAGAAATGATTCCTGAAGGAAGAGTTGAGAAGTAAAGATAGCTAGCTCAGAAAATGGTAAATCTGTGGGTAAGCCTAACCAAATATCAACTACATAAATTATACGTCTAATTTGTGGAGTTAAAAATAGATTTAAAATCCTGGTCAGCATGGCATATAAATTGGGAGGCCTATATATAGTGCAGTGTGTTAAATAAAATTACATTTAGCACAAAAACTACAGTTAATGTTTGAGAGTTGGTCTACATAGACGAATATGATATTTCCATAGTAGAGATTTAAGGCAGTACCTGGACATAAGTCAGGGGGGGAAATATCACAGGCAATCTGCCATTTCCAAACACCTGATGTTATGCACAGTTCCTTTTTTTCTAGGATCCCTAAAGTAATGTGACACCATACCTTGACTACAAGAGGTGAGATTGTGTTCACCTGTCATGATGGTCAGGTTCATGTGTCAGCTTGGCCTGGAATGGTGCCCAGTTATTTGGTCAAGCAAGCACTGGCCTCATCGTTACTGTGAGGACATTTTGTGGACTTAAATCATCATTAAATTGATTGCATCTATGAGTGATTACATCTGCAATCACGTGAAGAAACTGTCTTCATCAATGAAAGGCATTTCATCCAATCTGTTGAAGGCTTTAAAGAAAGTGATGTTTTCAGCAGTCAGAAGGAAGATTTTTCATCTCTACTTCAGCCAGCCAGCTTCTCCTGAGGAATTCATTGCAAACCTTCATCAGAGCTCCCAACCTGCAGCCTGCCCTTTGGAATTTGGACTTGTGCATGTCCACAGTTGTGTGAGACAATTTTATAAAATGTCATGATATTTACAGGTATCTCTTGCTAGTTATGTTTTGCTAGAGAACCCTGGCTAATACACTTGTCTTCAGACCACAAGGTGCAAAACACTGCTGAGGTCTCATGGTAACTCTTCCAATTATTTGAGAGAGATCACAAGGGGGACCTACTATTCTTTATTATAGATCGTTTCTTTCCAGGGGTGAGGCAACTTCTAAATGGGGAAGGCACTTACCTGGCTAACGGATGGCACTATAGCTAAGAGTGGGATCACCAACTGGAGAAAGGGGTCCCTACTCTGTCTGCAGTCTTTCTAGAATGGAAATAGATTTCTCTTCATGCTTTATACAGTTCTCTATCAAAGCTGACTGTATTTTATGGGTAAAAAAGAAAGATCACGGAGTTTATTCTTAGATTTACTACTTTACCTATGGCCTGCACTGGAACAACAGTGAATTCTGCTTCTTTGTAATGCTGGGCCATTTCAGGTATGCAGTTTGGTTTAATGGCAGTGTGAATGCTTCCTTTGGACAGTGTCTGATATCTTGCAAAAACCATCTTGGCACATGCTCAAGGACTGACTGACTCTACACTTACCTTGTTACTGTGTAATGCTCTATTAAATCCAATTTTCAAGCCCTAGATTTTTACTTTCTCTCCAACAGAAATAACCGACTTTGGGCCCTTTGTTTCAAGGGCAATACAAGCAGTTTCATAACCTAGAAAGACGTCCATCATTTCTTTCATTCAACATTTTGCCGTTACCCATAGGATATAAAAAATAAAGAGGTCGTTTTCACATTGATTTTCTTTGCTCAGAGAAGAATTCAATCTTTGGTCTTGCTTCAGAGACAAATATAGGTTCCAATGCATTCGATTGCTTTCATGGAAGACTAACAGCTGTCATTTCACCTCTGGAGTAACTTCAGAGATACGTGGCACTTTAGGGAATCAGGTTAATCTGCTAAATACAATTCTTCAGGTTGCCAATACACTGCTTACCAGCATACACGCCAGCATGGGTATGATTTGGCCTCTAAAAATATTCATTTGTAATTCTTGAGGGAACTTCACTCTGTCTAGGAACTTAATTTCTTGCAAAGCAGGATTTCCATCATCCATTTCGATGAAAAAAAGCATTGAGTTCCAATCCTCTTACACTCCCTCACTTTGGAATCAACAGGCAGGATTAAATACATTTCTATGAAAAGTACACGACATGGATGAAGATTTGGATGACTTCCAAGCAGCATGGAATTCTTTTTCTCCATTTTGTTGATAAGTAATAAATATCCTTGAATTTTGACCATTGAAATTCAGTTGATAGAATTCTGCTTTGTGACCTGACATGAATTTCTGTATTCTGCACTGAAGGCATTCTATATTTTTGTAAGCCCCAAACATTTGCCTCTTTAAGAAGCACTAATTCCTCTTCACTTGGAAATGGGAAAAGCCATATTTATTTAAAATGTAACGTTAATAAAATTTTTAAAAAGCTCCTGGTTTGGAAATACTTTTCCTTAGGATTTTATTTTTCATCTGAAGTATAGCAAAGTGCTCAAAAACATATGAACGTAAGCTCAGTAAATTCTAATGAAGCAAATACCCAAGTATTCATTATCCAGGACAAAACAGAGTGCCAATAGCCCCTGGTAGGCCTCTCTTTTGACCCCTCCCAAATATTATTAAACCCCACTTTCTTCCTAAATGTAGGCACTACTTCTAGCATAATAGTTTAATTTTCCCTGACTTGGAAATACATTTAACTGGAATCATTAAATATATATATATATGTACATATATGTATATCTACACATGTATTGCATATACGTGGAGTTGTGTGCATGTGTTTCTGTTGGCAATAGACCTAGGAGTGAGAATGGTATCCTTGTGTTATGTGTCTGTTCAAGTTAACAAGCATTTCCTCCCTTACGAGGATTATATGAGTTCCTGCTGCACTACATTCTTGGCAGTGCTTGGTATTGACATTCTTTTAAATTGTAGCCATGCTGGTGGATATGTAGTCTTTTCTCATTGTACTCTTAATTTGAATTTTCCTAATGACAGTGAAGTTTGAGCACATTTTCAATTGTTAATCTCTTTTTTGTAACGCTTACGCTTTTTTCCATTGTTTGCTATATAATTTTTATTGATGTGAGTTTTTGAACATCCTATATATAAGACTTTTCTGGGTTATATGTTTAGCGCAGTATATTTTGAATGTTGTTTGGGTTTGCTAAAACTGCCAGAATGCAATATATCAGAAATGGATTGAGTTTTATAAAGGGGATTTAGCAGGTTATAAGTTACAATTCTAAGGCTATGAAACTGTCCAAATTAAGGCGCCAAGAAGAAATACCTTCTTGGAGGACAGGCAAGCATACATCTGGGACACCTCTGTCATCTAGGAAAGCTCATGGCTGGCACCTGAGGTCATCGCTCCTGGTTTGTGTCTTCCAGCTTTAGATTCCAGTGACTTTTTTTCCAAGCATCTGTAGGCTCTCACTTAGCTTCTCCAGGGCAAATCTGGATTTCATCTCTTAGCTTCTCTTGTTTTTTTCTAGGTTCTGGCTATTTCTATGCTTAGCAACTGGGGATTTCTGTCTGGCTCTTCTTGGCCACAAGTGAGCTCTCTTAAAGGGCCCCCATAAATGAATTAAGATCCACCTTGAATGGGCAGGGCCACATCTCCGTGGAAACAATCTAATCAGAGGGTCCTACCCTAAACAATAGATCTGCCCCCAAAGATTGGGATTAAAACACATGGCTTTTCCGGGGGTACATAACAGAATCAAACCAGCACAAATGTTATACTTTGATGCCAAGAAATTCTTAATTTTAGCATATGTCCTGTTAGTAATCTTTTTCATTAAGGTTATTACTTTTTGTATCTTGTTTAAAAAATCTCTCCCTGTAATAAAACCATGAAGATATTTTCTTATATACTGGAAATCTTACTATTTGCTTTTTACATTAAGAACTACAGTTTACCTGGAATAATTTTTGTATGATTTTTATGTATATTTCATTTTTTTTTCTTATGGACATACTTTTGTATGTCCAGTCTCAGGGTTTCTTCATGCTTCTCAGATGTTGATAATACACGTCCATCCCTACGTTATTTCCCTTGCATTGAAATATATATCCATACATTAAGAGTTAGCATCTAGTATACATTTATATCTAGCAGTCAGGCTTCAGCAAAATTTTAGTTTTGAAGAGGTGGTGGAGATGCAAAAAGGACTGAGAAGCAGAAAAATTCTTTAACCAAAGTTTCTTCAGATAAGGCCACATACATATGTTCAGATTAGCATTTTAATAGTTCTACAGTATATGGGCTAAATAGTACTTAGTAAATCTACTATAAGACTTTGATGGGTGTTTAGTTTCTTCCTTAAAAAACATTTTTCCATTTGTCCAGAAATAACATTTTTACATTACTGAGTTCCATATTACTTCAGTCAAGAGCAACTCTGAATTACAAGATGAATGAGTTACTACAATTACATAAATTAAATTGTTTAAGTCTTTGATAAAGATTAGAAACTTTGTCAAGAACATTGTTCTAATCGAGTTGTATAGGCTAATATAGAAAAATGACCTATATTTAGATTTTCACCAAAACTATTTGTTTTACACGGGCAATATGGAATAGTAATTTCAATTAAGTGGCTCCTGCCAGTACTTGATAACAAATATAATGTCCTAAAAATTTATTTGTAACAGCTAAGCTCTTTGCATGCATTGTTTGTTAATTTATAATAAAATAAGGAGAAAGTAAGTTTAAAGTGTCATCAAAAAATAAAAATATATTCAGTTGAATTGCAATGACAAGTTTTAATCACTTGGTAACATAAAAATCCTATACTTTCACTTTGTAACATAATTAAAATTCTAAGTTAGATATTGCATTTTATATGCATTTGGATTTGCTGCATATGATAGCATAATTACAATAAAACATAGATAACCCTAATGCGAAATAATGAATAAATCATGGTTAATTAAAATAATAATTGTTAAAATGTAAGTATTGAAAGACTAAAAGTAAAGTTAGCTTAAGCATAGTCTTTTCTTAATAATATTCTTTTTATTGTTCAATAATCTTTTTAAAAATATAAACTAGCACAAATTGAATAACTTGAATTTTATCTTATATTTCTTTTATTCAACATGACTTTATTAAAGTATCTTTCCAGACATGCCCTCTTCTGAGTCTTGATCTATGTGCACTTAACATTTGCATATTATTATATAATAATAATAATTATTATTTTTTAAAGTCCACTCAACCTGTCTTAAAATGGGTATATAGCATTTTCTTCAAAATGAATGTTCTTTCCTTTCTTATTGTCTTTTAGAATTGAAAATTCAGCTCATCCCCTCAGTTCCCAAAGTTCCTAAGCCTCACTAATTTTAGTATATCTTTGTGGCTATTTCATTGTCCCTTACCTCCCTTGAGCTTTGACATTGACGTCCAACATCCTTACTCTGTCTTTTCCAGCTCATATTTTATGCTATCGAGAGATTTGTTTTTTCAAATGATCATTTGGATAAGGCCATGCTTCGAATAAAATCTTTAAATAACTTAACTCTGAGCATGAATCCTGGGGATTTTAAAATGTACTTGTTCCTGCATAGAAAATTCCAACTTATGTGGCCCCCAATGCACCCTTTTTTCTTAGAAATCCTTGATGTTTGTCTCTGTCTGGCACTACCTTCTCAAATTAACCTTTTGACTTACTGTCAAGTTTCCATACTGTATATAGTATATAAGTATATAACAATACCTCATTTCATTTTATGTATTTCATAACATATATGTTGAGATATGTTGTAGAGTAGGGTGGCAGTTGTGATAATAATATTCCCTTAATGAATCATTCCCTTCTTTTCTCCCAACTGCTATCAAAGAACATGTATTTTCCGAAGGAAGAGACTCATGAGAACAAAGCAAAGAGAATCGCACCAAGAAGTAGTAAAGGGAGTAGCAGTTCCTTATTTCTTTCAGGAAGCAAACTTACGGCAAGGCACCATGCATTATCTATTTATTTAGTCTAGAACATTCAAGATTTTGAAAAGTGTGATGCAAAATATCCCTCTGCTACTAAGTGCCATCTGCTTTTTCACCTTTCTCATAATAAGGAAGCATTTGGTGAACTTTAGTGTCCATCTCTATTGCAGGATTTTTACGATTTCAAAAGGTAGAAAGAGGGGAATGTTCTATGTTTATTCTGACAGATCAATGTTTTTGCTACGAAAATGTACTAGAGGTAACATTTTTGAACATTTATTCCAGTTTTTGGAAATATTTTTCGTATGACTTTTGTAATGAAGTTACAAAGTTGGATGCAAGTTTCCTACTGTCTATTAACTAACATCAATTTCTCTGTGTAGTCATTAGTACCTTTTATCTACTTATTAGATCTATATTAACCTTAAGAGAATACACTTTGGATAATATTTAATTGACATAAAAATTATTAATGCATTGTTACCCTCTCATTCATGGCTTAAGACCTTCACTTGTTTTTATTTTATACTCATTTCCTTATTTATTAATTACTCATAAATATTAATGCATTATTATATTCTATGCATGATAAACTGTTCATGAAAGATCCATTTAAAAGGAATACCTGAATAGTAAAAAATTATATTTTAATATATGTTAATTTCATTTCTTAATAATATTTCACTTGTTTTGCAGCTAATTTCCACAAAGTAGATTAAACTGCATTCATAAAATCAAAGCCATTAATTGTGAACATAGAGAAAAATGTTTTCAGACATAATCTTAAGCCTAATGCCCTTTACTTTAGACTATCAGCTTCCTTTTGTTAAGGATTAGTTCCTCTCTTTCAGCTGTTGATGTGCTGCTCTCATCTGTCAAGTGCAAAAATAAAATAAATCAAGAGTCCATTGGTTAAAGTTTAAAGGAGGGGTATATTAGCTTTATTTTTAAAGGTGAATATTTAGCCTATATCAGAAGTTAAGTCTTTTGCAGAGATCTAAATTTACAATGAGGAATTTTAGATATTAACATTCAAATTATTATAGGATGTTGTTTTGGTTTGTTAAAGGGTGCTGGAATGCAATATATCAGAAATGGGTTGGCTTTTTAAATGGAGTTTTATAAGGTTACAAATTTACAGTTTTAAGGCCATGAAGTTGTCTAAATTAAGGCATCAAGAGGAAGATACTTTCTCAGAGGAAAGGCTACTGGCATCTGGGGTTCCTCTGTCACATGGGAAGGCACATGGTGACATCTGCTGGTCCTTCTCTCTTGGGTTAGTTTCAATGGCTCACTCTCTCCTCCAGAAGTTTTTCTCTGCAATTCATCTCTCAGATTCTCCGAGCTCTCTCAGTTTCATCTGTCTTTTATCTTTTCATAGTGGACTTCTGCAAGGGGATTAAGAACCACATTGAATGGGCTGGGTCACATCTCCATGGAAAGAACCTAATAAAAAACTCCTACCGGACAATAGGTCTGCCCCACAGGGATGAAGTAAGGGGATATGGCTTTTTATGGGGTACATAACAGCTTCAAACCAGCACAGGTACCAATAACCTCAGATGGATATTTAGGAAATAATTAAAGATCACATTTCAAAGACCACTGGGCCAAAGAATATTTGTGTTATGTCTTCTAAACTCTAAATAAATATTACCTCTATCTTTTGTAAATTAAAAGACGTGTCATCATGTACATTTTACCCTACCTTTCTTCAACAAGTTACAGGGTAAAAAAAATGAGTTTTTTTCTATTTCTTTCTATTTTTTTGAAGGGAGCACATGCTCAGGATCCCTTAAAGCCTCAGCAATTCACATTTTTGAAATTAATGTTACTGTTGTATGTTTTGGTTTATTAAAGCTGCCGAAACGCAATAAACAAGGAATGCATTGGCTTTTACAATGGGGACTTATTAGCTTACAAATTTACAGTTCTAAGGCCATGAAAATGCCGAAATTAAGGCATCAACATGATGATACCTTCTCTGAAGAAATACCCCCGGCATTTGGGACACCTTCGTCACATGGGAAGGCACATGGCCAAAGTCTTCTGATCCTCCTCTCCTGGGTTTTGTTACTTTCAGCTTCTGGCGTCAGTGGCTTCCTCTCTCAGCTCCTCCAGGGGTTTCTTTTTTCTCCGAATGTCTCTGGGTATTTCTCTATGAGCTCTCTGGGATTTTTCTGTGTCCTTTATTCTCTCATAAGGGACTCCAGTAAAAGGATTTAGACTCACCTTGAATGGGGTGGGTCAGATCTCAATTGAGATAACCTAACCAAATAGTTCCACCTACACAGGTTTGTCCCCACAGGAATGGATTAAAAGAACACGGGTTTCTTGGGGGTACATAATAGCTTCAAATAACCACATTGTTAGTTTTTTTAAAAAATAGCATAAAGTAGCTCATAGTCAAAGACAAAAATAAAAGCAGAAAATTGCCACCATGACCAACAAAACAATCTTAGAAAACCAGTTAAGTGTTGGTAATAAGATTCCTTCAGGATTGGGGTAGAGGAGAGGCAGGAGAAAAAGCTACAGAGACAATTTTTGCAAGTGAGGAGAAATAGTAGAATAACCTTAGTCAGAGGAAACAGTTGGAAAAAGCTACTGTGTTAAGAAAAAAGAGCAGGAGTCTTCTTGAGAACAGAATTGTAGAATTCATATGATATCAAATGATTTTATAGGTAAAATGTTCCATTGTTAAAGGGCTCAGCCAGTAGCCAAGTAACCTGAGCTCTAATGTGAACACTTGAAATTCCCTGGAAAGTTGGAGAATTCACTTTACCTCTCTAAGACCTAGCTTTCCTTTCTGTCCAAAGAGTATATTTGATTTCAAGAGGGAAGCACATGGGCAGGCTTTATTCAGAATACAGCAGGAACTCTAGGGACTCAAGAGCAACTTTAGTGACCTCTGATTCAGGACTTTAGATTTTCTCATGACTCATCATCTAGTGGGCTTCTTTCTCTGTTATGCCTTCTTCGTTTACTTCTTTGATGATCTCTGTCTGTGTCACATTCAGAATATTGGGCATCAAAAACTGAGCATCTAATTAGTCCTTTAGACACAAAGAAAAATAGCACTATTATTGGATAAAGTCCTCACATCAAGACAATTTATATGCCTCTGTTGTCCTCTAAGTCAAATAAACACTTGGGTTTTCTTCTTGTAAGAGTGTTTGTCCTTGACTCAATTAGTGATGGACATGGTAGAAGAGTCAGGTAACTCAAGAAATGGGAATTATGCAGAAAGACCATCAGATGACTGATTTCCTTAAAAAAGGGGTGGTGGGTGTAAGGCAAAGTTTTAGACTTCTTTCTGTTACAAGGCAATAAACTAAATGATCTCAGATCTTTTACAGTTTTAAAATTCGTTGATTTTTATGAACGTCTTAGAAAAGTGCCAGCATCTTTTATCCTGTACGCCTTGATAGTTCTAGCAGTTTTGCCATGATTTGGGGAATTACACTTTAGTCCTATAGAAAATTTTATAATCCAGTAGATTATCTATTTTCTTATGTGAATTGCCTATTGTGGGTATTTTGACACGTAATAGGTTGTTAATTCTGTGACAGCAGAATTATGGCGGTTATATAAACTAATTATTTTAACCTTTTTTTTTAGCATGGGCAGACTCTGGGAATCAAACCTGGGTCTCTAGCATGGCAGGTGAGAATTCTGCCACTGAGCCACCATTGCACCACCCAATTATTTGAACTATTTTTAATTAAAAGGTCTTAAAAAATCCAGTGTAGGTGAATTTATTCATCCTTTAAAATATAGATGAAACTCATTTAATAATTATTTTATAATTGTAATTTAAGTGTAACTAAGATGTTGAATAAGCAAAATTCAGGATGCCATCAATACTGAACAAAGTACAACTCTATTTTCCCTCTAGCTCATTCACATCTTTTCAACTTGGGGAATCATACATACTCATGGATGGAAATATGGGTACTTTTTGGATCACTCTTAGGTGGTAAACAGTCTTAACTATTTTTTTTTTTTTGTCATTTCATAAGTCCATGGCTTTTAGAAGGTCTGCAGGGTTGTGGAACCATTATCAAAACTGAGCTTCAGCGTATTTGCATTGCCCCCCAAAATCCCTGGTCATTTCCCACTCCTTCCCCTACCCCCAGACAACCAATGATTAGTTCTCTGTTTCTATAAACATTATAGATTGAAATTATAAATTGAAAAATACAATATATAGTCTTTTTTGAGATTCTATCTGGTTATTTGCTTTCATTTTAATAGTCCATAGTTTATATTAGGTTTCTTTTTCCCATGCACCACCCTATTATTAATACCTTGCAATAGTGCCATACATTTGTTGTAACTCATGAAAGATCATTCTTCTACTTGTACTATTAACTCCAGTGCATCAACCACAACAGCGTTCACTGTGTTATACAGTCCCATGTTTCAACTTCTAAGTTTAATTCTAGTAACAAACACAACTCCAAACTTCCCCTTTCAATCACAATCACATATATAGTTCAGCACTGTTTATAACACTCACAATACAGTGCTAACAACACCACCATTCATTTATAAACCTTTACAGTCAACCTACATAGAAATTATGTACAAATTAAGCATCAGCTTCCCATTCTGTACCCCAATCTATCCTCTGGTAGCATGTGTTCTACATTCTATCTCTACGAGTTTGCTTGTTATATTTCGTTCATATCAGTGAGATCATACAATATTTGTCCTTTTATGCATAGCTTATTTCACTCAGCATAATGCCCTCAAGGTTCATACATGTTGTCACATGCATTAGGACTTCATATTATAGCCAAATGATATTCCATCTTATGTATATAACATTTTGTTTAGACATTCATTAATTGATGGACACGTGTGGTTTCCATCTTTTGGCAATTATGAATAAGGCTGTCAAGAACATTGGTGTGCAAATATCTGTTTGAGTCCCTGCTTTCAATTCTTCTGAGTATATATCTAGTAGCAGGATTAATGGGTTATATGGTAATTTTGTACTTAGCTTCCACAGTGGCTGCACATTTTACATTCCCACCAGCAATGAATGAGTGTTCCTTTTACTCCATATCTTCTCCAACACATAATTTTTTAGTTTTTTAAATTGTAGCCATTCTAGTGGGTGTGAAATAATATCTCAGTTTGGTTTTCATTTGAATTTCCTTAATACTAGTGATGTTGAACAATTTTCATGTGTTTTTTAGGCATTTGCATGTTCTCATTGGATAAATGTCTATCAAGCCTTTTGCCTAATTACTAATTGTGTTGTTTATCTTTTTGTTGTTGAGTTGTAGGACTTCCTTATATATTCTGGATATTAAAACCTTATTGGATATGTGGTTTCCAAGCATTTCCTCTCATTGAGAAGGTTCTCTTTCCACTTTGTGATAAAGCCTTTGATGTACAAAAGCTTTCAATTTTGAAGAAGCCCTATTTATTTTTTCTTTCATTGCTTGTGCTTTGGGTGTAAAGTCTAAGAAACCATTACCTAATACAAGATGCTGAAGATATTTTTCTACATTTTTTTCCCAGAGTTTTTGTAGTCCTGGCTCTTATGTTAATGTCTTTGAACTATTTTGAGTTAATTTTTGTATATGGTGTGAGATAGGGGTGCTCTTTCATTCATTTGCTCATGGATACCCCATTTTCTCAGCACCATTTGTGAAGAGACTTTTCTTTCCCAATTGTGTGGGCTTTGCAGCCTTGTCTGAAATCAATTGTCCACAGATGTGAGAGTATTTCTGAACTCTCAATTTGACTCTATTGGTCAACATGTCTGTCCTTGTGTCAGTACCATGCTGTTTTGACCACTGTAGTTTTAAAATCAAGTATTGTGAGTCCTCCAACTTTGTTCTTCTTTTTCAAGATGTTTTGTTTATTTGGAGTCCCTACCATGTCTAATAAATTTGATAATTGACTTTTACATTTCTGCAAAGGATATTGGAATTTTGACTGGGATTGCATTGAATCTGTAAACCAGTTTGGGTAGAATTGACATTTTAATGATATTTGATCGTCCAATACACAAACATATAATATCTTTCCATTTATCTAGGTCTTCTTTGCTTTTTTTTTTTTTAGCAATGTTTTGTAGTTTTTTTGCATGAACATCCTTTACATCTTCAGTAGATTCTTTTCTAGATGTGTGCGATTTTTTTTTCCCAATTTTCTCTTCAGCTTGCTCATTTATGGCATATAGAAACACTGTTAATTTTTGTGTGTTGATCTTGTATCCAGCCATGTTGTCAAATTTGTTTTAGTTCTTGAAGCTCTGCTGTCTTATCTTTAGGGCCTGATGGAGCAGCAACCCCAACATTTCCAAATGCTTGTACAACAGCCATGCTCTCAGCTTTACTCTCATCAAGCAGCATTGGGGTGGCAGCTGAACTCTAGATCCCACCCTTTAAAGCATCAGAATGGCAGCTGGGCTCTCCACAATCCTTGGGGCACAAGCTCAAATCCCTCAGAACAGTGGTGTAGTGGCCAAACTTTCCCCAATCTGCATGGAATGTGCTCTACCCTCTCTGAAGGCTGGGGCAGCATCAGAAAACTGGGTGGAAGGCCAACCCTCTGCAAACTCTGGGCAAATTCACCCTTTTCACAAACATGGGTGGGTTTGTTCTCTTTGCCTGAGAAGATGTCTTTGCTCCAGCCCTTGGCTTCTGTGGTTCTGTCTTTGAAGTAAATTTTCCTTCAACCTGTTCATTTTCTGTCCCTTTTAGTCCAGGCTGGCAGTGGTTCTGTTCATACAGATCTTTCAAAACACTTGCTGGTTTCACATGCAGTATACAGGGGTCCCAACCATCAGACAATAAGACTTTCCACAAGTCCTTTCAGTATAACAACATTTCCCATCCTGATTTGCACTGAAATGGCTGACTGGATCCATGTTCAGTTAAATGGGATCTCATTTTCTGGAAGCTCAGAATTTTCCAAACCATCAATTTCTGGTTTCTTTGTACCCTGGAGTTCATTTCTGAGCTTAACCCTTTCCTCTTGCATTTTACTATAAGCTATAAGGAGATGCCAGGCTGCACTTTCCACATTTGGTTTGGAAATCTCCTCAGCTAAATATTCAAGTTTGTCGCTTTCAAATTATGTCCTCCATCTGACATTAGGACTCAATTTTGCCAAATTCTTTGCCACTTTAAAACAAGGATCACCTTTCTTCCTTGACAATAACACATTCATTATTCTGTCTAAGTTCTTCTTAGAAGTACCTTTAGAGTACATATTTCTACCAACACTCTCTTCAAAGCAATCTAGGCCTTTTTCTATCAAGCATCTCACAGTTTTTCCAGAATCTTCCCCTTATCCATTTATAAAGCTGTTCCAGCATTTTTGGTGTTTGCAATACAGCACCTCACTCTTCTGGTACCAAAATCTGTTTTAGTCTACCGGGATGCTGAAAGCAATATAAAATAATAGAGCTGGTTTTTGACAATGGAAATGTATTGGTTTACAAGCTTACAGTTCTGAGGTTACAAAAATGTCCAAATCAAGAGAAAGCCTTCTTCCTGAAGACAGACTGCTAGCTCCTGGGCTGTCAGATGGAAAGGCTCATGGCAGCAGTTGCTGGTTTTTCCCTTCTATTCTGTATTTTATTGCTTCCATATTCTGACTTCAGTGGCCTCCTTTTTATTTTTGTGGCTTTCTCTCCCACCTTCTGTGGCTTTCTTTCTCTGTGCTATTCTTTGTTTCTACCTACAGATCAAAGGTCTCCAGTAAGAGTATTAAGATCCACCCTGAATGAGATGATCTGCTGGTTTGAGGCTGCAATGTATCCCAGAAAAGCCATGTTCTTTTAATCCTAATCCAATCTTTTGGGGTAAGACCAATTGTTGGGTGTGACTCCACCCATTCAGCATAGATCTTAGTTAGTTTACTGGAGTCCTTTAAAAGGAAGACATTCTGGAGAAAGCACAGATGCTTGGAAAGCCGACACAAAGAGCTGAGAGCTGATACAGAGAGCAGATGCTTAGACATAGATACTTGAGATGCTGAGAGAACCATTTGAAAATGAGAAGCCTGGAGAGAAAGATAGTACACATTGCCATGTGCCTTCCCCTGAGAAACCTTAGACTTCTGTCCTTTCTTGGGGGAAGGTATCCTCTTGTTGATGCCTTAATTTGGACATTTTCATGGCTTTAGAACTGTAAATTTGTAACCTAATAAATCCCCTTTATAAAAGCAAATCCATTTTTTGGCATATTGCATTGTGGCAGCTTTAGCAAACAGAATAGATGGGTAACATCTTAAGATTCTACTCACAAAAAGATCCTATTTACAATATCTTTTACCTTTTTATGGCTATTTTCCTTCACTTCCTTAAATGGATATGAGCTGTGTTTCAACATGTTTGATTTGTTGTTCCAACTTCTGAATCTCCTCTGAAGTTTTAATTTGTTCTCTTGACTGAGCCATATCTTCCTCTTTCTTAGTATGGCCTGTAAGTTTTTTTGCTGATGTTTAGGTACCTATCTTGATGAATTAATTTTGATGGTCCATTTCTTCCTCTCATCTTGTGTATTATTGTTGTTTGGCTTTGTGCTAAGGCTCTTTAATGGTTGTTCCAACTTATTTCAGACCTTTAGAATAGCTTCTGTTTAACTGTTCTGATTTTCTCAGCTCTTCTTCATCTGATTCTTGCCCTGGATATGTGGTGCAAAGTTTGAGATAACACTTTTTAGGTAATTGCTTCACCTCGAAGAGAAAACTCTCTTTCTGCTCTTCCTATTCTGGGAAACTAGATCATTTCTCTTATTTTAGTGTTGAATTTTCTCCCCAGCTCCTACAATTTGTTTAAATTCTCTCTCTCACTCAGTGCCTTGATTTCTTTACACTTGTCAGTTCTGGGACCTGGCCTATCTTACAACGACTCAGTTTACCCTCCCCCCTTTTTATCTTCTGTGAGGCTTTTCTGCCTCTGATTTCCTCCCCATTAGGGTATCCTTCCCCAGGGAGCCAGTCAATCCAGAAATGTGGGCCACTTCAGAAAACTTTGTTTTGCCTTTAGGTGGTCCAGCTGGCTGAAACAGTATTGGTCACAACAGTTCTTACCAACTTTTCTATGACAGTCTTCCTTCCCACTCCACAAGGGCTTTTTTGCATGCAGCACAGAGGATCATGTTCCAACCTGGGTCTCTGCAGACTTAGGTCCCTGGGCCTGGCTATGCATGGAGTTCTAACTCTGCTGGGTAGCTCTATAGTGTCTGTCTGTGGTGGGGGAACCCGGGGCTTGCTGACTCTGTGTGGCTCCTGAGTTGTGTGGGACAGAGTAAGGGGGAGGCGACACAGGAACTGATGTTGGTCTGGGATAGAATTTTCCTACCTGAGATATTTCTGTTCCTTTTATTCATTTGTAGAGCTGTTCAACGATGGGACCTCGTTCAAGGATGGGACCTCACCCATCCTTCAGAGTTCTTAGAATGTATGATTTGTCCTTTTATTTTCAAGGGTATGCCATACATCACCATGTTGATGATGTTTTAAACATCCAGTCCAGTGCTTTGCATGTAGCAAATGTCCTAAACATATTAGTTTACTGAATGGATTTTTTAAATATTTTTTTTTTACTTGGTGTTACAATGGGTTGGAAATCTGTCTTCTCCATTACATTTTTAGATTTTTCACTGGAGGCATGGCAACTGCTTCTCTCTCCTTTGCACCTTAAGTATCATGCAGTTCACATGATATATGTTCAATTTTTGTTGAATGCATTAATTAATATAAAATGAATGGGAAACGTGATTTTTAGGTAATTGAAGCATTTTTAAAAATTTAATAAAAAGAAAATTTCAGGGGAGAATTGCACAGAGTTTTGGGACAATATTGTCAACCAATAAGGTAAAGACAAAGCAAAAAGAAATTAGTCATTTTTAAAATCATTTGGTCATTTTAAAAACAATTCTAAACTAACTTATTGTGATAAATCAATAATTTCTGAGTTGTGGTTAATCTTTGGTATTAGTTTTTGATTCATGTTGTATTTTTATCATAAGAAGGGCAGAATTGGTGCAATTTCTGTAGAGTCTCATAAAGACATGCTTAATCCAAATTATCTAAAGTTTCTAAAAAGGAAACCCCAACCCTAAATAGAACTATGATGGAATTAATCTAGAAACATTGAGTACAAGAAATTAAATATCCATAGAAAATTCTATTCTATCAATTAATCATATTACCTTTTGAGAATACCCAGTTTATCCTTTACCCCAATGTGCAGTTTGTTAACATCAATTTAATGTTTCTTATTTAGGTGAAATTACCTAAATATTTTTCTCCTTTTCATTCTTCTTGCATTTTTGCTTTTTAGTATATTTATCTATTCAGTACAATGACTTTAATAATGGAACATATATTTGACCCACAATTTTTATTCTGTGTATGGTAGCATATTTCTCAAAGATTTTAAAATTTTATCCAAATAAAAGGAAATATTTTGATTGTTCCCCCAAAACATACAGTCAACAGATTCTCCCCTACAGGTTTATGAGAAAGCATAACCCTGCTGATACCTCGATCTTGGACTTTGTGATAATAATTTTCTAATGTTTTAAGTCATTTGGTTTATTTTACTTGTTATGGCAGCCCCCAAGAAACTAAGATACCGGGGCGGGCCGCGGTGGCTCAGCGGGCAAAGTGCTTGCCTGCTATGCCGGAGGACCTCGGTTCGATTCCCGGCCCCAGCCCATGTAACAAAAACAAAAAAAAACAAAATACAATAAAACAAGAAAATGTTTAAAGATGTTTTCCTTCCTTCCTTCTCTCTGTCTTTCCTTTAAAAAAAAAAAAGAAACTAAGATACCATGTGGCAAATGCTTAGAATAATTTGAAAACTAATTCTGCTTTTTTAGTGGAAATTAAAAATGTCACCCTCCTCAAATTAAACGACAGTCTTTTATATCTTTTATTTATCAATTAGTCCTTTACAAAAGCAATAATATGACTTTTTATAATGTATGAGATCTTTTATAAACCACCATAAATATCTAAAAAAGTGATGCTTCAATGATCCTTTCTTTTAGTACATTGTGGTATGAACTACAAGTAATTAAGTTCTTAAATTAACTTTATTTTTTAGTATACTTTGCTTCTTTAGGCTTTTGCCTCTCTCCTTTTAACTGTATGAGTTTTTCTTTTCTCAATTCACTACTCTTTCTAAAACATAGGTTCAGAAAAATCTCAAATAATGTACTTGAGAAAGTATTCACTTCTCTAGACTTTGGCTTTCTGATTTCCCAAATAACCTGCTAAAATACAGAAATTAACCTGCTTTAGGTTAGAACGTGTCAAAACTAAAGGGAATTCATTTTACTTTTTCCCAATATATTGACTTTATATTTCTCTCTCTCTCTTTTTTTTTTCCTGTATACCTTGTGCCACATTGCCTTATTTGGAGTTTGAGGCTTTCTTTTGTATTCTTCCTCACCAATTTTGTCTAACTTAGAGACATTCCCATTTGTATTTCAGCTCGTTTTGTAGTTCTTACAGACATTGCAACCTTGATTTCTTATTAAGAGTAGGATGGCTTTGAGTATGGCCCCCAAGGCTATGGCAAGGAAATATCAAAGGATCTCATTTGAAAGAACTGGGATGTTACATTTTATTTCAGGGAGACAATGATTTTGCCAGAGGGAAGGACTCATTCTACCTTGGCATTTGAAAAAAATTTTTTTTCTCTGCATCTTTATCCTGGACTCTAGTGCTTGAGCCTACACCTCTGCTAAATCCTTCAATGACTTATCACACTACATATAGCACTTTTTCTAGTGCAAGGTCAAGATGTAAATCTCTTTTGATATCACGATTGTAAAATGAGGAGTGCTGCTGCTTATTTCAGATGAATTCATTCTTTATCTTTCCATAGAAATGTTATTCTTTCACACATAATATCTGATTTTTACATTTCAGTAAAAATAGAATAAAATTGGGAAGGTAGAGTTACAATGCCTGTTACTGTTGATATCACAGAAATACACTGTTGGATGACACATTGAGAGGTCATTTATTTCACCCACACAACCTCCTATTTTCAAATACCTTTGCTGTTAAATCAGCCAAGGAAATGGGTCCAAAATCATTCTTTATTGCCTGTGTAATGCTTTTTATTTTATGTAACATGTTTAAATTATTGACATTTTAGGCTTTTTATTATACCTGAGTTCCTGTACCTTCAGAATATAAGAAACTTTTAAGAAGACTAAGAATATTAAGAAGGCATGACTTCTAGAACATTCCAGTTATGATTTCCTATGAGATTTGAGGGCAAAAGGAGGAGGCACGTGCAAATTTTCTTTTGAATCCTCATCTCTCTGAGTTAGTTCTGCGTTACTAAGACCTAATTATGAATTACCCACTCATTCACTCAGATTCATAATTCAAGGCTTATGCAAAAAATGCTTTCACTCTTGAAATCTGGAGGTATTTTATACTCTTTTAACTGAATTTAAAAGCAGTTACATAAAACAATGTATATATAGTTGCATTGTTGGACCCATGACATATAGAAATGTAATATATTTACCAATATAGGTGATATATATTGCTAATGCATAAGGGAGGTAGCTTGGAGCAAAGTATTATTTGGCTAAGGAAATAACACCAAATGGTAACTCAAAGCCAAAAGAGCGTGTGAAGAGAACTAGAAATGGTTAAAAAAAAAAAAGAATTAAGTAAGTAAATAAATAAGCAATAGGTGCTATAAATAAATACTTTGCTATCCTTTCCTTTCCCAACTTCTTTGAAAGGCATAAAATTATATAAAGTAATATTTAAAACAATGCATTGTTAGGTTTGTATCATGTATGGATATCATAGGTATGACAATAATACCACAAAAACGGTGGAAAGGAGATTGTGCTGTATAAATAATGCTTCTAAACATAAACAGAATTGAATCAGTATAAATTGGAGGTAGAGTCTGATAAGTTAAGATGTATATGGTAAGCTATGGAGTACCTACTAAAGAAATGATTTTTTGAAGTGCAAAATCATTAAAGAAATTAAAATATTACCTTAGAAATTATTCTCTTGATGCACATGTGAATAGTAAAGGAGAGTAGAGGAACACGAAGATGAGACAGACAGAAAAGAAACTTATATCTGTAAATTCAGCTGTATCTATCATAACGTCAAATGCAAACACATTAAATTATCCAATCAAAAGATGGAGATTGTCAGGCTTGATTTAAAAAAAAAAGATCCCACTATATGCTGTCTACAGAAGACATACTTTAAATTAAATGATACAAATTGATTGAAGATAAGAAGATGGAATAGGTTTTATCAAGCAAAGAGCAATTATAAGAAAGCTGGAATGGCTGTACTAATTTCAGACAAACTGTAATACAAAAATGCTACTACAGGTAAACAGGGACATTCTTAATGATGAAATGGTCAATCCATCAGTAAGACAATTATAAAGACATATGTATTTGACAATAGGACCCCAAATTACATGAAGCAAAAACTGATAGAAATCAAGGGAGAAATAGACAATTCAACAATTATGCTTGAAGATTTCAATACTCTACTTTCAATAGCAGAAGGAAAAACTTGGCTGAAGATCAGAAAGATATATTTCAGAAACAAAGAAAGGGAATCCAATTAAAGCTGAAAGATGTTGCGCTGATTGTATTGTGTCAGATGTTGTAATCAGGCCATGCTGACACCATATAGTTAAATCCTGCTTTGTTTATGTTATGATTTTACTTAGAAATCTCTCATGTCATAATTGGCGGGAGAAAGCAGCTATATAATTGGAAATGTAGACACTTCAGCTTCAAATACTATAGTTTTAATTTGTAGATTCTGAACTAATGCCTGTAAGGACCATTAATGTTTTATAATTTGGGGAATAAAAATCATAAACTAAAAACTAGAAATCATAAACTAGAAAAGATCCAGTAAATTTCATTTTACTCAAATCAGTGAAAACTAATTAAATATCTATAACTATTTTCATTCTAATGGAGATAAAAATTTGTAAAGAAAATCTTGTTTCCATTAGAAGCTTTCTGTAAAATAGCAAATTCATAAAAGAAATCACATTTCCATTATACTGGGATTGCCTAATGATATGACACTGACTGCCTAATGATTTCATATAGGATAACATTATATGTTATACTTTTGTACAACCCACAAAATAGTTTCTTTCTAATTTTTGATTTGCATGTTCGCTTTATCATTTCCTGAATATATGGTTGCAAAATAAATTTGCTCAGATCCATTTACCTGAAGAATCTCTAATACAAAGCAGCCCATTAAATAAATATTTGTTTTAAAAAATGTTGAATTGCGGTATTTAGGGTCCTATTCATATTCACAAAACATTCCAAGCTATTTGCTGGCTTTACTTGGAGAAAGGTGGAAAAACATTGTCATTATTGAATATTCATGAGGATACACTGAGCACACTGGTAGGAGGGGAAAAGCGATGAGGCTCTGCAGCATGCAAAATAATTTCACCCCAAAGATGCCCATGGCCTAATCCCTAGGACCTGTGAATGTATTACCTTATGTAGCACAATGGCATTGGTACATGGGGTTAAAGACATTGAGATGGCAAGATTATCCTGGTATATTTGGGTGAGTGCAATGTATTCACCAAAGTCCTTAAAAGTGGAACAGGGAGGCAGAAAAGTAAGGGTCAGAGAAGGGCATGCAATAACAGAAGCAGTTTTGGAGTAATGTGATATGAGAAGGGTTGGATTTGTTGTTCTGACTTTGAAGATGGAAGAATGCACCCACAAACCAAGGAATAAGGGCAACCTCTAGAATCTACAAAAGGCAAAGAAATAGATTCACCTCCTAGAGATTTGAGAAAGCAGCATAACTCCTTGCAACTTGATTTTGGCTTAATGACACCTCTGTAGGACTTCTGATCCATAGAACTAAAAGATTCAACATGTGTTTGGTTTTAAGCCACGAGGTTTGTGTTAATTTGTTAAGCACACTAGAAAACTAACATAGCATCTAAAATTAGAAGTGTAGAAAAGAAAAAAATAATTAATGACCAAAGAGGAAGAAGTAGAGGTGTTTGGGAGATGGAAAGTAATGATGTAAACTAATGCCCTGCAGAAAGCAAAAGCATATCAAAATTTGAGAACTGAAAGCATTTGAATTTGAAATGGATGTAGCATACACTAAAATTAGAAAAGAGAGAGATGAACTTGGGCACATATCAGGAGACAGATTCAAAGATATTTTATGAAATATGAAAAGATTTTGAATTTTATCAGGAGCATTTTAAGTAAAAAAGTGGCATAATTTATAAATTTGCATTACAAAAATCACTCTTACTATATTGTAGATATTGGATTGAACTAGAACAAAACTGTATGCCAAGGAACAAATTAGAATACTGTTGCAGGAATTCAGATTATAGTTTATGGATACAGGAAAAATGTAGTACAGTCTAAAAGAGGTTTATGGATTTGAGACATGTTCAGAAGGTGGAGGAAAGTGAGTGAGAGGAAAGCGTCATGAGGAATAGCTGGGCTTCTGGATTAAACAATTAAGTGAGTCTTTTACAGAAAAAATGGTACAGGGAGGGAAACAATCTTGTTAGAGAAAAAAATGAGTTCAATTTTGAAAGTACTAAGATTTGAGATGTGCATAAGATATTATAATGGAGAGGGACGTGGGGAATTTGTGTGTAGACTTGTAGAGTGAGTTTTGGGCTTAATGCATAAGTGATGTTTGATGAGAATGATGTCAGCATGTGTAGAGAAAACATCTAGACTGTTGATGAATGTCAACATTTAGAGGACAGGAAGAAGATGAACAGCAGTATTCTAGCAAAAAAACAAATCTGCTTTTGGATTTGTAGCATTTTTCAATTTTCATGATGTAAATATCCCCACCATTGCTCATTTTTAAGCTATCAATGTTATATTCTCTGTGAAGTGGAGAAGAGGTGCACACATTTGACTCTATCATCAGTGCACTCTGCTTCCATTATACTACTGAAAAAAAAAAACAGAGGAAGAGAAGCAGACAATCAGGAGGGCTAACCATGAAGTATTTGAATAATAGATAAACTAATTTAGAGAGTTTATGAAAGGAAGAGAGATATGGGAGTATGTTAACCTGAAAGCTTCCAGAATGAGATATACCAGAAATGGAACGGTGTTTATAAAGGGGAATTTAGTAAGTTACAAGCTTACAGTTCTAAGGAAGTAAAAATGTCCAAATTAAAGCACCAACAAGAGGTTACCTTCACTCAAGAAAGGCCAATGGGTCAGGAACACCTCTGTCAGTTGGGTAGCCACATGGCTGCCATCTGCTGGTCCTTTGCTCCTGGGCTCCATTGCTTTCAGCCTCTGTTCCTGTGCGGGTCCCTCACTTTACTTCTCCAGGGCTGGCTTTCATCTCTTGGCTTCCCTTGGCTCTCTCCACGTTCTGGCTTGGTAAACACCTCATGACAACTTCTTCTGGGCTCCAAGCATCTCTCAACATTTGTGTCTCTTTTCTCCACATAACTTCAACTGCACCAGCTCTGCTGTGAAGTTTCTGTTGACTCTGAAGCTTCTGTCATTTTCTCTAGGCTTTGTTGTCTCAGGTAGCTCTAAAGCTTTTTCCAAAATGGTTCCCTCTTAAAGCAACCGTACCTTGAAAAGGTGGAGACACATCTCCATGGAAACCATCAAAGTTACAACCCACAATTGGGTGGGTCACATCTCCATGGAAACAATAAAAAAAATACTGCCTAGCAATATTGAACGAGGATTAAAAGACTTGGCTTTTATGGGGTGCACAACAGATTCAAACCAGCAGAGGAATATAGGATGTTTTGTTTTTGACTTGTCTCTAAGGAGTTGAATATGTGTGTGAGAATTGGCAGTAATGGGATCATAAGAATGAAATGAAAGATTAATCTATGAGAGTAAAGGGTAAGCTCTTCTCTTACTGCAGGAAGGGAGAGATGCAGATGCAGATGAGTTTGTATGTTTGTTGCAAGAGTTTGTAGAAATTATTCCATAGTATGTTGCTTATTTTGTGAAATAATATCAAGCAAAATTTGAGGCTGATGGAAGGGTGATGGAGGTTGCAGGTTGAAAAGAGAGCTCAAATAAGCAACAAGAGTTGCTGGGCAGTTTTCCTTTGTTGAGGTCAGTGGCTATATATTTATAGAGTTACAAATCTATTTTGTGGTTAGATTTCCTCCAAAATTCCTGAGAGTACCCAGGCAGATAGAAATCAGAGAGTTAGATTTAAACAGTGCTGGATTTTGGCCCAAATGGACAAAGAAGTTGACTAAATTAGAGAGCTTAAGGGGATGGAGTGTGAATTTTTACTATATAGAAGATATAGGTATATAGGTAAGGGCTGCTAAATAAAAAAGAATGAAAGGAACTAACTGAACTGAAAAACTAGCAAGAATGAGAATAACTGATTAAGAGGACTGAAAAAAATGGGAATTATGGCCAGAATGGGGCAATCTCATGCTTTACCTTGAAAGATATGACTTGACCATGGCCATATGAGTAGGGAACAGAAGGGAGAACAGTGGAAGGCCACATAAGGTGAACAAAATCACAGTACTGGAATGTTGAGATTGGGATTGGTCATTAATTTGGACATTTAAGTGATGGTTGATGATGATAGAAATTAGACAAAGAAAAAGGACATTCATTTCAAACAAATGTGTAAATAGTGTTAAGGAAGATAAAGGGTGTTATTAGTGACATAATATGACTCTCAAAGTAGCAAACATTTAACCTAAGCTGGGGAGAAATGACTTTGGAAGTGGCAGGGGGTGACAGGAAGAGGTTGGTCTTACTGTGCAAGGGAAATACAAGAGCTTCAAGGCAATTGATATTTTAGGGACAGGAGTGAGGATGGAAACTAGATTTTGGCTACATTTACAAAGTGAAGATTATGCTTAGTGGAGCAGGAGTCTATTCGCTATTTTCTGAAATGCAAATAATAGAATTTTAAAATTTTTCATTGAATTTTTTTCCTTATCTGAAGGCTTATCTCATAACTTTATGTTAGGAACAATCTCAATAGATTTATTCTTGCATCTTTTAAAAATGCAAACAATCTATATGGAGGAGGAACATGCTTCAGTTTGCCAGGTCTACTGTTACAAAGTACCACAGACTAGTTGACTCAAAAACAACAGGAATTTATGGTCTCATAGTTTTGGAAGCTCAATATCTAAAATCAAGGTGTCGGCAGGACCATGCTTTCTCCAAAGTCGGTAGAATTCTGGTGGTGGCTTTCAGGTAATCCATAAATCAGGTTCTATTTCCATCATATGGTCATCCTGTCTTTTTGTCTGTCTTCTACTGTGTCCAGATTTCCTCTGCTTATAAGGACTCCAGTTATATTTGCTTGGTTTCGTCTTAACTAATAAAGTCTTCAAAGATCCTATTTATAAATGAGTTCACTTTCATACGACTGGAGGTTAGGAGTTGAGCTTATCTTTTTGGTGACATGATTCAACCCATAACAGATAAATATATCATCATTTATTTTATCTGTAGAAAATAAATGAAATAATCTGTGACTTTTGGGGTGAGAGGCTTCGAGGAAGAAGAAAAAAGCCAGAAATTCAAAGCAGCCTCCCAGGTTGCTCAAAGCAAATGCCATGAAATGGGTTGGCTTAAACAATGGGAATTTACCCACTCACGGTTTTGAGACTCGATAAATGCCTAAATCAAAGGCCTCATCAAAGTGATGTTTTCTTCCAAAAGATCAAGTGTCAGCGATCCTTGGCCCCTCGGTCATATGGTGAGGCACGTTGAGGCACCTGCTGGTCTCTCCCTTCTCTTCCAGAGAAGAGAATTTCCAAACAAGAAGATTTCAGCTCCTTGCTTTTGTGACATTCATTTGCTTTGCTTGAATTTCACTTTCTTATAGAGGACTCCAGTAAGAGGATTAAGACCCGTCCTGATTGAGGTGGGCCACACTTCACTGAAGTAGCCCCATCAAAAGATCCTATTTACAGTGAGTTTACACCCATAGGAATGGATTAGATTTAAGATCATATTTTTTCTGGAGTACATGCAGCTTAAAACCACTACAAAAGGCATTAGGCACCTGTGTGAGAATAGTGAGAGGAAAAATGCAACAGAATGAGGTATATGCTTTGCTGAAGAACACATTTAGAGATAATACAATTTTACTTCTTGTACTGGTTTAAAACTGCTGTGTACCCCAGAAAAGCCATGTCCTCTAATCCCGATTCAATATTGTAGGGTGGAAGCCTTTGATTAGATTGTTTCCATGGAGATCAACCCACCCAATCATGGCTTTGACTTTTTGATTAGATTATCTCCATGGAGATGTGGTGTGCCCAATTGTGGGTGGGGCCTTTGGAGTAGATGGAGATGTGGCTCCACCCATTTAAATTGGGTCTTGATTCGTTTGCTAGAGTCCTTCAAAAGGAGAAACATTTTGGAGAAACCTCAAAAGCGACAGAGACTCAGATGCAAACACAGACCCAGATCTTTGGAAATGTAGAAACCTGAGGAGACACCAGAAGCTGAGAGAGGGAACAGAACGTAGACAGGAAACTGAGCCGATAGAGATGTAGACAAAAGGAGATCTCGGAGTGCTGACAGACAGAGGAGATACCTAGACACGGATGTTTGGAAATGCAGTCAGGAGATGTCACCATGTGCCTGCCCATGAGATATTAAGCAAGCTAGAATCCAGAGTTGTGCCCCATAGGAGCACGACTCCTGGCCTTTGTACCTCAAAAAAATAAAATAATAATAATAATAATAAAATAACATAAAAACACAATAAAAAATTTAAAAAGCAATAACAAAAAAACACACCTCAAAAGTGTTCATAGAGGAAACCACTGGTATCAGAAGCTGGAAGCAACAGAAAACCTGGATTAAGAGCCAGCAGATGCCAGCCACATGCCTTCCCATGTGACAGACATCAGCCTTTCCTGAGTTCAGGTATCACTTTCTGGATGCCTTAGTTTGGACATTTTTATGGCTTTAGTTAGTAAACTTGTAACATTTTCTGTATAACAGCCAACCCATTTCTGGTATATTGCATTTCTGGCAGTATTAACAAACTAAAACACTTCTAAATTCAGATCTCATATATAATCCTTAGGTTTGAGAGACTGAACAGAGGTACTCCAGGATCAGATGGTCTATTTCTTTAGTTATTCTAAATTGTAGACATCTGTGCCTTGTACCATTGAATATCTCCATTTTTAGTTCGCTACTGAAGAGCTACGAATAGACACACTATTTTAACTGAAACTGCGTTCTGTTGGTCTCTTCAAAAGTATATCTCCTTATTTTCAATGGCTTGTTGCCACTGCCCTCCAGAAAAACTGACACGCTCACTGACACCAAGTTGAATTCATAGAGAAAAAGGCAATTATTGATATTAGTTAGTTAATGATGTTGATTACAAAAAATATTACCTTTAAAAAGCATTTGCTTGAGAAGATGTTCAGTGCACTTATTCATTTATTTACAGCTTATGGGCTGCTGTATTTAATACACTATGGTGGAGAAAAATGAAAAATTATGTGAAATGATTACGTAAAAAAGCTCTTCCCTTTTACTTTAGGGAAATGATTTGTAGAAATCTTTAGCTAGTGGCAATGCAGATGACTCTTCAGGTCATTCCTGTTTAAGGGAGTTTCTATGTAGCGCATTTTCAGGTAATCCATAAAATTCCACTGATGATGGGGGTAACCCAGAGACACAAGGGCATGCCATGTGCAGGGAAGTGTGGCTGATGTGTATGGCTTTAACAGGCACAGATTTCTGTGTCTGTTAAGGGGAGATGACTGTGTACTGCTTTACAAGATAAAGTATTTAGAACATGTTCAGGAATCATGATCATAAGCAAGGGGAAATAAAATTAAAAGACATAGTTTAAAATAGAATTACTTTTATCAAGATACGAACAAGTTAATTTCTATCTGGTAAATTGAGCATCCATGATTTGGGATTGCATTTATTTAATGACTGTTTTTTCATTTCTTAGGATTGAAAACCAGCTCCGGGTTCGTAATAATTTTCAGTCAATGGATTAAAGGATTTGTGGTCCTTAAACGACAATGTCAAGAACATAAGCAGCCAATTAATGATAGCTGTTATTAATATCATTCAACATGTGGAACAAACATTCGTGGAAGCATCTCATGTTGAACAATGGGAGATTTAATAATAATGATTTTTTAAAAAAATTTCCATATTTTAACACGATTAGAGCAATCTTATCACCTTTGCACATTGCCCTTTGACCTGTAAAACTTGTATTATCATTTGCCATATTTATAGTGTACGCATCTGCCTTCTCAAATAACAGAGTAAACTCCTTGAATGCAAAAAGATATGCTTTATTCCTATTTCTGAGCGCAACGTCTTTTCTAGAATCCTACACATAAATTAGGCTCAACATACCGAGCATTAATACCAATAACTTGTCGGATAAAGGTCCTCCAAGTAAAGAGAAATTTGGAAGGGGGTAGGCTCTGAAGTTTTGCTGTCATTTAGAAATAAATATGGAAGCAAAATTGTATTTTATCAGCGCTTTAGAGGCAACATAAATCCAAGACTGTTGTCACTCCTTTATTTCCTTCTATTAGAGAAGTTCTGCAATGTCCTTCCCTTTCAAATCTCTTTTATACCAGTCTCTTTCATTATCCTTTATTAACGTTCATGATCGGTATTCTTATATAAATAACAGAACCCACAACTGAGTGAGTCACATCTCCGTGGGAACAATAGAGTCAAAAAGATTCCACCCAACGATATTGAAGAAGAATTAAAGAACATAGCTTTTCTGAGGTACACTGCAGTTTCAAACCAACACATGGCATTAGAGTTGTCTTACTTTTGTGTGGTGGTTTATGACTGCAGGCATGAGTGTTTCACAAGTAAAGCAGATCTTCCGTCATCTTTTCCGTTTGAGCTTCGAAAGTCATACAGTGTCATTTCTGTTGCATTCTAGTCATTACTAGTGAGTCACTAAAGCCATTTAAGATTCAAAGGAAGAGGATTTAGCCACCACTTCTCAAGGGAAGGAGTTGTCAAAGAATTTGCAGGTGTGTTTTAAAACTACTACAGACAAAATACCTATCAGCAAATAGCTATAATAACTATAGCGTACATAATTTGAGTAAGATGCCAAACATGGTGTTCTAGTTTGCTAGCTGCCGGAATGCAACACACCACAGATGGATTGGCTTTTAATAAAAGGGGATTTATTTTGTTGGTTCTTCAGAGGAAAGGCAGTTAACTTTCCACTGAGGCTCTTTCTTACGTGGAAGGCACAGGATGGTCTCTGCTGGCCTTCTCTCCAGGCCCCTGGGTTCCAACAACTTTCCCCAGAGTGACTTCTTTCTGCATCCCCAAAGGCCGGGGCTGAGCTGCAAGTGCTGAGATGAGCAATGCCAAGCTACTTAGACTGTGCTACGTTGCACTCTCTCATTTAAGCACCAGCCAATTAAGTCAAATGTCACTCATTGCAGCAGACACGCCTCCTAGCCAACTGCAGATGTAATTAGCAACAGATGAGGTTCACGTACCACATTGGTTTGTGTCCGCACCAACAGAACTAGGTATGCTCACCTGGCCAAGTTGACAACTGAATCTAACTAACACACATGGTATTGCTGTATGGACATACAGATTATTGTAAGCTCGCAATCATTTCATTACTGATTAGATTCTTACTGATGGGGATACTGTAGGTCAGAAAATAGTTCAGAGAATAGGATAAGAAGCTCTGAACGTGGACAAATGATAGGACCTATCTATGAACAAAGATTTGAGGGATATAGAGAGTTTTGACATGAAATAAAGTTTCACAGGAGTTTGAATAGGGTAGGGAAACGCGGGTCACTGAGTCCTAAAACAACTCACAGTAGGGTAGGTCAACTTCCTTCCAAATATAATAGTGCCCCTAGAACATGATTATATTTTAGTCACAAGAAGCAATTTAGTTACCTTTGTGCAATTAATGTTAAATTGAATTAGTTCTGTGTTATGTACTCAATTTGCATATCATTTTTGATTTTATAAATATGTAAGAACTTGCCAAAGCTTACCAGATTTATGTTTGTATATTTTAAGTTTTTATCAGTAAAATAATAATCTGCATTAAAAATATTTGTGGGATAAAGAATATTTAAACTGAATATGAAAGAATTAAGCCATCGTAATAAATGTTTTTGCCCTCTTATCACTAAGAAAAGAATGTCAGTTACCTTCTATATACAGTAGAAAAAAGTTCTCAGGTTTTAGAAGCCTTGTTAGATTAGTTAGTACACGTTTCCTAACTTTCAGCAGGTGTTCATTTAAACCATGCCAACAGAATAAAACATTTTAAAAAGATCTCCACTGAAAGTGTCATATATATTCTTCAGTTACTGAAAGTATCAAATATAATCTTCAGTTATGTAAATGGAAATCATCATTTTGCACTAATATTTAAAATTCATAATAGAAAAAAGGTGGTCGGGAATTGCAGGTTAGGGATTCATTTAGACCATTGTAAGTTCTCTAGCGTAAATGGGGTCCTTCTTGAGATTCAATTTCAATAATATTTCAAGAACGTTAGGCAAAAATCAATGAAGAACTCTTAAATCTAGTTTCTGTATATTCCATGTACCAGGACTGATGGATTTGCTTTACTGTAAAATGCAAAGTCATTTAAAAAAATTCGTCTCTCCGAGCTTGCTGAGGTAGTGAAATTAATCTAAAAATCTTATGGAAACATTGTGAATCACTATAGTGCTAGAATTTATGCTGGATATATACCTGAGCAAAGTCAGATTGTCATATGAATCCTCAAAAAAAGCCCTATAACCTTGGCCAGACACATAAAGAAAACAAATATTGTTACAGCACTGATCTAATTCAGTGCTTCTCAAATCCAGTTGGGAAAGTCTTCAAATGATAGCAAAACAACAGTTTTATGAAGGTCAATCTGCTTAACTGAAAAGGTTCCAAAATGAATCTTTATTTATTTATTTATTTATTTTTATTAATTAAAAAAAAATTAACAAAACATTTAAAAATCATTCCATTCTACATGTACAATCAGTAATTCTTAATATCATCACATAGTTGCATATTCATCATTTCTTAGTACATTTGCATCGATTTAGAAAAAGAAATAAAAAGACAACAGAATAAGAATTAAAATGATAATAGAGAGAAAAAAAAACCCTATACCTCACATGCAGCTTAATTCAATGTTTAAACATAATTGCATTACAATCAGATAGTATTGTGCTGTCCATTTCTGAGTTTTTATATCCAGTCCTGTTGCACAGTCTGTATCCCTTCAGCTCCAATTACCCCTCCTCTCTCTCTTTTTTTTTTAATTAACGGAAAAAAAGAAATTAACCCAACATTTAGAAATCATACCATTCTACATATGCAATCAGTAATTCTTAACATCATCACATAGATGCATGATCATCGTTTCTTAGTACATTTGCATCGGTTTAGAAGAACTAGCAACACAACCGAAAAAGATATAGAATGTTAATATAGAGAAAAAAATAAAATAATAGTAAAAACAAAACAAAACAAAACAAAACAAAAACCTATAGCTCAGATGCAGCTTCATTCAGTGTTTTAACATGATTACTTTACAGTTAGGTATTATTGTGCTGTCCATTTTTGAGTTTTTGTATCTAGTCCTGTTGCACAGTCTGTATCCCTTCAGCTCCAATTACCCATTATCTTACCCTGTTTCTACCTCCTGCTGGACTCTGTTACCAATGACATATTCCAAATTTATTCTTAAATGTCCGTTCACATCAGTGGGACCATACAGTATTTGTCCTTTAGTTTTTGGCTAGACTCACTCAGCATAATGTTCTCTAGGTCCATCCATGTTATTACATGCTTCATAAGTTTATCCTGTCTTAAAGCTGCATAATATTCCATCGTATGTATATACCACAGTTTGTTTAGCCACTCTTCTGTTGATGGAGATTTTGGCTGTTTCCATCTCTTCCACCACTTGTACAGGTGGTCACAGCCCACACAGCTTCCTTTTGTGTTTTAAAGTCTGCCTTAGAAAGAATGCTAACGAGGAATGGGACTAATCCATGATTGACTACTTGCTGTATCTGGTCCTGACGGCCAGCTGTAATGTTTGACATTGTCCATGTAGCTTCCTTCTGAATATTAGTTTTGGGGTTAGTTAGTAGGTTGGGAAAGACAGCAAGTGCTCCTGCATCTATTACAACCTGAGTCTGTTCATCTGTCCCAGTAACAATATTTCCTATGGCTCTTAGTGCAGGAGTCACAATTGGCAATTCAGTAGCCCCTAGAAGCTTCACAAGCTGTGGCACAACTCCAGTTTTCACAATCATTTCAATCCGTTCATTTGGACCGTCAGTAAGATAGGAAATGGCCCAGCAGGTATCTGCCAATACTTCAGGATCATCATGATGCAGGAGATGCACTAAAGTAGGAAGAATTTGCTCAACAGCATCTAATGGGGGTACAGGATTTTTGTTTCGACAAAGGTTGGAAAGTGTCCAAGTAAGATTACGTAAGTAACCACATGCTAAAGATGACATGTCAGGAACTGCAAGTAGAGCCAACAGAGGATCAACTGCACCATATTTGATAACCAAGTCTCGGAAAGATGAGCCATCACCTGCAATGTTTCCTAGAGCCCATACAGCTTGCTCACTGATGTGAGTGTGAGGAGATGCCAACAGAGAAATGAATGCTGGGATAGCACCTCCATCTACCACAGCCTTGGTCTGTTCTGATGTTCCAGAAGCAATGTTAGTGAGTGCCCAAGCAGATTCAAATTGAATGGGAGTACAATCAGTTCTGCCCAAGAAGGTCACAAATTTTGGAATCAAACCAGCCCGGATTATGTTGTCTATTGGGGGCTGTTTTTCCCTAGAAAGCAGTTTCCTAGCAGCTTGAGTGGCTTGGAGTTGACTTTCCAAATTGTTGCTATTTATGCCTTTGACAATGTCCTAAACAGACCAATTTACAGTGCCCTGGTTATTACGGTTTTCCTGCAGTCAAGAAGTAGCATCATCAGGAAGAGAGCTGACATTTCTCCTTTTCAGCATCTGGTCATCCTTCTTAGCTTTCCTCAGCTCCACATTAACTTCTATACGCCGTCGCCTCATTTCTGTACTGTCTTTCCCCTTGTTCTTGAATCTATTAAGGCGGGCAGCTGGTGAATTAGCATTCTCATTGGTGGACATTGTTGTGAGACAAAGGGAGAAAGGTCAGGAGCGGGCTTGGGCTTCCTCAGGAGGATTGACAGTGCTCACAGGCTGCGAGTCTACTGCGCTCCCAAAATGAATCTTTTTACAAATATATAATAATTTTTAACGCGTGATAAAGTAGGATTACTTAGTTTCTCAGAATCAAATGGACGGATATGGTTGCTTATATTAATGGGTCTTCTAATGTTAATACAGATTGATAATACATTCTAAAAGATTATATTAATAGTACAATTATAAAAGTGTGCTTTCATCAGATGTAACAAATGTTCCATACCAATGCAAGTTGTTAATAATAGCATGGTGTATGGGAATTCTGTATATTATGCATGATTGCTCTGTAAACTCACAACTTCTTTAATGAAACTGTTTTTGAAAGTACACAGTTCCTATTAGCAACGGTTCTGCTATTATGGCAACAGCCACAAGAGGGCAGTAAACACGCCCGTAATAGGAACTAAAAATTATGGTCTCCGGTTTTAAGGGTTTTTCTGTTGTGTAGGTTTGGCATGTTTTGTATTCAAAATTTATTTTAAGTATGTTACTTAGTAATTTTAAATGCAAATCTTAATATTTTTAAAGGCAAAGGTTATCATCAAAAGCGTATGGTGACATTGACAATAAAAATAAGACCTAATATTTATTGAGGACTCTGTGTACTAGGTACTGGGCGAAACACTTTCCAAACAGTGTAGGTTTTTTTAAAAAGCCTCATATCAAATCTATGCGATAGAATAATTATTATACCCATATCATAGTGGAGAAAATTGAGACTTAGTGAAGCTCATAAAAACCAAAATATCTTTAGATCAATTATTACTATTATTATCACTATAAGAGGAAGGAGATAAAAATTGAGATTTATTGAAGCTAATAAAACCCAAAATATCTTTGGACCAATTATTACTGCTATTATTATTACTACTTGGAGGTGGGACGTGAGAGGAGGCATAGTATCAGGGTTATTAGATGCTTAGCAACTGTCTGCTTGAAAATGTTGTGAGAAAATCCCTTTTGAGTTGGTGCAGAAAGTAAAATCTGGAAAAATGAGCCTCTTTATGTTGTAAATGGTGGATGTGCCAAGAAAAAAAATATTTTAGTGGTGCAATGATTTCAGGTTTTTTTTTGTGTGTGTGTGATAATACTTTTAAAAAGTTATGATGATCTGAATAGTCTAATCATAATCAGTTACTGAGCTGTTTATTCAGCTAAATTTTTCAGAAGGAACAACAATGGGGCTGAGGCTTGTTTCCACTGATATTAAATTCCACTTCCCTCTTACCTTCTAACCACCCACCGAGGTGCATGCCTCCCAAAGTCTAACCAAGAAAACACAAACTGCATTGATGAGAAGAAAAATAATAGAATGAAAAGAGAAGGAACATGATTTACATAAAGAATGTTGAGCTGGAGCTGTCATAGTCTCAGTCTCAGCTAAGTTCTCCTGGAAACAGATGCTGCATTATAAAGGGAGGGGCAAGAGCCCCACGCGGAATTTACAAAGGAGGTTTCCATGTTGGTTTTGCAACCATAGCTGATCAGGACTTACAGCCTTCAAAACAGTTAGGAGGACAGAGTGGCGATTTGATGGAACCTTTGGAGTGCTCTGACAGTGGCTGCGGGTCAGATCCTTGCCCTCAGGCCTGGGGAAAGGGCTGTAATGAGGCCACTAAGAAAGCTAGAGATATGTCTCCTGGGGCTTTTGGGACACAGTAAACCGAAGTCTGACTCATTCTTCAGAAATCTGAAGGGTGAGAAAATATGATCGATTGGGTGTTCTGATGGCAGAGGGGAAGATTCTCCTGTTCAGCCGATCATATCAGAGCAAATCAATCAGATACGCTGAGCTTCCCCATGTACTTGATGAGAGCCATTTATGTGAAATCCGTGGAGAGGTCTTGGATTATCTTCACTATAGGAGGGCAGCCTTCAAAAGTAAAATGACCTCAGCAGAAAGCAACTAGAGCTACCACCAGATGCCTGAAGAAGTTTATACTTGGCCAGCTGGAATAAAGATGCAAAGGCATGGACCAAGAAAATTTCCAATGAGTGCTCGGAATGAGCCCAGAGAGCATCTGTGTGGAACACTTCATCATCGTCCAACCTAGAAATGTCCACCATTCTTCCTTCTTCCCTCTGTCCACCCTCTACCCCTCCTCCCTGACCGGTCAACAGCCATTGTAAGTAAAAGTTCAAAAAGAAGTTGAGGTGGGGGGAGAAAGAAGTTATATGCCTTCCTCTCCCACTTGATGAACAAGCTACATATTTAAATGGAGTTTCAATTTATTAATTATTAAACTGAATCAAACATTCTAATGATAGAACTCTGTGTTTTGTGACTGAAGTGACAGGAAGAGCTTTTATGACCTAAGAGTGTCTGGAAGAGCCATGGACCTGCCCTAGTTTGCATTCATGGGTGTGAGAAGCCTGGGGAAAGCGCATGAATTCATTTTCTGAATTTGACATCTCATAAGTGTCCCTTACTCAAGGTAACAGTTATTGTAACACATAGGTTTTGGGCAAAGCTAATCAACAAGAATTCATATCTTCAAGTTCGAATTTTCACACCCAGAAATTAGTTTATTTAACAAAATTGTGATGGAACAGAATAGTCTTTATTCAGTTAGAATAATTCAAGCACATTTTAGATAATTTTTATTATCTGGAAGTTTTTTTGTCCTAGGAAAATTCCCTGAATAGGGACTATTTCTATGGTTACATTTAGTAAACTGCGTACAGCATATTGAGCTCCAGAGATTTGAATTGTTCATTTTAGGTTCATTTAAAGGTGTCAGGCAGTACAGTAATTTAGCACTTCTTTCTGATGACCGCCAATTGTGACTTGGCATCGTTCATCAGGCTGAATGACACAGGATTCTGGAAATTGCAATTTAGTTTCTGCATGTCTCATGAGCATGAATAACAACTTTTCAAGAGCACTGTTATCACAGAGGGTGTAGACAATAGACAATCCAATTTGAGTTGCTTTAAAAAATACCTTATTGCAAATATTCCCGATTTTTTTCCTACTTGTTCAGTTACTGATACTATTAGCCATAGCACGTCATAGCTGCCGTCTGTTCTTATTTGATTTCTAATTGATGATGTTGAATATTAATAAGGAAGTGATTTCCACTGTAGGGTCAACAGTCAATTTTGGAGCTATAGAAGATTTGAAAGGCAGGTGACAAAGATCAGAGTAACAACTTCTCTGGAGAGAAATTTGCGTGTAACAACCACAAAAAATCAAAACAGTGGTCCAAATATGTGTGCCCTTAAAAAAAAATCTACAATTTATTGAACCATTGCTATATGTCACGTGCATTTACAGGTGAGTAGAATATGACTTGGAGGGGGCTAAGGAAATTAGCCAAAGCCATATGTGGAGTGAGTGGCAGATTCAATTGTCTTCTGGCAAAGTTTATGTGCCAAGAACAGTAGCACATTGCATCTGTTGGAGTGCTTTCCAGTTAGAATCTCAACCTCTATTTGGATGGCTGGATAGAAGTTAAAAGATGATAATAATTTACCAGCATTTATGAAGATTATGTCATTCTTCTCATGTTATATAAATTACCATATGGATTTGACTGTTGGAAGTCTAAATAAAAAAGGCTTAAACTGAGTTGGATTTTAATTATCTCCCACCTGACTTTCTAGGCAGCTGCTATGCAGGACTGCTTTGTTAACGCAATGGTAGAAGGATGCAAGGTTTCTTCTATCTTTAGTGAGTGGCCTTCATCTGCATATCCAAGACAAGTCACTACCACTAAGTCTATATTCCTGCCAGGGAGATGAAGGAAGGAGAAATGGGAGGACATAGTTTCTTGAAGACCTGGAAGTTGTGTGGATTATTTTTATTTTTTTATTTTTTTATTTTATTTTATTTTACTTTTACTCCCTTCTTCCCACCTCCCTGTCCATGCACTCCTGAATACTCCTGGCCACCTTATAAAAAGGGGAACTGGAGGCTCTGTGCACTATCTGGATGGTCTCTATGACAGGGAAAGCAATTCACTGGCTTTCAGGCTCCCCAGGCATGATATCCCAAGTCAGCTGTGAGGTGGGCACATTCTTTGGCAAGACCTCTTGTCCTTGATGGTGTCCTGACAGAGTCCCCTCACCCAGTTCTCTGTGTATCAATTCCTCAGCTGTTTCATCCAAGACTTCCCTAAGTGTTATAGAAGACCCTTTCAGGTCTTTTGAGCTCTGGAACTACTGTCTTGGTCATTTTTCTGTGATTTCTCTTGCTCTTCCTTGGAGAAAGGGTTAACTCTGCTTATCTTATTTTGCATGGCATTATATTTATTTTTATTCTTAAACTCTTGATGGCAAAGTGTTCAAGAATTCAAAATGAATATTTAATAAAACTTAGGCACAGTATTTCTGCTTCTCTAAAAGTTGATGATGATGAACATGTCTTTACCCAAATGTGGATTACTTTTACTCATGTATTATTTGTCATGGTTTCACCGTGACTAAAGTAGGAAGGTGGAGAAGGCTGGAGAATATAATCTATACTCTAACAACCACATGCCCACCTAAAAATCTTTTACTAAACCTCAATACCTAGTATTCTCAGAGGCAAGGTAACAAGGGGCAGTTTTTTGCCAGAGTGCATCCTTTGGACCATCCAGATACCTGGGCACATGCTTCTTCTGATGTATAGAACACAGTCCTGCATTCCTCATTCAAGAGAGGCTGTCCAGATGTAGATATAGGGACCATATCTAATGAAAAGTCTTGGGTTCTTGGAAGGTATACTTCTCCTGGTACCTCCTGTTTAAATGATATGACATGTTATCTGCCTCTGACACTCCCAATATACAATGGTGGTTGTTATGGATCCAATCATGTGCTCCAGTCATGCCCATCATAAAGACGTGTTTAAGTCCTCATCATTGCTCCTGAGATATGAACTTATTAGTAAATAGAACATTTGGACATGTTATTAGTTAAGGTGATGCCAAACTAAATCATGGTGAGCCTCAATCCTTAAAAGCAGTGGGAATTTGGACACCATAAAGAGGAGACAGAAGGAGAGAGATTTCCATATGACAGAGGCAGAGACTGAGTTATAGATTGCCTACAGGTCACCACCAGAATGCTGCAGACTTCAGAAAAAGTATGATTCTGTCAACGACTGATTTTAGACTTCTAGGCTGAAAAACTGTGAGTCAAGAAGTTCCTATTGTTTAAGCCAGCTCATCTGTAGTGAGTGTTATAGCAACCCTGTAAAACTCAGACGGTAGTGGAACAGGAGAACCACACTGCAAACAATTATTTGGAAAAGGCAAGAATGGAAAACACCAGAAGTCAATGATCCCTATGAAATATCATATGCAATAGGCAAGAAGTGTAAGGAGTTTGAACTGGTGGTTGAGTAAGTTCCTTGATTGGGCCATTTGTTGGTTTGCTTTTTGGGAGAATGCTTCTTTTCTATTGATCTCTGGGATCCCTCATATTGACTTCTTGGAATTGTTCTTTGACCATTAATTGCCGCAAGTTATATCTGAAGAAAGCATTAAAGCTCTGTCCTTGGAGAGAACCCAGCTTTTATCAGTTTTCTTCTTGCTTTTGTATATTTGGAGTCCTCGTAGTCGCTTACAAACTAAATAGGAATTTTTAGGACTGACTTGCAGTTTCTTGGACAACAAAATTCACTAAAAATTTTGAGACGTTTGCTGCTGATTAATTTCTAATTAATTCTATCTGTTAATAATCGTATTAAATATATCATTTAGGAAGACTTTTAAATCTAAAAAAAAATTACTTACCTCTATACTTTGCCTCTTCCTCTTTTTCTTAATATAATGGTGGTTTCCTTGAAGCCATCTGAAAATTAGGATGAGGTGGAAAACAGTGTACTTAATCCAAATTTTAGCTGTTGTACTGGTTCACACTGTCTGGCCTTTGGGGCCACAGTCTCATCTCTTGCTAAACATTTTTTCAGAGCCATTTCTTAAAATTATATTGGTTGGTTTTTTCAGTTCTTCAATCCCACAATACTATATCCTTAGCTTCCTTAGATTTTAGATGGCAGCCTGTGCCAAATATGCCTGAAAAAAGAGCCGAATTCCTTTCAATTCCAGTAGGTAGCCTTGCAAGCATGGTTCTTAGTTGTTCTTACAGAAACTGAAAGGACCAAATAAAAACTAATATATAGCAATTTTGTGATTCCCCCATTCTGTATCCCCACCCCTTTTGTAATTTCCCCTAGAGTTATAAGCTCAGAGGCACATGGTCTGCTTTCCAAAGATGGTAGATAATTTTCCCAAGTACTTGGGACATAACAGGGGAGACTAGCTTTCCTGCCTTCAGGCTCAGTATTCTTGTCATTAACTTCTGATTGTTACTTATTTTAGGTCTAGTTTTAGTCGAATTTTGTATTTGCTAAGGTCATAAGGTACTACAGCAGAGATCTAAGTATCCAGGTTCATTCTGTATAGTTACTGAAGCATCGTTAAGGATTTGCCCTTTACTACATAGTCCAGGACACCTCACCACCTTGTGTGCATTCAGTCAAGAAGATGGTGCAAGGAGAAAAGGGAGAGTGCATTGAATTTTTAGGTCATGACACAAAAGCTGCACAAATCACTTATGCTCACATCCTATTAGTTATTCATTTTAAATGGTAATATTTAAAATTAAATGCTGACAATTTATTCTTTCTTTTTCTTATTCTTAAAATTTTACTTTATTTTCGTGGTCCTTTTAAAGATCTTTTTGCTCCAGGGACAAAAACAATAAATATTTCTACACCTAAATATTTCTCTTTGCCTTACTGGGCAAATGAAAAAAAAAGATGAAGAAAAAACAAAACAAAAAAACTAACAAACAAAGTACTTATCATAGAGTTGCCTCTAATTCATACACTGTTTAACAGAATACTACTTCAGATACAGAAATGAGTCATTCCAACTTAGATCTGAGACAATATCAATAAGTAAGTGTTTTTCTTTCATGCTGCAGAAATTTGTTCACTCAAAGTATATTCTTCTTGGCTGGAAATATCACTAATTTAAACACCTTCGTTATCCTTGGCTAATTAGATTATATAATTTAATGTTAAAAATAAAATAATTGTGCAATTGTGACATAAGTCTCATGCCTTGTAATTTCACTATGTCATGGTTAGGGACAGGTGTCAACTTGGCCAAGTTGTGGTACCTGTTCATCTGATTGGGCAAGCGCTGGCCTGTCTGTTGCAATGAGGACATTTCATAAGATTAGGTCATAATCACGTCAGCTACATCCACAGCTGATTCCATTTGTAATCAGCCAAAGGGGAGTGTCTTCTGCAATTAGTGATGCTAAATCCAATCATGGGAAGCCTTTTAAGGAGGACTCAGAGGAGACAGGTTGCATTCCTGCTTTGGCTGGTGAGCCTCTCCTGTGGAGTTCGTCCAGGCCATCCATTGGAGTCATCAGCTTCGCAGCCTGCCCTGTGGATTTTGGACTCTGCGTTCCTACGGTCACATGAGACACTTTCATAAATTTTATATTTGCAAGTGTTCCCTGTTGGTTCTGTTTCTCTAGAGAACCCTAACTAATACATCTTGGTACCAGGAGTGGTTCTTAAGGAACAGAATCTTAAAAATGGGTTTTTATGAATGGTTTTCTACTCTGACTGGGCTTAGAGACACTAAGGACTCTGATTCCCGTAATCAGAATGACACTCCCAATCCATGGACTGAGTTGGCAAAGGAGATAGTCAAAATATCATCATTCGATTCTCCTAATGCTTCGCTTGTACAAAGCCAGACTCTGGGGGATAATGTTTTTGACACCTTTACAGAGTTTTGTAGGAATAAGAGTTATAGAGATGTTGGTTGGTTATTGTTAGATACACTGTCTACATTAAAGGGTGAAAGGGATGGGCTTAAGGCTTCAAACAAGAAGCTTAAGTGCCGTCTGAAAGATGTAGAGGTTTCTATGAGTATCCTGAAGGAAAATTTTATCTCCTGTAGCCGTAGACTTGAGATCTCTGAAAATCAGACTCAGGATCTTATTGTTAGAGTAGCAACTTTACAAAGTAAACTGAAATCTCAGTCTTGCACGGTGTCTGCCGTTAAAGTGAGGGCATTGATTGGAAAGGAGTGGGACCCTGAAAAATGGGATGGTGACATATGGATTGATAATGATGTTGGGGGTGAGGTTGAAACCCTAGACCATGCTGAGCCTTCTTTAGATAACCCTGTAATAGTCTGCCCTGAGGACATAGCTGCCCCACCTCCAGCCTGCCTTGAGGAATTGGCCACCCAACCTCCTCCTGAAGGGATTAGCCCTAAAGTTATTAATCCTGTTTCACCAGATGAAACTGCAAATGAAAGCCCTGAAGCAAATGGCTTGGAAGATATTTCTAATTCTTTTCATGACCCACCCCCACCACCCCTCATTTCTTCTAGACCTATAACTAGACTAAAGTCCCAACAGGCCCCTAAAGGTGAGGTACAAAGTATCACACATGAGGAGGTACATTATACTCCAAAAGAACTGTGTGAGTTTTCCAATTTATATAGACAGAAATCAGGGGAATATGTGTGGCAATGGATTTTAAGAGTGTGGGATAATGGTGGGAGGAATATAAGGCTGGATCAGGCTGAATTTATTGATATAGGCCCACTAAGCAGAGATTCTGCATTCAATGTTATAGCTAGAGCAGTTAGAAAAGGTGTTAACAGCTTGTTTGGGTGGTTGGTTGAAACATGGATCAAAAGGTGGCCAACATTACCTGAGGTTGAAATGCCAGAACTGCCCTGGTGTAATGTAGATGAGGGGATCCAGAGGCTTAGAGAGATTGGGATGTTAGAGTGGATTTATCATGCAAAGCCCGCTCTTACACCCCAGGAATGTCCAGAGGATGCACCTTTTACCAGAACAGTGAGAAATAAGTTTGTGAGACTAGCACCATCATCCCTCAAGAGCTCTGTGGTTGCACTTCTCTGTAGGTCAGATATTACTGTAGGAACTGCTGTCACTGAGCTGGAATCCTTAAACACAATGGGGATGACAGGATCCCGAGTTGGCAGAAGCCAGGTGGCAGCACTTAATCACCAAAGACAGGGTAGACGTGGGTATTATAATAGACAACAAACTCAAAGGAGGCATCAAAATTATATGACACGCAGAGATTTGTGGCATTGACTAGTAAATCATGGGGTGCCTAGAAATACAATAGAAGGGCAGCCTACTAAATTCTTGTTGGAGCTGTATAAACAAAAGAGTTCTAGGTCAAGGGAACAGAAGTCTAACCTGAATTACAAAAACACAGAGTCACGGCTCCTTAACCAATTTCCAGACTTGAAACAGTTTACAGACCCTGAGCCCCTTGAATGAAGGGGAGGCCATGTCCCTATGGGGAAGAAACCTGTTACACTGCCACAAATTTATACTGTTAACCTTCCTCTAAGTCTTCCCCAAGGAGACCGACGGCCTTTTACCAGGGTAACTGTGCATTGGGGAAAAGGAAATGATCAGATATTTCGGGGATTATTAGACACTGGTTCAGAAGTGACATTAATTCCAGGGGACCCAAAACGTCACTCTGGACCACCAGTCAGAGTGGGGGCTTATGGAGGCCAGGTGATCAATGGAGTTTTAGCTCAGGTCTGTCTCACAGTGGGTCCAGTGGGCCCCCGGACCCATCCTGTAGTTATTTCCCCAGTTCCGGAATGTATAATTGGCATAGACATACTGAGCAACTGGCAGAATCCCCACGTTGGTTCTCTAACTCGTGCAGTGAGGGCTATTATGGTGGGAAAGGCCAAGTGGAAGCCACTAGAACTGCCCCTACCAAGCAAAATAGTAAATCAAAAGCAATACCGTATTCCTGGAGGGATTGCAGAGATTACTGCCACTCTTAAGGACTTGAAAGATGCAGGGGTGGTGATTCCCACCACACCCCCATTCAACTCTCCTATTTGGCCTGTGCAGAAAACAGATGGGTCTTGGAGAATGACAGTGGATTATCGTAAACTCAACCAGGTGGTAACTCCAATTGCAGCTGCTGTTCCAGATGTAGTATCATTGCTTGAGCAAATCAATACATCCCCTGGTACCTGGTATGCAGCTATTGATCTGGCAAATGCTTTTTTCTCAATAGCTATTAGTAAGGACCACAGAAACAGTTTGCTTTCAGCTGGCAAGGTCAGCAATATACTTTCACTGTCCTACCTCAGGGGTATATCAACTCTCCAGCCCTATGTCATAATCTTGTTCGCAGAGACCTTGATCGTTTCTCCCTCCCACAAGACATCACACTGGTCCATTATATTGATGATATCATGTTGATTGGACCTAGTGAGCAAGAAGTAGCAACTACTCTAGATTTACTGGTAAGGCATTTGCGTGTCAGAGGATGGGAGATAAATCCAACAAAAATACAGGGGCCTTCCACCTCAGTAAAATTTCTAGGTGTCCAGTGGTGTGGGGCATGTCGAGATATCCCTTCTAAGGTGAAGGATAAATTGCTGCATCTGGCCCCTCCCACAACCGAAAAAGAGGCACAACGCCTAGTGGGTCTTTTTGGATTTTGGCGACAACATATTCCTCATTTGGGTGTGCTACTCCGGCCCATTTATCGAGTGACCAGAAAAGCTGCTAATTTTGAGTGGGGACCTGAACAAGAGGAGGCTCTGCGACAGGTCCAGGCTGCTGTGCAAGCTGCTCTGCCACTTGGGCCATATGATCCAGCAGATCCAATGGTGCTGGAAGTGTCAGTGGCAAATAGAGATGCTGTCTGGAGCCTTTGGCAGGCCCCTATAGGAGAATCACAACGCAGACCCTTAGGATTTTGGAGCAAAGCCTTACCGTCTGCTGCAGATAACTACTCTCCTTTTGAGAAACAGCTTTTGGCCTGCTACTGGGCCTTAGTAGAGACTGAACGCTTAACCATGGGCCACCAAGTTACCATGAGACCTGAGTTGCCTATCATGAGTTCGGTGTTGTCTGACCCACCAAGCCATAAAGTTGGGCGTGCACAGCAGCACTCTATTGTAAAGTGGAAATGGTATATATGAGATAGAGCCAGAGCAGGTCCTGAAGGCACAAGTAAGTTACATGAAGAAGTGGCACAAATGCCCATGGTTTCCACTCCTGCTGCCACATTACCTTCTCCTTCCCAGACCAGAGCTATGGCCTCTTGGGGAGTTCCTTACAGTGAATTGACTGAGGAAGAGAAAACTCGGGCCTGGTTTACAGATGGCTCAGCACGATATGCAGGTACCACCTGAAAGTGGACAGCTGCAGCATTACAACCCCTTTCTGGGGTGTCCTTGAAGGACAGTGGTGAGGGGAAATCCTCCCAGTGGGTAGAACTTCGAGCAGTGCACCTGGTTGTTCATTTTGCTTGGAAGGAAAACTGGCCAGAGGTGCATTTGTATACTGACTCATGGGCTGTTGCTAATGGTTTGGCTGGATGGTCAGGGACTTGGAAAGACCATAATTGGAAAATTGGTGACAAAGAGGTCTGGGGAAGAAGTATGTGAATAGACCTTTCTGAGTGGGTTAAAAACATGAAGATATTTGTGTCCCATGTGAATGCACACCAGAGGGTGACTTCAGCAGAGGAAGATTTTAATAATCAAGTGGATAAGATGACCCGTTCTATGGATACCAGTCAGCCTCTTTCCCCAGCAACTCCTGTTATTGCCCAATGGGCTCATGAACAAAGTGGTCATGGTGGTAGGGATGGAGGTTATGCATGGGCTCAGCAACATGGACTTCCACTCACCAAGGCTGACCTGGCTACAGCCACTGCTGAGTGCCCAATCTGCCAGCAGCAGAGACCCACACTCAGCCCCCGATATGGCACCATTCCCCGAGGTGACCAGCCAGCTACATGGTGGCAGGTTGATTACATTGGACCACTCCCTTCATGGAAGGGGCAGCGATTTGTTCTAACTGGAATAGACACATACTCTGGATATGGGTTTGCTTTCCCTGCACGCAATGCTTCTGCCAAAACTACTATTCTTGGGCTTACAGAATGCCTTATCCATCGTCATGGTATTCCACATAGCATTGCTTCAGATCAAGGAACACACTTCACAGCAAATGAAGTGCGGGAATGGGCACATGCTCATGGAATTCTCTGGTCTTACCATGTTCCCCATCATCCAGAAGCTGCTGGATTGATAGAACTGTGGAATGGCCTTTTGAAAACTCAATTACGATGCCAACTAGGTGGCAAAAACTTGAAAGGCTGGGGTAATGTTCTCCAGGAAGCTGTGTATGCTCTGAATCAGCATCCACTGTATGGTGCTGTTTCTCCCATAGCCAGGATCCATGGGTCCAGGAACCAAGGGGTGGAATGGGTGTGGTGCCACTCACTATTACTCCTAGTGATCCACTAGGAAAATTTTTGCTTCCTGTCCCTGCTACCCTGAGTTCTGCTGGTCTACAGGTTTTAGTTCCAAAACGGGGTGTGCTTTCTCCAGGAGAAACAACAGTGATACCACTGAACTGGAAGTTAAGATTGCCACCTGGCCACTTTGGGCTACTTATGCCTCTGGATCAACACACCAAGAAGGGGATTACATTATTGTCTGGGGTAATTGACCCTGACTATCAGAAGGAAGTAGGACTGCAACTACATAATGGAGGTAAAGAAGAGTTTTCTTGGAATATAGGAGATCCCCTGGGGCGTCTATTAGTACTACCATGCCCTGTGATCAAAATCAATGGAAAACTGCAACAACACAGTCCAGGCAGGACCACTAATGGCTCTGAGACTTCAGGAATGAAGGTTTGGGTCACCCCACCAGGCAAAGAACCACGGCCAGCTGAAGTGCTTGCTGAGGGGAAAGGGAACATGGAATGGGTAGTGGAAGAAGGTAGTGATAAATATGAACTTCGACCACGTGATCAGTTACAGAAACGAGGACTGTAATGCTGTTTTGTTTGTGTTATACTATTTAAGTTGTAAGATATCAAGTTTAAGAATGAATGTTGCCCAAGGATTTGCACGCTATTCTGAAGAGATTTAATGTGTTTCCAGTTATATGCAGGACAGTTGAGTATTGTCAGGTAAAAGAAAAAATGTGTGCTTATTTGTTTTCATTTGGAAATTAAGTATGGTCTAAGGTGATGTATATATATGTGCCAAGTTGACAAGGGGTGGACTGTCATGGTTAGGGACAGGTGTCAACTTGGCCAAGTTGTGGTACCTGTTCATCTGATTGGGCAAGTGCTGGCCTGTCTATTGCAATGAGGACATTTCATAGGATTAGGTCATAATCACGTCAGCTACATCCACAACTGATTCCATTTGTAATCAGCCAAAGGGGAGTGTCTTCTGCAATTAGTGATGCTAAATCCAATCATGGGAAGCCTTTTAAGGAGGACTCAGAGGAGACAGGTTGCATTCCTGCTTTGGCTGGTGAGCCTCTCCTGTGGAGTTCGTCCAGGCCATCCATTGGAGTCATTGGCTTCGCAGCCTGCCCTGTGGATTTTGGACTCTGCGTTCCTACGGTCACGTGAGACACTTTCATAAATTTTATATTTGCAAGTGTTCCCTGTTGGTTCTGTTTCTCTAGAGAACCCTAACTAATACACACTATTTGCTCACTTTTAATGGCCAGTGCTTTGTTTTGTGATTAAATGCATTTAAGATATCTTTCGATTACTTTTGATTGAGTATTAATTTTACTCAAAAGTCTAAATCTAATTTTCCAATTTTTTGTGGAAACCAAAAATTGAAATTAAGTGTCAGGTGATCTGAATGAATATAGACCCTTGAGTTTCTCTTTCAACAAATTCCAATGATGAATCATATACAAATCCAGCTTATTTTTATTATCATGAAAATTTTTGGAAACCTACAAACTATCCCACAAAATCCCACAGGGGATAAGGCTCCTCAACGTCATCATAATACTTATCACAAAAGGAAACAGATACTCATAAAACATTCTGGAATGTGATTGATGTATTTTTATATTACAAGTTAGAATTTGGATTAGAAGACAAATTGTCAGTTGACTTTCCATGGACCGCAAATACCTGAGGAGATACATTTTTCTTGGCCAATACAGTATTTTAAAAATAAAATGGAATTGATTGCCAAGGCTTTAAAAATTAAACATTTTACATAAAAATTCATATTTTCAGCCTTTCTCAAAAATAAAAGTTAATATTCAGCCATGAGGTACCTATTGTTGCACAAGTTGGGTAGTTGCTATTTCTTTAGACAGGGCATGCTCTCTTACTCTGCCAGGGCAACTCTGGAAAATACCACATAATAGATTGATTTAAACAAGCATTTATTATCTCATGATTATGAAGACTAAAAGTCCAAAACCAAGACTCTTGACTCCTGGGCTGTCTCATTTAGTCACTATTTTGTGGATCACTTCTCACTAATGTGCACACACTGTGGATGTGTTTGATTTAGATGGGACTTACTTTCAATTTTAATGCATCTTAATGAAAGAAGGCAGCATTTTTTACTCTCCATACATTGATGTAGGGAATGAAGAATGTGGAGACAGTTAAATCATTCAACTCATCTAACTTTAACTTTCAAAGTTATCTAGATGTTTCTTGAGGTTTAGACTTAATTTCTTTGAGCACCCAGCCTTCTCACTTTCCAAGTGATTTCTTCCAGAGGTGGCAGTGTTCTGGTAATTGCCATCTGCCATCATACGATGATGTCCTTAGGTTCCCCCTTTGGCTTTCTCTGATTTTTGGCTTCTCTTTATACGACCTCCAGTAATAGAGATTACCACCCACCCTGATTCAATAAGGCCACACCTTAACTAACAATAACATCTTCAAAATCGTATTAGCAAATGGGTTCACACACACAGGAATGCAAATTAAGATATGAACATGTCCTTGTGGGGTACATGATTCAATCCCCAATACTGTGTCTGGCTTAGTTCACTTAATATTGGTCCCTTATTGTTTTGAGGTATTCCACTTCTGGCCTAGATATTGGATTACTTGATGGAATTTTAGTAGAGCTGAAAGAAAGAGGAGAAAGTAGAGGCTAAGCAGTAGTAGTAGCTGAGCCAGAAATTTAGTGAAATTCTCAGTAATCATCTTGCTGCCCATTGTTTTCTGAAGTTCTCTCAAAAACCTCCTTTTCTCATTGCCCTTTCATCCAAAATGGCTCTTTAGGAGGTGCCTCTCCTATTTCAGTCCTTTCGGATTTCCACTGCAGCCCAAGTCACCCCTAGGGCTCATTGCCCTCTTTCTCACTGAAGATGGACAAATGTGACCCTTTTTTTTTAGCAGAAGAGATAGTTTTGGCACAGAGACAAGATTAGATGTACATAATTGTAATGAGTCCCATAGTGAATTATGAGGAAATTTGGACTTATGGCAAGCAGTAAAATCCTCAGGAAGCTATTAAGCCTAACATTTCCAATTCAGGTCGAAATGTTAATTCCACTTACCAAATACATGTACAAAAATAGTGCTCATTATAGTTAAGAAATGTAGACATATAGCATTTATGCTATAGGCATTTGGGATAAATGGAAGTCTCACTGAACTGTGGCTTAGAAATCTTTAACATAGAAAGTGCTCCCTCATTACTGCCTTACAGCTTTAGGATACAGTCACCTATAGACAATGATATTCACTGATGGTTGAATGTAAGTACACAATGCATCTTCAAAGTAAGTACCTAGTCAATCCATCTGCTCGGATTGCAAAAAATAAACTATACTTTTTGAATCTGATCAGCACTAAGTATAGAACAAAACTGTTGGACTTGAAATTTCTAATTTTCTTAAGTTGAAAATATCTGTTGTTTTAAATAAAAATGCTGTATTTTACAGGTGAAAAATGATGGGGAAAAAGCTTAAAGATGAGGCATGGCTGATGAAAATAGGAATGCTTAGATTGGGAAGAGCAGACAAAAACATGAAATCTGTCAAAAATGTAACAGGGAAATTGCGGGGCATGCAATGGAATTAGAGATCCATTTTTAGTCCATGTCTAAAAGATTCAGAATTGATGCATCGATGCTGCTCCCTCCAGGCAGTCATCCAGAGCCGAGATTGGTTAGTATAATGCTTTGTTCTGGGACACTGGAAAACCTCCCACGTATGCAGATTCTGGTCATCATGGCTATGTCTTGCTTGTAATGCTATTTTTGTCACTAGCCTTCTCACTTCATATTTATTTACCCAGGCTGAGTTACATTAGTGAGGAAAATGACTTCCCTGGACTCGAATTCTGTCAAAATTGTTCTGCATTCAGTTATATTCTCCTCATTTATCCCCTCTCTTCAGGTTTTGTTTTTAAATAATCTGTAAGCTTCATTGTTTTTATGGCTTGCTTCAACCTCAGTTTGGAAATAAAAGGTGATCCGAGGGCATCTTTATGGTGGCCTCCACAGCACTTTGCTGATCTCTGCTCTTTATCCTGAGATGCTTCCTTTCTCTAAGTCGTTTCTCTCTGGACTCACTCTTTTGCATAGCAAACAGTGCTTGCTGAACTTGGAATTAATCTTTGGTAGGTGGTGTACTTTTAAAAATTTGCTGAAATTCAGGTACTGTAATTTATGATGGTGGTTTACTCCAGTCATTTCTGAGACATTATTCTTTCATAAAAATGCCAGCCTGTTGAAAGCTGGTTTGTCTGAACAAAATTATTTTCCTCTTAAGCATCTTTTACTTCAACAGGATGACTCCATTTGGGTTCATACTATTACAAAGCATTTGATCCCTCTATCACTCATTATTTTTTCCTGGAGCCATAAAAAGTACTCTGCTATCTTTTCTTTTGGTTCCAACATCCCATAGTTAGAATAAGAAGCCTTGGACTCTAGCTTTCATGCTGTGTTTATAGATTGTTTAACATCTGGCAAGTCCTTTGCTGTCCCTTGAGCGCAATTTCCTTATCAGAGAAATGGGGACAACATTACTTGGCCATCCTAATTTACAAGATTTTGACAAGGAAAATACCGGGTATGTGAGAAAGGAATATGAAAGTTAGGATGCCATACATAAATGGAGTAATAGTATCCTGTTACACGTTAGCAAAATAGCTGACATAATACAGATTTTGAAATGAGTCACTTACATAGTCAAATTAATATTGCTTTTCATAGATCATAGAACCAGAGGCAATTTTATAATATGCCTTCATATATGAGGCCCAGTGAGGCTCTCTCTGCTAATTAGTGGCTAATATAGAGTAGAATTTAAGACTCCTGACTCCTGGCCTGTCTCATTTAAACAATGTTTTGTGGACTGCTTCTTCTCATTATGTGTATACTCTGTGGATGTGTTTAATTTAGATGAAAATTACTGCCAATTTTAATGCATGTCAATAGAAGAAGGCAGCATTTTTTGCTCCCCTACATTGATTCTAGGAATGAAGACTATGGAGAAAGTTAAATCATTCTACTCCCCTAGCTTTCAGAGTAATCTAGTTGCTTCTTGAGATTTAGATTTAATTTCGCTGAGCATCCAAATGTCTCCTTTTCCAAATTTCATCATGCCTTCAAGTCCAAAGCCCCCTGCCTCCCATATATTTGCTAATTCTTAAGGTTGAGGTGCAGCTAATTTTTCCTGGCCTCTCTGCCTCTTGGAATCTGGCTTCTCCATGGGGAGCATTGATTCTACGCTACCTCAATCCCAAGGTGGAATTCATTTATAAAAATGTAAATCGTTGGCACCAAGTATTTATCAGGTAAGTGGTACTGATCAAAAGCAGTGGCTTCCTTGTCTGATATGCTAAAAAGACCAATTCCTGAGACACTGGGTTTTCAAAGGGAGAAAGTTTATTGCTAAGCATGAAACAAAAGATCAAATGGCCTATTGGCCTAAAAATCTGTCTCCCAAACGGCAGTAACTCTTACAGGCTTATAGTATCAAAAGATAAGCAGGTTATAGAATAATGAGGACAGGGGTTTGAGGTGACAAGGTTAGAGGTGTTTACTGAGCATGCATAGATTGATTACATGCTTCATCACAGAACATATGTAAGAAATGGTGGGTTTAATACGATGATGGGTATGATTTTTAGTATCATAAAGAGATACAGGTCACTTTTATAGGTTAATGTTTAAGCTATTGCACATGTCAGAGGTTAATTTTGGTTAGATCCAGTTCCATCTCGCAACATAGTTTATGAATTGGGAAGGGTTCATTCTAGGCTGACTTCATTGATAAATTAATTTATAAATTAAGGACTGTCTTTTGTGATCATATGTTGAAAACAGGATTAGGAGGTACAGATGGGAGCCAGTCATAAGTTTGTTACAGTCACAAGATAAAGGCTGTATAGTTATATAATCATTATGCAACATCAGTGCAGCTGAGTTATAGCTGAATAATTTCAGGTGTTTCCCTCTGGTAATTATAAAATACTAGAGCGTAAAAAAGAAATAACTATTTAATGATTGAGTAATCATAGTTGCTGTTAAATCTTAACTTCTTGGTTATATTAGGAGACCTTATGAGGATCTGTTTTTGGAGGGGTGGACTCCTTAGAGTAAGGTGTCAGTAACAAAGTCCATGGGCTCTGCAATTTTACCTCTCTCACTTTCCCCTACGTTCCCTTTCTTCGTGTCTCCATCTCAAATTATCCCAATTGCAGGATGTTGAAAATAGATGGTCATTCATATTTTGAAACGTCAACTTCTGTGTGAGGCTAAAAGGAGAAATGTTTATTTGGTATAAAATTTATATTTTGACTAGTGCATTTCTTAATTTAACTTGTATGGTCAGCTTAGTTGAACACCGTAAGTACATGGAACCTTGAATAGGGCATAAGATTTTGTTGGTTTATCCAGGTTGTTGGTTTGTCCCAGTTAGTGTGATGCTCTGATTAATCCCAGAATGATTTGAACAGTGAATAAAGAAGTATTTGCAAAGTCCCCTTGAGAGAATGGGGAGAAAGGGGAAAAACTCAACATTCCCATTTAGAGAATTCTGATATCCTCACAAGTAGTGGGGACCACCAAATTAATAAGCTGAGCCCTCGATATTGGGGTTTGCCACTATGAAACTTATCCCCGCAAAGGACAGGCTAAGCCCAATTAAAATTAGGCCTAAGAGTCACCCCCAGAGAACCTCTTTTGTTGCTCAGATGTGACCTCTCTCTCCACTAAGCTGACATGGCAAGCAAACTCACTGACCTCCCCCTCTACATGGGACATGACTCACAGGGTGTAAATCTCCCTGGCAGCATAGGACAGAAATCTTTGGATGATCTGGGACTTGGCATCAAAGGATTGAGAAAAACTTCAGAGTTGAGAGGTTATTCTGGAGGTTATTCTTATGCATTATATAGATATTTCCTTTTTAGTTTATGGTGTGTTCGTGTGGCTAGAGGGAAGTACCTGAATCTGTAGAGCTATATTCCAGTAGCCATGTTTCTTGAAGATGATTGTATAATGATATAGCTTTTGCAGTGTGATTGTGTGATTGTGAAAACCTTGTTTCTGATGCTCCTTTTGTCTATGGTATGGACAGATAAGTAAAAAATATAGATAAAAATAAGCAAATAATAGGGGAAACAAAGGTTAAAATAAATTGAGTAGATTGAAATAATAGTGCTCAATGAGAGGGAGGGCTAAGGGGTATGGTATGTATAAATTTTTTCTTTTTTCTTTTGTATTTCTTTTGCTGGAGAGATACAAATGTTTTTTAAAAAAAGATTATGGTGATGAATACACAACTATGTGATGATATTGTGAGCTACTGATTAAACACCATGTATAGAATATTTGTATGTCAAGAATGTTTGCCTCTTTGTTTGCTAAGGTTTACAATAAAAAGTATTAAACAAAACAAAACAAAAGGGAACCTTTTTTTGGAAAAGCTCAGAGCCAACACAGACAGAGACATTTGGAGATGCAGAAAGAAAATTCCCCAAGGGAAGCCATTTGAAACCAGAAGCCAAAGGACCAACAGACATCAGCCATGTGCCTTCCCAACTGACAGAGGTGTGTTCCGGATGCCATCAGCTTTTCTTGAATTAAGGTATCATTCCCTGGATGCCTTAGTTTGGACATTTAGAATTGTAAACTTGTAACTTAATAAATCCCTTTAATAAAAGCCAAAACAAAAACAAAAACAAAAACCAGCATCATACTGGCATAAAGAAGGATATACTGACCAGTGGAATTGAATTGAGTCTTCAGAAATGAATCCTCTCATATATGGACAGCTGATCTGTGTTAAGGCAGGCAAGTCAACTCAACTGGGACAGAACAGTCTCTGCAATAAATGGTGTTTGGAGAAGTGATAAAAGATAAAGGACTCATTTCATACCTTCTACAAAAATTAAGTCAAAATGGATCAAAGACCTAAATATTACAGCAAAAAGCATAAAACCCTTAGAAAAAACTGTAGGGCAATACGTTAAAGATCTTATGATGGGGAGTGATTTCCTACACCTTACACCTGAAGCACAAGCAATGAAAGAAGAAATATATAAAGGGGCCTCCTCAAAATTGAACACTTTTGTGCATCAAAGGACTTTGTCAGAAAAGTAAAAAAGGCAGCTATGCAATGGGAGACAATATTTGGGAACTACATTTCAGATAATGGTTTAATATCTAAGATACATAAAGAAATCCTACAATTCAACAACAAAAAGGTAAACAATGCAAGCAGAAAATGGGCAAAAGACATGGACCAAAACTTTTCCAAACTTTTCTTCTTTGAAATATTGATATGCTCAATTTTTTCATTAAGCATATGAAAAGATGCCTAACTTCATTGGTTATTAGAGAAATGCAAATCAAAACCACAATGAGTTATCATCTCATATCTACTAAAATGGCCATTATAAAAAAAAAAAAAACAGAAAACTACAAGTGCTTTGGATGATGTGGAGAAAGAAGCATATTTGATATTGGTGGGAACGTCGAATGGTAAAACAAATGCCCTGAAAGGCAGTTTGAAGATTCCTCAGGAAGGTAAGTACACAATTGCCATATGATCCAACAATTCCATTACTAGGTATGCATTTGGAGGAACTGAAAGAAGGGACATGAACAGACATTTGCACATCAATGTTTATTGTGGCATTATTCATGATTTCCAAGAGATGGAAACAGCCCAAATGTTCATCAATGGATAAGTGGATAAACACACTGTGGAGTAACATATGATGAACTATTACACAGCTGTAAGACATAATAAAGTCATGATGCATGCAACAACATGGATAAATTTTGAAGATATTATGTTGAGTGAAATTAGCCAAAAGCAAAAGCCAAAAAAAGAAAATTAGTGCTATGTGATCTCACTAATATGAACTAACATTAATGAGCAAACTTTAAAAGCTAAAGTTGAGAATATAGTTTATCAGGAGATAGAAAAAGAAAAGAAATTGGGAACTTGATGCTGAGAGAGTACAGAATCATCAACAGAATTGATCGTAAAGCTCCAGAAATGGATAGTACAATACTATCAGATGGAAACACACTATTGCACCTATATGAATAAAGCTGAGTGTGATTATGTAGAAAGAGGAAGGCTAGGGTCTTGTATGACACCAGAAGGGAAGAAAGAAGATAAAGATGGGAACTGTTTAACTTAGTGAACCCAAGAGTGGACGATGATGTTGATAGATGTACAAACAAATAACATATTTACATGATGGAGAATAAATGAATGACAACACTATAAGGTATTGCAAATGGGTTGGTATATTGAAAAATACAATCCATGCAAACTTGGGTCTGTGTCAACAGTAACATAATAATATGCTTTCATTAAATATAACAAAGACAATAAACCAAGGCTAGATATCATTAAGAGGGAGCTATAAGGGATGGGTATGGGATTCTTGGCATTGCTGTTGTTGCTTCTCCTTTTTATTTTAATTTTTTTAATTCTTCCTTATTTTCCTCTTCTTTCTTTGTGGAAGAAGTGTAAATGCCCTCATATTGATAGTTTTGGTGAATATATAGCTGCGTGATTATACTTGGAAATTTTGATTGTTTTCTTAAGATGGATTGCATGGTGTGTGAAGAAAAATCCTCAAAAAATAAACAGAAAGACCAAGTGCTGGAGAAAATGTGGAGAGGGATATGCTCCTATGCAGTCTTGGTGGGGAAGTAGAGTGGTGCAGTCCCTTTGGAGGGCAGTGCTATGGTTCTACAGGAGACCAAGTGTACCGTTGCCATATAATCCTACAACCCATTATTAGGTATATACTTGGAAGAACTGCAAGCAAGAACATGAATGAACATTTTCACACTGCTGTTTCTGGCGACAGTATTCACAATTTGCAATGGATGGAGGTGCCTGATGGTAAATTGAATTATGAACAGAAGGGCATACTCTGTGGTTCAGGGATGACATATTTGATCAAAGTCACTCTATTGGCTCAGGGTGTCATATGAAAGAAATAAAACACATATTATTTAAGTTCTTGCAATTTGGGATCTTTATTTAAGTAGTCTATCCCTTACCCTGAATACATAGCCAACCAGCAAGAATTTATAGATACATTTATACTGTAATCCCACCCCAGGGACTACCAAATGAACAGAAATGTGGCTCAACTTTTACTTTCTAATTCTTTCATTCATGTATATGTTCAACAGTTATTACTGAATTGCTACAATATGGAGGATACAATATTCAGTGTGAAGAGGGACATGAAGATTAACAATGCATAATACTTCATCTGAACATGAGTGTCATTTAGTAGGAAAGTTAAGGCACATGTTAGCTAAGAATTTAGAGGAAGCTATGAAACGTAATAAGGTTACCAATTCTTCATGGCATAGTGAAAGGATCCCACACTGATGACAGCGAGATCCAAAGTATCTACCTGCTAACTGTTTGATGTTGAGCAAGTATCTATAATAGGTACAATGACAGCTCCTCCTTTTACAGGGTTGATGTCGTTATTAGCAATTCCATTAAGTTTTCTGGGAAAGTTAATGGCAAATAGCAGGCACTTGATCAATGTAGCTGTCAATGCTATTTCAAAGTAGTTTGTGCAAGCAATGAAATTTCAAAGACAGGATAAATTTGCAAAGGAAAGACTAGTAAAAGAAAATTTTGTGTAGGTAATGGGAAGAAAAAATACTTAAATCTGAAAGGTAAAAGGAGTTTCCCAAAGACAGGAGGAAAGTAACTTCTGGCAGAGTAAAACAGATGTGCAAGAGGAAAAGGCAAAAGTGTATATAGGATGATATTGGATAAAGTATGGCAGAGAAGGTATAACAGAGAAGAGTTACGTGAGAAAGATGGAGATGTTTCTTAACCCTTTTCTCAATGCTTGTGTATAGCAGAGCTAGGGATCTATCCCAGTTAGTGGACTTGAAAATGATAATTTGGGGGCCCTTTTTCTTGGGAAAAGAATCCTATATTACAAATAAAAAGTAGACATTAGGAAGTAAGTGGTAAGAAATGGTCTGTAATTCATTCTGTCCCTTTACCAGTGAAAGCAGGTGCTCTCAAGATAGGAAGAGAATGAACTTGTCAAATTCTTTGTAAATTTGCTAATAACAGAGCTCCTGATAAATAAGCCAATGATATTTGCTAGCAGGAGAGTTTTTTTTATCTTTGGAGAATTTTTAGCAGGATGAACTTGGATCCTTTAGGATTGCTTTATGGTCAACAAACATAGAACCTTTATAAGACGTGACTCCAGGAGAAAAAAGTCACATTAATTTTTAACTTTCTGAATATAAAATGGAGATGTTTGAACGGCCAAAATGACCCTCTCTGTGTCTGGGATGTGACAGCACACATTGGACACCTCTTATCTTAATATAGGCTCAGAACACATCTGGGGGCATTGTATTGAGGGTCCTGGACCTTTTCCTACTTTGTCTGGGCCTTGTGATTATTTGAATCCTCTAAATTATTAGTAAAGCTTGACACTAGATATGGTCTTTCATCTGTGTGAGCCCAATTTGATGACATGATTCATCATATTACTTCAGGTTAGTGTACGGAGCAAGGTTGTATTTCAGCTGCACAAGTCATAACAGATAAGACATTTTTCTCCTCCTTCACATTCTCCCTATTATTATTGTTATTATTATTATTATCTTTGCAATAAACATAAGATAAAGAAAACATGATGAAGATTTGATGTCAGGTGGTTTCCTACCCAACCAAACTTTGTATGAAATAGTGAAGGCCTAATGTATATCAATAAGACAGTGCTTATCAAAGGAATTTGTAGAAAACAAACCTAGACCTAGGAAAATGTCTCAGTGGATCCCCAAAGAGTGGTAGGAGAACAGACAAATTAATTACAAATTATATTCTGTGGCTATTGTTAGTAGTCTTGAGGCAAACAAAATACTGAAAATCCTGGAGATTAACTATTGAAATGGTCTCTTAGAAATAGCAATCAATGTTGCTTACAGTTGATACTATATATCACTGAATAAAAGTGATTATTTGAGTTGAAGACTGATCTCAAAAAGCTTGTGAACTTTTATGAGCAAAGGCATCTGGTTGGCATGACACCAACATGCTGCTGTGAGTGAAGGTAAGGCAGCTGTCCAAGACTCCCTTTTACCTTTTAAAGTGCCATTGTAAGCTATAAAATCTGGAAAAGATTGTGAGGTCAAGATCCGCTTGTTCAATTTCTGGCAAGGGATCTTAGACTGCAGGCAATGATTCAGTTAAGTGGCCTGGGGCTGATAAGCAAAAGTTTCTTGGGAATGTTTGGTATGGGTGCCAGGAGAGGATTGGAATCATGAGTTAGAACATCACAGAGGTGAATCTGGGCGGGATTTACACGAGCTGGTAGAGGGAGCCAGGGTGGGGCTAGAGTTAAAATTTGGAAACTGTATTTGTGCAATGATTGACATCTTGCCTTTTCCTGAATACATGCATGGGCATGTTACTGTTTTCAAGGAGGATATCTGCTAAGTCCACCTTTTATCCAATTTTATTTGGCTATGATAAATGGGAGCCTTTAGAATTGACCAAGACTTCCATAACATTAAGTAATAATTTCAGGAGGGCATCCAGAAATTACTGCTCTCATTAAGAAATGATTGAGGGGGGAGTTTTGATTCTTCTTCTCTTTTGAGTAGACATCTTGCCAATATCTCAGGCAGAAAGTTCTTAGAGGTTAACAGTAGACTATGGAGTATTAGACAAGGTTGTGGCTCTACTTGCTTCACCAGTACATGATATATAGAGACTACAGAAAGTACAAAAGGCCAAGGAGGGACTGATATGATGTTATAGTCTTGGCTGACACGTTCTTGTCCATATCACATTTGGACTTCAGTCAAGTAAAATTTGCCATCTTGTGTAACAAACAGCCACATACATTTACTGTTAAGGAAGAGGGATATTTGAATACCCAGATTATGGCCACAATCTAATGAGGTAGAACTTGGACTTGGCAACCATTTGAGCCAATTAGTGCACCACAATGATGACATGATTATCACAATATCTCAAAGGAAAAAGCTACTGGTCCCTACTGGTTGACATATCCAGCTAAAATGCGTGGCCCAGCTCAGCCTGTGAAATCACTGGAACTTATTCATGTAGGCTGGAACCACCAAGTACATTTCTTGAATGAAGAAATAAGTTCTTGCAGACCCTGCCAATGACCAAGAAGCTTGGAGGTTAGTAGGACTATTCAGGTTTTGTTAAAACCAAGTTCTCATCTAGGAATCCTGAAAGCCTCTATTCACAAGGTCACTAAAAAAAATCAAATGTATGTGGGACCATGAGAACAAACAAACACTGAAAGATTTACAGAGAACAGTGGCATAGGCAAGCTCATTTGGTACTTATCTTCTGCAATTTAACATACATAGACCCAAGCCTTTGGCAGAAATCAAATAAGGCCACCCAGCAAAGATATCTTGGATTTTGCAGTTGTGAGTTCTCTGAAGCAGTTGATCATTATAGACCACTTGAGAACAATTCTTGCTTGTTACTAGATAGTGGTGAAAACCATCCAACCAGAGAAGTCTGAGGTAATCAATACCAATCATATCTTGGGTAATAGCAGTGAAATGTGAAAACGGATAAATGTGCCAGCAAAATTCAATCACAGAATGGAAGGAGTATATTAAAAAACATGCCAAAGGGAGAAGTTCGGGGGTGTTAACTGCATACACAAGGACATTGCCTTTATAGAACCCTTAGAGTAAATTAACTCGTAATTTATGGATTTACTGGAAACTCTCTTTTGATCTATGTAGCTAGCTGTGTATAAAATGGAGAAGTTATTGACTCAAAATGGCTCCCTCTGTGAGTGATGTGACTGGATACTTTGCTTAAAGCTGTCATGTTACCCTGGACCCAAATGTCACAAGAAAGTTTTTGTCCTGAGAAAGTATTGGAGGTCCTAGCCTTTCTCTTCTTTGTCTGTATCTCATAATTACTTTTACATTTGAAATTATTAGTAAAATAAGGCATCTGAATTATAGTAAGCTGATATGACAATCTGATTCTGTTATCTCATCTATGAAAGGAAATATTTTGCTAGATTAAGAAAAATAATTTAAAAAATTATGAATTTGGAAGCTAATGAAAATCCAGAAAAATTATACAACATTTTTATGAATTAAAACCAGACATACTCTTATAACAACAGTTTTTCCTTTATTTTTGGCTCTGTAGTTTTTCAATACCTTTTCATATTGTAGTGATTTTGTAGCATTTTCTATGGGGCAAATAGAATGATAATTCTGCTTTTTCTTTAAGATAAGAATTTTAGTTTCCATTACTGATGATTTAGACAAGGGTCCATGAGAAATAAATTCTCTGTGTAGAGTTTTAAATTTTGGAGGACTGGAAAATTCTTCACAAAATGTTCCTTAGTACATTTCAAACTTTGTTTCTTCTCTACCATACCTCAGATTTTGATTGTGGGGACTATAGGTCATGTTCACATTGCCAGATGGTCTATGCTTCTTGTCCTGACAGCTGAGTTGGCACAATGTGGGGTAAAAGTATTCTACACTGGGTGGTAAATAATAATTTAACTACGTATGATAGTGATTGTGACTGCACAAATATTCTCCACTGAACAAGCCCTAAATGTCCTGGCTCCTCACTTGGATCCCAAATCTCTCTGCAGTTTCTTCAATACCACTTGGCATGAGGCAAAGCCTGAAAAAGGAAGACAGAGTAGAAAAGAATGGAGAACCTCACTATGGTTAAAAATAAGAATCTCGATTTTGCCAATTTCATATGTGACTGTGGGAACACAGCGTGGAGGACCTATGCAAATGGTAAGCATTACTTTCTTGACAAATCTGCCTCTGAGTAGGACCAGATTATTGAAAATATTTGATTAGAGAAAACTGGGCTTGCTGAGTCTGCTTTTAATATATGCAAGGGACATTATTCTGATCTGAAAGTTTAGAAATCCAGAGTTATTTGTAAGTCAAAGACATGCAAAATGGATAAGTGGTCCCCATATGCTAAACTTATCAACCCATTACCCATTAAGTTCCTACAACATCAAAGCTGTTCAGAGAGAAATGTTTCATCTTTGCTGAAGTTTTCCTAATAATGGGATGCTGTGGGATGGAAAAGTTATATTAAAGAAATAGGATAGGTTTCACCAGGGCTAAATACATTAGTGATGCGTTAATCCTTTCCCTGGCTACATCAAATAGTTTTCACTTTCCTAAAGCAGCCAAAGAGATTATAACTCAGTCTTTTATCAAGGGCATCACACATTTTAGATTTTAAAAATCCAGTGCCCTCACTCTGATTTATTTTTTATCCTGTCTAACAAGTCATCCACCAGGAACATGCTTCTTCATTTGAAAAAAGAGGTATTTTCAAAAACATTATTAGAATGCTTGTCCTTTAGCAGTTATTGTCAGGATAAGAAATTTCACATGGTACCTCCAACTGAAAGAATAGAGCTGCAATGGAAATTAATCTGTCTAATGCTTTAAGAAAGAGAAATTTGTGCTGCTTGGGAAAGGGAGAGCTGGAGATGACCCAGAGGGGTCAGCTGTAAGGTGTGCCCTTGAAGTGGAGATATGGCCAGTGGCCAGCAATGTTTTTACATCTGTGGTAGGTTGAATTATGTACCCCAGCGTAGACATGTTCTTAATCTTAGAGCTCATTCTTGTGGGTGCGAACTCATTGTAAGTAGAACTCCTTGAAGATGTTATTTTTAGTTAAGTATGGCCAAGTGAATGAGGGTGGGCCTGAAGCCACATTACTGAAGGTCTCATAAAAAGAAGAGGAAACCGGAAGTCAGAGAAGATGAAAGTATCAGAAATCAGAAGAGCAGACAGAGGAGCAGGAGCTCACCCTGTGACAGGAAGCAGAAATGGAAGCCACGGTACCCCAAGGATTATGGGAAGCCAGCACCGGGATGCTACAGACTCCAGGAGAAAGCAAACCTTGCCAATATCTTGATTTTGGACATCTTTTAATTTCAAAACCAGTATATTCCTGTTGTTCAGCCAACCCAATTATGTGATATTTGTCATAGCAGGTTGACAAAATAAGACAACATCTATTTACCCCATCCAGCTCTGTGACATTTATGTTAGACATGAACCAGTGTACATCTGAATTGATTTGGTGAATCTTCCCTATTCTGAGTTATAGACTTGCATATTCAATTACTTATTGTGCCTTTCCCTTTAGATATGTATAGGTGCTTCAAGCTCACAAATCTATCACAGAATCCTTTATTTTGTTTTCCTATCTCAGATTCTAAAAGCTGTTCCCCCAAATTATGTTTCCTCTATCAGTAAAGGGCCCTACTTCTCTCCACCCACATTCTCCTGCCTCCAGTGGAGCACCCAATTTGTGAACTGTGTCATCACCGCTTCTGTTCATGGTTTGCTTATTATGCTCAACTGGTTAACATGGTGGCTTCATCATAGGCCTTTGCCATTTCTTTCTCAAATTTGTATTTCAGAATGCAACCAGAATGTGCTTACAAAGCAAAGAAAAACAAATCTAACCATGCAGTCATCAACTTAAAATTACTTAGCGGTCTCCCTTTGCCATCTGTATAACATCTGATTTGCATAATATGGCCTAGTGGGGTTTCTATGTTCTGATACTTGCCAATATCTCTAGCTTTACCACCAGTCACCTTTCCTCTAGTCCATCTATACCAGAATACTTGCAATTTGCTCTTTATGGTACAAAAATAGGATAGAAGGTAATCATACTCAATATTAAATACACTGGTGTTTGATTTTTTTAAATGACTATAGTGAAACACTGAAAAATTCATCTGGGAATATTTGACCCAATGTATTCCAGCTGTCAGTGTGCTTCATGAGATGGTAAAAAGCAAGTAGAAGCTATAAGTGAGATATACATAGGGTTTCTTCTAGGGCAGTACCAGTTAGAAATGGAATGCAGGACTTGGATTTGAGAGACATTTGAATTTGATGCCTGTCATAGTCAGGTTCATGTGTCAACTTGGCCAAGTGGTGGTACCTGTTTGTCTGGTTCGGCAAGTGCTGGCCTGTCTGTTGCAATGAGGACATTTCATAGAATTAGATCATGATCATGTCAGCTGCATTCACAACTGATTCCATTTGTAATCAGCCAAAGGGGAGTGTCTTCTGCAGTGAGTGATGCTTAATCTAATCATGGGAAGCCTTTTAAGGAGGATTCAGAAGAGACAGGCTCTTCCTGCTTCGGCTGGTGAGCCTCTCCTATGGAGTTCATCCAGACCTTGCATCGGAGTTGTTGGCTTCACAGCCTGCCCTGCGGATTCTGGACTCTGCATTCCCGCAATCATGTGAGACACTTTTATAAATTTTATATTTGTGAGTGTTCTCTGTTGATTCTGTTTCTCTAGAGAACCCTAACTAACACAGTACCTATTTGGTAATAGAAGAGAGAAAACAAAATTTACTAACATGGTCATACATCTATGGAATAAAGCAATGTCAGGGCTGAGACTTATTTTGATGTTCCCTTCTTTGAGATTATATGATTTAGAGCAGTTGAAAATCCCTTTATAATATAAAAAAATTCATAGACCCCTCCACTTGATGGCAATTGTACTTTAAGAATATATTCATTGGTGCCTCCCTGACCAAAAGGGAGAAAAGAAATTGTGGTAGTTAGGTTCAGGTGTCAACTTGGCCAGGTGAAGGTGCCTAGTTCTGTTGTTGTGGACATGAGCCAACGCTGTAACAAAATAAGGAATCAGTGACTGCTAGAGTTCAAATAGAGTCAAGTGGCTATTCTGGAGGCTATTCTTATGCAAACTTCAGCTAAATATTGCTAATTCCTATGGTTTGCCAAACCCCAACCAACACATTAATATGAACTCTTAAGAATACCTAGAGCTCTAACTGAGACTCCATAAAATTTCCATGCAATAAATTTATTATTCCTGAAACCTATAACCTCAAGAGGGTTCCTAGGCTAGATAAATCCTGAAACCCAGAGAGAGCCACTTTTCCAAGATTATCAACTAATTACATCTCCCTATCCTTATTGTTGACACCCCTTATCAACATGAAAAAGTTAGAATGAGCATTGCCCAAAAATCTCTATAGATTAGGAGGACAATCAAAGGAGAAGGAAGAGTTGTAACAGAGAACATAGGATTTAACAATCAAGTATGACTGCCGATCACTATATTGATACTTCTTTTAGCCTCCAATGTTTTGGAGCAGCTAGAAGGAAAAATCTGAGATAGTGGAACGGTAACTCACAACCATCTCTGAAACCTGCTCTGTAACTACATGTTAAAATGTACCTTAAAAATTGTTTTTTCCTTTGTACATATGTGATATTTTACAATAAAAAACTTTTTAAAAAGAATATGTTCATTGGGATAATTGATTAAAACCTACTTTATATTTAATAATGTTTTGAAATAAATGTTTTGAAACATTTTAAACGTTTTGAAACATTTGAAATAGGTGTTTTTCATTAATTTTATATTATCACAGAATACTGAAAAAAAAATAGTAATGTGTAATGTCGTGCATGACACAGTGGATTCACTTTACTGAGAATGCTTGGTGCACACATGAATTTCCAGATCCCTTACAATGCCCAAAAGGGTCTGACTCTTACATCCTGGAAAGCTATTTCATCTTTACAAATAATCATTTTCTCAAAACCCTTGAGAAAAGCATTGTTATCCCAAGCACAAGCATTATCATGGTTTCTTCAGCAGCAGCAGCATAGTTTACCATCTAAATTTTGAAAGAAAATCTAAAAACAGGTAATATATTTAACTCTTAATCTGTTTCCCCCAAATCTTTAAGGCTTATTTTGTAAAATACTATATAAATAGATATTCAAAGGAAAAATTTAAATTGCACTGTATTTTATGTAAAGGAAATACTAAAGTGAGTGGATTGTTGACCTAATAAATTAAAAAATACCATCTTGAATAAATAAATCTATATTTCCACATATGTGCCCAAATTTATTTTTACAAGTCAATGACGAATATGGAACCAGAAATACAATGGCATTTTCCTTAAGTTAATGTTTCTGCCTTTATATCAGTTTAATTGAGGATGAAACTTTCTATATTAATCATGTATTGATAGGTTGAGAATCTAAATTTACTGGTAGACTGATGTCCTAATTTAATCACGCCCCCAAAATGGAGCTAAACCTGTCAGCCGAGAATCTTGATTTTTTTTTGCATTTTATTGCATGTAAATTTAGACCTATGAGTGAAGGAATCAAAACCTAATACTAAACCTATTGTATTTGCAAATACTTTGCCTCAGGCTTTTCAGAATCTTGAGTTTGCAAAGATTTCACTTGAAAGAATATTATTTAGGAGGATATTTAAAAGCAGTGTTTTGATGTTATATGATTCACAATGGATGGAGGTGGCCTAAGGGTACAATGACTCAGGAATGGAAGGGAGAACTGTGGTATTTATATACAATGGGCTGTGGAATGGCTCCAAGAAGAAGTGAAGTTGTGAGGCATGCAACTAGGTGAATGAAACTTAAGGACAGTTGGTTGTATCTAAAGGCATAATATTATCATATCTCACTCATAAGAGCTAACTAGAATATGCAAACTCAGAGAATTGAAGTCAAGAACATGGATTATTAGGTTGGGGCTTACTGTAAAAGGTCCTAGATTGTAAACTCTTACAGCAATCACATCCATTCAAGAGTTGTAACTGTTATTTCTAAATTCTGAGATACTGAGCTATTTGTATATAATCTGGTTGTTCCCTGAAACTTCGGGTATGTATGTGACACCTGAGAGTCAAGAGTTAGAGCTCTGAAACTATGAAAGTCAGCATTACCTCATTCAACAACTGTTTAAAAAGCTGAAAAAATGATCAGACTTTGACTAGAGGTATGAATGAAGGTGATCTTGATAGGACTAAGGTAATTCAGAACACTGGGTAAAGGATGATATGGCCCATATTTTCAAACTTCAACCTCTGTGCAAGATCAAAAGGAGAGATGTTTATCGGTGCAAAATTCATATTTTTGGTAGGACATCTGATTTAACTTGTATGGTCAGTTTAGTTGAACACCATAATTACATGGAATCTTGAATAGGGCTAAGGTCTTGTTGGTTTGTACAGATTAGCGTGATGCCCCAATATATCTCAGAACAATTTTGGCAGGGAATAAAAAAGTATTTGCAAAGTCCCCTTGGGGGACTGGGGAGAAAGGAGGAAATATTAAACTTTCCCATCTGGAGAACTCCTGCTATTCTCACAAGCACTGGGGAAAAGCAATTCAATAGACTGAGCACTTGATCTTGGGCTTGTCTCTATAAAGCTTATTCCTGCAAGTGAGAGGCTATGCCTACTGATAATTATGCCTAAGAGTCACTCCTAGAAAGCCTCTTTTGTTGCTCAGATGTGGCCTATCTCTCTAAGCCAACTTGGCAGGTGAATGTGCTGCCCTCCTGCCATGTAAGACATGACTCCCAGGGGTGTAAATATCCCTGGCAATGTGGGACCTGACTCCTGGGATGAGCCAGGACCTGGCATCATCAGAATGAGAAAGCCTTCTTGACCAAAATAAGGAGAGAGAAATGAGACAAAATAAAATCTCAATGTCTGAGATATTTCAAACAAAGTCAGAAGGTTATCCTCAGTGTTGTTATTACCCATTATATAGATATCCCCTTTTAGTTTATTGTATTTTGGAGTGGCTAGAGGGAAATACTTGAAACTATTGAACCGTGTTCCAGTAGCCTTGATTCTTGAAGAAGACAGTAACTGCATAGCTTTTACAATGCGACTGTGTGATTGGGAAAGCCTTGTGTCTGATACTCCTTTTACCCAGGGTATGGACAGATGAGTAAAAAAAATGTGGATAAATAAATAATAGGGGGAGTTACAGGGTAAAAACTGAGTAGATTGAAATACTGTGGGTCAATGTGAGGGAGGGGCAAGGGGTATGGGATATATGAGTTCTCTGTTTTTTACTTTTTGTTTCTTTTCCTGGGGTGATGCAAATGTTCTAAAAATGATCGTGGTAAAAAATACACACACACACACACACAAAACAGTGATTTAGAATGAAATAATCATATTAAATCCTGCATAATCTAAACTCCCATATCCAGTAAAAATTTATTTCAATAAATATTCCCATTTTTCCCGTCACATCTCTCTTTTCAATTTAGTCTATCTGTTCCAACAAAGCAATGCTTGATTTTGCTTGAATGTGGCTTTTTCCATCTTTACTATTTCCATCTAAATTCCTTTTCTAATTTACATGCATAAAGTTATACAAAGAAGTTAACACCATTAAAGTTTACGGAATCCTAGACAGTGATTGTGGTATATTGAGTTATGTGCCTGTGTCCTAGAAAAAATCCCACTCCTGTGAGTGTGAACCCCTTAATAAATAGGACCTTTTGAAGGTGTTATTTTTCATTAAGATAGGGCCAGCTGAATCAAGGAGAGCCTTAATCTGAATTACTTGAGGCTTATATAGAGAACTTGTAAGTAATAAAGCCAGGAAAGAGAGGATATTATCATATGATAGGAAAAAGGAATACAAGCCAAGCAACCAAGGGCTGTAGCCCTGCTATGTTACAGGCTTCAGGAGAAAGTAAACCTTGCCAATTTCTTGATTTTGGATTTCTAACTTCAAAACCATGAGCTGATAAATTCTTGTTAATGCCAAACCAGTTGGTGATATTTATGACAGCAAACAAAGAAAATGATTATAACTAAAATGGAAAGAAAATTATTGCATTAGAGATTTTGAATAATATTCAATATATATTGTCAAAAAATTGTGTAAATCAACATTCATAGGACTGCAAAGAGGGTCAGAGAGCAATGACTGCTGTTCTGTCTGTCCCTCCTTTGGCCTTGACTGTCACTGGCAGGAATTAGGAGTGGTCACAGAACTCCACATACTTTTTCCTGGATTATCACCACAATTCCGTAAAAAGCTTAGTCCCATTAAGGAGGCAGCAGTTTGTCAAGCATGGTTGTATCTACTTTAGTCACATCTAAAATACATTAAAATGGTTCATATTGTTCTCCGCCATTCTAAGTTGCCCCCTACATGCTGACTCATATATAAAAATATCCCTTAATCTGATTCAGTGCTCCCTATCCCCATATCCTAACCTCCCTACCCCTTCCCATTTTCCTTGTGGTCTCTGGAACCATGGTCTATCATTACCAAAATTCCCTATAACCTCAAATTTTTCCCTGAATTCTCACTTCATGTTTTAATTGGCATCTCATCCCCTGAAGACACTGTTTTCTCAGGAGCCCTCTCAGCTGGTGGGTACATTTTCACTTTCACAACAAATCACACTTGGCATAGAGGTGAGGTAAACTTTTATCCTTTATCTTTATAAAAGTATACAGACCAAAGTTCCCCCTTCCTCTCTAAGACTCCACAGATGTTTTTCAGTGCCTTAGTTTTCAGAAGTTTAATTATAATGTGTCTTGGCATAGCTTTCTTTAGATCTAGCCTGCTTGGGGTTCTTGAATTTGCAGGTTTATTTCTCTTGACAAGTGTTTTGGTTTGTTAAAGCTGCCAGAATGCAACACACCAGAGATCAATCAGATTTCAGTAAGAGAATTTATTTAGTTACAAACTTATAGTTTTTCAGAGGAAAGGTGGCTAGCTTTTATCTGAAATTCTGTCAATGGAAAGGCACAGGCTTCTTCCTGGCTTCTGGGTTCCAACAGCTTTCCCTTGGGCAATTCCTTTCTGCATCTCCAAACCTCTGGGCTGAGCCAAGAGTGCTGAGATGAGGTATGCTGAGCTGATGAGCAATCTTGACCTCTTTTTTTTAAGCCTCCAGCTAATTAAGTTAAATGTCATTGCAAATATAATCAGCCATAGATGAATTTCACATGCTGATGATTTAAGTCCACAGCAACAGAACAACGGGCATCATCATCTGGCCAAGTTGACACCTGAACTTAACGATCACAACAAGTTTGGAGAGTTTTCAGCCATTATTTCTTTGAGTACTTTTTCAGCTCCAACCTCTCCTTCGGAGACTTTAATTATACAAATGTTAGATCTTTTATTCAACTCCCACATGTCTGTTTATTATTAATTTTTAGTCTATTTTCTCTCTGTTTTTCATATTGGGTTATTTCTTTTGATATATCTTCCTTAAAATGATTCTTTCCTCTGTCCCCTCTACTCTGCTGTTGAACCCATCCACTGAGCTTTTACATTTTGATTATTGTGTTTTTTAGGAATAACATTTCCATTTGGTTCTTCCTTATATCTTCTATTTTATTGCAAAGATCTATTTATTTGCTATGGCTTTCTTTGATTTCATTTATTTCAAATATGAACATAATTGCCTGTTGAAGCATTTTGTCTTGGCTCTTTTAAAATCTTGGTCTGATAATTCTAACATTTTTGTTAGGAATGATATTGATATTCTGTTAGAATTGATATTGATATCTTCTTCATTCTGTTTGAGATCTTCCTGGTTCTTCATATGATGAGCAATTTTTAAATTGAGGCCAGGACATTTTCCTATTACGTTATGACTCTGGGTCTTATTAAAATTTTCTGTATTAGCTGGATTTTTATGACAATTCTGGCAGGGAAGGAGTAATGCCATCTCATTACTGCTAGGTAGAAGTCTAGTTTCCCCAATTAGCCTTTACTGACATCTTAGGGGAAAGGGCCTCCTGATTATTGCTGAGTGGTAGTGGGAGTTATGTATCAGTGCATGTCTCACTGTTTGCACAATGGTGGGGGTGGTCTTTTTACCACTGGGCAATAGTGAAATTCCTGACTCTCCACTAGGCTTCCTTTGAAACTATCCAGCAGTGGAAAGGTTTCTTGTTATTATCAGATAGAGATGGATGGCCAAGCTCCCCCCAAGGCCAACACTAACACCACTGAGTGGGGATCATTAGCTGCAGGTGGAGATGAATGTCTCATTCCCTACTTGACCTTCTTTGACATCACCCTTAAGGGGTATTGGGTGTTTCACCAGACTTCTGCTATAGTGGATGGGATGGGTCCACAAAACCCAGAATAATTAACCACTGTGTCATTCCTTAGGTTCTGAGGTCTGTGGTTGATCTGCCTTATTCTTTCCACCTTTTAGGGTGTTCTTATTTCATTGTATCTATCTGCACCTCTATCTGTGTCTGTATCTGTGTCTATATCTCTATCTCTACCTCTATCTCTATCTCTATCTCCCTATATCATCCATCTCCAGGGGTTTTAGTTTAATTAGCAGGAGGAATAATGAAAAGAATATCTACTCCATCTTCCTGGAAGTGGAGGTTTTCCTACCATTTATTTTGAAGCCTGGGACATCAAATGATGCTACCTATTATCTCTACTTGTTGCTGAACCTATCTATAGACCTTCGTATTATGTCCCATCATTCTTTGAATACTTGAGCACCAGAATCTTCTCTTTCTCATCCCCTCCCCACGTGTTTTCTTCTCATTATTCTTGATTATTCATTATGATTTTATATACACATAAATAATCTGTCTAGCTGTCTTGTCTCATCATTCTTTGCCCTTCTCATCTTCTTTGATTTTGACTTCAACTCTTAGTCATTGACGTTCATAGTCATTCCTTAGAACTCATCATACCAATACCTTTACCACCCCTAGCACCTTGTTTTAAAATATCACTCTGTATGACTTTCATCTCTTATCTTTTCAAGCTCATTTCTTATGGTACTTGGTCTCCAAAAATCCTTCACCGTACCAGGACTCCCCTTTCCCCTTATCAAATCTCATTATCATGTCCCATGTCTTTACTTCCCTATTTACCTGACAGTAATTGACCAGTTAATTATCATAATCACTCTCTTTAAAACATCCTCAATATCCTTGCTCCTTTCTCCCTTCATTGAACTCTAAATACTGACCTGGCAACACCAAACTAGTTAACTCCATCTATAGTACACTAACACATAACCCTACTAATTAGTTTCTTTCTAATTGGGATTCCAATCCTCAGGTAGGCTCCCCATGCTGTCTCCTATATTGTTCCAATGAAATTGCTCTAACATTCTTCCTGAAGATGATTTTTATTACCTTATTTCCTCATAATTCCAATACACATACCCAGGACACTCTATGAATGCCAGACAGGATAAACTCAAGTAGATCCATGCTACAATATATGGTAATCAAATAGTCAAGTGCCAAAGATAGAATTTTAAAAGCCATAAGAGAGAAAATGCTCCACACATTTTTTGCTTCATCCTTCAAGTGTTTGTTTGGGTCTTATCCTGACCAACATGCATTTCTTCTATATGCTTCTTCCCCATTATCTTGGTGTCTAAGTTTGCCAGGGCTGCTATGACAAATATTACAAACTGGTTGACTTAAACAACTGGACTTCTGGTTTCCAAAAACAGAAGTCCAGCAACAAGGTCTTGATAAGTCATGCTTTCTCCCAGAGTCTGAAGCATTTTGGTGCTGGCTTGCAACAATCTTTGGGGTTCCTTGGTTTATACCACTGCCATCATCGCATGACAATCTGTCTCCTTTGTCTCCTCTTGGTATTTTTTCAGATGGACTGCATCTGAATTTCCTCTGCCTTATGAGGACTCCAGTTATATGGAATCCACTCTGATTCAGTTTGGTCTCATCTAAGAAGGACATTGAAAATCCTCTTCACAAATGAGTCCACATCCTAACTAAATAATATCTTCAAAGGGCCTACTTACAAATCAGCTAATGTCCACAGGAATGCAGATGAAGACACAGACATGTCTTTTGTGGGGTATATAATTCAGTTCCCGATTTTGTAACACAATGCTTACAAGTTTGGGCACCATTTAGAGATGTGAAATGGAATATATAAGAGATCATTCTCTAGCAAAAATTCTCAGAACTGGTTGCCTTAACTGACATCATTGTCCACAGCTTATTGCTCCACTAACAACTTGCAAGAGAGCCTTACTTTTATATCTCCTATTTGTTTGTTTCAATACACTTATATGCTTGGATTATAAGGCTGATCATTCAGTGATCATTAGATTATACATTACAGATTCTTTTCCCCAATTACCCAAATATTGTTTGTGTCCATAGGAAGAGGAATACATTCAGCAGGGAATCCTATTTCTCTTGTAAAAAAGATTCATAGTATTGTGAAGAGCCATTGCAATACCTCTCACAAAAATTAGAAAACATGTTTTTATTTATATAGCACTTCTGGGCATAAGTGCAATAATATAGCCTTTTTACTACTTGTCCCTGCTTCGGCTGCTATTTTCTAATCCATTTCACCTTTTTGAATTGGTAAGTATTTCACAATTGTAGATTTATGCTCTATCTTTTGTTCTGTTTCATCTCACCCTGCTCGAAATTTTTATTTATTTATGTTTTTCATATCACAGCTTCTAGGATACCTGCATTACAAGGCTATATGGAAAATGCTTTCTTCTCTTAAATCCTTGGAGGAGACATGGCTGATATTGTGTTTTCTGGCTGTTTTGTCCTCATATAGTATAACAGTTAATTTTCCATTAGCTTTTTTCTCAAAAAAGGCTTGTAAGCAAAACAACTTTTATTTTGCTTTCTTTCTGTAACTCAAAAAGGTCATATGGATTCTAAAGTAAAACTACATTTTTAAAAAATGAGTTTGCTTTATAAAGCACAAAACACTATTTGTTTTCCAAGGAAAACCACAAGCCAACTACAAGTTCAAAGTTGCAAACTATTTTGGATATGGATAGCTAATGCTACAGACATTTCCTGAGATATGAATTATTTGTTAAGCTTCTTTAACTTGAAATAGGGCTGTCATTTCAGAAAAAATATCTTGATCGTTATGAAAATGAGGAAAAAAAAAGAAAATGAGGAAAAAAAAAGAAAATGAGGAATCTATCTTTTCCCTGCAAGACCATGCATGAACTTCGCTCAGAGAAAATTTCTCAGAGACCAAAAGAAAATATTCTGTACCCAGATCACCTTTAGGAGCCCCTAGGTCACTAAAGATTTTCTCCTTCTCTTCAATCATAGAAGCCACTAAAGTGGGTGCATGGTTACTTCAGTGGTAGAATGCTTGCCTTCCATGCAGGAGACCCAGGTTCAATTCTGGGACCATGCACTGAAAAAAAAGAAAAAAAAAAAAAGAAGTCATGAGATGACACACAGGAGCAAAGGGGAAATGATAGAACTAGTGAAGCGTAACTGATATACTTCAAATTTTCCAAAGTGGCTCAGCAGAATTACTAAATCAGTCCAATTTGTCAAGCCCATAGTGCAGATTATCTTGTAAAGAAAAGAAAGGCAGATTGCTCTCTGCTGTGATTGCAAGTTGTAAACACAACCTTGATTTCATCCAGACAAAGAAGGGTGTTCATATACACCTGTTTTCATAACTGCACAGGAGTTTTCAAGGTGGTATTTAGCTTATCCAGGAGCAAGGGCTAACACAGTCACAATAATATTTGGGATCTCCAAACACACTCAGTTTAAAGACCGATTTACAAAAGAGGCTTAGCGAGTTGGCCACTCACTCCATACATCAGTGAGAATCAACTGGGGCAATGGAATGACAAAATGTGATTTTGAATAATGAATTATTTTGGCTTCATGTTTCCAAGAATGCCCCAATGGGTTATTCAGACAGACTCTTCTACTGAAAACAATGAAAATCTTTGGATAAAATAAATTTTACACACCTCCCTTAAATCAACAAAGACCTGGCATGATTGATTGGAATTAACAGGTGAAATTGAGGGGAAAATGAAAAATTAGAGATGCAGGTAAGCGACAAAGCTGCATTTTCCCAAGAGCATATGCTGGTGCTTGAAAATTTAAACTTTTGTTTCATTTTCATGATTTGCAGATCATCCATCACCTCTCTTGCTTCATCTTCCACTACTTTCCTCTTGTACTCTCTATTCTAGGCACACTGATCTTCTTGAATATTTTATGTTTAGTCACCTTTTCCCATCATATTAATAAGACCTTGCAGCATAAAGACAGGGTAATCATGCTAGGATTCAGCTATGTAAAAAGTATATCTGACATACAATAACACTGATATATTCAGCATGTGAAATTAAATAATGAGAAGGTATCGTTAAACTCTGTGGTACAGCTCTTTCATTTTGACTCTAAAGTGATAAAGCACGCCAATTTTATTTCATTATTTCTAACATTATCTCTTCGTCCTTGTGTGCTATTTAATAACTTCTATAAGAAGCAAGAACTTGCCAACATAAACTGATTGGGGTTGATCCTAGGTAAAATAATGAGACTTCATCATGTCACAAGTAGTATTGTTGGTTTGTTGATATCAAAATAAGAAACATATATTCCAATCAAAAAAAATTATTTTGAAATGATTTCAAATTTGTAATAAAATAGCAAAAACAATACAAACACCCATGAAAGGAACATCATTATATCCTCTACCCAGATACCTTGATTCACCAACTTTAAATGTTTTGCTGAATTTACCATCTTTATCATCTATCTATCTGTCAGTCTGCCTCTGTCTGTCTATCTATCTAATCTATCATTTTCTAAACATTTGAGAGTAGGTTGTATTATATTATGATCATTAAACAATTAATATTTCCATGTATATTCCCTAAGAACAAAGATAACCACTTATGTAACCACTGCAAGTTTGGTTATCAAGTCCAAGAAATTTAACATGGACAACAAGTTTACAGTCTATATTCCATTTCTTACATGTTCCTTTGCACATTTTTCTCCTCCATATGAGATCCAGTCCATATCATGAATTGCCTTTGCTTCTCATTGTCATTTAATCTCTCTCTCTCTCTCTCTCTCTTTCAATTATAAACATTTACGACATAAAGTTTCCCATAACAACCACTCCCAAGCATGCAAACAATTCACTGGGATTAATCACACTCAAAATATTGTTCTATCCTCATCTATATCCATTATCAGAACTTTCTCATCACCCAAAGCACCAACTATATATTAACCTCCATTCCCTGCCCGTTCCCCAGTAACCTGTACTTTATTTTCTGTCTCCATGAATTTGCCTTTTCTAGCTATTTCATATAAGTGGAATCATACAGTATCTGTTCTTTTGTGTCTGACATTTCATTCAACATATGATGTCTTCAGGGTTAATCCAAGTAATAGCATGTATCAGAACTTCATTCCTTTCAAGGTCTCAGTAGTATTTCATTGTATGAATATACCACATTTTGTTTATACATTCATCTGTTGATGGATTTATTTATCCATCTACTGGATCCATCTACTATAGATGGGTTGGTTCCATCTTTTGGCTATTGTGAATAGTGTTGCTGTGAATATTGGTGTACAAATATCTACCCAGCTCCCTGCTTTCAGTTCTTTTGGGCACATGTCTAGAAGTGGGATTGCTAGATATTTGGTAGTTTTATGTTTAATTTTTTTGGAATCATTAAATTCTTTTCCACAGTTACTGAAACAATTTATGTTCCTACCAACAAATGTATGAAGTTCCCGTTTCTCTGCATCCTTGCCAGCACTTGTTACTTTCCAACTTTTTAAAGTAATAGCCATTTGAGTTGGTGTGAAATGAGATGGTATCTCATTGTGGTTTTCATTTGAATTTCCCTAATGGCAAATGATGCAGAACATCTTTTCATGTGCTTATTTGTATATTTTCTTTGGAGAAATGTCTATGCAAGTCCTTTGCCTATTTTTGTAGTGAATCCTTGAGAACCCCACCTCATTTCTTTCTATGCATATTTTTTTTCCAATATTTTCTTTGTGGTTACCATGGGACTTAAATTTAACACCCTAAATCTATGAGAATCTCATTTGATTTAATACCTACAATTTCAATAACATACACACACTATGTTTCTATACCCCTCTGTCCTCCCACCATAATGAGGTTCTTGTTGCAAATTACATATTTATATAATCTAAGACCAAAACCATTAATTTAACATTACTTTTCATACATTTGCATTTTGGATCTTCTACGAATTAAAAAGTGGGGTTATAAACCAAAAATACAATAGTACTGGCATTTATATTTAACTACGTAGTTACCTTCACCAGGGATATATTTATTTTTTCATGTGATTGCAATCTATTGCTATTATACCTTCCTTTCAACCTGAAGTTTTCTCTTTAGCATTTCTTGTAGCCAGTCTAGTAACAGCAAGCTAGTGCAGCTTTGCTTATCTGGTAATATCTGAATCTCTCTCTCATATTTGAAACACAGTTGTGATGGATTCTGAATTCTTGGTTGACAACTTTTTGCTCTCAGCACTTTAAATATGTCATCCCACTACTTTCTTGTCTCCCTAATTTTCCATTAGAAGTGCTTAGTTTTTAATTAAAAAAAATTTTTTTTTTATTTTGTGTGCGTGGTCCGGGAATCGAACTTGGGTCTCCCGCATGGAAGTCTAGCATTCTAACCGCTGAACTACCCGTGCACCCCAGAAATCACTTAGTTTTATTAAGACTTCCTTGTACATGATACATTGCATCTCTCTTGTGGCTTTCAGAATTCTCTCTTTATCTTTGGCATTTGACAGTTCGATTATCATAGTCACACTTTCAGTCTATTCAGGTTGTTTTTAATAGCAGTTCATTGTACTTCTTGGATGTGAACCGTAAGTATTCATGTGCTTCCTTATATCTGGGAGGTTTTCAGCTATTATTTCTTCAAATACCCTCTGTGCCTCTTTTGCTCTTTCTTCTCCTTTGAGACTGCCACAATGAATATATTGGCATGCTTGATAATGTCCCACAGGTTCGTTAGGTTCTGTTCATGTTTCTTTATTCTCTTTTTTCCCTGCTTCTTTGACTGAGTAATTTCAGTTGTTTTATATTCAAGTTCACTGATACTTTCTTCTGCCAGCTCCAATCTGCTGTTGAACTCCTCTAGATACTTTTTTTAATCTCTACTCCTACTAGATAATTTTTATCTCTCTGGTTTTCCTTGTGGATGACTTCTAATTCTTTACCCTGCTCCTTTGCATGAGCCATCATTTCTTGTTTCTTCGTATCTGTTGTTACAACCTGGACATTTTGATATTTTAATGCATTAATCTCTGAAATTTAGACATTGAGACATCTCTTTCTTAACTTTATATCCAGCTAATGTTATGAGAGAAATTCCTTGAATGCCAGGAGCTAACAACAACAGCAAAGATAACAAAAGAAAAAGGAAAAGAAAATACCTTTACCAGTCTTTGAAGATTAACTTGTGTGAGTGCTGTCCTTCAGAGTTTAGCTATCCTAAAAATAAATTTAGAGGACACATCGAGGAAAAAGAGTAGAGACCTCTCAGATCTTTTCTGCACGTGTGTCTTATCCTGGGCATGTGTACACAGCTCTAGAATTTTCCCATTTACATGTATCCAAATATCTCCTCTTACCTAGGAAACAGTGTTTCCTCACAATCCTGGGCACTGCACTGTACATCCCACAGCCAGCATTCCTGGACCCAAGCAGCTGCAATCTGACTGTGTATAGGTGAGCTCTTGAGCTGACTCATACAGGGAAAGTTCTGGAATAGTGAGCCCATAACAAGTGACCTGGTTCAGTCCTTCAGGCTCCTCCCAGAAAGACTGGCAAGACACCCATGTAACTAGTGTGGGAACCAGGTTGCTTCCTCCAGAAATGGGACCAGGGACCTGCACTGGGAGCACGTGTCTGCTTGGATCCAAAGTAGTTACGGGATGAGGGAGGAGCCACTGGGGGCGCCATGAGGAAGTTATTCTAGAATTTTTTAATTGTCTGTTTTCCTTGATTTGGCATTGTTGTAGTTTGCTAAGGCTGCCAGAATTTAATACACCAGAAATAGACTGGCTTTTATAAAGAGGATTTATTTAGTTTCAAATTTATAGTTCTTCGGAGCAAAGGCAGCTGGCTTTCCTCTGGCTTTCTCTGTCACAGGTGAAGGCACCTGGCAACATCTGCTGGCCTTCCCTCCCAGCTTCTGGGTTCAAATGGCTTTCCCCAGAGTGATTCCTTTCTGTGTCTCCAAATGTCTGAGTCTGTGTCGGTTGTGAGCTCTGAGCTGAGTTGTGCTGGGCTGTGCTGAGTTCCGCTGAGCTCTCTTTTAAAGCCTCACTCACTGAGGAAGGCATTCCCCTTAGCAGACAGTGGATGTAATCAGCCATAGATGAAATTCACATGCTGATGATTTAAGTCCACAGCTATAGAACAAGTGGGCACCATCACCTGGCCAAGTTGACACCTGAACCTAACTACTATTTCCCTGTTACGATAATCCTCTGTTTTCTGGAGTTTTGAGAAAGATGTTTCTGCCAGTGTTCTAGTTTGCTAGCTGCTGGAATGCAATATACCAGAAATGGAATGGCTTTTAAAAGGGAGAATTTAATGAGTTGCAAGTTTACAGTTCTAAGGCCAAGAAAATGTCCCAATTACAACAAGTCTATAGAAATGTCCAGTCACAGGCATCCAGGGAAAGATACCTTGATTCAAGAAGGCCGATGAAGTTCAGGGTCACTCTCTCAAGTGAGAAGGCATGTGGTGAACACAGTCAGGGCTTCTCTCTCAGCTGGAAGAGCACATGGTGAACATGGCATTGTCATCTGCTAGTTTTCTCTCCTGGCTTCTGGTTTCATGAAGCTCCCAGGAGGTGTTTTCCTTCTTCATCTCCAAAGGTTGCTGGCTCATGGACTCTGCATCTCATGGCTACAGCGTTCTGCTCTCTCTCTGAATCTCTCATTCTCCAAAATATTTCCTGTTTTATAGGACTCCAATAAACCAATCAACCCAGATGGGTGGAGACATATTGTCCCTTAATCCAGTTTAACAACCACTCTTGACTAAATCACATCATCCAGGGAGATGATCTGATTACGGTTTCAAACATACAGTATTGAATAGAGATTATTCCACCTTTATGAAATTATATTAAAACATGGCTTTTCTAGGGGGCATACTTCCTTTCAAACCAGCACAGCCAGTTCTTAGTTGTTGCTTAAAATTTATGTGCAGGTGTAGAATCCTGGAATGGCTCATTCTGCCATCTTGATGATCAGAACTTTTATATTTCCCCAATTTTTATAGTAGTTTGTTAAGTGGATGCTGTAGTGCGCAACACTCTTTGCCCTACTGGATGCTGATGGCTTACAGATGTCTTCATCATCAAGAATTGCCCTCAAACAAACAAGCCTGCCTTTTCTAGGCTCACCCCCCTTTCCTAGAGGCAACCCATATCCAATGTTTGGTTAATGCAGGAGTACTAAGACCTTGCCTTAATTTGGGATAATCTGAAAAGCCATCCCAGATCCAGACTTATTTCTGGGATCTTCTGAAGCCATTGTGGTGGCTGCATCATAGTTTAAATTCTCTCTTTGCCAAGTCCTGCTACAATAACTTTCTTATTGGTGTTGTTCCTGGATGCATTTCTCAATTAACATGCTGCAGATGAGTATCACTAAAAAACATCTTGCCACAAATCACACTTGATAGTTGGTACCAGAAATGGTCATAGGAAGCTGAAATGAAAATGAGATTTGAATGGACCCTATACTGGTTGGATGGCAATCCTTCTTACTGCTTGTAGATGAAGCAGTCCATAAGCATGCCATAAGGTGCAACTGTTAAAACTTCCACCAGTGTTTCACTGGATGGGCTAACCCTGAAACGGAAAGCATTTGCTCTAAGTGTTTGAGAGTATGGGGAAATAAATAACTTTATGTACCGTTGCTGAGCGAAATCAATGCATTGGAGAAAGGTGATGAAAAGCTGAACATGAGTAAGGCAAAGTGTGAAGGTCAGAAGGACTCTTGGAAATATTTGAAAAGAACTTTATCTCCTATAGCCAGAGGGCAAAAAGAGTTAAGGATCAGGGCCAGGGTGTAATTTTAGAGATAGCTGATTTCTAGAGAAGGTCTAATTCTCAACCCCAATAAGTCTAGTATGCCAAGTTTATGAACCTAATTTAAAAAGAGCAGGACACTGAAATTTGGGCATAGGGCATCAATGCACTTGTAAACTTTGACTTAAGACCTCTGTGAACCCCTTTTTTTTCATATTAAAGGCTAACCTTTTCCCTAGCTAGAAAACAATGCAGTAGCTTCTGTCTCAGAAGGCTCCTACCCCAGAATCTACCCCAACTCCCTTCTAGCCATGAGAATAATAATTAAGGTCAAGTCACAACTAATCCAGTTGAAGAAGTGATGGTCCTGCTAAGGGAGTAAAGGAGCTATAACCTAAATGAATTTTAGGACCAAACTCATATGGGACTAGAATATGAGAAAGCTAGGTCAAAGAAGATTCTGTACATGGTTGGATAAGGAAGTGTTTATTGATATGAGAACACTCTCCTTGAAGATATTTAATACTTCAGCAAAGACTTCATGAGAATACATTGCTAGGATAGCTCTTAGAGGCTTTATAAACAATCAAACAAACAATAAAAAACAATGGGATGCAATAAATGAAGTAGAAATTCAAGGCATACCTTGGTAAATGATACAGGAACACATCAAAAGATCCAGAGAAATAGGAAGGTGACTGGAAGACTGGAAAATCTACCAGTCAACTGTGTTCCATGAGATGGTCCAGAAAAAAACTGCAATAACCACCATTACCAAAGTTTTGAGTGATGTGCTGGTGAAAATGGTACCAGTACTGTTAAGAAGCCCAGTGGTTGGCTATCCTCTTTAGACTAGGACTGACAGAAGAAGATGCTGGTATAGAACTAGGATCCCTAGTAGTAATACAGATGATAGAAACCCAAACTGCTAAAGTCAGGGGGTGATGCTTAAACAGAAACCCAAACTATTAAAGTCAGGGGGTGATGCTTAAACACAAGAGTGAAGTAGCCATAGTTTTCATATTGACTGCCAAGGTCACAAGTCTAGAGGCTTGATCTGTAGAAAGTTCTAGAGATGGTTAACAGAGCTTAGTGTTCCTGGAAGCAAGATAAATGAGCAGACAATGAGAGAAGTGCTTTATCTGTGCAATCAAAAGGAATCAAGGAGGTATCATCAGTAAGCATAAGGCCACCATCTGAATAAAATGTCAGAATCCCTTCCTCAGTTTCTGGACCTAAAACAGTTCTCAGAGCCAGAACCCATTGCCTGAAAGCTGAATTCCCATCAGAAATGACTGCAATACCATACCAAGTGTAAACTACATCGATTCCTACAGTGCTCGTCCAATGGAAATACAGCATTAACTTGGGCAATTTTAGGCTGGGAAAAGGAGAACACACAAATATTTCAAAGCCTTTTTGGATATGGGGTATGAAGTGCTATCTGGGGAATCAAAGCCCTACCACACTCCTCCCTCTCAACTGCTCTATTTCCCTCCCATTAAAGAGGGAGCCTACAGGGTCAGGTAATAATTGCAATCCTGGTCAAAGTCTGGTTCAGAGTGGGTCTATTGTGTCCATGAACCTGCTCATTCAGTGATCAGTTATGTGGTCCCCAAATGTAAGATTGAAATAGACTGTGTAGCTGGTGGACCTTTCACAACTGTTTTGAGGCCTGTCGAGTAAAAGCTATGCCAGTGGGGAATACAAAGTAGTACTGTAAGCCTGGCCAAAGTAGTAAATTAAAAACAGCATTGCACCCCAGGATGGTTCCATTATATCTCTACTAGCTCACCAGCCTGGCTCCTGGATTACAGGTGATGACAATGGACTACTGCAAATTTAAAATCAAGCAGTAGCCTCCTTTCTTGCTATGGTGCCAGAGGTGGCATATTTGCTAGACAGGATAACAAAGTCTTGGGTATATGGTATGCAACCAATGATCTGGCAAATAGTTATTTTCCAGTCTTTTCGGGAATGAGCATTTGAAGAAGTTGCTACTATGACAACAGTATATATTTATGGTTATTGTCAGAGCTATGTTAATTCTCCTGCCCTATGTTATAGCATAGCCTGAAAAAATCAGGTCCAGTTTGACAACGATTAACAGATTAACAAGAAGTGGCAAGTGTGCTGACAGCCTTTTAAGATACATGCACCTCAGAGATGAGAAAATGTGCCCCATGAAAATTCAGAAGTTTTTCAACATCAGTGTACTTTGTGCTAGGCTACTCTGATCTCTCTTTAGGGACATAGGCAATCATTCCAAAAAGATGGAAGTCTAGTAATTGCCTTGTAGCTCAACCTCTCTCTTCAGTCCTCTTTTCCTCACTGCCTTTTAGTTGAGTTCACTCCCCAATAAAGCTCCTTCATGAAACTTCTGTCCTAGAATCTGTTTCCTAATACAAAATGCAAAAATAATTTAATATATCCAAATTCTGTTTGCATTCATATAATTCAAGCTTCTAAATTTGAGATCCACAGGATACCAGTGTTTTCCCATAGTTATCTGTAAAGAAATGGAATGCGACTGGTATTGCATAGTTGCTTGATCAGATTGTGATTAACGTTCCCAACACATTAAAAGACCTGATTTATTCTAGAAACTAGATATTTAGCTAGTATTTTGGAGCCAGTTAATAGTGATACAAGCAATATTTTATGACAAATTATGGAATAAATTTGGCTAACAGAACTATAGTTTTACAGAACTAATTCATTTTTTATTTGATTCTGGTAGGTGAAAAAGTTTGTGCTCTCATTTGGGGGGGGCAAAACCCCGACAAGTATGCTACACTTGATTTCCAGATAATTTGAAATCTAACAATGATGTGATTAATCATTAAAAATAAAAATTCTAAAATGTATTTGATCAGGAGTGGGGCCTATAATCACGGGTGAAAAGTGCACGAGCTTTCAAGTGGCTGCAATGCTGATAAGATGCTCCTTCAGTTGGGCCTTTAATAAAATGCAAAGAGGTTTATCTCACTAAGTGTTTGGACAAGTAGCACAAAACATGTACTTGGAAAGAGAGTTGAAAAGAGGGTCAAAGGAGATGGAAATTCCTTACTCTCATAGATTTAATTCTGAAGTAGGGTGGTGTGGAAGAATCACCCAAGGAGGATGGTGGAGCAAGAGAGTATGCCTTCCATTTGTTAAGAAAAGATAAAATAAAAGTTAAATATGTATTTTTCCTCACTTCTCTACAACTATGATTAAAAGGGAATAACAGACAATAGCCTTACATAACAAGGAAGAAATTTAGCTGAGAATCCAAATATTTTGCAGATGGTATCTTCTGAAAGGTCACTATAAGCTGTCAAGAAATCTTAATCAAAGGAGTTTGCTTAGCTGATTAATCAATTTGATATAAGTACCCAACCCAAGATTAAATGTAACTGTACTCTGCTTTATTGCACAAGTGTAAGATATCTGAGAGTCCCTCCAGAAAGCATGTGAAGACTCATTTGTTTTAGTAAGGCTGCTTAAGCATCTGTAATGGAATCTTTGTTTTGTTTCTGGCATTCTAAAATATATGCTTATAATATGATCTTCATACAAATAATATAACACATGTTGAAGCAAAGTAATGAAATTGTCGCTTGTGAAACTGCCACTGAGCATTACTGATACAGCTGGGAGTCCCTCTGGTCTTTGACAAAACAAATTCATAAGCTAGCCCTTACACTGAATTTTGAATCCTTCATTACTTCATTTTACTTCCTGGTTTCCCTCATATAAACACACCTTTGAATAAAATGAATTTTTATTATTTTAGCTCAGTTTATTTCATAGAAATTGTACAATAGTTTTATTTTCTTAGTTGCTAAAACAAATAGCATGTAATTGGTTGGCTTAACAATAGAAATTTATTAGCTCCCTGGGTGAGTATTTTTTCTTGCTGGCTGGCAATCTTTGGGGACCCTTAGCTTTTCCTTCACATGGTGTGCTGCGTGGAACTCTTATGTACCCCTTAAAAGGCCATGTTCTCTTAATCCATCCTTGTGGGGGGCAGACCAGTTATTGGGTGGGAACTTTTGGTTGGTTGTTTCCATGGCGATGTGACCAGCTTATTCAAGATGGGTCTTAATCTCCTTATTGGAGTCCACGCAAGAAGATAAAAAAAAGATGGAACTCTGAAAGCCCAGAGAAGCTGAGGAGGCCCAGAGACATATGGAGACAGCCGTTGAAATCAGAACTAGGAGAGAAGGACCAGCAGAGGTCACCATGTGCCTTCCTATGTGACGGAGGAACCATGGGTGCCCACAGCCTTTCCTCAGCGTTTAGCTTCAATTTGGACATTTTCATGGCCTTAAAACTGTACATTTGCAACCTAATAAAACCCCTTTGAAAAAAGCCAGCCCATTTCTGGTATATGACATTCCTGCAGCTTTAGCAAACTGAAGCATGTAGCAATGCACATGGCAGTGTTCTCTCCTTTCTCTTCAGGTTGTTGATTTCCAGCTTCTTGCTTCTCCATGACTTCTCTCCAGTAATAGGATTAAGACCAAACCTGATTCAGTTGGGCCATATCTTGACTGATGTAACTTTGTCAAAACACCATATTTACAATGGTTCACATCTACAAGAATGGATTAAGATTAAGAACAAGGCTTTCTGTGGTGCATAAATCCAGGCCACCACATGCTCTGTTTATTCATTCCATTACTTGACATTTTAAGACTTTTCACATTAATCTGTGTGTCTATAATTCACTCATTTAAATTCTCATATTATCTACTCTATAATATTCTATTATATAGATTTTAAAAGTGATTATTTTAAAAGAACACACACACACATATACACACATAGTTGGGTCATGGGTTTTTTATCTATTCTGAAAATCCCTGCCTTTAAGATAGAGTGTTTAGACAACCTACACTTAAATATTTGTAGGTATGATGGGTTTTAATCTACCATCATATTTCTTGGTTTTGGTTTGTACAACTGTTCATTGTTCCTTTCTTCTCTTTTTACCCCCTTCTTTTAGATTAGGTGATTTTTTTTTTTTTAGTTCCAATTTTACTTCATACTGTTCTATTAGCTATAGTTTTCTTTTGTTTAGTTTTTGAGGTTTGTTCAGGGTTTTCCATGTATATGACTAACAACTCATTTACTTTTCTTTAAAATAATATTATGTTACTTTGGTTGTAATGCATGGACATTTTTTTTTTTTTTTACATGGACAGGCACCGGAAATCGAACCCGGGTCCTGGGGCATGGCAGGCAAACACTCTTACCTGCTGAGCCATCGTGGCCTGCCCGGCATGAACATTTTAACAGTGTATTCTATTTCCCTTCTGTCCTTTGTGCTATTACAATCATGCATTTGTGACAAATCTCACAATACATTGTTTGCTTTTATTTAAATGACAAATTATCTTTTTTAACACAATTTTATTGAGATATATTCCCAGACCATATATTCCATCCCAAGTATACAATCAAGGGTTCACAGTATCATCATATAGTTGTTCATTCATCACCACAATTAAATTTTAGAACATTTTCATTACTCCTAAAAAAGAAATAAAAATAAAAAAGAAAACCCAAAACATCTCATATCCCTTATTCCCCCATTATTATTATTTTTGTCTATTTTATTACTCATTTCTCTATACACTGGACAAAGGAAGTAACATTCACAAGGTTTTTACAATTGCATGGTCACACTATGAAAGCTATGTAGTTATATAGGATATAACTGTAAGACTACTGGATTACAGTTCAACAATTTCAGGTATTTCCTTCTATCTATTTTAATACACTAGAAACTAAAAAGAAGTATTTATATAATGAGTCAGTGGTCATAATCATTTGTTAAATCCTAATTTCTCAGATACACCTCCTCCCTCTCATTTGATCATTCCCTCAATCTTCAGGGATATCTAAGCAGTGCCCATTTTTAACTTCTTTGTACTGGAAAGGGGTGTCAACCTTATGGGGTAGAGGAGTAAAACCGGCTGATGTTCTTGGAGTGACTGGTACCTCTGGGTTTCAGAGCTTATCAGAAAAATCTGAAGGACTTGAAGAAATAAATTCCTAAGAAAAACTTTTATGGAATTTTAGATAGAGCCCAGGGCATTCTTTAAGGTTTTCAGGATTACTGTTGATTGGGGCTTGGTACCAATTATCTTTTAAGGAAATTAAAGTGAAAAGAAAAACAATGCTATTAAAATATTTTTTTTGGCCCATATATTTACCATTTCTTACACTCCTGATTTTTTGGCGTATATCCAAGTCTTCATTTGGCATCATTTTACATCTTTCTCACAAATATCCTTCAACATTTTTTATAGATCTGCTAGGAAAACTCTCTCACTAAACGCAGTAAAGTTTGCCAGAATTAGTCTTTATTTGGTCTTCATTTTGAAAGATATTTTTCATTAATTATAGAATTTGAGGTTTCTTTCTTTTTCGGCTATTTACAGATGTCATTGTGGCTTGTGTTCTAGTTTGCTAGCTGCCGAAATGCAATATACCAGAAATGGAATGGCTTTTAAAAAGAGGAATTTAATAAATTGCTAGTTTACAGTTCTAGTTCTAAGGCTGAGAAAATGTCCCAATTAAAACAAGTCTATAAAAATGTCCAATCAAAGGCATCTAGGGAAATATACCATAGTCTAATGAAATTCAGGGTTTTTCTCTCTCGGCTGGAAGGGCACATGATGAACCCACAGCATCATCTGTTAGCTTTCTTTCCTGGCTTCCTGTTTCATGAAGCTCCCCAGGAGGCATTTTCCTTCCTCACCTCCAAAGGTCGCTGGTTGGCGGACCCTGCTTCTTGTGGTTATGTCGTTCTGCTCTGCTCTCTCTGAATCTCTCTCATTCTCCAAAATGCTTCCTTTTTTATAGGATTCCAGTAAACTAATCAAGACCCACCCAAATGGGTGGAGACACACCTCAACCTAATTCATCTTAGCAACCACTCTTGATTAAATCACATCTCCAGGGAAATGATCTAATTACAGTTCCAAACATACAGTACTGAATGAGGAATACAAGAAACGGCTGCCTTTACAAAATGGGATTAGGATTAAAACATGACTTTTCTAGGGTACATACATCTTTTCAAGCCAGCACAGCTTGCAAAGTTTTGGGGTGAGAAATTTGTTATTTTTCTTTTCTTATTTAGGATATGGAGTGCTTGCCTTCCATGCATTAGACCTGGGTTCAATTCCTGCACCATGCACACTTCCCCCCACCCTCCCCCCCCAAAAGGATAGGGAATGTGCCCTTTTCCCTATGACTGAATGTTTTCTTCTCTTTACTACTGTTCTTTCAGATATTTAGTTATATACTCTGGCATGACATTCTTAAGGCTTAGCCTTTGGGTTTTTTTAGCTTCCTGCACCTGTGGGCTTCATATTTTCATCAAATTTTGAACATTTTCAGCCACGAAATGTCTTTTCTCTCTTTCCTCTCATTCTGAAACAACCAATTACATATAATTTAGACTCTGTTTGATATTATCTAATATGTCACTATTTACTATTTATTTTTTCTTCATTTGCAATAATTTCTACTACTTCATATTCAAGTTAACTAATCTTTTTTTCAAGAGTGTCACATTTGTTCTTAGTTGCATTCTGATCATTTTAGATCTTGCATTTTACTCCATTTATTTCTTTTTTCCCCTTTTATTAGGAAAAATCACGTGTAAAATACAGGATTCTCACAATACCCCATCACTACCAACACCTGGCATAGGTGTGGAACATTTGTTACAATTGATGACAGCACATTTATATAATTGCACTATTAATTAAAGTCCATGGTTTAACTTAGGGTTCACTGTTTGTGTAGTGTAGGTCCATGGAATTAAAAAAAAATCATTCTCTTGCACTATGCACAATCTAACATTTTTTTTTCCTAAATAGGTTTTAAGTAAAAAACAGTTATGTTATTGATAAAGGGATCAATTCAACTGGAAGATATAACAATTATAAATATAAAGATGTAACATAGCAACAGTGTCCCAAAGTATATGAACCAAATGCTGACAGATGTGAAGGGAGAAATTGATTATTTTACATTAATAGGAAGAGATTTTAACACATCACTCTCAATAATTAATAGACTGTCCAGTCAGAAGATCAATATAGAAATTCAGGACTTGAATGGTATGCGAAATTCAAAAAAACCTGATGGACAGATATAGAACACACACCCAATGAAAACAGACTACACATTTAGTCTTTTTTATATCTTACATGTTTTTCATTAAATTCATGTTTAAACATAAACACGACTACAATGTTTGACATGTTTGGCAAATTTATAACAGATGCTTTGAAGCCCTTTTTGCTATTTCATCATCTCCGTAAAATGTGGATCTGTCTCTCATGACTGTATTTTCTCCAGGTTATGAATCAGAATTTTTCTGTTTCTTTGCAAGTATAGAGAATTTGAATGGATGACATTTTATTGCCAATGAGTTCTTCATTGAGTAGTTTTATTTTCAAGAATGTTGGATTGTCTTGCCAGGCAGTCAAGTTACTTGAGAATATCAGTTTGACCCTATTTACAATTATTTTTGGTATATAGCAGAAGTGGTATTACTAGGGCATATGGTAATTATATTTTCAACTTTTTGAGAAATAATCAAACTGGTTTCCACAGTGGCTGTACTATTTTACAATGTCACCAACGATGTATAATGGTTCTTATTTTTCTGCCTCCTCACCAATATTTATTATTTTGTTTTTGTTTATTTTAATACTCACCCTACTGGGTTTGAGGTGGTATCTCACTGTGGTTTTAGTGTGCATCTCCTAGATAGCAAATGATGTTAAATATATTTTCACATGCTTATTGGCCATTTGTATATTTTCTTTGGAGAACTCAAGTTCTTTTACTCCCTTTTTAAAATTGGACTATTTGTCTTTTTGTTGTTGAGCTGCACCAAGTCTTTATATATTCTGGACAATAAGCTCTTATCAGATAGATGGTTTGACTAGTAGTTTTGAGAAAGCAAAAGATACACCTACCAAATGGTTCAGCCACTTGATTCCTAGTTATTTACCTAAGATAAATTAAATCATATAGTCATAAAAAATGTACATACATTTTCATAGCATATATCTTTGTGACACTCAAAAACTGGAAATGACCCAAATGTTCATCAAGGTGAAAGGAGGTTCAACAGTGGTATAGCCGCACAGTACAATAATAATAAAAAGGGAAGAGCTATTGATAAATATTTCTGGGGATGGGTCTTAAATAGTTATGCTGAGTGAAAAAACAAGGCCAAAAAATGTGCTTACCATCTGTTCTGGTTTGCTAGCTGTCAGAATGCAATATACCAGAAATGGAATGGCTTTTAAAAGGGGGAATTTAATAAGTTGCTAGTTTATAGTTCTAAGGCCAAGAAAATGTCCCAATTAAAACAAATCTATAGAAATGTCCAATCAAAGGCATCCAGGGAAAGATACCTTGGTTCAAGAAGACCGATGAAGTTCAGGGTCTCTCTCTCAAGTGAGAAGGCACATGGCGAACACAGTCAGGGCGTCTCTCTCGGCTGGAAGGGCACATGGCAAACACAGCATCATCTGCTAGCTTTCTCTCCTGGCTTCCTGTTTCATGAAGCTCCCCGGGAGGCATTTTCCTTCTTCATCTCCAAAGGTTGCTGGCCCGTGGACTCTCTGCATCTCATGGCTACATCATTCTGCTCTCTCTGAATCTCTCATTCTCCAAAATATTTCCTCTCTTATAGGACTCCAATAAACCAATCAAGACCCACTCAAATGGGTAGAGACATGTCGTCCCTTAATCCAGTTTAACAAACACTCTTGACTAAATCACATCAACCAGGGAGATGATCTCATTACAGTTTCAAATATACAGTATTGAATAAGGATTATTCTACCTTTATGAAATGTGATTTATATTAAAACATGGTTTTTCTTAGGGGGCATACTTCCTTTCACACCAGCACACCATCTAATGGCTGTTATGTGATATTCAAAAGAACACATTAATTTTTAATGAAAGAAATGGAATATATTGGTCATTGCCTGAACATGGGAAAGGAGTGTGAGGGACCAGCAGGAATTACAGGAGTTACAAAGGAGCATGAGAAAACATTTGGGGATGATGGTCATGTTCACTGTCTTGATTGTGTTGATGGTTTCATGGATGTGTGAATATATGTCAAAATTTATCTAACTGCACGTTTAAATGTATGCTCTCTATTGTATATCAATTTCATGTACATGCTTTTAAATAAGGAGACCTCCTCATTGTAAAATATTTATGTAAATATCTACAACAAATATGATACTTACTTTTGAAATAATCCCCTATCTAAATTAAAAAGACAATGCATGCTGTCATCACTTTCATGAAGCATTTACTGGAAGGCTCTGCCCTATTAGTAAGGGAAAAAAGTAAAAACAGCTCAAAGATTGTAAGTAAAAACCAACAAATCACTCTTTGAGGACAATGTGATTCTGTATAGAGAACTTTAAAGCATCCATAAAAATAATTATTAAAATCTGTAAGTTTAAGATAACTTGAAATAAGGTCAATTTACAATCAAATACATTTCTATACAAGAGCAGCCAACCCTCAAAAAAAAATTAAAAACAATATGACATTTTAAATGTCTCCAAAATATATCAATTACCTGGATGAGAAAGACCTTGAAATAGAAAAAGCCAAACAGGCAATAAATTATTGAGAGACATAATAGAAGACTAAATAATGGTGGAAAATACAATGTTTCTGAATGGGAAGTCTCCATATTTTGATGATGTCAATTCTCACCATATTGATCAAGTGAGTCAATGATTACCAATAAAAATTCCAGTTGGATTTTTATAAATTTACAATCTGTTCCAAAATTTTTATGGAAACAAAAAGCACCTGGAATAACCAGGAAAATCTTGAAGAACAATAACAAATCTGGAGCACTTAGCAATCATATATATTAATACTTATTATACATCTACAAAAGTTAAGACTATGTAGAAATAGTATAAGTACAAGCAAATAGACCAATGGAATGAAATAGAGGATCATACAAATAGAATCACGATATTTATTATAAATGACAAAGGTGTCCTTCAGTTAATTGGAAAATGAGGATTTTTAAATAAATTGTTCCAATCAATAGGATAAACATATAGGAAACATATTTTGACCCTTTCTTCTTACCACAAACAAAATAATTCCAGATGGTTTATTTATCTAACAGTGCAACTTAAAATAATGAAACTTCTAGAAGAAAACATGAATATATTTTGATGCCCTTGAGAAGGAAATACTTCTTAAACAGAGAACAAAGCATCATAACATAGGTTAAAAATTGACAAATTTCAGTATATAAAATTACAAACTTGTTTTCATGAAAAAATAATATCAGGAAAGTATAACATTAACTCCCAGGGTGAGAAAACATGTTTACAATTTATATATCATACAACATCGTTTGTTGACTATATACATAACTTCCACAAATAAAAACAAAATAACCAGGAAACACTATAGCAAATGGATAAAGACTTGAATAAGTCCTTCACAAAAGATAATAAACGGATGCCAATCATTTGTAATGTAAAAATATGAAATACCACTATATACATATCTGAATGGTTAAAATGAATTTTAGAGATAATATTAAGTATCAGTTAGGATCTAGAACAACTTGAACTCTCAAATTTTATTCTTAGTAATGTAGATAGAAATATCACTCTGGAAAACTGGCAAGATTTACGAAAGCTGAATTTACGCATATGTATTAGCCTACTAATCTTCTCCTATTGAATATATATACAAACTTTATGTTCATCAAGTTCATGTACTTATGAGCATCATTTGCAATATTTCCAAACTGGAAACAATGCAATACCTACCTGCATTATTATACACACCATTTTTTATGAAGTTGTGGAATATTATACTGTCATGAAAATAAACTGATTCTGCCATAGGCAATTACATGGTTGAATTTCAGAAATATAATTATTTCATGAGGGAAGCCAGACACAAGGATTAAATTTTGTATGATTTTATTTGTTTAAACTTCAAAACAGTGCAAAGCAATATAAGGCGTTACAAGTTCAGAAAATCATTATTATGATAATACAAATTAAATGATTGGGAGTGGGGCAGAGAGCTTTTGTGTGTACATGGTCCTTATTTCTTGAACTGTGTGTCTTTTCTATGGCTGTGACTATTTTATAAAGAGTCATTGAACACATGATTTGCACGGATTTTTGTATGTATTTTTTTTGTCAGTAAAATGTTATTTGAAAACAAACCAAATCAAGTCAGAAATTTATAGTGGAAGAATTATTGCAATTCAAGACATTATGCTTCATATCACATGATTAGAATGAGAAACATGGAAGTACAGAATAATAGTTTGCTCCAAATTTCACCATCTGTGTTTTATAAACTTGTAACTTATTTTAGATATCAATTCTCATGGATTAAAATATTATATATATTCAAATTCCATTGTTGGTACTATACCATTTGCATATGTAAGGTATCTTAAAAAGTTGAAATCTTGATTATCCAATCTTTTTAATCACTACTTTTGAAGATGAACTTTATCATATCTGAAGACATGCATAATACATTAAACCTGACAAAGTAGTCAGAAATTTATAAGGGAAGAATTATTATAATTTAAGACATTGTGCTTCACATCAAATGGTTAGAATGAGAAATATGGCAGGGAATGATACTCATTTACTCCAGATTTCATCAAAATTGAGATGGGAAATATCTGTGTCCATTGTGTCCGTTTTTGTTTCTAGCTACCCCATAAAAATCTTCTCTCTTACAGCTAACAAAAGATAACTACAGATTGGATTTCTTGCTGTCAAAACATTAGCAGTGCCTCTTATTTTCACAGCAGCTACAAAAACAGTTTGTACCTTTGCATTTGTAATATTCATCTGCTGACACAATTCTTCAGAAAAAGAACCTGGAGCACTTAAAATCTTGGCATAAAATGTCTTTTTTATTTTCACAGATGACTAGCATTTAATTGGATCTGCTGCATTCTATTTCAGCTCTTCCCATCCCCCTCCATAAAAGTTAGTTTTTGTAAGATTTTGTGACTCATTGTCTTCTTGAAATCATAAACTTCAGAGGTGGGATATGTGATTGGGCATGTATGTCTCAAGGTATTCCTCAAGAGCATTGATGATAAGCATCCTTTTAAAGGCACGTATTCTTTTGATTGACAGCCTTTAATATGACCTACACACTAGGATACCCTGGGGTGCTTTAAAAAATCCTTGTGACCAGGTCCCATAACAGAACAATTAAAATATTAAGAGTGACGCACAGCATCAGTATTTTGAAACTCTATTTTTACTTTACTGGAATAATGGGGGCACCAAACAAGGAAAACGCAGACTTTCTGGGTGGGGAGAGGGCTGCTTTAGAGGAAGCCAGGTTCTGTTCAGGAAAACCTACTGTCTCTTTTGTGACTAAGTAAAGCAACAGTCCTGATACCAATGCATCAGTCCAGCAGTGATAAACTGAGAAAGGAGCTGCAAGCAGAAGCCATGCGGCAGCTTCGAAGTGGCAAAGGATGGCCATTGGGTTCAGGTGCGAGGCATCTTACCTCCGAGGACTGAGTGAACTGAGTAACAAGCTCCTTAGAATATTGAGAGACTTGTAGGGCCCAGTGATACATTGAGAAACCATTGTGAGACTCTTGAAAATCATATCTTCCACTTTATGGATGTTATAAAATGATGCTGAGGTTTTATTCAGGCCATTAATCACACATCCAGGATGACTTATACCATGACTTTGCTTTTAATTCACCTCAAGAACCTATTCCTTCCATCACATTCTTACATGGCCCTGAATTTTTTTAATTTTTAGGATAATTTTTAAAATGTCTCTATTTTTAAAATGATTCTAAAAATTCTATTCTATGACCACATCCTTTTTACCAGTACATACTTTTGTTTAGATGTTTCTCCATCTTCTTGGAAACTTGTGAGCACTTGATTTCTCATAAATTCCTTCTAAATTTCTCATCATTAATTAGTGCACTCTTGTCCTAACTCTCCTCCAGCTTAGATTCTAAAATTCATTTTTCATCAGATAGTTGGATCAAAAGGCCATTGACGTGATGGCAGAGAAATGAATGGGAGAAAAAAAGGAAATCCTTCATCTTAACTCTCAATTTCATCCAATGACTGTGCTTTTTATGGCACAGAAAAAAAAAAGACATTATTTTGGTAACTACCTAAAATTTTTGTTTTTCATATCATATCAACAAAACCAACTGCAGTCACACATACCTTTTTCAAATTCTTTCATGTTACAGCATGTGCTGGTCTGAATCTGTGGTGGACCCCAGAAAAGTCATACCCTTTGATCCTCATTCAATATTGCTGGGTGGGAGCATTTTGAGTGTTTCCATGAAGATGTGACCCACCCAATTGTGGGTGGTAACTTTTGATTAGATGATTTCCATGGAGGTGTGTCTCCACCCACTGAAAGTGGAGTTGCTGGAATCCTTTGAAAGAGGAAACATTTTGGAGAGAGTCCCTTTTTGGTAGAGCCACGTGAAAGCCAGCAGATGCCGCCATGTTCGCCATGTGCCTTTCCAGCTGAGAGAGAAATGTTGAATGTCGTCAGCCTTTTGAGCCAAGGTATCGTTCCCCAGATGCCTTAAATTGAACATTTCTATAGACTTGTTCTGATTGGGACATTTTCTCAGCCTTAGAACTGTAAACTAGCAACTCATTAAATTCCCCTTGTTAAAAGCCATTCCGTTTCTGGTATATTGCATTCTGGCAGCTAGCAAACTAGAACACAGCAGAGGAAATTTTCTCTCTTTTATACAGGTCTGGTGATTCCATCTTTACCCTAGATGCCATCCTTTCTTGTCTTTTCAAGATCAGAGGTGTCACATAGCCTATCCTAAACTTCTTTAACTTCATTTTCTAGTGGTTCCTTCTCATCAGCATTTAGAGCAGATAAAATAAAACAAGAAATTCTTACAAATATACACTTAAAGTGAACAGAACAGAAACAAACAGTAAAGTGATAGATAATAATTGTGACGTCAAACTCATGTTCCCAACCAAAATTAGACATGAGCACCAAATAATGCAAACTATCATGGTGCTTACATTTTATTACAGAAAAAAGTTAAATCCAAATTATAGAAAAGTGCCTTAAAGGATTCAGGGGCTGATAGCAAACAAGATGATCAGGAAAAGCAGATGACGTTTTAGTTGAGACCCAAAGGGTAAAAGCATGGGCAGAAACCTTGAAGTGGGAAAGAGGTTGGCCTGCTCAAGGTGCTGTAATATTATGAACTGAGTGTAGAGAGGCATGGGGTGAATTTGGAGTGATTGGAAGAGTTCATGAAAGATCCTGTGGCCAGAGAAAAAAAAGTTTAACTTTTCATTTTCAATAGATGGGTAATCTACTGCTTAAGAATGGGAATTACGTGACCTGTCATGGATTCTTAGATGAGTACTCTATATTGCGGAGAATGGTAAGGGTGGCAAGAGCTGAAAGGATAGACCAGTTAGACTACTGCACTAACTCACGCAGGAAATGCTGGTGCTTGCCCAAGATTGGTGGTAGTATAGGCGCAAGTACTGTAGATATAATGAAAATATAAGTTTGAGAAAGAATTAAATGTATTTGCTGAAATTGACTCTATTCTTAAATCTTAAAAGATATCCCTTATGTTCTTTCCTCTTCCCAAGTTGAGCCCTCAGTGGTGGTGGTTAGAATACTGTTTCTAAATTCTTCTCTTAATTTCTCCAGTGTTACTTTCCATCTGTTCCAGTTCTTCTAATTAGTCCAAGGTAAGCTTTGTGGGGTAATTGGGGTGGAAATGGATTCCATTCTGTCATACCTCCTTGTCAATATATTGCGCCTCATATAGGGGTGTGCGGGTTTGAAAAGATTATGTGTCCTGGAAAAGCCATGTTTTAATCACAATCTGTCTTTTGTAGGCAGCCATTTCTTTTAATACCTATTCAGCACTATAGGTTGGAGACTTGATTAGATTATCTCCACAGAGATGTGAGATGTCCAATTGTGGATATTAACTTTTGATTGGAGGGTGCGGTGACTTCACCCATTCCAGGTGGGTCCTGATTAGTTTACTGGAATCCTTTAAAAGAGGAAATGTTTTGGAAAAAGCTTGAGAGCCAGAGCCCACACAACTGGAGACCTTTGGAGATGGAGAAAGAAAACGCCCCCAGGGGACCTCTATGAAACAAGAAGCTGAGAGAGAAAGCTAGCAGACATCACCATGTGCCCTTCCAGCTGAGAGGGAAACCCTGAATGTCATTGATCTTCTTAAACCAAGGTACATTTCCCTGGATTTCTTAGATTGGACATTTTTATATACTTGTTTTAATTGGGACATTTTCACAGCCTTAGAACATATAAACTTGCAACTTAATAAATTCCTGTTTTTAAAAGCTGTTCAGTTTCTGGTATATCACATTTTGGCAGCTAGCAAGTTAGAACAAGGGTGACATAATTCAAGAATCAGATGTCTTTGTTTTTACTGACCCATATAGGGGTAGAACGAACACAGCATATGACTTATTAGTTTGAGAAAAATTAATCATCCATAAATTCCTGCCGCAGTCTTTCTTCATACTCCATTTTCTTTCTTCTGCCCTTTTCCCTTGCCTACTTTCCCTCCTATTTCCTTTAATAGTCCTTCTTCCCTTTCTTTTTATTTCCCTTCCTTTTTACACTATTTCATTTTTTACTCTTTTCCCCTCCTCCTGCTCTTTTCTTTTCCTTCTACATTGTAAGCAAATCTATTGCTTTATTCCAGACCTCTGATTGGATTTCCATACAATATCACATGCAAAACAGCATACATTTCTAAATCTATCAGATAACTCCAGAACTTCCCAGGTAAAAATAAGCTGAAGCCAGGTATGAAAGTCACAGAGCAGCCTGCAACCCCCTCACCTTCAAACGTATCATAGCTTTTTACTTCTTGTCTGTGCTTATGTAAATATGAGCTCTTATCATAATATTACAACATTTGAAAGCCATGCTAAGGAATTCCAGCATGTAAGGTACAGGTTAATTAAATCTAAAATGCAGGATTGAAACTAGCGCAGGATACTAAAAACAAAAAACAAACAAAAAAACCAATCTTATTCAATAATTTCTATCTCTCTGAAAGCTGTTTAAGAGATCTTAGTGCACTGCAAAACACATGAAAGGTGGGTGAAAAATGAACTTAATTGTAAAGGAATAAACCCTGTGTACATGTGTATGTGGTGTGGCCAAATGATTATTGTACATGGTTTGGTTTTAAACAACTTGTCCACTCCTTTATTGGACAGACAGAGGCTGGTGTCTTATTAATTTACATCTAAAATCTTGCACTGCTGAGGGTCACACATATACTTCCTAGGACTACAAAAGAAACCTAGAGAAATACAACAGTGAGGGCAGCAGTTTTCTGATGCTCTGATAGCATCACTGAATGCCTGGTAGAACTGCAGGAGAAATCTGTATAGGAAATCGGCAACAACTCCGATATAAAATAGAATGATCCTAGTGATAACCAGGCAGATTGTTAAATGGCTTTTACAACAGAAACATGGGAACATGGCAGGGAAGGTCACCATTTTGACGCCCTTTAGATAGGCTGAAAATGAGAAAAAACAGCAAGTCATTTTGTAGGCCCTTCTCATGGAAATCAGATTCAACCAGGGAACGGTTCATGGACTCATATTGATGCTGTCTCATTTCCTCTTCCTTTATTGCAGTCCTCTCTTTAAAATTCCATTTTTAAAGACTGCTACTTGCCTTTGGGGATTGAATTGTGTCTCCCACGAAAGGAATGTTCAGGTCCCAGGCCCTGCTCCTGTGGGTGAGAACCCATTTGTGAATAGGAACCTTTGAAGATGCTGAACGAGGATGGGACTCAATCCGATGTGGTTCAAGTCTTTATAAGCAGAAGAAATTGGACACAGACAAAGAAGCCATGAGACAAGCAAGAAGCAGGAAGTCGATGGGACCTGGAAGAGAAAAGAGAAGGTGTCACCATGTTCATTGCCAGGTGACGGAAAAGAGAAGGAACCTCCAAAATTGCCAGCCAGGCAGAAGATACTGACCCTGGCAGGTTTCTAGTCTCTGAAACCACAAGTCAATGAATTCTATTGTTGATACCATTGTGTGGTATTTGTTTTAGCAGCCAAGAAATGAATAGACTCAGGGAAGGTTTTTCTTTTCTTCTTTTAAATCATGTATTGGATTTTCAAGGCTGGTTCTTTATCTGGAATATTCAAATTCAGGCAATATAGTGCTATATTCAGGGACGAAGGAAGGACACACACCTTCCTTCTTATGGTGTCATATACGAGGGACATTCCCATGGCTTCATAGGATTTGTGATTAGAATAGATTTTTTTCCTTACTGAAAAAAAAAAAAGTAAACTAAAATATTTCCAGGAGAACTATTTCTTCTCCTGTATAAAATGTTTCTTTTTGCATCCATCACAATTCAACACGACAAGCAGAAAACACATTAAGAACGTTAAAACAAGAAGAAACAGCAAATTTAATACAGAGAACTGGATTTTACGGAAGAACTGAAGAAGTGAACTACAAGTAAGACCCATAGGAAAGACCACTAGGATATTACAGGATCAACCCAGGAGAGCTACTAATTCTGAGGCTGCCACTGAAGCAATGCCAGAATCAGAACTCACAGTAACAGACTCCAAGCAATCAACACAAACAGAATGGATTTGCAACCCTATAGCTGCTCTACAGGACTGGAAAGCTGGCTAGAGAAGCCACACGTCTGCTTCACCTCATAAAATTCTCTCTCAATTCAGGAAGCTGGAGGAGTGGTGTCCGCTAAATACAATGCAAGACATAATTGTAATTTCAAATATTCTAGTAGCCTTTTTTATAATAGAAGTTGTGCATGTACAGAACAATCATGCATAAAATACAAGATTCCCATATAACAGCCTATGATTAACACTAGGATGAAAAAATTTGCCCTGTTTTAAAAAATGGTGAAATGAAACAGTTAAAATTAATTTGAACATTTTTTCTATAGCCCAAACAGCAGGATTTCAAAATATAGTTCATATAAAAATAAGGGGATTTATTATTTTTGTTACTGGTACTGAAACTTTAAAATCCATTGTGTATTTTACATTAAGGCACTTGGTTTAGTTAAGAGTGGTTGTTAAGCTGGATTAGGTGATGACATGTTTCCACCCATTTGGGTGAGTCTTGATTGGTTTATTGGAGTCCTATAAAAGAGGAAACATTTTGGAGAAAGGGAGATTCGGAGAGTGCAGAGAATGCTGCAGAACCACGAAGAAGAGAATCCATGAGCCAGCGACATTTTGAGATCAAGAAGGAGATTCAGAGAGAGCAGAGAAGAACGACATAACCATGAGAGTAGAGAGCCCACAAGCCAGAGACCTTTGGAAATGAAGAAGGAAAACGCCTCCCAGGGAGCTTCATGAAACAAGAAGCCAGGAGAGAAAGTACCAGATGATGCCTTGCTCACCATGTGCCTTTCCAGCTGAGAGAGAAACTGTGACTGTGTTTGCCATGTGCCCTTCCAGATGAGAGAGGAACCCTGACTGTGTTCACCATGTGCCTTTCCAGATGAGAGAGAAGCTCTGACTGTGTTCGCCATTTGCCCTTCCACTTGAGAGAGAAACCCTGAACTTCATCGGCCTTCTTGAACCAAGGTATTGTTCCCTGGATGGATGCCTTTGATTGGACATTTCTATAGACTTGTTTTCATTGGGATATTTTCTTGGCCTTAGACTGTAAAGTAGCAACTTATTAAATTTCCCTTTTTAAAAGTCATTCTATTTCTGGTAGATTGCGTTCCAGCCGCTAGCAAACTAGAACAGTACTGTGTTTGCAAATCTCTCAATTTAAACTAGTGCTTAGTCACATGGCAAATGGTGACATTGGGCAGAACAGAGCTAGAGAAAGGATGCTGCTCTACTGCTGCAGAGAAATCTTTTGTTTCCTCCATGTGCTTCCATGCAGGGGCTGAAAAACAAAACAAGAAGACAGCTTTTGCCTTCCAAAACTTAAACCCATGCATATGATTGGCAGATGTAATTTGTCCCCAGAATCCTTGCTCTAAAAGAAACTGGGAAATACGTAGTCCTTTTTTTGGCTTGTCCCCTCCCCACCCCTGAAACTCCTTAGTTAGAAGAAAGGAGAAATTCAAGGTGAATAAATCTGTCTACCAAATCCATGGTTCTTTTTAAAAAAGAAAAGGATACTTGATACAGAAATATATATATGTATCTCATTTCTGTCATCTTACACATACTTTAGTATATGTTAATTTTATGGGAAAAAGACCACACCAGTTTATTTTGGAGCACTTGCAGTTAACCAAGGCTCTATTTCACAAAAGTTTATTGTGTTTTTTTAAGTAGGGATGCAAGATATATCTTTTTTTTGCATGTTGTATTGTGGGGTCACATTTCATTCTTCTTCCATGTGAGTATCCCATTATTGCAGCACCGTTTGTTGAATTTTTTGTTTGTTTGTTTGCTTGCTTGTTTGTTTGCTCTTGGGAAGTGCATGGGCTGGGAATCGAACCCAGGTCTGCTGCATGGCAGGCGAGAATTCTACCACTAAAATACCCTCGCACCCCAAGATATAGCTTTAAAATTGTTTCCTACAACTGACTGTATCTTAAAGTGGGCTCTAATATACACTTTCCAAGGCTTTGATCACAAATCCCAAACCTAGCAGTAGGGTTCCCACATAAAATGGCATCCGCATGAAAAGTAATCCCTTTTAAAAATGTTTAGATCATTTATGACAAGCATACATTCTCAGGATTTGCATGAGTCTGAGTAGGTAATTCAACCTGGCTTTATAACCAGCCTGACTCACGTAAAGCACAGCAGCCATAGAAACACAAGTGTATGTAGGCTTTCTTTAAAGAAAACATATTGTGAGAACAGAGGAACTTTTTTGAGATTATTTATAATAAAAGTAATGAACACTGTGAAGTTTAGGGCACATTTTCTAATACAAATATGTCCCCTTCCTCATCCCTTGTTATGCTACTCTCATACTTGTACATAATTTAGTTTAGGAAAACTGCTCAGTTATGTGAATATATCAATCCTTCCTTTTTCTTTTTGCTTTGTTTATGAGTTGTAGAAAAGCTTCTAACTCAAAATAACTTGGGCCTAAATATCTACATATTAAAATCTTACCCATCTATTAAGACTGATTTCCAGGAATCTTTCCTGATTTTAGTATTGAATAGAATTTGCTTGTCTGAAAACTTTATGAAATCTTTCCTGATTTTAGTATTGAATAGAATTTGCTTGTCTGAAAACTTTATGAAACACTTTCATTTTATTGACATTTATCTTAGTTGATTTATAGCTATGCTTGTTTTGCAGGTGGTATGTGGATGTAAGAGATGTATCATAAAACTAAGAATTGTCTGAAAGATACAGTGGATTGTTAGAAACCAGCAAAATCCCTTTAACTAGACATTTTCTAAAGGCTTCCATGATATGGACTGAATATAGCTATAGAATATGGATTTTAACTTTCTGCAAACAGATTTTTTTGATGTCTTCTTTTGAAAGAACTTCTACGTGAAGGCCCATTTGAATACCTTCTAACCCCTTCCAATGGGTTTGGCCCCAACTGAGATTTGAGGGACAGGTAAATCACCACTGGAGAAATGGAGGTCTTTGACTTTTTAGAGCTTTGGATCATTAATATTTGATTCCTAGGTCTATTTGCATTTTTCTTTTTCCTTGCTCATCATGCAACTTCCTGAAAATCTATCTTCCTACAAAACTTGCAAATGAGAAGAAATGAATTGGCCAGTCTGGTCCAATTAGAAAGTTTTCTTGGCAGATATATCTCTCATGACAAATTGACGTTCTGGAAAATCTCTTTGGAGCTTTGGTTCCATGAGTCAGCTATTAATTGCTAATCAACTGTGAAATATCAATAAAATAAAAATGTGGATTAAGGCAGATTCTAGACCCAGAACTGTGGTAAATCCAGAAGATAAATACCTGTTATGAGCATCTGTCTTGGAAGGCAGCCCACCCTCTCCACCTTCACATTGCCTTGTGCTACATAACTTTCCATTTGAGACTTCTAGTGTTAGTGCCCCTTGATATACAACCTTAAGCAAGTTCCTTTATTTCACTGATTGTAAGATAAATATTTTCTAATTTTAGCATATCTTTAATTAGAATGCATGAAATAATAGTTGGTGTTTCATGGTTTAATTGTCAATACTTTTTCTTTATTATTACAAAAATTTATTATTGCAACTTATAATTTTTTTTTTATTAATTAAAAAAAGAATTAACAAAACAATTAGAAATCATTTCAATGTACATGTACAATCAGTAATTCTTAATAACATCACATAGTTGCATATTCATCATTTCTTAGTACATTTGCATCGATTTAGAAAAAGAAATAAAAAGACAACAGAATAAGAATTAAAACAATAATAGAAAGAAAAAAAAAACAAAAAAAACAAAAACAAAAAACCTATACCTCACATGCAGCTTCATTCAGTGTTTTAACATAATTGCATTACAATTGGGTAGTATTGTGCTGTCCATTTCTGAGTTTTTATATCCAGTCCCGTTGTACAGTCTGTATCCCTTCATCTCCAATTATCCCTTCTCTTTTTTTTTTTTTTAATTAACAGAAAAAAAGAAATTAACCCAACATTTAGAGATCATACCATTCTACACATGCAATCATTAATTCTTAACATCATCACATAGCTGCATGATCATCATTTCTTAGTACATTTGCATTGGTTTAGAAGAACTAGCAACATAACCGAAAAAGATATAGAATGTTAATATAGAGAAAAAAATAAAAGTAATAATAGTAAAATCAAAACAAAACAACACAAAACAAAACAAAAACCTATAGCTCAGATGCAGCTTCATTCAGTGTTTTAACATGATTACTTTACAATTAGGTATTATTGTGCTGTCCATTTTTGAGTTTTTGTATCTAGTCCTGTTGCACAGTCTGTATCCCTTCAGCTCCAATTACCCATTGTCTTACCCTGTTTCTAACTCCTGCTGAACTCTGTTACCAATGACATATTTCAAGTTTATTCTCGAATGTCCGTTCACATCAGTGGGACCATACAGTATTTGTCCTTTAGTTTTTGGCTGGATTCACTCAGCATAATATTCTCTAGGTCCATCCATGTTATTACATGGTTCATAAGTTTATCTTGTCTTAAAGCTGCATAATATTCCATCGTATGTATATACCACAGTTTGTTTAGCCACTCTTCTGTTGATGGAGATTTTGGCTGTTTCCATCTCTTTGCAATTGTAAATAATGCTGCTATAAACATTGGTGTGCAAATGTCCGTTTGTGTCTTTGCCCTTAAGTCCTTTGAGTAGATACCTAGCAATGGTATTGCTGGGTCGTATGGCAATTCTATATTCAGCTTTTTGAGGAACCGCCAAACTGCCTTCCACAGTGGTTGCACCCTTTGACATTCCCACCAACAGTGGATAAGTGTGCCTCTTTCTCCGCATCCTCTCCAGCACTTGTCATTTTCTGTTTTGTTGATAATGGCCATTCTGGTGGGTGTGAGATGATATCTCATTGTGGTTTTGATTTGCATTTCTCTAATGGCCAGGGACATTGAGCATCTCTTCATGTGCCTCTTGGCCATCCGTATTTCCTCTTCTGAGAGGTGTCTGTTCAAGTCTTTTTCCCATTTTGTAATTGGGTTGGCTGTCTTTTTGTTGTTGAGATGAACAATCTCTTTATAAATTCTGGATACTAGACCTTTATCTGATATATCATTTCCAAATATTGTCTCCCATTGTGAAGGCTGTCTTTCTACTTTCTTGATGAAGTTCTTTGATGCACAAAAGTGTTTAATTTTGAGGAGTTCCCATTTATTTATTTCCTTCTTCAGTGCTCTTGCTTTAGGTTTAAGGTCCATAAAACCGCCTCCAGTTGTAAGATCCATAAGATATCTCCCAACATTTTCCTCTAACTGTTTTATGGACTTAGACCTAATGTTTAGATCTTTGATCCATTTTGAGTTAACTTTTGTATAGGGTGTGAGAGATGGGTCTTCTTTCATTCTTTTGCATATGGATATCCAGTTCTCTAGGCACCATTTATTGAAGAGACTGTTCTGTCCCAGGTGAGTTGGCTTGACTGCCTTATCAAAGATCAAATGTCCATAGATGAGAGGGTCTATATCTGAGCACTCTATTCGATTCCATTGGTCGATATATCTATCTTTATGCCAATACCATGCTGTTTTGACCACTGTGGCTTCATAATATGCCTTAAAGTCCGGCAGCGCGAGACCTCCAGCTTCGTTTTTTTTCCTCAAGATGTTTTTAGCAATTCGGGGCACCCTGCCCTTCCAGATAAATTTGCTTATTGGTTTTTCTATTTCTGAAAAATAAGTTGTTGGGATTTTGATTGGTATTGCATTGACTCTGTAAATCAATTTAGGTAGGATTGACATCTTAACTATATTTAGTCTTCCAATCCATGAACATGGTATGCCCTTCCATCTATTTAGGTCTTCTGTGATTTCTTTTAGCAGTTTTTTGTAGTTTTCTTTATATAGGTTTTTTGTCTCTTTAGTTAAATTTATTCCTAGGTATTTTATTCTTTTAGTTGCAATTGTGAATGGGATTCGTTTCTTGATTTCCCCCTCAGCTTGTTCCTTACTAGTGTATAGAAATGCTACAGATTTTTGAATGTTGATCTTGTAACCTGCTACTTTGCTGTACTCATTTATTAGCTCTAGTAGTTTTGTTGTGGATTTTTCCGGGTTTTCGACGTATAGTATCATATCGTCTGCAAACAGTGATAGTTTTACTTCTTCCTTTCCAATTTTGATGCCTTGTATTTCTTGTTCTTGTCTAATTGCTCTGGCTAGAACCTCCAACACAATGTTGAATAATAGTGGTGATAGTGGACATCCTTGTCTTGTTCCTGATCTTAGGGGGAAAGTTTTCAATTTTTCCCCATTGAGGATGATATTAGCTGTGGGTTTTTCATATATTCCCTCTATCATTTTAAGGAAGTTCCCTTGTATTCCTATCTTTTGAAGTGTTTTCAACAGGAAAGGATGTTGAATCTTGTCGAATGCCTTCTCTGCATCAATTGAGATGATCATGTGATTTTTCTGCTTTGATTTGTTGATATGGTGTATTACATTAATTGATTTTCTTATGTTGAACCATCCTTGCATACCTGGGATGAATCCTACTTGGTCATGATGTATAATTCTTTTAATGTGTTGTTGGATACGATTTGCTAGAATTTTATTGAGGATTTTTGCATCTGTATTCATTAGAGAGATTGGTCTGTAGTTTTCTTTTTTTGTAATATCTTTGCCTGGTTTTGGTATGAGGGTGATGTTGGCTTCATAGAATGAATTAGGTAGTTTTCCCTCCACTTCGATTTTTTTGAAGAGTTTGAAGAGAATTGGTACTAATTCTTTCTGGAACGTTTGGTAGAATTCACATGTGAAGCCATCTGGTCCTGGACTTTTCTTTTTAGGAAGCTTTTGAATGACTAATTCAATTTCTTTACTTGTGATTGGTTTGTTGAGGTCATCTATGTCTTCTTGAGTCAAAGTTGGTTGTTCATGTCTTTCCAGGAACCCGTCCATTTCCTCTAAATTGTTGTATTTATTAGCGTAAAGTTGTTCATAGTATCCTGTTATTACCTCCTTTATTTCTGTGAGGTCAGTAGTTATGTCTCCTCTTCCATTTCTGATCTTATTTATTTGCATCCTCTCTCTTCTTCTTTTTGTCAATCTTGCTAAGGGCCCATCAATCTTATTGATTTTCTCATAGAACCAACTTCTGGCCTTATTGATTTTCTCTATTGTTTTCATGTTTTCAATTTCATTTATTTGTGCTCTAATCTTTGTTATTTCTTTCCTTTTGCTTGCTTTGGGGTTAGCTTGCTGTTCTTTCTCCAGTTCTTCCAAATGGATCGTTAATTCCTGAATTTTTGCCTTTTCTTCTTTTCTGATATAGGCATTTAGAGCAATAAATTTCCCTCTTAGCACTGCCTTTGCTGCGTCCCATAAGTTTTGATATGTTGTGTTTTCATTTTCATTCGCCTCGAGGTATTTGCTAATTTCTCTTGCAATTTCTTCTTTGACCCAGTCGTTGTTTAGGAGTGTGTTGTTGAGCCTCCACGTATTTGTGAATTTTCTGGCACTCTGCCTATTATTGATTTCCAACATCATTCCTTTATGGTCCGAGAAAGTGTTGTGTAAGATTTCAATCTTTTTAAATTTGTTAAGACTTGCTTTGTGACCCAGCATATGGTCTATCTTTGAGAATGATCCATGAGCACTTGAGAAAAAGGTGTATCCTGCTGTTGTGGGATGTAATGTCCTATAAATGTCTATTAAGTCTAGTTCATTTATAGTAATATTCAGATTCTCTATTTCTTTGTCGATCCTCTGTCTAGATGTTCTGTCCCTTGATGAGAGTGGTGAGTTGAATATACCAACTATTATGGTATATGAGTCTATTTCCCTTTTCAGTGTTTGCAGTATATTCCTCACATATTTTGGGGCATTCTGATTCGGTGCATAAATATTTATGATTGTTATGTCTTCTTGTTTAATTGTTCCTTTTATTAGTATATAGTGTCCTTCTTTGTCTCTTTTAACTGTTTTACATTTGAAGTCTAATTTGTTGGATATTAGTATAGCCACTCCTGCTCTTTTCTGGTTGTTATTTGCATGAAATATCTTTTCCCAACCTTTCACTTTCAACCTATGTTTATCTTTGTGTCTAAGATGTGTTTCCTGTAGACAGCATATCGAAGGATCCTGTTTTTTAATCCATTCTGCCAATCTATGTCTTTTGATTGGGGAATTCAGTCCATTGACATTTAGTGTTATTACTGTTTGGATAATATTTTCCTCTAACATTTTGCCTTTTGTATTATATATATCATATCTGATTTTCCTTCTTTCTACACTCTTTTCCATATCTCTCTCTTCTGTCTTTTTGTATCTGACTCTAGTGCTCCCTTTAGTATTTCTTGCAGAGCTGGTCTCTTGGTCACAAATTCTTTCAGTGACTTTTTGTCTGAGAATGTTTTAATTTCTCCCTCATTTTTGAAGGATAATTTTGCTGGATATAGGAGTCTTGGTTGGCAGTTTTTCTCTTTTAGTATTTTAAATATATCATCCCACTGTCTTCTAGCTTCCATGGTTTCTGCTGAGAAATCTACACAAAGTCTTATTGGGTTTCCCTTGTATGTAATGGATTGTTTTTCTCTTGCTGCTTTCAAGATCTTCTCTTTCTCTTTGACCTCTGACATTCTAACTAGTAAGTGTCTTGGAGAACGCCTATTTGGGTCTAATCTCTTTGGGGTGCGCTGCACTTCTTGGATCTGTAATTTTAGGTCTTTCATAAGAGTTGGGAAATTTTCAGTGAAAATTTCTTCCATTAGTTTTTCTCCTCCTTTTCCCTTCTCTTCTCCTTCTGGGACACCCACAACACGTATATTTGTGCGGTTCATATTGTCCTTGAGTTCCCTGATACCCTGTTCAAATTTTTCCATTCTTTTCCCGATAGTTTCTGTTTCTTTTTGGGATTCAGATGTTCCATCCTCCAAATCACTAATTCTATCTTCTGTCTCTTTAAATCTATCATTGTAGCTATCCATTATTTTTTCTATGTTTGCTACTTTATCCTTCACTTCCATAAGTTCTGCGATTTGTTTTTTCAGTTTTTCTATTTCTTCTTTATGTTCAGCCCATGTCCTCTTCATGTCCTCCCTCAATTTATCGATTTCATTTTTGAAGAGGTTTTCCATTTCTGTTCGTATATTCAGGATTAGTTGTCTCAGCTCTTGTGTCTCATTTGAGCTATTGGTTTGTTCCTTTGACTGGGCCATATTCTCAATCTTTTGAGCGTGGACAGTTATCTTCTGCTGCTGGCGTCTGGGCATTTATTCAGATTTCTCTTGGTGTTGGACCCAGCAAGGTTGTAATATTTTTCTGTGAAATCTCTGGGTTCTGTTTTTCTTATCCTGCCCAGTAGGTGGCGCTCGTGGCACACGTTTGTCTGCGGGTCCCACCAGTAAAAGGTGCTGTGGGACCTTAAACTTTGGAAAACTCTCGCCGTCCGGGGGGTTCGCTAGCCGAAACGGCTTGAGCCGGCCCGGGGTCCGAACGCAGGGAGGGTTGCTGGTCGCCGCAGCCAGGGAAAGAGCCCGTCCGAATTTCCTAGTCGGCCCTGGGCAACAAGCGTGGCGGGAGGGCGCCAGCGGCAGCGGCCCGCCCGAGAGAGTGCACGTTCCCCGGGAGTCACGGGTTTGGAAGGGGCCTCCCCCACCCGTCACCGTTCTCCGCGGGCTGGGGGTTTCCGATCCAATTCTCTCAGTTGGTCCGGGGGCTGCGCGTGGTGTGGGCACCAGCCGTCTTGGTTTCAGGGGACCGCCTCTCCAATTCTCCCAGCCGGCCCGGGAAGGGGGAAGGGAGTAACTCCGGCCGCTTGCCACCCCGCCCGGTAAGGCCCGCGCGCCTCGGCGATCTCACCCGAGCTGCTTCTCTCAGCCAGCCAGCCGTTCCAGGATGGGGTACGCTGTCTTTTTTATCTCTGTTGTGGCTTTGGGCGCTTTCTGTATCGTTTCTACTCCCCTAGTAGGTGTCCTGGAGAAGAAACTAAGATCCGCGCATCTTACTAAGCCGCCATCTTCCAGGAAGTACCACTCCAGTCTTAATGTGTTGGCTCTAAAAGCTTACAATCTAGGCCCCTATATATATATCTTTTTTTTACATGGGCAGGCACCGGGAATCTAATCCGGGTCTCTGGCACGGAAGGCAAGAACACTGCCACTGCACCACCGTGGCCCACCCGGCCCCTGTCGCAACTTATAATTTATGGCATTTAAAATTTGTTAAAATATGGTACTGACCACTCTACCTCCATTTTCAGAGTGGAAAAAATAAAAATACTCACCTCACTGTGTTGTAAGCATTAAACAAATAATTCACTGCTCAGTATGATCTTGGCACATAGTATGCACTCAAGAAATGTGTTATTACCACCACTATAGTGTGAATTTTTTAAGTATTTTTTTTTTGCTTGTACAAAGCCTCATTTGTACGAAATGAATAAAAAATATTTCTTATTGAAACAGAATTAGGATTTGAGGGAGGAGTTGCTGCTTATGGGTCTTACTTCAGTGATGGCAGCATATAAACATAGAGACTGGGCTCATATAGAAAAACACAGGTCCAGTGACTGAGAGTGTATCAGCCAAGGAGGTGGAAATGAGGACAAATACCTACCTTTCATTAGGTGCTTAAAGACTGACCCCACATTACCTCCTTCACTCTGTGTCATAAAAATTTAAAGTTCACTTGATATAGGAACAGAAGGCAATAATGCATGACAACCTTTTGGTGTGCAAGCCAGATCCACTCCAAAATCTTTTTTTTTTTACACTTTTCATTGTAAAATATAACATTATACAAGGCAAAGAAAGCAAAAAGCAATAATTTTAAAAGCACTGTTCAACAAGTAGTTACAGAACAGATCCCAGAGTTTGTCATGGGCTGCTATTCATTCCACTGCTTCAGATTTTTCTTTCTAGCTACTCCTAAACCCTGGAGGCTAAAAGGAATATTAATATGGTGATTCATCAGACATACTGGTTTGCCAAATCCTATTCTCTTTGTTATATTTCCTCCTTCTCTCCTGATCCCTCCGAATCTATCGGGATCCCTAGGCAACACCCATTCTGACATTTTCATGTTGAGAAGGGGTGTCAATACTAAAAGATAGGCAGATATAATTAATTGACAATCTTGCAGAGGCTGGTCCCACTGCGTTTCAGGATTTATCTGACCTATGAATCCTCCAGGAATTATAAATTCCAGGAAAGCAAACCTAGTGCGTGAAACAGTTATAGAGTCTCAATTTGAGTTCTAGGTGTTCTCAAGAGTCAACAGGTGTGATGCTGGTTGGGGTTTAGAAAATCATCCCTCCAGGATATCTTGTTCTTGAAGAAAAGGAACTACAATGGAGCATAGTATGCAAGAAATCTTTCACCAAGTCATCTGAGTCCTGCAAGTTACAAATGCTAGATACAACACGGAAATTTTCTTTTAAATATGGCCATGATGGTATCGGAGCAGAACGAGGACTGGATTCTCCATAGGTGGGTGTGCCTGTTTGAATTTGTGGTGGACCCCAGAAAAGCCATGTCTTTTAGTGTTCATTCAATATTGCTGGCTGGGAGCTTTTTTATTGTTCCCATCGAGATGTGACTCACCTGATTGTGAGTGTTAACTTTTGATTAGAGGGGGATGTGACTCTACCCATTTCAGGTGGGCCTTGACAAGAATCTTTTAAAAGAGGAAACATTTTGGAGAGAGTCCCTTTTTGAGAATGAGGAAAGAGCCACAGAATCTGGCAGAGCCAGAAGACTGAGAGTCCCTCAGCTGGAGACCTTTGGAGATGAAGAGGGAGGGCGTCCCCAGGACCGTTCATGAAACAAGAAGCCTGGTGAGAAAGCTAGAAGATGTCACCATGTTCACCATGTGCCTTTCCAGTTGGAAGAAAAACCCTGAACTTCATCGGCCTTTTTTGAGTGAAGACAACCTCTTGTTGATATCTTATTTTGGATATTTCTAGAGACTTGCTTTAATTTGGACAATTTAATGGCCTTAGAACTGAAAACTTGCAACTGAATAAATTCCCCCTTTTAAAAGCCGTTCCATTTCTGGAATATTGTGTTCCAGCAGCTAGTAAACTAGAACAGTGGGGATTTCCTACATCACTTTGGCTGAATTTTGGAAGTCACAAGACGCTCCATACTTGGTGGATGAGGAGATGGAAGTGTGGGGTGCAGAGATGCACAGCTGCAGTTAGCGTGGTGGCTCTGATACTGGGTCATAAGGCAGAAGATGCTCCCAAATGGGTCCAATGTTGCAAAGAAAACATTTATTAATCATGCAAATAATTAAGAAAAGTTTTTGCAACAACTTCTTTGCTTCTCTGTAGGAAGCTCAGAAACAGTTTAAAATGGACTTTTTCACCTACTCCTCTATAAGGTAATAGAATTTTCCATATTCCAATATTTTCTTCTGCCTTCAAACTTTCCCTTTGGTGTTTCATTAAAGGCTTAATGAAAACCCAAGTTTTTCATTAATATTTTCTCTCGAACGGGTTCCACTCATCACACTATATTTGTATGTATTTTTCTTCTTTGCCTGCTGCACAGTGTCATGCAAATGACAATGTTTCTTGCAGTCGTGATACTAAAGCCCAAGAAAGAAAGCTAGATGGCACTGCACTTTTATCTTTGAATTAATTTATATATTCTTCTACCTGAGGTCCCCAGTTATCCTTGTTCAATAGTTTCCAATCATAAGGTCAGCAAAGATTATTTAACACTGGACTCTCCTTGAATGCATGTCTGCTTCTGCATAAGATATAAAATCAGACAAAGTGATGAAGATTTTTTGGTCAGTAGGAGAAAGATATGGTATAGAATAATTTCAAGACTGAAAACATTGTGACATAAACCCAGATTTGTTCTGTGCCTGAGAAACAAAATGATTACAGGACTTTACAAAGAAATAGGAAACAAATGATATCTTATTTAAAAACTTGCCTACTGATCTCAAAACTCTGTTGAGTGAGATTTGTATAATAATACAAATAAAATTATTCTTAAGAGAGATCTCAGTTAGTAGCTTGCAGATGCTGATGCTTTATTTTTAAACTCTGGGGTAGTTACTACAGTGTGACTTCTGTTTCAGCTGCGTCCTACTCCTGATTTCCTAGCCTCAATGAGAAGGGAGCAATAATTGACAGTGATGTTCCTCTCCAAATTCTACCTAGACATTTTATTTTTCTCTATTTTCCTCCTGTGTACCACAATATCACATTTAGAGTGGAAACAACCTTCAGAAGAGCATGTAGCCCCTTCTCAAAGACAATCTAGTAACCTACGTTCTCAAGAATAATACACAAATGTCATTCTTTCCCAACAACCTTAGTTTTCGCCTGCTTTGCTAATAGCAGGAATAACATAGTTACTTTTTTTTGTAAGAAAATTTTCTTTTCTTCCAGCTAGGTCTCTTACCTAGAGAATAATGAAGCTAGGGGAACCTGTAGTCCCACTTAATTCTCAGATGCCTACAGTCTCACTTGGAAAATGTCCCCTACTAAATGAGAGTGTGTCCCTTAACCAGGAGGCTTCTCTCATGCTCCATGATTCAGGAAACTCTTGTGTATGCCACACATTGTATGCCACACATACTTACCTGACTTCTGAGCTTCAATCTAGAGAGAGGTAGTTTTCACACTGGATTCCCATTTCACAGTTCCCCAGCACCGTGTTTTTGAACTAATCAAATTAATTTCAAATTATTATTTGTGTAATTATTTTTATAAACCTGCTGTGCTGGTTTGAAAGGAAGTATGCCCCCTAGAAAAGCCATGTTTTAATCAAAATATCATTTCATAAAAGTTGAACAATCTCTATTCAATACTGTGTACTTGAAACTGTAATCAGATCATCTCCCTGGATGATGTGATTTAGTCAAGAGTGGTTGTTAAACTGGATTAAGGGGCGACATGTCTCCACCCATGTGGGTGGGTCTTGATTGGTTTATTGGAGTCCTATAAGAGAGGAAATATTTTGGAATGAGAGACTCAGAGAGAGCAGAAAATGTTGCAGCACCACGAAGCAGAGAGTCCACCAGTCAGTGACCTTTGGAGATGAAGGAAAACGCCTCCCAGGGAGCTTCATGAAATAGGAAGCCAGGAGAGAAAGCTAGCAGATGATGCCGTATTTGCCATGTGCCCTTTCAGCCAAGAGAATAGCCCTGACTGCTTTCGCCATGTGCCTTCTCACTTGAGATAGAAACCCTGAACTTCATCGGCCTTCTTGAACCAAGGTATCTTTCCCTGGGTGCCTTTGATTGGACATTTCTACAGACTTGTTTTAATTGGGACATTTTCTCAGCCTTAGAGCTGTAAACTAGCAACTCATTAAATTACCCCTTTTAAAAGCCATTCCGTTTTGGTGTCTTGCATTCCAGCAGCTAGCAAACTAGAACACCTGTGTTGGACAGTTGACCATGAACCCTAGGAGAACATGTTCCATGAAGTAGAAAGTCCATCTTCAGGACATAACAGAGACCTTGGCATTCGATATTTGTCAGAAGAATGAGTAAATAAGTGAATAGATGAATGAAGAAATACATCCAGATGGTCATCAATCCAAGAATGGCTCCTAATGAAAATAATAATACAATCATGGAAAGGACAGAAACATAACAAATAGTTCTACTTAATTCTATTTAAAACATGTGGATACATTTGAAGGCTGCCTTTTTTCTAATCTTTCCTTTCAAGTCATATACACAAACAGAGCCAAGCAGTTTCTTTGTTCTTTTGTGTCTACCCATGAATATTATCTCCTGGCTTTTCTAGCTAAGAGCTTCCAGCCCTCCTGAGCTATCTTCTCTGATTCCTTACAGCTAGTGCCATCTGGCCCTTTCAATCTCCAGTCCTGCTCCTTGATTTGCTCACTGTAACTGCCTCTGCTGATAAAAGGGTCTCTTCTCCACAAGGCATTCCCCCCTTCCCCATTAACCCAGCCACATGTCACTCATGAAGATGAGGAAGAAACACTTTCGGTCTGATATGATTTGCCAAAGGCAGTGATTTAAATTTGTTTAATAAAAACCAAGATATGTTGCTGGCAATTAGCTATGTGAAGCTTTTTTTTTTAATTTAATTTATAACTACAAGGATCATCTTCAGAATCTTATTCTGATTAGCATTATGAAAGAAAGGCAACTCTTATTCTTGGGCTTTTAAAAATAAAAGCAGAAAGGCATTTAACTGCCAAACCAGTCATTTATTTGGACATTGTATAGGATAAATGATATTTGCTTCCCCATATGAAGTTAATTTTGCAATTGACAGATTTTTCCATATATTTTTATAGTTTTATTAGCATTTTATAGCACATTTTATATTTGAGGAAAGTGCTTTACACTCATTTTAATTAGTTATTTCTCATATATATCAATTAGTTTCAGTAATGGAAAGAATGAAGTCAAAAAGATTTTGAAAAGCAAGATATCACACATGCATACAAATTAAACCTTAATGACTTCCATCTGGGGGTTATTACCCAGAGATCACAAGTAGTTTTAGAGAAAAATTGTAGGAATGACAAATGAGCCTTGCTTCTTTCTTTCTTCTCCTCATCCAGAAGAGGGTGAAATGACCGAGTTTTTAAACACTTTTTAGGTTGCTTGTGAAAATGGGCACAGTGAGGGACTTAAAGTAGATGGAAAGAAGAAACAAAATATTTTCTTGATGCTCAAGAATATTGACTTCTGGACTCTCCAACCTGGTTTTAACTAGTATATGAAGGAAAACCAAACCATGTATCTCTTTAAAGCTAATTTCCTCCAGGTAAAATGGAGATATCAATACCCATTTCATAGAATTGTTTTGAGATTTAAGAAAACTCACCTCTACAAATGTTGAGGTCAGTGCCTCACACAGGGTGAAATAAACATTCATGTGATGCTCTCCAGCTTGAATATATCCCAAAATCTGATGATAATGCTCATGCTGTTTTGAATTTTTGAGGCTGGCTTTAAATTATTGGTTATTAACTAGTGACGTTAATTATTAAGGATTTATAGTAGTCGTTCAAGTATTTTTTCCTTGAACTATGTCATCAATTGCCATTTCTACCCTATCTTTCAACTTTGATTTTTGCTAAAATGTTATTAAACAGCACTGTTTTAAAATCACAAAAATACCAAGATTTGATCATTATGAATTATTAAACCTCTGACTCCTATAAAAGTTTCACATCTTCATCTGGAGGAACCTTTGACCATTAATCTCAAATTCCCATATTTTCCAAAATGATCCACATGACGAAACGTGTCCTCTGAAAGAGTAGAAATACACTTACATGCACATCTAAACAGATACAGATAAGTATATGGAATAGCTCCAAAACCCTCCTGCCTCCTCCTAAAGTGAGCAGATGCTTCCTTTTATAATGGGGAGCACTATAGGCCCTGGGAGCATCATCATAATTTAATGTGCAATTGATAGCATTCTGTTGCCAAGTTAAGTCTGGTTTCATATAGATGTCAAATAACCAATTCTTAGAACCTCAAGTATCTTCTAATTTCAGGGGGTTTGTACTTTGAAATTCAACAAATTATTAAAAACCAACATCAAATTCAAAACAGCATGAACATTATCATAAGATTGAAATATATTCCAGGCTGGACAGCATCACATTAATGTTCATTTCAATCGCATTTTTAAATCTTTTTCCGAGGCCCATCAAATAGTTGAACTGTTTAACAGATTATTTCATCAGTCCTCCCCAGCACTTCATAAAGGATTGTCAGGTTTTTTTCATTTAAGGTCAACAATTATCAGGGTAAAATTTAGAAATGAGCCAAACCAGGATAGTGAACATTTTCATTTGAATTTATTGTTATTGATGGATACGTGTTTGGTTCACATGTTTTTTTTTTCTTTTCATAGCTTCCTACTTATTGTTCCGTTAGCTTTTCTTTCTTAGCAAAGCAAGGAAATAAAACATTAAATATTATTTATGTGAATTGTTGTTACAAAATAAACTGAAAGAATCATTAACTATAATGTGTAGACACAGCATATAGGGAGACCCCCAAATGCTAATAGTAATCCACCTATAACCAACATTTATTTAATTCCCTAGCATTGTGCTGGATATGGTGGAATCCAAAGAAGAAGTAAATTGTTGTGCAGAGTGTGTCTTTAAAACTGATAGAAAGTGTGCCCAGAGAAGTAGGACTCTAGGCCTTCCAATTTTCTTGAATATAACTAGTGACCACTGACATGAGTCAGTGTCAATTACTTGCCTAGAGTGGCCCCTCCCTTAGTATTTTGTATTTCTAGCTTGCATTGATATGGTGTCAAATTTGTCCGTGAGCTTTCAATCTCCTACCTTCCTCTGTTGCATTTGGCATCTACATTTCTGTTATTGAGTATGGATCTTGCACACCCAGCTCAGCACCTGTCACACAAAGTTGACTTTCCTATCTTGCCACGTCTTTTTTGTTGTTCAATCCCTAGCTGCTCGCTGGTCTCGTTTCGGTGCTTTCATCTTTACCTTGACAGCCTAGGGGTCTCTTTCCTCTAAGTGACTATGGCAACTGAAATTACTAGGGAGTTCAGAATTTAAATTGACTTACATAAACTTATTTTACAAGTTTAAATAATATATATGTGATTGTCCAATTTCACTGCCCAAATGAAAATTAAAAGAGACTATGTATGTATGTATCTCTGTATTCATTGATTTGTTCATTCCTTTATACATGTTTTGGCAGCATTCGTATCCTACAGGCAGGTTCAATGAGAATACACACACAATGTATTTACTTATGAATATATGTAATATAAGAGGGACAAATATAGCAATTGAGGTTCACCACTTAAGTGTAGTCACTTAAATCAGTACTAAACCAGCCACACATTCCCATTCAACTTTTGCTACTATATGGGTACATTTTCAAATGTGCTCTTGAAAGTGAGGCTATTACAAATTATTTTACATTGCTCTTTTCTCTCTACAAGTTTTTGTATGGTAGTGACATTAATAGATTCTTCTGTCTTACCCGCTCCCCCAGGACAGTAGGAAATGCCTGAACGCTCTCATAAGAGGTCTTCAAAAAACAAAAAAGTCATGTTGGAGATTATGAATCTGATGTCCTCAAGACATTTGGGGGACAGTTTGATAAGGAATCTTCAAGGATATCATTACTGAAATATGGAAAATAAATAAATTTCATAGATTTTCATTATAAGACTGGCAAAAAGTAACCAATCAAATATTTGAAAAACAGAACTCTTCAAGAAAAAAGCTAGAGGGAACACTGTGTCTTCTTGCACTTAAGAAGAGAAGTTGTAGTTTTACAGAACAATCATGAACAAAATACAGACCTCACCACCAACACCTTACGTTGGTGTGGAACATTTGTTACAATTGATGACAGCACAATTTTTATAATTGTATTCTTAATTAAAGTCATGGATTAATTTAGGGTTCACAGGGTAGTGTAGTTCAATGGATTTCTTTAAAAAGTTTTATTCTGTTGCCATTTATATAATCTAACATTTCTCTTTAAAATCACATTCAGGTATATATTTCAGTGCTGTTAATTACATTCACCAACTATGCATTATCAAAATATTTCCATCATTCTAAATAGAAACCCTGTACATTTTAAACCTTAACTTACCATTCCCTATCCCCAGCCCATCCCCTGGTAATCTATATTCTAGATTGCGTCTCTGTGAATTTGCTTATTCTAATTGTTTCAAAATAGTGAGATCATACAGTATTTGTCCTTATGTGTCTGGCTTATTTCTCTCAACATGATATCTTCAAGGTTCATCTATGTTATTGCATGCATCAGGACTTCATTCCTTTTCATGGTTGAATAATATTCTACTGTATATATATGTATATATATACTTGGGTTGCTTCCATCTTTTGTAATCATGAATAATGCTGCTATGAACATCAGTGTGAAAATATCTGTTTGCAGCCCTGTTTTAAATTCTTTAGGGGTATATACCTAATAGCTGAATTTCTGGGTCCTGTGGTAGTTCTAAGTTTTCTGAGGAACTGCTAAGCTCTCATCCATAGAACCTGTGCTATTTTACAGTCCTACCAGCAATGTATGTATGAGTGTTCTGATTTCTCTGCATCTTCTTCAACACTTGTTATTTTCCAATTTTATAGCAGCCATGCAATAGGTATGAAATGGTATCTCATTGTGGTTTTGATTTGCATTTCCCTAATGGCTAACGATTTTGAGCATCTTTTCATGTGTTTTCTGGCCATTGATAAATCTTCTTTGCAGAGATATATGTTCAAGTCTTTTGTCCACTTTTTGATTGGATTATTTGTCATTTTGTTGTTAAGTTGAAGAATTTATTTATATGTACCGGGAATTAATATTTTTTGGATATGTGGATTCCAAATATTTTCTCCCATTACAAAGGTTGCTCTTTTACTTTCAGATAAGTTCCTTGGTAGCACAAAAGTTTTTATTTTGATGAGGCCCCATTTATCTATTTTTTTTTTCTATTGCCTGTGCTTTGGGTATACAGTCTAAGAAATCATTGCCTAACACAAGGTCCTGAAGATACTTCCCATGTTTTCTTCTAGGATTTTGATAGTTCTACTTCTTAAATTTAGATCTTTGATCCATTTTGAATTGATTTTTGTATATGGTGTGAGGTAGGGGTCCTTCTTATTTTTATTTTAAAAACTTTTTTTTTTGCAAATGGAGATACAGTTTGCCCAGTACTATTTATTGAAGAGACTATTCTTTCCCAATTATGTGGTCTTTGCCATCTTGTCAAAAATCAATTGGTCATAAATGTCAGGGTTGACTTCTGAGCTCTCAATTCAATTTCATTGGTTTATATGTCTGTCCTTGTGCCACTACCATGCTGTTTTGATGATGTCTTTGTAATATGTTTTAAGATCAGGAAGTGAGTCCTCCAATTTCATTCTTTTTTGTCAAGGGTTTAGAAATTTAGAACCCCTTACCAAATTTATATACCCTTCTATATAAATTTGATGATTGGCTTTTCCATTTCTGCAAAGAAGGTTGTTGGATTTTTATTTGGATTACATTGAATAAATAAATTGCTTTGGGTAGTATACACATATCAATGATATTTAGTCTTCCAATCCATGAACCTGGAATGTCCTTGCATTTACTTAGGTCTTCTTTAATTTCCTTTAGAAATGTTTTGTAGTTTACTCCATGCAATTTACATCCTTGATTAAATTTATTCCTCAATATTTGATTCTTTTGGTTGGTACTCTGAATGGAATTTTTTCTTGATTTCTCATTCTGATTGTTCATTACTTATTATATACAAACATTACTGATTTTTGGGTCTTGATATTGTGCCCCACCACTTTGCTGAATTCATTTATTAGCTCTAGGAGCTTTATTGTGGATATTTCAGTATTTTTTTGCATTTAGGATCATATCTGCAAATAGGGAAATTTTTACTGTGTCCTTTCCAATTTGAATGCTTTTATTTCTTTTTCTTGACCAATTTCTAAGTTCAGTATATTGTTGAATAACAGGTGTCAGTGAGCATCCTTACCTAGTTCTTCACCTCAGAGGAAAAGAGTTCAGTCTTTTTCCATTATGTAGGATGTTAGACGTGGGCTTTCAAACATACCCTTAAACATGTTGAGGAAGTTTCTTTCTATTCCTAGCATTCTAATTGTTTTTATCAAGAAAGGACGCTGCATTTTGTCAAATACCTTTTTTGCATCAGTTAAGATCATCGTTTTTTTTCCCCCATCATTCTGTTAATGTGCTGTATTTCATTTATTGATTTTTTTAATGTCAAGCCAACCTTGCATGCCAGGCATAGATCCAACTTGACCATAGTGTATAATCCTTTTAATAGGTTGTTGGATTCAGTTTGCTAGCATTTTGTTGAGGATTTTTGCATCTATGTTTACAAGAAATATTTGTTGGTAGTTTTTCTTTTCTTGTGGTATCTTTATCTGGCTTTGGTATGGGGGTGATGTTGACCTTATAGAATGAGTTATGGAGTTTTCCCTTCTCTTCAGTTTTTTGGAATAGTTTGAGTAGAATTGGAGTTTAGTCTTCTTGGAATGTTTGGTACAATTCCCCTATGAAGCTATCTGGTCCTGGGCTTTCCTTTGTTGGGAGGTTTTTGATTACTGACTCAACCTCCTTTCTAGTAACTGGCATGTTGAGATTTTCTATTTCTTCTTGAGTCTATGTAGGTCATCTGGATTTCTAAGAATTTGTCCATTTCATTTGGGTTATCTAATTTATTAGAATGCAGTTGTTGACAGTATCCTCTAATAGAGTTGGTAGTCATGTTCCCTTTTCATTTCTGATTTTTGTTATTTGTATCTTTTCTCTTTTTTCTTTGTCAGTCTAGTTAGTTTTGTTGATTTTGTTGATCTTTTCAAAAAAACAAATTTTGGTTTTGTTCATTTTCTCTATTTTTTCAGTTTCTATGCCATTTTTTCTCCTCTTTGATCTTTGTTATTTCCTCCCTTCTGTTCATTTGTTTTAATTTGTTGTTCTTTCTCTAGTGTTCAAGTTTTGAGGTTAGGTCACTGAACAAAGTCTATTTTCTCTTTGATGGAAGCATTTAGATCTATAAATTTTCCTCCTAACGCTACTTTCACTGCATCCCATAAGTTTTGATATGTTGCATTTTCATTTTCTTTCACCTCAAGATATTTCCTTATTTTGCTTATGATTTCCTCTGTAGCTCATTTATTGAGTATGTTGTCTAGTTTCCACATATTTGTGACTTTTCCATTTCTCCCTCCTTCATGATTTTTAGCTTCATTCCGTTGTATTTGGATAATTTATATTGCATAATTTGAATATTTTTTGATTTATTGAGTCTTGTTTTGTGGGCCCAGATTATAGTCTACCTTGGAGAGTGATCCATGTGTACTCAAGAAGAATGTGTATTGTTCTCATTGGGTGAAGTATTCTCTATATACTGTTAGATCTAGTAGGACAAGTCATGTACATCCATTCTGACTGGATGTTCTATCCATTATTGAGAAGGGGTTTTAAATCACCCTCTTAGTAATGTAGAACTATCATTTTTTCCCCCTCCAAACCCACCAGTATCTGCTTCATATACTTTGGGCTCCACTCTTAGGTGCATATATATTTATAATTGTTACATCTTCTTGTTGACTTGTTCCCTTTATCAGTATGTAATGAGCATTCTTGTCCCTCATAACTGTTTTTGACTTAAAATCTATTTTATCTGATATGAGTATAGCCACCCCATCTCTCTTTTGGTTACTGCTTGCATGGTGTATTTTTTTTTTTAGATCTTTTCACTGTTAGCCTACTAGTATGTTTGACTTTAAGGTGAATCTCTCGCAGACATCATATAGTGGGTCATGCTTTTAATCCATTCTGCCAATTTCTGCCTTTTGATGGAGAGTTTAATCCATTTACATTTAAAGTAATACAGGACTTTACTCTGCCATTTTGCTATTTAGCATTTGTAAGTCACCCCTTTTTTTGTCCCTCACTTCCATTAAAACCTATTTTTATATTTATTTGCTTTTTTGTATTTTACTATATTGAGCACTTCTCACTTATATATATTTTTCATTCATTTTCCTTGTAGTTACCAAAAGGGTAAAATTCAACATCCTAAAAATATAACATTCCTGCATGTATAATCTTTCTGTACCCTTCTGTCATCACATTTTTTTGTATTTATCATTTAAATCTTTGTACATTGTATACCCCAAATCTTAGATTTATCATTTCTTTTTATGCATTTGCATTTTAGTACCTGTAGGAAGTAAGTAAGTGGAGTTCCATACCAGACAATACAATATAGTCACATTGATATAATTACACAAATGATATGTAATTATCATAATAAAGGTGTTTATTTCTTTATGCTGCCTTGAACCATTGTCTAGCATCCTTTCCTTTCAGTCTGAAGAACTCACTTTAGCATTGCTTGTAGGGCTGATCTAGTGGTGATGAGCTCCCTCAGCTTATTTTTCTCAATCTGAGAGCATTTTTAATCTCCCTCTCTGTTTTGAAAGAAAGTCTCATTGGACATAAAATTCTTGGCTAGCAGTTATTTCCCTTTGACATTTTAGCTATTTGAGCCACTGACTTCTTGCCCCAATGGTTTTTTTATGAGAAATTTGCACTCAACCTAATTAGGACTCCCTTGTATGTAACACATTGCTTTTATCTTGCCTTCATAGTCACTGATTCTTTCTCCTGCCAGCTCCAGACTGGTTTTGAAGCCCTCCTGGGAATTTTTCATTTCACTGATTGTAGTCTTCAACTTCAGTAGTTCTGTTTGGCTCCATTTAAAAAATTTCTATCCCTTTACTTAGAATCCACATGGTTCATCTGTTGTTTATCTGATATCCTTTAGTTCTTCCTTGGTACTTTCCTTCATTTCCTTGAGCATTTTTAAGATAATTTTTCAAGGCTTTTCCTGATATGTTCCCATTCTTGTCTTCTTCATTATTGTTTTCTATATTTTTATCCTCTTCCTCTAGACGGACCATCGTTTCCTGTTTCTTTGTTTGTCCTGTACCCTTTTGTTGCACTCTGGACACTTCATTATTTTAAAATGTTAACTCTGGTATTTACTCCCTGGGATATCTGTTTCAGGGTTTTGTAACCACCTGGTGATTAGATGCTAGTTTTCTTGAGCTTAAGCCCTCCTATAAGAAGGCCTGCCCAAGGTGAATGCAATGTGCAGAGCTTTCTCTCTCTGGCCTCTGTTTTGTCCCAGATATTTGTTTGTTGGTTGTTTTTGGAGCTGCCCTATTTACAAGAAGAGACAGACCTCCCTTTCCTGGGTATCTGAGCACCAATAGGACTTTGTCCCAGATTGGCTGTCTCTACAGTTTTTTACACTCTTTTTGTTATCTCATGTTGCTTTTACCTGAGGGCAAATACTGGGAGGAGGGTCACCCAGAGAGGACTTTCCAATGCAGTTTAACACAGTCAAACAGAACCAGGGATTCATGAGCTAGCAGACTAGCTTCAAAGTGCCCTGAGGAGAGGATCAGGAAGGGCCCCCAAATCTTCTCCAATGTCTCCTTGAAGTTGAGCTTTCCTGGCTTGCCCAGTCAATGCAGCTCTTCAGCTGATTGTCCCCTGCAGTCCTGAGGAACCACTGCATTTTTAAATCTCCGCTGCCCCTGCCCTGTCCATGAGGGCACCAGCAGCCATGCTGAGAGAGTAGTTTACAGTTGTGAGACAGGTTAGATAAAGAAGGAAGGAGGGGGAAGTGACTCTAAGACCCATAACTAAAAGTTCCTTTTTGTCTGCACATACCCACTCCCCCTTCACCACACACACACACATACCTAGCTGTCATTCAGGTTGGCACCTGAAAAGAACCAGTGAAAAAAGCAGGTCATCAATCCCTTATTAGCATAGCCAAAGGGGAAGGGGTCCCTCCAAGCCCTCATAAGGCTTTGAGCATGTACTTTTGCTACGCATTAAAGTTTTGAGCTGTACACACTGACTAATCCTTGAGTTCTTCCCAGTGTCTGAGTCAAGAACCTTCATGTAGAGGTCTCCATTTCAGAGAATTCCCAGGAGTCCCCAGCATTCAGCAGAGAATTCTTGGAGCTCTGAGGCATCCAGCACAGAACTTCCAGTGCCATGGCAACTAGCTAAAGAATCTTGGGGGCTCTCCAGCATCTCACTGAGAACTCCAGGGGCTCTCCAGCGTTGAGATTATTAAACTATTTGGCTGTACACACTGTCTAGTCCCTAAATTCTTTCCTGTGACCGAGTCAGATACCCTCATGATGCCACCCTTGGTGAGGGTTTCAATTTCTCTGAGAACTCCCAGCACTGTCCTGCTTTAGCTCTTTATTGTAAACTATCTGTCTTTTCCTCCTGCTCCTCCCTGCATGCTGTACAGTGTTATTCTGGACTCTGAAGTTTTGAAATAGTTGTTTCAAACTGTTCCAGCCTGTTTGATAGTTGTGATGGTGGAGGACTGAGTCCAGGAGCACTTTACTCTGCTAACTTCTCTGGAAGTGTTACAATTTAAAGAATGGAGAAACCTTTCTAATTGAGTTTCTATATATGATATCTCTTTGGTATAACTTTTCCAGGGGTTGTCCCAGGAATGTAAAGAAAGATACAGGTGTTTTTAATTTGCCAAATACTTGGATGGAAACCATTAAGACCTTTTAGAGGGAAGTCTATGTATATCATTCATAAAAATTAGCAAATAGGTAGGGATAACAGGTAAAATTCAGGATTCCATTTAAATTTGAATTTCAGATAAACAACAAATATTTCTTAGTATATATTTGTTTGTTAGTCCCTTGCAATATTTTTACTTAATATATCTGGCAACCCTACAATTAAGCAATTTAGAAATTTACAGCCCATTACAATCTGAAAGGAAGACCAGAGAATGGAAAGGAAGGATTTCCATAGAAAAAGATGGAGACACACTCCCAAATTAAATATTACAGTCCTAGTAATAAAACTGTCAATGGAAATCTCTGCAAAACTGGCCAAATTACCAAGTAAGAAATGTCATGTAACAAGGATGATGTGAATGAGGTATTTATGATGTGTATGAAGTCTTCTTTGGTTAACAAATGCATTCACTATTCATGAACATTTATGAACAGGCTAGCATTTCATTTTTCCAGTCAAAATAAGCTGACTATTACTATTTGTAAAATTCATTATAAAGTGTGCTCACATAAGAAGTACATTAATGTGACGTGTGCTAAAGTTTGGGTCTCATCTCAAATTTTCATCTTCAGCAAGGTCTTTACCAAAGAGAAAACTTTTGTCATGAGTTAATGGGATTGTAGCCTATAGCAGCTGTCCTGAGACCACTGAATTATTTATATATTGTCATTGCAGCTGAAAATTACTGTATTTCTTCAGGCTAGTGATTTCATTAGCTCATAATCATTAATCAAGTTGAAAATATGGTATAATGTAAAAATATATAGACCAACAAGCAGTTTTATCACTTACTCATTTAGATGTTTGTTTGAAAGCAGCTATCATAATCACTGATTTTGGATATGTATATTTTGGTTCTCATTGAATATGAGAGAAAAATGTCTTATATAGTCTTTCTTTACAATTTGTAGAATATTTAGTATATAAGTTTATTTTTAGTTGCAAGTGATGATTTTGTTAAAACAATATTCCCTATGCAATTGTCTTATATTTCAAATATAAAAACATAGAATTAACTTATTAAAAAGTTAGAGAAACTTTAAATTAGGGTCCGTACTAATGAAGAAGCATGAATTCCGTTTTGGTGAACTCTGCTGAATAATTTTAAACTATTTTATTGAACTAGGATAATCTAATAAATTAACGTCAAACTAATTATAAAATATTAACAAATAGAATTGAAAATAACATTGTAATTGCATAACGTTTTATCATGCCAGTCTGTGTTAACATTCAGGTCAATAATTGTTAAAATTATTCTAGGTCCCAATGTAATTTAATTGCACTTAATATTATTATTTTTTTTTTTAGCTTTCCAACACAGCCATGTGCTACGCAGTGTTGCTTATAAGGAAAGTAACATGTGTTCAATGCACTTGAGAAGACTGAATATTGGCTCCTCTGTTTTATCTGGTACAGTTACCCTGAGAAGTTGAGAAGAATTATGCCATGCGAGAGTGAGTGCTAATAAACAACAGCTAGAATGGAATTGAAATATTGGACAGTATACTTTTAGGGCTCTGAGTTTACATCTCTTCTGCTCTTTTTGTTGCATATTGACTTTAATTCTTATTTCTATTTACAATATTTTCAGAATCTTGTCTCCAAGTCATTGTGTTACCTGTACCTTTTCCATTCCTAGCTTTTTAAATTGCACTCATATTTCATGATCTGACTGAAGTTATGTGCAAAGAAAAAGACCTATAGCTTTAAATTTAGAATAAATTTATTGAATCAGTTTAACACTTTTCCATAGCATCCCTTAAAAGCGACAATAAGAAGTCCTATACATCTCTTCTAAAACTGGTGTACTTTTTCTCTGTGGATTTAGTTTCTTAACAATCTTTCACCTTGGAAGATGCTCAATATGGATTAGAAACTGGATATGTAGAGTATGCCATACAATGTTGAAGAATGTTTATCCATGAGAAATGAGCAGTAGAATAATTTCCTGTCATCAAAAAAAATAAGTTTCCCAAAATGATATATTTCAAAAGTTGGGATTGCCTTTAAGGACCATTAGGAGGTATGCCAAGTTTAGCTTCAGTGCTTTGTTCATCTCTCCTTTTTTGGCCCTGTCTTAGCCTATTCCTCTCAAGGCGATCAGAGATTCCTTCCAACCCCCAGAAGCTTGACACCTGTTGGTTACCAGGGACTCCAGGATCAGAAACATTTCTTATTTCTCTTATTTGCATTTTGTGGCAATATCTGTTGAAGAGTTAATCAGATAAACTAATTGTTCCTAAGGTGAAATAAATGTTTGTGCTTTATTCACTGTTTTATCCTAATAGAAATGTGTATTTTTTCAAAAGGATCATAGGGATTGACTCAAGTGACAGGAAATTTAGCATCAGTTGAAGGGCATTCAGGGAGATACTATTAGGCAGGCAGGTCTTTCACTGCAGCTCACATCAAATACCTAACCAAAGGTCTCTTCTGCAAATGTGTGCACCAGCCTAGGGGAAACTAGCAAAGGTGAACTTGCAAGGAAGTGATAAAATCACTTGAAAGTAGGTCACAGAATGCCTCAGTCTTATCACATCCCTCTGCTCTCTTAGGGCATGACCTTTTCTGTTATACAGAAGACTCAAGAAAGCAATTACTCTAATTTTCTACCACCAAATCTCCAAATTGACCTCTGCTCATATCTGCATATTGTTCTGTCCCTTTGGGTTTAATAGAAAAGATATATCTCATGTTATCTAAGATGAATCCCTTCCACTGTGCTGTATTTTCAACTTTTCTCTTTCTACCAGCTTCTTTTCATTAGAACAGTCTCTTCTTTGGAGGCAAACTGAAAGAATAAGTTATCTGTAATGACCAGTTTTATTCTTCAGTCTATTACAATCTTACATGTCTTCCATGATCCATAGGTACTATTCAATATGTAGCTACATGTTGCTATTTGAATTAACTAAAATAGAATACAATTAAAAATTCATTCCATTAACATCAACTAGTCACACTTCAAGTGCTCGATTGCCACATGTGGTATTGTGTTGGACAGCAAAACTATAAAACATTCGTATCATCTCAAAATGTTCTGTTGGGCAGCACTGCTTTATAGAAACTTCTTTCCAATATCACCAAGATCTTCAGTTATCCTCATTGATCTGTCAATAGGGTTCAGCACAACTGACCATTTGGAAGAGTATTCTTTCTCAGATTCCCAGCCACCATACTTTCTTGAGCTTTTTCCTATCCCTCAGTAACTTCCCAATGTCCTTAGACATTTATTTCTCTACGGTCACTTGTTACTCTTGAAGTCTAGTCCCATGAATTCAATATCTATTGGCATATTGAGAAATTCTAAATCCATTTTTCTTGCCTAGATTCTCATGTCAAACTCATTGCGTTCAAAACTGAACATGTATTCTCTTCAATTCTTCCTACCCTACCTCTATAAGCAATCAATGCTCCCATCCTCAAGTCTTCTCTACATCAACCAGCAGCACAATCATCCATTCAGCTACATGAAAAATAAATTGTATCTACTCAGTTTCCATACCAATAGCTAAGCAATCAGAGTCAAATCACACTTTAATTTATTGTAATAGCTCATAATCAATTTTCAGCTTCTAATTTTGATCTTTACTCTATCACCACAACTTTATCCAGAGTTATATAAGAAGTTCAATTTGATCATATTCCCTTCACATGAAACTTTTTAATGGATTCCCATTGTTCTGGAAATAAAAACCCAAACCTTAATATTGTCTTGAAAGAACTTCGTGATCTGGCCCTGCTACCTTAAGAAGAAAGGAGGGTTTCTCCCCAACAGGTATTAGATGGAGCACAGATCTGTGGTCACCTTCATTTCAGGCTTCCAACCTCCAGAACTATGAGACAATAAATTTCTGGTGTTTTAAACCATCCAGTTTGCGGTACTTTGTAATGGCAACCTTGGCAAACAAAGACACCTTCGTTTCAAAGATTACTATACCTAACTCCATTGGTAATTTATGTTTGAGAAAAGAGGAAACAGGAACAAAATATAATCTTTAGTATACCAAAATGTAAAATAAACATCTAAAGTTGTCAAAAAAACTCATAGCATTGTTAGAATATGGGCAACAAAAATACAATGAAGAAACACTACTTACTATCCTTGAAAAGATGGAGTAATTGTCTGCTTTATCTTCACTGAGTCTTCATTTGGATGTATGGAGACTCTACTTTATATGGAAATGGGCTATGTGGATCCAAGCTCAAAGCATGGTGATTAAGGTTTGTGTAACCTCATCAACAGTAGCTATTAAAATATGATCATCAAAGACAGAGGGCTAAGGCAAGGGCATTAAAAAAAAAATCTCTCTGGCCAAAGACTACAGTACTTTCTGCAGCACAATTACTTATATTTTGATTGTCCCTATGGGGAAATGATTTGCATTTATTTTAATAAATGCCTTTCTCCCTTTTTTGAGTCCTTGTTATTTGTTTCCCCTGTGCTCTCATTCTCTGCACTGTGTGTTGATGTTGAAAACAATCACACGATAAAAATTCTTTCTTATTAAAGACAAGGTCTTATTTCAAACTGAGAAAATAATTAGAAAGCTGACAGGAATTCCTTTGGGTACAATAGCGTTTGTAATGAGAAAATTGTACATCACTGAAGCCAAAGGGCTTGGCCTTGGGACCTGAGAAATGCTCAATTTTTGTCTCAAGGGTTGAACCCAGATGCCTTTCACATCTCAACTGGAAGCTCATTGTTGCTTTTCCTGCCTAAATATGCCAATCAGAGCCCTTCTGATGCCTTTTCTGCAATGCATATTAGTAAATCCTGAAATATTTACCCATTACATTATGGCTGGGAAAAAATCCAGATACAGGTGCATGAATTAAGTCACTTACTTGTGCAGCATTCAAGCATGAAGTTCAAACTCATTGGAAGCCATAAATTATATGCTTGAGAGACTTCTGCAATTTCAGAAAGGACTGTACTTGACTGCTAGAATAAAGAAAGGACATATTACTGCTAAGTTCACCTCTGTCTGCAGTTTACATCCTGCTGATAGTTCAGTTTGCATCCTGCTGATAGTTTCAAAAGTCAGAGGAAAAAGCAGGGGGATAGTACTGGGGCTCATTCCCACTACTCATATTTGAAAAGCAAGGAAGAAAAATTGGAAGAAGAAACATAGAGTTCTTCTATGGAAGCAACATTATTCCTGGAACTTTCTTGTCACTGGAATGCAGTACATGTATTGGCATTTTGGAAGATACTTTTTTATAGGCAAAGACTGCATTTAATCAATAATAATAAATATGTAAATCACCAACTGTGGCATCCAATACCTTCTGCCTGGTGGAAATTACTATGAGTTCTTAAAGAACAAAATTATTTTAATAACATACTTGGTATAGATTCCTGCCACCAATAATATAGGTAAAGCAAAATTAAGCTTGCACATGTTTTAGTTTAATTAAACAACCACAAGATTTGAAATTTTGCATTAAACAATATAGTTTTATCCCTTTTAGGCAAGACAAATTTTTACTGAGGAAACACAAGTAATCTCTATTAGTATATAGCCCACTGGTTTCCAGACACAGCTAGTTAGAAACCTTTATAGCTAGGAAAAGAAGAAGGAGATTGTCTTTACTTCTGGCTCTTCCTGTACCCTCCAATTCCAAGGGAACTGGTTTTTGGCTGCTAAGAGTTAATTAAGTTTGCAGCCAGAAAATATATATGACATAGCTACCTTATTATATCTTTCACATTTAGAGGTCCTATACCTGTTCTACAAATAAGGGAGTTGATGGATTCCATCATGAAATCAGCTTCTCAGGGCTAAGTGCATAAACCAACAATGTTTTGGTCAAATTTTCAGTGACCAAGCCAAAAAAGAAGATTTCCTTTCTTGTACCTTATGCTCTTAGCATTCTGCTCCATCTACTGGGGCTGTGAGCAGAATATGCTGATGCGTTAGATTTATAGTTATGTTTGGGTTTGCTCATTTCTTCTCTTTTTCCACCTCCTCTACCATTTTCTCCTCCTCTTCCTCTACCATTTTCTCTTCTTCCTCCTCCTCCTCTTTCTTCTTCTCTCTCCCTCTCTCTCTGTCTTATGCATTCACATATGCACACACATGCACATATGCACATATGACATGTAGGAAAGAAGCAGGTAGTATTCGAAAGAACACTTAGTCCAGAGAGGCTTGAAGGAGGTGAGAACTCTTACTTCATGGATTCAGAGAAGAGGGGAAAAAGAGAAAATATGTGATTTCCACATATCTTTTCTTCTCTCTCCCTCTTTGCCCCTCCTTATAACTGTGACATCTATTCTGGACAGAATACAATGAAGGAAACATATGCAGATACATTTAAAAACAACTGTTTATATACCTTATAGTAGAGGAAGAAGATAAGACCTGAAAATGAGTAATCTTGCATATTTTAGGAGGAGAAAAGTGTTTGGATGGAGACAGGAGAGATAAGTATAATTTTGCTTGTTGCACTAAAATATTTCATAGGTTTGAATACATGAAGTCTGAGCTCAGAAAAGGAAACAGTGATACCTGAGGAACTACTTTCTGCATTGCTATGAAAGAGGAAGGTAGATTTTGGATCCAGAGAGAAAACCTCAGTCTAGAAAAGGATTTGAAATACTCCAGGCAACTGGGTGAGTTTCCTCTCAGATCAAAACGCTTAGTAAAATGGATCAAGACAGTTCATTACCAAATGAATTATAACTGAAGGGGTTGTCCTCCTTAATTTTTCCTAATCCCTGGGATCTGTTGTTTCTGTCAGGGAATCATACAACCTCACATTCCTTCAATCTGCATGTGGAAATAATCTAGGATACCCCCTATAGGAAGAAACTCTGGCCAAGTAAGTACGGTAGAAAAATATTTTTGAAAATCAAAGTAATTTTTTTTGTGTAGTTATTTGGGCAGATTGTTCTGTTATAGGACTTGTTTTAATGCAAGTAAAGTCACAGGTTTTTTGATCATAGTATGGGGTATGGGGGCTGACATTGCATCCCATAGAAATACTAAGCACTGCTCCATGAATGCAGGGGGCTGAGAAAACATGTACCTTTAGGGAAATTCTTTCTCTCTCGATATTGATGCAGACCAGTGCCTCTCAACTTTTTCATGTCATTCATTAATTTAGCAAATACTTATTGAGTAACTAATCTCGGGTAACCGTTATTCTAAGACTGTGGAACACATCGGTGAACAAACCATTCAAAGATCCTTGTTTTGTGAAATTCATGTTTTAGCATGTATAGAAAATTGTAATACATTTGGTGATCATTGGAAGTAGGGAATGAAGTTGTTTGCTGTTTCAGGTAACTGAACAGGGGATTCTGCAAACTGGGCCCTGCCTGGCCACCTGATAGTAGAGGGAGTTGATGTGTAGACATGACAGTAACCCATTTAAAGTGTATGAATGTGCAGTAGAACTCTCTTCGCTAAACCATATTGTCCAGTGAGTGCGTGTGTGTTGGTGTGTAAATGCACATACGTGTATATTTGAACCGAAATAAAGCTGCTTCTAACCTTTTGAATTGGGAATTGCATATAAAATGGAGGCCCACATACATAAGTCTATCTAAGTTATAAATGAAGCCAACAAACTGGTTGTTTCAGTTTGCTGAAGCTGCCTGAAGGCAATATGCCAGAAATGGGTTGGCTTTTATAATGGGGATTTACTACTTTACAAATGTACAGTTCTAAGGCCATGAAAATGTTTCAATTAAGGTATCAACATGACCATACCTTCTCTGAAGAAAGGCTGATGACAGCTTTGGTTCCTCTGTCATACGGGAAGGCACATGGCAGGCATCTGCTGATCCTTCTTTCCCTGGTTTCCTAGCTTTCAGGTTCTGGCTATTTCAGTTTCTGTGGGTCCTTGCTTGCTTCTCCTGGGGCTGTTCTCTCCATGCTCTCTGGGTGTTTCTCTCTCTCCCATCCCCGAACTTCTCTCTTTTATCCTCAGAAAGGACTCCAATAAAGACTAAGACCCACTCTGAATGAGGGGGGAGTCACATGTCAATTGAAACAACCTAATCAAAAGTTTCCACCCAAAAAAGGTCTGCACCCATAGAAATGGATTAAAAGAACTTTTTTTTTCTAGAGTACATAATAGCTCCAAACTACCACACTGGCAAATGAAATATTTTCTATCCTCATATCTTGACAAAAATAACTTCCTAATGATTCAAGTTTAGATTGGTCAGACTTCATGGAGTTCAGGAATAAAACTTGGCAGCATGGAAAAAGCCACCCCCCGGGCCCCTGCCTGCAGACCACGCCCCCTTTACTTCCCACTTCCTTGAGGAGTCTCTTAGGAAATTTGTGTTTAGATACCACAGCCCACAAATAGTAACTTCCTCCACAATTTACTCTTTCATTACCCTCTTGCCACTTCTTCTTCTTCTCAGAGCCACCCCTTGGCTTTGTTTTGGGTATAAGGCTATATAAACTTGTTGCACAGTTTTGTCTTCAGCAAGACAGAATTAGAGAAGCTACACAGATCTTGGAATAGCCCTAGGGAGTATTTTGGCAAGGAATTCCAAGGACCCTGGTACCCAACGGTGATCTAGAAAGAACGGTGTGGGCTCTGGAAGGCAAGTCCTTTCAGCCCTTCAAACTCATTTCTACATGGCAAGAGATGCGTGGGTACAGAGCCTCTCTTGCCAGAGTCTGAGGGCTCTCAAAGTTCCTGTTGGATCAGAAGAAAGGCTCCCACACTTCCTCACACCAATGGGGGGGTCTCAGAGCAGTCTGGCTTGAACTCCTCTCTTGGACCCTTATTGTGCTTATTGTCAATCCTTCCCAGGTCCCCAACAAAACTCTAAACACTCTGGAAGGAGAAACCGACTTAGAAAATGATATTGCACAGATCCTAAGGCAAAAACTACTTTTATGTTAAAGACAGTGTGTGCTTCTCTCTAAGGGGGATGGGATGGAGATTTGTAGTTTGAAAGTTGGAAGAAAATACCTTCTCAGAAGAGGACAAACCTGTTAAGACCACCAGTATCAACAGAACTGAATTATTGGGACTGAGAACTGAGATAACCTGTGTCAACATGGGTTGATTAGCAGATTTTGTTCTTGGAAATATTTGCCCAAGAAGATAAGGGTGTAAATATACAAATTACTCAAGTACTCACTTTAGGAAAATCTTGAAAACCAAAATGTTTGGGCAAACATCCTGCTTACCTGGGAAAACACTCACTTTTCATGCAATAGACTGACTGTCAAGACTTGCTTTGGGACTCTCATCTCATTGGATCTGCTAATCTTAAGCCATTCTATCATAAATCTTGCCCAATCACAAGCAGTTCCCTGCTTTGAAAGACCTGCCTTTCACCACCTGAGCACATACTATAAATAGCCCTCTGAGACATTTCCCTTCTGAGAGCTCACTATGCCCTAGCAAGGAGACATCTTTTCTTCCTTCATGTTTAATAAACTCACCTTTTCTTTTTTTTACTTTTTTTTTTTTTTTTTAACATGGGCAGGCACCGGAAATTGAACCCGGGTCCTCTGGCATGGCAGGCGAGCGTTCTTGCCTGCTGAGCCACCGTGGCCCACCCAACTCACCTTTTCTTAATCCACAGTTTTTATGGTATCTTTTGGGGAGTCAGTAGTAACTGATTTCAGGTCAAGAAGCTCGGCTAGGAACTGGGATGTGCCTATGAAGGGACCACTCTTTTGCTTATGGAACATGGGGCAGTTATTGAATGCAAGCACTTAAAGTGTTTTTCCTCTTTTGTTTTTATAGCTTTAAATTTTGGATAGTTCTTTAGTAAAGTCTAAGATATCCTGATAACATATTGTGGTGTTCCCGTGGAAAATAAAATACCGAGAAAGCTAAGGAGACCATGGCTTGCCCTCCATCTACCCATTGCTGGGTCCCATGCAGAGGAAGTTGCATATGGGCAGACAGTGACCAGAGCTCCAGGAGGTGATCAGCACCATTGACTGCTGACTTAGGTGTGGACCTGTGAACCCCACATTCCCTCCTGCCCCCCAGCAGGGTAGGAGGAAGTGGGAAGCTGTGCCTGGACTCACACAATGCTTTTAACAATAACATGGCTTTTAGTTCACTGCATTGAAAATTTTACATTCATATCTTAGAATTGGAATTCTCTATAAAGAGGTGAAAAAAAGCTTTTTATCTCATTGTTGGCAAAAATTTATGTTTTTAAAAAAGAAAGAAAAGTCATACCTAAAACCATTGAGATTGTTTGGCAAATGGCTCTCAGATGATAAAGTTGTGTGGGTCACAGAACATTCTTTGGCAGCGTAAAACAAAATGTGACTATGTTTGGGAAACAGATTCTTTTTATGACATGCGATGTCCACTTCTGTAAGGTTTCCCAACCTTTGTCAGTGTGCGTCAAGTGAAGGCAGGTGTATTAGTCAGGGTTCTCTAGAGAAATACAATTAGCAGGCGATATCTGTAAATATGAGATTTATAAAGCTGTCTCCCACAACCTGGGGAATGGAAAAGTCCAAAATCCATAGGGCAGGCTGTGAAATGGCAGTTCTAAAGAAGGATCTGGACGAACTCCACAGGAGAGGCTCGCTAGCTGAAGAAGCAGTGAAAGAATCTCTTCTTCCTTAAAAGCCTTCAAATAATTGGATTATCTCATTATGGAAGACATGCCTTAGTTGATCACAGATGTGATCAGCCACAGATACAACCAAATGACTGATGATTTTATACACCAGCTTTCCGATTTATCAACCAGCCATAAAATATCCTTGCAGCAAGGGTCAGGCTATGCTTGCCTGACCAGACAATTGGGCGTCATCACTTGGCCAAGTTGACGCCAGAACCTAACCATCACAGTAGGAATTTTATATTCCTCATGGGTGGTCTTGACTTGGTCAGACTTCTTGTTTAACCAAATATGTAGCACATTATCTTATCTCTGCCATCTGTAATTGTTTTTTCTCTGCCACTCTATGATAAATGGCCTAACCAGCTGGAAAAGCCCATATATCCTTCTCCTGGACTTTCCCCTCTACATTTATTCTCACTGATGCCAGAGTGTGACTTGAGAAATAATATGGAAAATGTTATTTATCCAAATAAATATGGACAAGGAAATGAAATTGCATAACAGTTACTGCAAAGATGGATGTTCTAGAAGTCACTTCTGTTTATAGAAACAATGTGCTCAAATTATAGAGCTACTAAAGTGACATCCCAGGACTTTTCAACCCAGGTCTACCTCATGTCTTCTTTCCAAATTTCCCTCCTTCCCTCATTCCTTCCCTCATCCCTCCTGCCTTCCTTCTTTCCTTGTTTTCTTATCCCCTGCCTCCCTTCCTTCCTTCCCCCATACTCCAGCTATTAGGAAGAACTGTAGTGTAGTTCTGAGTAGATGATATATATTTTGATTTTTGGTAAGAATTTTAGCAGGAAAGATTTACAGTTGCATAAAAAAGATTTAGGGTTGCACTGCAGTGGTGTATGGAATGAAAAGAAGTCTATATGATCTAGGCTGATTTGTCCTATTTGCTATTGGCTGCTGATAGAACTAGGATGGCTTTGTTATCAACTGTGGTAGTTAGATTCAGTTGTCAACTCGGTCAGGTGAAGGCACCTAGTTCTGTTGCTGCAGACATGAGCCAATGGTACCTGAACCTCATCTGTTGCTGATTACATCTGCAGTTGGCTAGGAGGTGTGCCTGCTGCAATGAATGACGTTTGACTTAATTGGCTGGTGCTTAAATGAGAGAGCTCAACGTAGCACAGCCCAAGCAGCCCAGCATACCTCATTTCAGCACTTGCAGCTCCACCCAGGCCTTTGGAGATGCAGAAAGAAATCACCCCGGGGAAAGTTGTTGGAACCCAGAGGCCTGGAGAGAAGGCCAGCGGAGATCATTCTGTGCCTTCCCAGGAAAGAAAAAACCTCAGTTGAAAGCCAGCTGCCTTTCCTCTGAAGAACTAACAAAATAAATCCTCGTTTATTAAAAGTCAATCCATCTCTGGTGTGTTGCATTCCGGCAGCTAGCAAACTAGAACATCCACTAAATAACTGAGTGTACAACTCTCCAAATTATTTTGTTACCAATTTTTTTTTCAGAGTGTATCTGGCATACCTTTCAGTGATGTAGCAATTTAAACTGACATTGAAAAGCCTCAAAATTCTCGTCTTATCATAAAAAGCCTCAATTACAAAATCTGACAAGTTGCAATACTTATGCTGCCTGCCCGTATCTGCTTCTTTTGCCTAAGAACTATAAATTATAGGCACTCCAATGGTATCTAAAAGTGGTGAAAAAATGAAAATGTAAAATGCTGCTCTGAACAGGAAAAAAAATGTTCTAATCCTCTAGCTTTTATTGAACAGTGCCAGTTGTCAATGTGACAGAAGTAAAATCCCATTCCAAAACTGAGTTAATGTGTTTGGAGACACTGGAGTAAACACTGATGAAATTTGCTTAAAGAACTCAAGAGAAAACTATTTGAATTTTATCGAATAGTACTAGTTTAAAAAGTTTGAGGCATTGGGAGAAACATAACAGTTATTTGTCTTACCTTGAAGCACAATAATTTTAACCTGGTTCTTGCATAAGGAAACTAAATGTAGAGTTATGTAGAACCAAAACTTTGGAACTGCTTCATGCCCAAGAGAGAGCGATGCTGCTATATAAACTAAATACTGGGAGGGCTGGTTGAAAAGTATGAATAAATTTAGTCCCTAGGAATAAAATGAAATACAACTAGTTTATTGTGCCAAAATCTCATGTTTACTTTTCTTAAGCAATAAAGCTTCATCTATCAATAACAATTGCTTTTCAAATAGCATTTTTTTTCAAATAGCATTGGTATGCTGATAGGACCAACAAATAAAACTAGAAAAATACTACCCTGATATTTTTCAACAGGAGCAGTTTTGTTTTTTCAGAGAATTTATTGCAAAGACATACATCTATCTGTGGATACTTTCATTTTTTTGAAAGTGCCTAAAATGGGCATAGTACTAACAATTTATTGATAATTGTCAAATAGCAGCTTTCTGTTTGGAATTTTAAAAAGAGAAATAATATCAGCCCATTTTCCTTATGCTTTTATTCCTTCTTCTTGAGGGGATCGATCTTATTACACTATGGAAATCCTCCAATTCATTTTGGGAGGAAGTATTTTCTATAAGAGATCCAAGTAGATAGGTAAATGCTTTGATTGAACTTCTGCAAAATATATTTTTCATTTATAGGACAAATAGCCCCATTGATTTTGGGGCTTACAACAAATTACTTCATCATTTATTTTTGAAATGGTTGTTACTCCATTCTTTAAATTTCTCCTCCCCCAAATTCTTTTGTGGTAATTTATGTTTTGACATAGACATTTTTTTGTCGGAGGCAATTTACCTATGATAAGTAAAATTAGCCCTTTTTGGTGTACAGAACTAGGAATTTTAACAAACCATATAGTCATGTTGCCATCACTTAGCTTATTTATTTGAGACCTTTCCTGATTTCTAATATATTTAATGGTAAGCATTTAGTGCTATAAATTTCCCCCGCATTGTAACCGGACAAAGGCAGTGGATTCTTTTGCCTGATGTGCTCAATAACCAATTCCTGAGACACCTGGATTTCAAAAAGGAAACAAGTTTGTTGTCAGGAGTGTAGCAAGAAAGCAGATGGCCTAGTGGCCCAAAATCTGTCTCCCTGAGTTTAGGGGGTTCAAGGTTTTTAAGGATTTCAGCAAAGGGAGATGGGGCCACTTTGGATAGCGAGTTCAAAGCAGAAAAGGAGACAGTAATCATTATCATTTCACTAGAAGAACTTAAGCTGAAAGGAGGGGAGGCAGAGCTATCGTTTCAATACGAAAGTTGTAAGCTAAAAGGAAGGAAGAAGACAAGTTATCTTTCACTAGCAGAGTCTAAACAATATGATTTACAAACTGTCAGGAACTGAAAATAGTTAATGACTAACTTCAAATTCTTCATTAGCAGTAGGGCCTTTGTCCTATAAGAAAATGATCAAATAAAGGGAGTCACAGCTCTCACAGTCTCAAAGACACAAGATAAGGGCTTTTACAGTCATTTCAGGTATCAGGGCAGCTGAATTATACTTTAGGGATTTCAGGTATTCCCTTCTGTCTACTCCAATATACCAGAAAGCAAAAAGGAATACAATGATTCAGTAATCAAAATGATCCCTTAAATTCTAATTTCTTGGTTACAATATCATTGCTTTACCTGCATCCAATGTATTTTGATATGGTGATTTTTTTCTTTTTCCTTTAGTCCTCTTTATTTATTTTTTACTTTTCTTGAGATTTTCTCTTTATCCCATGGATTAGGTACAAGGGCGTGAAGTTGTTCTATCAGCTACTGAGAGGGGGATATTTAAGTCCCAACTATAATTGCGGCTTTGTCTATTTCTTCTCTCAACACTATTAATTGTTGCTTCATGTATCTTGAAGTTCTTTGTATAGTGCATACAAATTTGGGGTCATTTTGTCAGGAATGATCTTTTTATCCTTATTTAATGCCCCTCTTTGATTCTAGTAATCTGGTTTTTGCTCTGAAATCTTCTTTATCAGATAGCAACAAAGCTACTCCTACCTTTAAAAATTATGTTTATAAGCTACATCTATTTCCATGCCTCTACTTTCAACCTACCTGTGTTGTTTTATTTGAAGTGTTTCTTGTAAGCAGCAAATTGTTGTACCGTTTTTTTATTTTTTTAATTAACTCTGCCAATTTCTATCTTTTGATTGGTGTATTTAGAACATTTATGTTTAAGGTTGTTATTTGATATCTTCATGCTTAAGTCTACCATCCCATAATTTGATTTCTATTTCTTCTGGTTCCTCTGGTTCTCATGAATCTTTTTCTTTCCTTAACTTCTTGAGGGTTACTTGAGCATTTTTAAAGATTCTATCTTGTTTTATTTATGGCATTTAGAGTGTTCCTCTCTGTATTGATTGCTCTGGGTATTACCGTATGAAAATGTGGCTGATAACAGTCTATTGGTATCAATATTTTACTACTTCAAGTGAAGTGTGAAAACCTCACTTTCCTTGCCTTCCCTTCTTTTAAATATCATTGTATTGATACGATAGTGCTATAGTTTCTTATTTAATTATGAATACGATTTATAAAACTCTTGAGGAAAAGGATAAGCTATTGCATGTTTGCATATTTCTGTTCTTTTCCTCATTCCTTTTCCCTGCCTGATGTCTAATCTTCTTTTACAGCATTCTTTCTGTATGAAGATCTTCTTTTAGACAATCTTTAAAGGTAAATCTGGTAGTTGAAAATTATTTTAGTTTTATTTAACCTGGGAATGACTTTTATTTCTCCTTCATTCCCAAAGAGTAATTTTGCTGGATTTTAGAATTTTCCTGACAATTTTTTTTCGGTATTTGAAAAATATAGTGCCCCTTCTTTTGGCCTCTGGTTTCAGATGAGGAATCATCACCATTTCAATTGTTATTCCCCTACAGATAATTTGTTGTTTCTTTCTAGTTGCTTTCAAGATTATTTTTGCTGTCTTTAGTTTTCAAGTATTTCATTGTGGAAGAGTTATGGCTGGGAAGGCTGGGTCAGCAGCTAGCTAGTTGTTGCTTACTTGATAGAGACTCAGGGTTTGGAGTTTGCAGAAGATTTCATTGTCTTTGGGCAAAATATTTATCTTACAGACACATCTACACACCCCAGAGAAGTATTGATGAAGATGTTATGGTGATAGAAGCTTCATCAACTCCCCAGGTCACTGCTAAGGAAGAAGTTAATGTTCCCTCAACTGACAGTGAAGAGAAAATTGTAACAGTTGATGAACTGTATTGGTCTCCTTCAACTTCTGGACATTCCAGACCGCACTGGAGCCAAGGTTCAAGTTTTCATACAAGTCATCATTGGAACCATAGAACCGTGGTAGAATTTCTACCATCATTCAGTCCTTGAGGTAGAATGTAGAGGAAGTGTAGACCTTATCATTGACGAAGATGAATCTATTGTAGTTTCAACAACTATCATGAAAATGGAATCACAAACTACAACTATTTCCATTAATAATTCAACTCCATCTACCTCTCAGAAGGCTTCTGATTTTGCTTTTGCTGTCCGCAATAGTGAACCTTCCACAGTATCAGGCTCCAGCTATTCTTACATGCAATAAGCACCACTTTTACTTCTATAGGAGATAACAAGAACTACATCTTGTTCTATATCAGAAATTGGCCTCTTGATATGCCAAGGTTACCTTCCTGCTGTCCCAAGCACTTGCCATGTCACCAGAGAATCACCGTGCACTAGGACACCTATGCCCAAGGTGCTTTTAACAGCATGACCGCCACTTTCAACGTCATCACCACCACACTCCCCCACCCAGCTGCCTCAGTTTCAGTGGTCCTACTTGCCATTTGGAAATGCCTCCAAAAGTGCAAGCACTTTGTGAAGCAAACAGTTGTTATTGCAAAGGCTTACATAACCAGCTGGCATCATCAGACTTAAGCAACAACAGTATCAAAAGTCATGCAAGCGGTGGTTTTCATGAAGAATCTGCATTTGAGCCCTGCTGCCCTGTTTCTTCTTCCCCACCTGCAATTTTGGTCATCAGCCTGCTGCTGCTTTCCTGAGTCAGCCATTGTCAATAGATGGTTACTAATCAAGCATGGTTGCACAACCCCAGTCCCAGCCCCAGTCCCCTCCACAAGTCTTGCTCTCAACTTTTTTTTTATCCAATCTTGATCTTTAATTTAATCAATCATGTGATTCAGTTCAATGATAATGATTTTCTAGAAAATGATAATATTGCATATTCAGTCATTTCTTACAAAGGGTAAAATGGCTGTTGCATATTTACAATATAGATTTATGAGTTAAAGGATCTCTTTAATATTGGGAACAGAATACAAATCAAATTCAATCAGATGCAGGTGGCATTTACATCACCAGAGTGATCAATAGGAATTTTCTTGGTGGATCGTTTTCCTTTCAGTACAATGTAAGTAAAGTTGAATATTGTTATCATAAATTTAAACTGCTGTTCTGATTATATTTTTCCTACCTAATTTACAGATTTATTTTCCCGATTCATTTTAGTTGCTGTTCTCTAATGAACACTTAAAATTAATTTCAATTAGCTGGAATTTTCACATTTGCAAATTTAACAAAGTTTTAGGAAAATTGAAAAAATGTGTAGAATTTTATAACATCAGCTGTTAAGCATGCACAGTGAAGCTATCTGCTTAACATTGATTTTATAAGAACATTCAGTCAAGAATTAGAATTGCAGTCATTAATATGGATTTGTGCATTCATAGAATTTCTAAAGATCCCAGGATAACTTTCAAGGAATTTTTAAAAATTTATTTTTTACTAGAGAAGTTGTCAGTTTACAGAAAAATCATGCAGAAAATACAAAGTTCCCATATACCAGCTCCCCACCCTCAACCCATAAGCACAGTTTTCCCTATTATTAACACTTTGCATTAGTACAGTACCTTTGTTACAGTTGTTGAAACAATACTGTTCCAATTATACTATTGCCTACAGTCTTGTTCACTGTCTGTGTTGTACTGTCCTTTGTGTTTTTAAAAAATTTATATATATATATACATATATATATATATATATATGTGTGTGTGTGTATATAGCATATATGCAATGAAAAATTTCCCTTTTGAATGTGGGAATTAACCACATTCAAATATATACTTCTGTGGTGTTAATTACATCCATTGTTGTGCTACCATCACCATAATCCATTAGCAAAACTTTTCCCTCAATCCAAACAAAAATTATGTACCGATTAAATCTCTATTCACTGACCCCACCCCAGCCCCTGGTAATCTATATTCTAGTTTCAAACTATATAAATTTGTTTATTCTAGTTATTTTCTGTCAGTGAGCTGATACTATATTTGTCCTTTTGTGTCTGGCTTATTTCACTCAACGTCATGTCTTCAGGTTTCATCCATATTGCCACATGTATCATAATTCTATTCCTTTTTATAGCCAAATAATATTTCATTGTATGTATATGCCACATTTTGGTTATGCATTCATCTATTGATGGGTAGTTGAGTTGCTTTTAGCTTTTAGTAATAGTGAATAATTCTGCTATGAACATCCATGTGAAAATATCAAGTCCTGCTTTCAATTGTTTAGAAGTGGAATTGCTGAGTCACACGGTTCCCAAGTAATACAGGTAATATTATGTTTAACTTTCAGAAGAACTGGGAAAACTGGATATCAATATGCAAAAGAATGAAGTAGACCATTTCATCACACGATATACACAAACAAACTAAAAAATGGTTCAAAGAACTAAATGTTTGAACCAAAACTGTAGGTTCCTAGTAGAAAACATAGACAGAGAAAGATCTTCAGAATATTATGTTAGGCAAGGTTATACATTACACATAAAGTACGACCAACAAAAGAAAAAAAAGATAGATTAGACTTCATCAACAATAACAAACTTTCATGCATCAAAAGACTTCATCATGAAAGTGAATAGTCAATCTCCAGAATGGGAGAAATATTTCAGAAGCACAAATATGATAATAGTTCAATTCCAGAATATATATTTTAAAAACCCTACAATACAACAACAACAAAAAACAAATAATTTAATTTAAAAAATGGGCAAAAGACTTCAACAGACATTTCTACAAGAAAATATATAAATGTCCAATAAGCACATGAAAAGATGCTCAACATTATTAACCATTAGAGAAATGCAAATCAAAACCACAATGAGATATCATTTCACATCCACTATATTAGCTAGTCTTATAAAAAAGAAAAAAAAATGCTGGCCAGGATACAAGAAATAGGAACACTTGTGCTCCTATTGTGCTGTTTGTGGGAATTTAAAATGGAGCGTACAGTTTTGGGCCTAACATTTTAGGTCTTTGATCCATTTTGAGTTTGTGTATATTGTGTGAGGCAGTGGTCTACTTTCATTGTTTTGCATATTGATATCAATTTTCCCAGCACCATTTGTTGAAGATATTATTCTTTCCCAATTGAGTGGACTTGCACTGTATCAAATTTATCAATTGACCATAAATGTGAGGGTTTATTTCTGAAATCTCAATTTGATTCCATTGGTCTATAGGTCTGCATTGTGCCATTTCTATGCTCTTTTGACTGTGGTACTTTGTAATAGGTTTTAAAATTGGGAAGCGAGCCCTCTAATTTCTTTCTTTTTCAAGTTGGTTTTGGCTCTTTGGGGTCCCTTGCACTTCCATATAAATTTGAAGATTACTTTTTCCAATTCTGCAAAACAGGTTGGAAATTTGATGAGGACTGCATTGGATTTCCATTTTGCTTTGGATAAAATTAAAACCCTAGCAATATCTAGTCTTCCAATTCATGTACATAGAATGTCCTTCCATTTATTTAACTTTCTTTTATTTCTTTTACTAATTTTTATAGTTTTCAATGTGTGCATTCTTTATGTTTTGATTAGTTTTAATAGTAGACATTTGAATAATTTAGTTGTATGTTTGAATGGATTTTTTCCCTTGATTTCCTCTTCACATTGATCATTACTAGTGTAAAGAAACATTACTGATTTTGGGGTGTGGATCTTGTACCTCACTATTATGCTGAATTTGCTTACAAATTGTAGCTTTATTACAAAATTTTCAGGATTTTCTACATATGGAATCATGCCATCTGCAAATAGGAAAAGCTTTACTTTTTTCTTTCCAATTTGGAGGACTTTTATTTCTTTTTCTTGATTAATTGCTTTGGCTAGAACTTCCAGTACAATGTTGAGGAGATCATCCTGAGGTTCAAATGCAGACTCCTCTCTGTCTTTTCTGCTTCTGCATTTCTTCCTGGGCTGCATTAACTCATGGACTTCAGAATTTGCCCGTTTATAGGTTTCTGAATGTTCCTGCTAACCTTTATGAAATACTTTCCCACCACCCAGGGTACTCTAGTGTATAATTTAAAGCCAGTAGTTCTTTGCCTCAGGCCTCTTTGATTTAATTGTTTCTTACACTCCTGTGGCTTTTGCAAGTTGCTTCTGCCTGCAGGACAAGTTTTGGGAGAGTGAGCCATAGATAAGTGTCCTGGTTCAGTCTTTTTTTTTTTTTATTAATTAACAGAAAAAAAAGAAATTAACCCAACATTTAGAAATCATACCATTCTACATATGCAATCAGTAATTCTTAACATCATCACATAGATGCATGATCATCGTTTCTTAGTACATTTGCATCGGTTTAGAGGAACTAGCAACACAACAGAAAAAGATATAGAATGTTAATATAGAGAAAAGAAATAAAAGTAATAATAATAGTAAAAACAAAACAAAACAAAACAAAAAAAAGGTCCTATAGCTCAGATGCAGCTTCATTCAGTGTTTTAACATGATTACTTTACACTTAGGTATTATTGTGCTGTCCATTTTTGAGTTTTTGTATCTAGTCCTGTGGCACAGTCTGTATCCCTTCAGCTCCAATTACCCATTCTCTTAACCTGTTTCTAACTCCTGCTGGACTCTGTTACCAATGAAATATTCCAAGTTTATTCTCTAATGTCCGTTCACATCAGTGGGACCATACAGTATTTGTCCTTTAGTTTTTGGCTGGACTCACTCAGTATAATGTTCTCTAGGTCTATCCATGTTATTACATGCTTCATAAGTTTATCTTGTCTTAAAGCTGCATAATATTCCATCGTATGTATATACCCCAGTTTGTTTAGTCATTCTTCTGTTGATGGACATTTTGACTGTTTCCATCTCTTTGCAATTGTAAATAACGCTGCTATGAACATTGGTGTGCAAATGTCCGTTTGTGTCTTTGCCCTTAAGTCCTTTGAGTAGATACCTAGCAATGGTATTCCTGGGTCGTATGGCAATTCTATATTCGGCTTTTTGAGGAACTGCCAAACTGCCTTCCACAGTGGTTGCACCATTTGACATTCCCACCAACAGTGGATAAGTGTGCCTCTTTCTCTGCATCCTCTCCAGCACTTGTCATTTTCTGTTTTGTTGATAATGGCCATTCTGGTGGGTGTGAGATGATATCTCATTGTGGTTTTGATTTGCATTTCTCTAATGGCCAGGGACATTGAGCATCTCTTCATGTGCCTCTTGGCCATCCGTATTTCCTCTTCTGGTAGGTGTCTGTTCAAGTCTTTTCCCATTTTGTAATTGGGTTGGCAGTCTTTTTGTTGTTGAGTTGAACAATCTCTTTATAAATTCTGGATACTAGACCTTTATCTGATATGTCATTTCCAAATATTATCTCCCATTGTGTAGGCTGTCTTTCTACTTTCTTGATGAAGTTCTTTGATGCACAAAAGTGTTTAATTTTGAGGAGCTCCCATTTATTTATTTCCTTCTTCAGTGCTCTTGCTTTAGGTTTAAGGTCCATAAAACTGCCTCCAATTGTAAGTTTCATAAGATATCTCCCTACATTTTCCTCTAACTGTTTTATGGTCTTAGACCTAATGTTTAGATCTTTGATCCATTTTGAGTTAACTTTTGTATAAGGTGTGAGACATGGGTCTTCTTTCATTCTTTTGCATATGGATATCCAGTTCTCTAGGCACCATTTATTGAAGAGACTGTTCTGTCCCAGGTGAGTTGGCTTGACTGCCTTATCAAAGATCAAATGTCCATAGATGAGAGGGTCTATATCTGAGCACTCTATTCGATTCCATTGGTCGATATATCTATCTTTATGCCAATACCATGCTGTTTTGACCACTGTGGCTTCATAATATGCCTTAAAGTCAGGCAGCGCGAGACCTCCAGCTTCGTTTTTTTTCCTCAAGATGTTTTTAGCAATTCGGGGCACCCTGCCCTTCCAGATAAATTTGCTTATTGGTTTTTCTATTTCTGAAAAATAAGTTGTTGGTATTTTGATTGGTATTGCATTGAATTTGTAAATCAATTTAGGTAGGATTGACATCTTAACTATATTTAGTCTTCCAATCCATGAACACGGTATGCCCTTCCATCTATTTAGGTCTTCTGTGATTTCTTTTAACAGTTTTTTGTAGTTTTCTTTGTATAGGTTTTTTGTCTCTTTAGTTAAATTTATTCCTAGGTATTTTATTCTTTTAGTTGCAATTGTAAATGGGATTCGTTTCTTGATTTCCCCCTCAGCTTGTTCATTACTAGTGTATAGAAATGCTACAGATTTTTGAATGTTGATCTTGTAACCTGCTACTTTGCTGTACTCATTTATTAGCTCTAGTAGTTTTGTTGTGGATTTTTCCGGGTTTTCAACGTATAGTATCATATCATCTGCAAACAGTGATAGTTTTACTTCTTCCTTTCCAATTTTGATGCCTTATATTTCTTTTTCTTGTCTAATTGCTCTGGCTAGAACCTCCAACACAATGTTGAATAATAGTGGTGATAGTGGACATCCTTGTCTTGTTCCTGATCTTAGGGGGAAAGTTTTCAATTTTTCCCCATTGAGGATGATATTAGCTATGGGTTTTTCATATATTCCCTCTATCATTTTAAGGAAGTTCCCTTGTATTCCTATCTTTTGAAGTGTTTTCAACAGGAAAGGATGTTGAATCTTGTCAAATGCCTTCTCTGCATCAATTGAGATGATCATGTGATTTTTCTGCTTTGATTTGTTGATATGGTGTATTACATTAATTGATTTTCTTATGTTGAACCATCCTTGCATACCTGGGATGAATCCTACTTGGTCATGATGTATAATTCTTTTAATGTGTTGTTGGATATGATTTGTTAGAATTTTATTGAGGATTTTTGCATCTATATTCATTAGAGAGATTGGTCTGCAGTTTTCTTTTTTTGTAATGTCTTTGCCTGGTTTTGGTATGAGGGTGATGTTGGCTTCATAGAATGAATTAGGTAGTTTTCCCTCCACTTCAATTTTTTTGAAGAGTTTGAGGAGAGTTGGTACTAATTCTTTCTGTAATGTTTGATAGAATTCACATGTGAAGCCGTCTGGTCCTGGACTTTTCTTTTTAGGGAGCTTTTGAATGACTAATTCAATCTCTTTACTTGTGATTGGTTTGTTGAGGTCATCTATTTCTTCTTGAGTCAAAGTTGGTTGTTCATGTCTTTCCAGGAACCCATCCATTTCATCTAAATTGTTGTATTTATTAGCGTAAAGTTGTTCATAGTATCCTGTTATTACCTCCTTTATTTCTGTGAGGTCAGTAGTTATGTCTCCTCTTCCATTTCTGATCTTATTTATTTGCATCCTCTCTCTTCTTCTTTTTGTCAATCTTGCTAAGGGCCCATCAATCTTATTGATTTTCTCATAGAACCAACTTCTGGTCTTATTGATTTTCTCTATTGTTTTCATGTTTTCAATTTCATTTATTTCTGCTCTAATCTTTGTTATTTCTTTCCTTTTGCTTGCTTTGGGATTAGTTTGCTGTTCTTTCTCCAGTTCTTCCAAGTGGACAGTTAATTCCTGCATTTTTGCCTTTTCTTCTTTTCTGATATAGGCATTTAGGGCAATAAATTTCCCTCTTAGCACTGCTTTTGCTGCGTCCCATAAGTTTTGATATGTTGTGTTTTCGTTTTCATTCACCTCGAGGTATTTACTAATTTCTCTTGCAATTTCTTTTTTGACCCACTCGTTGTTTAAGTGTGTGTTGTTGAGCCTCCACGTATTTGTGAATTTTCTGGCCCTCCACCTATTATTGATTTCCAACTTCATTCCTTTATGATCCGAGAAAGTGTTGTATATGATTTCAATCTTTTTAAATTTGTTAAGACTTGCTTTGTGACCCAGCATGTGGTCTATCTTTGAGAATGATCCATGAGCACTTGAGAAAAAGGTGTATCCTGCTGTTGTGGGATATAATGTCCTATAAATGTCTGTGAAGTCTAGCTCATTTATAGTAATATTCAGATTCTCTATTTCTTTATTGATCCTCTGTCTACATGTTCTGTCAATTGATGAGATTGGTGAATTGAAGTCTCCAACTATTATGGTATATGTGTCTATTTCCCTTTTCAGTGTTTGCAGTGTATTCCTCACGTATTTTGGGGCATTCTGGTTCAGTGCATAAATATTTATGATTGTTATGTCTTCTTGTTTAATTGTTCCTTTTATTAGTATATAGTGTCCTTCTTTGTCTCTTTTAACTATTTTACATTTGAAGTCTAATTTGTTCGATATTAGTATAGCCACTCCTACTCTTTTCTGGTTGTTATTTGCATGAAATATCTTTTCCAAACCTTTCACTTTCAACCTATGTTTATCTTTGGATCTAAGATGTGTTTCCTGTAGACAGCATATAGAAGGATCCTGTTTTTTAATCCATTCTGCCAGCCTATGTCTTTTGATTGGGGAATTCAGTCCATTAACATTTAGTGTTATTTCTGTTTGGATAATATTTTCCTCTACCATTTTGCCTTTTGTATTATATATATCATATCTGACTTTCCTTCTTTCTACACTCTTCTCCATACCTCTCTCTTCTGTCTTTTCGTATCTGACTCTAGTGCTCCCTTTGGTATTTCTTGCAGAGGTGGTCTCTTGGTCACAAATTCTCTCAGTGACTTTTTGTCTGAGAATGTTTTAATTTCTCCCTCATTTTTGAAGGACAATTTTGCTGGATATAGAATTCTTGGTTGGCAGTTTTTCTCTTTTAGTAATTTAAATATATCATCCCACTGTCTTCTAGCTTCCATGGTTTCTGCAAGAAATCTACACATAGTCTTATTGGGTTTCCCTTGTATGTGATGTATTGTTTTTCTCTTGCTGCTTTCAAGAGCCTCTCTTTCTCTTTGACCTCTGACATTCTAACTAGTAAGTGTCTTGGAGAATGCCTTTTTGGGTCTAATGTCTTTGGGGTGTGCTGCACTTCTTGAATCTGTAATTTTAGGTCTTTCATAAGAGTTGGGAAATTTTCAGTGATAATTTCTTCCTTTAGTTTTTCTCCTCCTTTTCCCTTCTCTTCTCCTTCTGGGAAACCCGCAACACGTATATTTGTTTGGTTCATATTGTCCTTGAGTTCCCTGATACCCTGTTCAAATTTTTCCATTCTTTTCCCGATAGTTTCTGTTTGTTTTTGGAATTCAGATGTTCCATCCTCCAAATCACTAATTCTATCTTCTGTCTCTTTAAATCTATCATTGTAGGTATCCATTGTTTTTTCCATCTTTTCTACTTTATCCTTCACTTCCATAAGCTCTGTCATTTGTTTTTTCAGTTTTTCTATTTCTTCTTTTTGTTCAGCCCATGTCTTCTTCATGTCCTCCCTCAGTTTATCGATTTCATTTTTGAAGAGGTTTTGCATTTCTGTTCATATATTCAGCATTAGTTGTCTCAGCTCCTGTATCTCATTTGACCTACTGGTTTGTTCCTTTGACTGGGTCATATTTTCATTTTCTGAGCATGATCCGTTATCTTCTGCTGGCGTCTGGGCATTTAGTCAGATTTCCCTGGGTGTTGGACCCAACAGGTTGAAAGATTTTTCTGTGAATTTTCTGGGTTCTGTTTTTCTTATCCTGCCCAGTAGGTGGCGCTCGTGGCACACGTTTGTCTGCGGGTCTGACCAGTAAAAGGTGCTGTGGGTCCTTTAACTTTGGAAAACTCTTGCCGTGGGGGAGGTTCGCCAGCCAAAGCGGCTTGGAAGAGTGCCAGCCGGCCCAGGGGTCTGAACGCGGGGAGGGTTGCCGGCCGCCGCAGCCCGGGAGAGCGCCTGACCGAATTTCCTAGTCGGCCTGGGGCGCCAAGCATGGCGGGAGGGTGCCAGCTGCCGCAGCCTGGGAAAGTGCACTGTTCCCAGCCGGACCGGGGAGTCACATGTTTGGAAGGGACCCCCCGGTCACCGTTCTCCGCAGTCTGGGGATTTCCGACCCAACTCTCTCAGTTGGTCCGGGGGGCCTCGCGTGGTGGGGGTGCCAGCCGCCACGGCCCGAGGGGACCACCTGCCCAATTCTGCCAGCTGGCCTGGGAAGGAGGGAGGGAGGGACTCCGGCCGCTTGCCGTCCCGCCCGGGAAAGCCTGCACCCCTTGGCGATCTCACTGGAGCTGGTTCTCCCAGATAGTCAGCCGTTCCAGGATGGGGTACGCCATCCCTTTGATCTCCGTCGTGGCTCTGGGAGCTGCTCTGTATCGTCTCCGCTCCCCCAGTAGCTGTTCTGGAGGAGGAAAGGTGAGGGTGGCAAGGCTGTCGAGGCTGGTGGCGGAGGAGCTGGTGAAGGCGGAAGAGGGCACGGTGGTGGTTGGAGAGCTGCCGGAGCAGGAGGAGCCTGGTTCAGTCTTATAGGCAGCTCCTGATAACTGGCATTGACAGATAGGCATGTTTTTTTGTGTATAGGAATTACTGTACTCCTTCTGGAGAGGGCTAGTGACTTGCAGTGGCAGTATACACTGACTGTACAACATTTTGAGGAGAGCACTGAAGAGGAATCTTCTTTCATTCCTAATATTGGTAATTTGTCTTTCTCTCTCTCTCTCAGTTTTTTCCTTTCTGTATTCCTGCACCTCAGAAGTATTCTCTACAGTTTTGCTCTTTCTCCACTATTAGATTGTCATTACCATTCAGTTCTTCTTGCTGACTCTACTATTTCTTTTTATTATCTCTCTGGCTAGAGGTTTATTAATTTTATTTATATTCATAAAGAATCAGCTTTTGGTTTCATTGATATTTCTCTATTATTTTTCTGTTTTCAATTTCATTGATTTATTTTCATGTTTATTATTTCCTTCAACCTTCTTGTTTTCTATATAATTTGCTTTATTTTATTAGTTTCATAAGTGGGTACTTAGATCATTCATTTGAGGTCTTATTATTTTTTAGTATTAGAATTTATGGTTTTATGATATAGGTTGTTTAGGAAAATGCCCAACCCATTCTCCTTTTAATATTTCTTCTGCCTTGCTCTCTCTCTTTTCTCCTTCTGGGAATCCAATTATATATGTAATTGAGACATTGTCTCTCAACATTGAAAATTGTCTCTTAGCTCCTGGTAACCTTTTGTTGTTTCACATTTTCCCCCTTTTTGTACCTGTTTAGTTTCAATAATTTCTATTAAACTACTTTCAAGTTCACCGATTATTTCCTCTGCTTTAGCAATCTACTGATAGTACTTTCAAAGGAAAGCTTTAATTTTGTTACTGTGTATTTTATTTATGGCATTTCCATTTTACAAACTCCTTAAGTTTTCATTTCAGCTAAATTGCATTTATACATGTTATCTACCTCTTCAACTAGAGCCCTTAACATTAATCAGATTGTTCTAACATCTATGCCATCTTTGAGACTGGTTCTATTGTCTGCTTTGTCTTCTGAAAGTAGATTGTTCTCCCTTTATTTGCATGTTTTTGTTTCCTGTAACTTTACCTGGATGCTGACTTTACCTGTATAGAACAAGGGGGACTGAGCTAAATACCATCATGTTTGGAAATGGGCAAACAGCTTCTTCTGTTGGGACATAAATGTGGAAGTCAAAGTAGTCAGGAATTTAGCTGAATTTTCATTTTGTTGTTGTTTTGATTACCTTCAATACACCATCAGTTTCTAATTCTAGATTTTTGCTGAAGGTAATGGTTAGGTTGCTGGAAATCTTTTTTAAATTTTCCTTCTAAATCCTTAGATTGTCTTTTCTGTGTGTCTGCTCCTCAGAGGGGTTCTCTCTCTAGAATCATGCTTCTCCTTCTCCTCCAGTTGTAGACTATTGTTGATTGTGACTCATTGCTTGCTATCCCATAAGGGGACAGGGAGATTCTCTGTTGCCTTGTGCTAGGCAGACCCTCACTCCCTGCATCTCATGAGTGAGCCTTTCTCAGTGACTCTACTCTCAATGAATCTCAATGACTGTTCTCAATGGCAGCCAAACTATGCTTTGGATCTTTGGTGAATTAATTGTGGAAGAGAAATTTCTGACCCATCCCTTGTGGCTGGAGACCATAGGACAGTTTTCTGCCCCTAATCCATGGGTAGATGCTTTATTTCTCCCCAGCTGCAATGAGTCTCACATGTGCAGCAGTGTTTGCTGCCCATCTCCTCAATAGAGAAGAGTCCTGGGCTGGCTTTCCCATAGCAACTATTGCTCCCTTTCTTCAGTATTATATCATGAAGGAGGATTCCTCCAGTCTCCCACTCTAAGTCAGATTTCTTACATGTACTCAACTTTGGTTTGTGGAGGAGAACCTGTGAGTGAGTGATCTCTTGTGTCTATGATTCCCAAGGTTTCTATTCTCTCATACCACCCCTTTAGCAACCCTTCAAAAATTTAGTCTTCTTTTTATTTGCTTATCCAGTGCCTGGTGTCTCTTCCTTCTGTGGTCCTGCCTAAGGTGATTGCCTCAGGGCTTGTGCCCATCTCTTTCCTGGGCTTTGTTTTCCTTAGAAGCCATGCTATCTTCTAAAGAATAATTCTGCCTTGTAATCCTAGAGTTTTTACTCAATTCACCCTTAAAATAATACCAATCATTCTTATACCTATCAAACATAATTCTTCTAATAGTAGATGATTTTGTAAATGTGTATAGTGCCGTATTCAGTAACATATTAACTTTTTCCAGTAAGAGATAGTATAATACAGCTTTGACTCCTTTTATTACTGCACGTCATAAATGGGCTTGGTGGCAAGAAAAAGAAAGAAGAAAAGGGAATAGTGAGCAACCCTATATCAAGGATAGGCTTTCTTCTCATATATTCTGACCATGAATTCAGTGAAATGTAAAGAAATCAAAGTACACAGGGGAAGGTGGAGAACAGAGATTAAACACATTGTATTTTTTCCTATACAATTCTCTCTTATCTAAGACTATAGGCTCATCTATAAAATAACCTGAGTATAATTCATGTAGAAAATCAATATGAAATTAATTTCTGCAATTAAGTTTATTGAATTATAATTGTGAATTGAGATGAACTACATAAATACAAACTATTAGTGTTTTTGAATTTATAAAATCATCTATTATTTTTTGAGTCTTCTTATGAGCTAACACTGAAATTTCCACAAACTCTGTATTGACTTTCCTATTATGTTTTCATATAGGTTGACTTATTAGTCTGAATATAGTGAAATAACATCTAAAAGTCAAACGTCTATTTCTAGGAAAAGGTCTTACATGGATTCTGTAAAGAGAGAAAAGAAAAAAGAAAACTCATTTTGGTCTGTCTATCCACAAAAAAGAAAATTACTTAAAAATATTTGGCATGACTAGATTAGACATAACGAGGTTATTACTCTCTTCAAAAGCAGGAGAATATAACAAGAAAAGCAGAGCCTTGATTACAAATCATCTCCCAGTTACAATCTTGCAAAAATTTTTTAATTAACCATCATCACTGTTCTACCCATTTTCCACTATCTTTTTGGCTAGGCTTATCATCACAATATGCCCAGACTGCTGCTCGTACTTAGTCTTGCTTCCATAATGTTATCTCTAAAAAAGCTTAACGGGTACTGGCTCTCTCAGTTGGGTCACTAACTAAGGAGTATTATTTAATATATATTGCTATTAGGTATCTATCCAACAACTATTTCATTATGTATCTATCTAGCTGTGAAGCATCAAAAAGTGGCTTCATGTTTGTGTTTAATCCAAATCAGTCATTAAGCTTTGGCTCAACATTCACTTTTGGAAAGACAAAATATTTGAATGACTACTCCAGTGTCATTTTTGACATCCTTAAACCTGTCTGATTAGTGATCGGTGAGCACATAGGTTAGCATCATGCCTAATTCAACTTGAGTGATGCCTGCCATTCAGATTTATTTAATATATAAGTATTCACTTTTAATTTTTTCTTGAACATGGGCAGGCACCGGGAATTGAGTTCACTTTTAATTTTATGTAAGTTTTTTTTAGACATATTAAGAGTGCAAGTATTCTTATGTGCCTAAGGATTTAAAATTCAATTAGTCAATTTTAGTTCAAAGGTTTATTACTGCAAATGTAAAATGTAGCAATAATTAATGGTGATTGTAAAAGCTGATAATTTTGTGTATAAGAAATTTCAAATAGTTTAATAGACTAGAAAATAAATTGAGAATAAATATAAAGATGTAGAGACTGAGTACCCAGAAAATTTTAGAATACCAAATCCTTTGTGAATCAATGGTTATAATATTAAAAAGCAATATAAAGGCTAATAATAAAGCTTAAATTGTATCCTAATTCAAACTTGTGTGAAGTTGCTTGATATTCTATTATTCATAATATTAAACAAAATAAACTTGCAAAAATTTCATTTAATTTTTACTTAGGCCATGAGTCTTTCAATAAAAGATATTTTGGTTGGGAATTTTTTACCTATTGGGAGGAAAAATTGAAAGTCAATTTTTTTTTCTGATTTTTGCAAGTACATTTAACTTGCAAAAATAAAATGCACCCATTTTAAGTATACAGTTTGGCCAGTTTTGACAAATTGTGTACATACAAATAACCAGCTACAGAGCTAAGGTGTAAAGATTTCCAACAGTCCAAAAGATTTCCTGTGCCCTTCAGATTCCCTCATGCCCCTCTCAGTTAGGCCCCTCACCTCAGCCCAAATCATGAAGCTGATTTCTATTATTAAAGATTAGATGTGTTCTTCCCAGAGTTTCATATAAATGGGATCATAATGTATGTTTTCCTTTGTATCAGCGTTCACTCAGTGTGTTCTGAGGATTCATTCTTGTTGTGTGTACCAGCAGTTCAGTCCCCTCTCCACCCCCCTCTTTTTTTAAATTTAGAGAATACTTTATTGGTTTCTGTAAGCAAACCCATGTAGTTAAGACCTTACATATTTAATACAGTGTATTACTCCTGTGCAAATGGAAAAAAAAAATAAGTTGAACATTTCTAGACTAATATGGCTGTTAATTTCTATATAATGTCAACTCAATATGGTACACATGGAATACTTTTTACAAAGTTGACAGCACTGCTAAAGTTTGCAAAAATTCAAATTAGATAGGTAGATAGATATTTACTTATATAAAAAGACCAATAGCAGTATGTTATGCATCAACAGCAGCAACAACTTTTTAAAAAAATATTTTTACTGTGAAAACTTAACATGCAAATATTCCATACATGATGTATGATCAATGACTCACAATATCATTACATAGTGTGTATTCATCACCATGATCATTTTTTTGAACATTTGCATCACTCCAGAAAAAGAAATAAAAAAGAAAAATAGAAAAACTCATAAATGACATACCTCTTGCCCCTCCCGCTCATTGACCACTAGTATTTCAATCTACTCAATTTATTTTAACTTTTCTTCCCCCCTATTATTTGTTCATTTTTATCCATATTTTTTTACTCATGTGTCCATATCATAGATAAAAAGAGCATCAGACACAGGTTTTCACAATCACATAGTCACACCATAAAAGCTATATCATTATACAATCATCTTCAAGAAACGTGGCCACTGGAACACAGCTCTACAGTTTCAGATACTTCCTTCCAGCCACTCCAATACACTATAAACTAAAAAGGGGATATCTATATAATGCATAAGATTAACCTCCAGGATAACCTCTCGACTCTGAAATGTCTCAGCCACTGACAATTTTGTCTCATTTCTCTCTTCCCACTTTTGGTCAAAAAAGGTTTTCTCAATTCCTTGATGCTGGGTCCCAGCTCATCTGTGGATTTCTGTCCCATATTGCCAGGGAAATTTACATCCCTGGGAGTCATGTCCTACATAGAGGGGGAGGGCAATGAGTTCATTTGCCATGTTGGCTTAAAGAGATAGAGGTTACATCTGAGCAACAAATGAGGTTCTCTGGAGGTGATTCTTAGGTATAATTATAAGTAGACTTAGCCTTTCCTTTGCAGGGATATGTTTCATAAGGGTGAACCCCAAGATCGATATCTTGGCCTGTTGATTTGGTTGTCCCCACTGCTTGCAAGAATATCAGAAATTCTCCAAATGGGGAAGTTGAATTTTCCCCCTTTCTCGGCATTCCCCAAAGGGGACTTTGCAAATACTTCTATATTCACTGTCTAAATCACTTTGGGATTTATCAGGGTTTCACACTCCTTATTCACTTTATTCCTGCAAAATTCATTCATGTAAAAATCTCACACCCTATTCAAGATTCCATGTACTTAGTGTATTCAATTAAACTGACCATACAAATCAAATGAGGAAATGCACTCCCCAAATTATAAATTTTGCACTAAATAAACATTTCTCCCTTTGATCTCAGACAGAAGTTGAAGCTGCAAAATATGGATAATATTATCCTTTAGCCAGTCTTCTGATATACCTTAGTCCTATCTAGATCAGCTTCATTCATATCTCTGCTCGATGTCTGATCACTTTTTCAACTTTTTAAAAGAAGTCAATTTTGTGACATCAAATTCAGTGTTAGCAGAAATTTCCAAAACCATGCACATGAATATAAGGATCAGGAAAAAATAAAAAGAAAGAATAAGAAAAAAAAAAAAAGGATAGGAAAAAAATATAAGGATAAGGAAAAAACTTCAAGAATAGTCTATTTCTTCTCCCAAACCTTGCTCGGTGCTGATCTCATCTGAAAGTAAGCAAACATGCAGCACAGAGGTTCAATTTAGCAGTAGGCAAGGCTGTAAATAATAATGCCTGTGTTACAATAGCATATTTAAAATTTGACAACTAAGTTAATAATAATAAAGTTATGATAATTTACTTTTGATAAAATTTCATATTTATTGTTGTCTTCTGAAAATGGTGGTGTTATTTGACTTTAGTTTCAGCTTTGGATGAATATTAACTTTAACGTTGGCCATTAGGCATTTGGCCAAAACATAGCATTTGTGTTTATATATATATATGCCATTTCTAGTTTTTCTATTACAAACAATAGTAAATGAGCAATTTTATACATATTTGTTTGCATATTTGTGCAAATGTAGTTGTAGCATGAACCTTTAGGAGTAAAGCTGCTAACTTAAAAGCAATTTGCAAAATTTTTAGCTTAAAAGTCTACACCAATTTAGATGGCCTTCACCGGTATATGCACTGGCCTGATTCACAAACCCTTTTAGCATTTGGTACCCAAAAAATTTTTGTTTATTTATAGAGTAAAAAAATGATATTTTATTTCTTTGATTTGCATTTATGAAGTTAAAATGTCAAGTTGAGCACCACTTTAATATTTTTATTTCCCATCTAGATTTCTTTTCCTATGCATATCCTTTTATTGTACCATTATTTTACTTTCATACTATTTTACTATTTTCTTATTAGATTGTTAATATATTTCGCTGTAGATGAATAATAAAGCCACATTGCATTTTAAGCCAATTAGCATCTTATTTCTCTTATGCATTAGATATATATTTTCCAGTTAGTCTTTGATTGCTATTTTTGTTAATTGTATTTATCTATATATTTTAAAGTTGGTCAGTTCTTTTTCTTCATGAATTCTTTTTTTATCTATGCTTAAATACATCTTCCATACTTAGAAACTACTTACAATAAGCACTTCCTTTTTTCTTAGTAGGTTTGTGATTAGAATTTTTACTTTGAAATCTTAGATCCAGCAGAAATTTATATTAATGAGTTAAGAAGCCATTTTATTATTTTCCTTGTATCTAGACATTTTCTAAACCTGTGCTGTCTAATACAATAGCCAGCTACCATATGCAATTACTTTAATTTTGTATTAAACTTAGGAACTATTAAAAATTCATTTCCTCAGTGACACTAGCCACATTTCAAATACTGAATAGACACGTGATGGCGCTTTGGAGCTGTAGACACCCTAGAAAAACATGTTCCTAAATCTAATCTGATCCTGTGGTGTGAACCCGTTATAAATAGGAATTTTGGATGAGGCTATTACAGTTACGGCATGACCCTGCCCAATCACCAGAGGTCTTAATGTTCTTACTAGAGTCCTTTCTATGTGGGATGAAATTCAGACAGACAGTACAGGAGGCAAGAGGTTGAACCCAGAAGAGAAGGGAGAGACTTTCTCTTAGATTGACTTTTTGACTTTGATTTAAAATATTTTCAACAGAGCTACATTCATAAGATGAGCAATTATTTCCGTTGTCATCAAGATATATTGTTTACGGCTTTAGAACTTCATTTTTAAAATACTTAATCTTCGATTGCTGTTATTTGTACCATAAAATGCCAATCTCAAATTGTACTTTTTACATAATATATGACCCTTTAAACTCAACATTTTCTTGTTAAAGAATCACAGCATTAAATTTTCAAATAGGATTATGAATTCATTTGTCAAGGACTATTTCCTGGATTTAAGCATTGGAAATACAACCCAAATAGTAACAGTTTACTTTGTACTTAAAAAATCAAATACAAAAGCACTTCCAATTTGATTGTTCATTGCATATCCAAAATTCATGCTTTAAACCACTAAGTCTAAGATAACCAAAACAGCTTAATTTGGTTCTGATAAAACAATATAAACTTAAATCATACTTGCTGGTACAATAATATTAAAAACTTTAATCCTCTTCATTTAAGTAACTTTTTACTTAATGTTAAAGTAAATTAATGTAATTTAAGTAAAGTAAATTTACTTAAAGTAAAATGTTTAATTTAAGTAAAATTAAACAAATTTACTTAATGTTTAAGTAACTTTTTACTTAATGTTAAAGTAATGATAAAAACCTCTTAAGTAACTTTTATCTGTGAGAATTAATTTCTACAATTATTCTCTGCTGCTTTTTTGTCTTTTATTTTCTTGATTTAAAAATCAGTTTTCTTCTAAATTTTTGAATTCAAATCATTGAGATAAAATACAGTCTTAACCCAAAGTGAATTAAATGAAGTTCTGCAAATACACTTGTTAGTTGCCTTTTTTTTTTTTTTTCTTTTCACATGGGCGGCACCAGAAATCGAACCCAGGTCTCTGGCATAGCAGGCGAGAACTCTGCTTGTTGAGCCACTGTAGCCTGCCCTGTTAGTTGCCTTTAATGGGTGTTAGATGAGTGCCACTCAATAATTATTTGTATTTTGCTATAAATCTGAAATTCACTCTTTTTGCAAAATATACTATTTCATAGCTAGTTAATAAAGTGTAATTCCAGTGGAAATATTGAGTGCAGTCTACTTGTACTTAGTAAGGAAAAATAATCTTAATATAAAATGTTTGCATTATCTTTTTTTTGTATGCTGTATGTTGGGGTCACATTTCATTCTTTTTCCATGTGAGTATCCCCTTATTGCAGCACCATTTGTTGAATTTTTGCTTTGTTTGTTTGCTTTTTTTTTTTTGTTTGGGAAGTGCATGGGGCTGGGAATCAAACCCAGGTCTCCTGCATGGCAGGTGAGAATTCTACCACTGAACTACCCTTGCACCCCCCACCCCCCATACTAACTTTTAATTGACAAAAGATTCAGTACATAATACATTTGACTAACTTGGCCAATTTTACTCAAATTTGTAAATAAATTAAGAATTACATATAGATATTCTGAATTACATTTTTTCTATAGTATTCACTTAATTTAAAAATTACTTACTTTTAATAAGAAACACTGTAATTCCTCAGGAAAAGCATTTTCTTACATCAGAAATACATTCTTTCTGTTCAATTTATTCCTAGTACCACCTTGAATAAAGTTCCATCATATATTATTCTGTCTAAATGAGTGAGCTCATTGGTTAAAGATCAAAGCTTCTATTTTTTTGGTCTCAAGTCGTTCTTTTAGGCCAGATATTATAATAAATTCTATTTATATATAAATAATTCTCAAAAAATTTGTGAATATCTTTTTTTGATTCTAACAATCTTAAGAAGTAGGAGAGGCAAGGATCATAACCCTTTCTGTTCAATTTATTCCTAGTACCACCTTGAATAAAGTTCCATCATATATTATTCTGTCTAAATGAGTGAGCTCATTGGTTAAAGATCAAAGCTTCTATTTTTTTGGTCTCAAGTCGTTCTTTTAGGCCAGATATTATAATAAATTCTATTTATATATAAATAATTCTCAAAAAATTTGTGAATATCTTTTTTTGATTCTAACAGTCTTAAGAAGTAGGAGAGGCCAGGATCATAATCCTACTTCTGTAGATGAAAACCCGAATCATGGGAAGGCAAGGAGATGTATCCAACTCCTTTACCTGTGAGTGGAATAAACTAAACTGAAACAGTGTGTTCAGTTTTATCTTTTCTATCAGATCCCTCCCGATTGCCCTCAGCAAATTCAAATCACTACCAACTCTTAAGCACACAATGACGATTATATATGATATTTTCCCTTTGTTTGTGCCTTTTATACTTGGGATGCTTTTTATAGCTGGGATGCCTTCACAACTTTACAATCTGTTAAAATCTTCTCTCTCCTTTGAATCTAGTTAAAATTGCCTCTTTTCTCAATCAATCCTTCACTAAATTCATCTCCATTTTCATGTCCCTCTCAACCTTGCAATACTGTATGAATTTTTCAAGAACTGTATTTTAATAATTTGGTAATTTGGGAGCATGTCTTAAGTTTTCTCCCACTAAACTGTAAATGCATTAAAAAGGGGAACGTAGTTATACTCAATCTTATATTCCACCATCATCCCATATGCAGTACTTATCATTCACTCAGTATTGGTTGAACAACAAAACGTAATACAAAAGGGAATTTCACCTATTAGCCTGTCAAAAGAGAAATGTTAATAGAAAGTATCTACTATATATTTGTCATTTGCGTATTCTTACTCATTTTCAAACCATTAGCATTGATATTAAGTTTCTAAATATACCTGGTGAAATGATGAGTCTTAAAACATCAAAGCAATGTCTTTGGATGTTTGTAATTTAAATACCTCTAAATTTTACTTTTCAAATTTGATGTCATTTCATGCACATGGAGATGTGCAGCAACTACATTGACTGATAAAAAGTCAATGTGTGTTTCAACAGTTATATTTGTAGTTTAAAATTTCTTCTAGGCTAATTATGATGAACATACTCAAGGATAAAAAGTAACGTGATAATTTTTACTTTAAAAATAAAACAACAACAAAAAGGGAATTTCGAAACAGCCCAAGAAACCCTCGTGGTGAATTTGCAGAGACTGCTTTAGTTTGAACCAAACATCTTCAAATGAGGCTATCTGTCCTCTTACTTACTTACTATAAGTATAAAGTAGTTGTGTCTATGTCCATATATGGCGCTCACCGGAAGGAAAGTGGCAACTGTGAATTGCGACAGGGACCGAGACCACACACTGTTCACTCTTAGTCCCTCTAAGATTCCCTTATTGCTTCTATATTTGGACAACGGCTTCTTGCCCCTGCTGGAAAAGATAACTAAAGTCCCTATTTTCTCAATATAAGTGCACTACTTTTCTATTTTACACACTGCATGTGACAAATGATCTTCACTTTCTTAGCACACATTTTATTACTTATGGTTTGCTAAAAGAAATGACATGCATTTTCTCTCTTTTGACTTTTTTAACGTTGAATCATCAAAGACAATTGAGCTCTCAGACAGATAAATGGAAATGAGCTATGTGGAAAGAAGCAAGTTGACAGAAAAGAATTAAATGAATCAAATAATTTTTATATAAGTGGTATCTATTCCGCTCATCAGACATTGAATAATTTGAAATCACGCAGACCTACTTTGGAATGTAAAAGTTTGCTAAAATAATTCAAGTATCTTTAGTCAATGGTTTCTTGAATAATTTGAAAAGAGGTATGTTACAATTAAGTATGGTGATAGAACCAAAACATTTTAAATGAGAAAAACAGGTTAGTCTTATACAACACCATAGATTTACACCAAAATATAAATATAATCAAGAGTAGTTCAGTGGTAGAATTCTTACCTGCCAGGCGAGAGATCTGGGTTCAATTCCTGTCCCATGCACTTCCCAAAACAAACAAACAAGAAAAACAAAGAAACAAAAAAATTCAACAAATGGTGCTACAGTAACGGGGCACTCACATGGAAAAAGAAGCATGCCATATACAGCATGCAAAAAAAATTGTAAAGAAGTGGTTAAAATGCATTAAAATAAATATCATAATGCATCATGTGGTAAATTGCAGAATGATTGTCATAAACCAGCAGTTTTCTCTGTGATCCAGAGACCCTGGGACAGTTTTAGGAGGACTCTGAAAGATCAGAACTTTTTTCATATAATAGAAGAGTTATCTGCTTTTTTCATTGTGCTTATACTTGCACTGATGGGACAAAAACAATTGTGGGTAAAATTTCTGGTGCATTGGCACAAAGGAAAGCAGTGTTGTACTCTTGTAGGGAGAAAATGCAATTTCTACCAAAGAATGCATTTGAACAGTAGAAATTATAAATTTTATTAAATCTTGACCTTTGAGTAAACATCTTTTTTAATATCCTGTGTAATGAAAAAAGACACTTATCTATAGCATTTCTGTGGCATACCAAGGTTTCGTGGTTGTCTCCAGGAGAAGCACTTGTGAAATAGAAGTGAAATAGCCGCTTTTTTTTTTAAGTGGAAACTCATTTTACTTGAAAGTATGACTGACAGACTTAGACTATACAGATTTGGGTGCTTTGCAGACATTTTCTCAAAAATGAAAGAAGCGAGACTGTCACTTCAGAGAAATAAAATACTTGCAGTATTCATTGCCACTGATAGAATTAAAGCTTTCAAGTGAAAATTAGAATTCAGAAAAACTTATAGGTAACATCCTGTGGTCTGACAGCTTCCTCAAACTTTTACTTTTCTGGTGATATTGGTGGTGATATTAGTACATGGACTTGTTCAGTTATTTTATAACTCAGAGACCAATATTTTTCCGATGACCAATGTATGATGTTACAAAATTGTGCTTGAGTAGAAAGTCCATACAAATTCCAATATAGGCCAATTATGTGTAACGTGTCAGAAAATGCAAAGTTCATAGAAATAGTTCAGATTCCACATTGGAACCGTCCTTTAAGAAACTAGCAGTTGTTGAAATGTGATATAGTTTCAAAGGAGATATCCAGAATTTTCTAAAAATGTTTTTAAAATACATCTCTTGTGTCAACTATTTACTGTGTGAGTCTGGATTTTCTTCGTATATTTTCACCTAAACTATATATTGATAGATTGAAGACAGAAGCAGATATGAGAATATAGCTGTGCTCTTTTAAGCCGTACGCTAAAGAGTTTTACAAAAATATATAACAATATCACTCTACTCACTGAACAATTCTTGTTTGCTTTGAGAAACAGTTATTTTTTATAAAAGTAGGATAGCAACATATTTTGATTTTGCTCTTTCTCTTTAAAATAAATGCATATGTAATTTTTAAATTTTTCTTGGTTTTTATAACTAATATGGTAAATTGTCATAACTATAATTATAAACAAAAGCTCTTTGTTAAAAATAGCGCAATTACTTTTAAGAGTTTAAAGGGGATCTGTGACAAAAACATTTGAGAACTGTTCATATAGAAATAACTCCTAAGACAAAGATGCTTCTTGAGACCAGAAAAGACAGGAAAAATAATGTGGAAAGGAATAATCAGAACTTTATCACAGTTAGTGCTTTGATAATCTCTCCCCTTCTCAGGGACCTAAGACTAGTATTACTTTAGTTTTCTTATCTTCACTGTTTCCACTTTAACTTAGCTATTCAAATTGGCATCTATACATTCTTAACAATTATACAGGTTAAAAAATTAGGATAAAAACAAAACAAATATTTAACCATTCCATGTGTTTTTCTACCTATCACTTCATCTCATTCTTTAAAATGAAATTTATTGAATATACTGCATGCCCATTTCTCCATTTCCATTTTCATAACAGGTTCTCTAATTATAAAATGTTCATTTTTATTCCATTTTTTTCTATTAAGAACTATGACTGGGGGGGTGGGTACAAGGGTAGTTCAGTGGTAGAATTCTTGCCTGCCATGCAGGAGACATAGGTTCAATTCCCAGTCCATGCACTTTCCAGAAAACAAACAAGCAAAACAAACAAACCAACCAACAAACAAAATTCAACAAATGATGCTGCAATAATGGTATACTCACATGGAAAAAGAATGAAATGTGGCCTCACCACACAAGACAAAAACAAAAATAAAAAACAAAACTATGACTAGGTTTTCTAGACTTTCGTGCCTTTAGAACCAATGGATACTTTTTAGATTCACTTTTTTTCTTAGCAAAATTTGACTCAATTAATTAATTCTTCCTTTTTGAAATGCTGAATTCTACTTGACTTACATTTCACCATTCGCTTCTACTTTCTTCCTAATTGCTTGGCTACTCTGGAATCTCTGACAAGTCATGCTCCTGTCTTAGTCATTAAATGTGGAATTCCTTTTTTCCTCTTACTATTTTTCTCTTTGTGATGTCATCTATTCCCGTGGCTTCAAAGATTTGTATAGCAATGACTCCTAGAATTATATGTCCTGAGTCTTCTTTGGTAACAGGGCACATATGTTCAACTGTGTTTTTGACATTTTTACTAAATATTTTACTATATTTGACATTTTACTAAATATCACGTATGCCCCTCAAATGCAAACTTTTCAGAACAGAATTTTATAATATTCCCTGCTAAATATAATTTTCTGGGTTCCAATACTCAGTAAGTAGAACCACTATACATTTGGCTGCACACTCTAGGACCATAAGATCGTTCTCTGATATTGCCTCCTAACTCATTCCCAATCACTAAGACATTATGATTTCCCTTTCTAAATATCTTCAAAAATATTCCATTCTCTCTATTTCCCCACCCTTCCCAGTAAGTCTGAACTTGACATCTAAATTTGACACAGATTGGCACAGATTGTTATAATTGTCCCCTAGCTGGTCCCCTCTGTAGCCCTTCCTTCCTAATTCAAGTCTGTTTTTCACGCTGGAGAACAGTGGTATTTTAAAATGTAGATCTCATTGTATAATTTCACTGCTTTAAATCATTATTGGCTTCTTACTGCTTTTTAAGTCCAAAGCTATCATGGTATAGCATTCTTTCCACTAGTCTGCATTTTCCAGTTGTACTAGGTCTTTCTTATAGTTCCTTCAACATATTATCCTAATTCTTCCTTTGGCTCTTCCAGAACTCTTTTCTACCTCTCTCACCACTCCTTTCCTGGTTGACTGCTGGTCATTCACCCTTCAGATTTTTACTAAATGTGCTATTATGGCACTTGCTTTTCTATTATAGTATTTATCACAGTTATAATTGCATATGCATATAATATGGTCCTTTTCTCCTGTGAAGTACTGAGGTTCAGCTGCTCTGTTAATTTTGTTTGCCCCTGTATTTTCAGATTCGTGCACTAGACATAAAAGATTTTCAATAAATACTAATGATCTGAATGTATGAATAGATACATATTTGATGGGTAGAGCTCAAAAGAAAAGAAATGCCAGGAGATAGAATGAGGTGGAGGTAGAAAACTGAAAATTACTTCCCCTCTGTGGCTTCAGTTTTCTTAGTTTTTAAATGAAAGTCCCCTTCCTGCTATAGCATTCTGTGCTTTCTAATCAACAAATATGCGCTCAATCTTGAAAATTAATGTCCTTTAGGGGGATACAATTTCTAAAAAATTGCTCATAGATCTTATGAATTACCTGGATATACTATTTTGGTATGAGTCCAACTGTGAATAATATAGCATGATTATGATCCTAAGCAGGTAAATTTTCAGTTAAAAATGCATAGGATAAAAATAAATATTTGAAGTATTAGATTCTTTTCTTTTTCACTCAAACAATTGTATTTAAGAAATTTTAGGCAATTAGAAAAAATACTTTAAAGAAACTTACTCTCAAAAATGAATTTACATGTATGGATTGTCAACTTTTATTTGATGTGTATCCCAAGTTACTACTTAGTGGCTTTCCACTGATTTTAAATTGAAGGAGAAAATGCATATTAATGTATAATTATATTAATTATAATTTATATAACTATAAAATTAATAGCTTATACATTCTGCCTTTTGAAACTTTTGAAATACACACCAAGACACAGTTTACTGCTTACTTCTTGTTTCATAAAATAATTGTTTTCCAACTTCTAAAGCGTGCTGTGGCTCCTTCAGTACAGCAAAGATTATTGGACAGGTGGTGCCTCTTTAATCTAGGCTTAATCTAACAATACCCAGCACTTTGGGGCTTTAAGTGGTCTAACTTAAAAAATAAAAAAATAAGAATCCAGAATCAGAAATTAACAGCATCACAGAAGCGTTTCTCCTGGCACTAAATTGTTTCTGGTCTATAGCTTGTAACAGTTTAAAAATCTCTTAAAATAATTTCAGCGTAGCTCTATAAACTAGGACAGATGAAATCGCTATGCACAATTTTGGATTTACAAATACTTGTGTAAGATGTCCAAGGAGTCCCCAAATGAAATAATAAAAAAAAAACCTTTAGCAAGAGCCTGATGCTAACTATTATAGAATTATTGGGCAAGTTTTAGCTTTATTACAGCCTTGCTGTCTCACCTTGGCCACCTGAGTTGCAGTTACAGGGTTCAGTAATCCAGAACTCTGCCTGTAAGAAGATAAATAAGATGTTACAAATGTACTGGAATTTTTCCCCTTAAAAGCTATGGTTTTGTACACATATTGCAAATGACAATCATGCCAGAAGAAAGCATTTAGGCATTTGCTTTGAGGAATTCAGAGGTTATTAAATATCCTTAGATTTCACAGTAGTATTGCTTTTCATTAGAATTACTGAATCTCTGTATGAGAGTTTTTCTAAGCTAGAAAGATATATTTTTATTTGGGAGATAAGACAGTGTAACATCAACCCACGATAGTTATTAGCTATGAAAGGAAGCCTGAGATATGAAATTCTGCACAAGACAATGAAAGCTGACAATATATTTCTAAACATACTACACCCAGGATGAAGGACTATTCACATCTTAAAAGGAAAAGAATCTGACAGCTCAGATCTCCAGTTCACTTTCTATTATGGTAACAGATAATCCCAACCACTGACTTTATTTAACTTCACAAGATTTAGATTAGGTATGATATTGGTTCTTCTTACATAAATGTTAAGCTGCCCATTTTTCTTTTGGAATTGCTCTTCTTGTTATAATTTGGATTTATTAATACAATCTGGTAACTAATCATGAGTTGCAAATATTTTCTCTTAGTGTACAAACTTAGATCAACTGACTTTCTTAATTTTAATGTATTTGAGATCATTAGTTTTTTTCCTTTGATTTTTAAGATCTGTATCATGTTTATGAAATATTCTTCCACACTGTCCCTGCAAAAATAAAGATATTCTCACATTTTTAATAAAACTTTAAAGGTCTTTTTTTGGCCACAGATCCATCTTTAATCCATCTTAATTGATTTCTGCAGAAACAGATCTCCTTGTTTTTCCACAGATTTCCCAAGATGATCACTAGGAAAGAAGTTGAAATGGAACCATTCTATTTCTACTTCTTAGTTACAAGATGCGTATATTCTGTCTATTTGTGAATGTACAGCCATTTAATAGGTTTTAGTTTTAGGTATGTGCAGCATCTTGAAGGACAAGATTCCAGCTCCAGGATGTGCCATATCCATGTTGCATCTTTAAAAGTTTCTTTTCCAGGAAATGCACTTTCATTCATGAAGGAGTACGTGGGACTGAAAGTTAATCTCCCACCATAAACAATTAGAAAACTGGAAAAAGGTGTAGAGCAAATAGTTTTAACCATTGAACAATGGAAAGTTTGGGGCTATAATCCCTGACATAAGAGAAGCAAATAAGGTGGTCACTACAGATTTCTGTCTAGAGAAATTTTTGGACTGCTATGAAAGGACATTAAATCCATACAGAGCAAGACGGTTTTGATGAGTTGAGGACACAGAGATAAGAGGTGATGGGGCTAAACTGGAGAGGATGCAGCTACATAAATAGGTAGGTCCACACATCTGATCAGAGCTTTTTGAGTCAGTTGCAGAATATTAAGCTGTATGGACATAAGTTGAAAATTCACAACTTTGTGCAAAGTATGACTAGGGGGCTGAACATGAGTTCACAAAGAGCAGAGAGATATTTGAGTTCCAACCAGCTAGAGAGAAGACTCTTCAATTCCCAAGGTGTTCAGTAGTGACTTCAGCAATGTCACCGTTTCTAGTAGAGTTCAACCATTCCTAAAGTAAGTTACTCTAGAACTGTACTAAAAGATAAGGAAAAAAATTTTTGAAAAAATTCAACTGAGTTTCAAATAACCAAAGTGCTTTCAAAACAAAGCCCAATGCTCATTAAAGGAAGACAAAAATATCCAGACAAAAATATCTAGCACTCAACATTGCAAAATTTGAAATGTCTAACATCAATAAAAACTTTTGAAACACTTGGAGAAGCAAGAGATGTGAACCAGAACCACAAGGAAAAATAGTCAGTAGAAAACAAACTATGTTACAGCAACATGAGAGCAGTTTTCTTATGATTAATATCTGCGTGGTAGATGTCCTTTTCTCTCTTTTTACTCCATAACTGAGAGAATAAGTAGACTGAAAGAAAATTATTTCGGTTATAGAATACTTGCACAATTCTAAAAACCAAATAGACTTAACTTTTATGGAACACTTCACACCAAATAGAGTATATGATCTTTTAGAGGCTCCAAGGAAAATTCACAAAAACGGACTAACTTCTGGACCTTAAAATAAATCTAAGAAAATTTAATCAACTGGAATCATACAGAAACAGAATTAAATTACGAGAAAATTACAGAAAGAAATTTGGAAAATTCACAAATATTTGGAAATACGCAACTCTCTTGTAAATGACCCAAATGTCAAAAAAGAAGGCTTTATTTAAAGTATTTTGAACTAATTAAAGATGAAAACAACATCTAGCAAAATTGAAGGACTGCTGTTCACACATTTACATTTAGGCTATGATTGACTTTTCACATGTTTGTGTATTGAATGAAGTAAGGGCCAACATTTATTTTTTTTCAAATGGATACCTAATTGTTTCAGGGACTCTTGTTCAAAAGAATACCATTTCACCATTGAATTACCTTGGCACCTTGTTGAAAGTCAACTTAATTTATAATTGTGGGCCTATTTCTAGATTCTCTATGTCATTAGCATTATGCAAATATCACATTGCTGCAATTATTATACTTTTATATTGGAATTTTTTTTTGGCGGGGGAAGTGTATGGTCTGAGACTCAAAACCTGGTCTCCAGCATGTCAGGTGATCATTCTACCACCAAACCACCTGTGCCCCCTTTACACTAGAGTTTGAAATTAAGTAATAAGAATCTGCTAACTTTTTTCATCTACTTCAAAATTGTTTTGGTTATTATAGGCCTTTTCATTTCCACATAAGTTTTAGAATCAGCATGACAATTTCTACAAAAATCTAATTAGGATTTTGAATGGGATAAAATATACCTCTTCTTCTCTAGTAGTATTTCTTGACTTAAAACGTCTATTTTGTTTGACAGTAATAAAGTCACTCAAGCTTTCTTATGGCTACCCTTTCATGATGTATTATTTTCCATCCTTTCAATGTCAACCTATTTGTATTTTTTATATCTGAACTATTGAAAGTCTTTCCAAACGCATATTTGAAACACGTATAGATGGGCTTTGATTGTTAAACCAATTGGAAAATTGAATGAAGCTGAACTCACTACTCAGTTAACATAATGTCTGAAGTCTTAACGCATATGCCTTCCTTCTTATTCTGCTTATTATTTTATACAGTGTTTTTGCATTTCCTTTTTCTTTATCTTTGATGCTTTATCTGTTGCTATTAATTCTTTACTTCTACTTTGTGCAAACACTTTTAATCTAATCAGTAAAAGCAAGATACCATCTATCCTGAGATGCACTAATCTGAAATTGTTTACATTATCTTGACACAAAATTAGACCATTAAAATGCTTTTAGTTCTTCTCCAACTAACTCCAAGAATTCACTGAGATGGTATGGAAATATTAGTTCAGTTGCAATAAATCGATTTTATTATAGAATCTTTATTTAACACTTACACTAGAAGTTTCATCACAACATCATTATGCGTTTTAACTTAATAATCAATGGTAAGGTTTACTGCTTTAAAACATTTCATGTTCCCTTCTCCACAGTTTTGAATCTATCTTCTTATCTAATTGCACCATTATTTCATATTGATTTGAAGACTTCTAATTTAGGTCACAGTAATCATCAATTCCTTCTTAATTCATCTAGTCCATTTCTAATTTTTAACCTTTTGCATTTTAGCTTTAAAAGTGTGTGTGAAAAAAAAGCGTGTGTGAATGTGTATACTTGGTATAAGTGACGTTTTTCTTGAACTGTAATTTTGTTGATCTAGGGATAGTTCATTCTCGTGCTTTGTTTCTTTTCCTTTCGTTGATAACTTAGTTTTATTAAGTGCATTGTTTTCTGTATAAACTAAGTACAAACTAAGCTGCAGAAAGACTCAACACAAGATAGAAACTCAAGCAGAATAGAAATCAATTTTTCTACATTGCATATAATTCCCATGCATACGCATGTACAGCTGCAAACAGCTCATGCGCACATGCACACCTACCTGCACACAGGCTGGCCGTGCCCCCACAGTACCCCTCTCCTCTCCCTACCTGTTCTAGTTTGCAAGCTGCTGGAATGTGATATACTATAAATGGAATGGCTTTTAAAAGGGCAAATTTATTAAGTTGCAAGTTTACAGTTCTAAGGCTCCGAAAATGTCCAAATTAAAGCACCAACAAGAGTTTACATTCACTCAAGAAAGGCCGATGAAGTTTGGGCTTTCTCTCTCAGCTGGGAGGGCATATGGTGACATCTCCTAGCTTTCTTTCCCGGCTTCTTGTTTCATGAAGCTCCCCCGAGGGCATTTTCTTTCATCTCCAAGTATCCCTGGCTGTGTGGGCTCTGTTGGTTCTGATGGCTCTGGTGGTTTCGGTGGCTCTCCAGCTTTTTCCAAAATGGTTCCCTCTTAAAGGGTTCCAGTAAGCAACCCTACTTTGATGGGTAGAGATGCATCTCCATGGAAACCATCTAATCAAAAGTTACCACCTACAATTGGGTGGGTCATATCTCCCTGGAAACAATAAAAAAGATCCCATCAGCAATATTGAATGAGGATTAAAGGACATGACTTTTCTGGGGGTACATAATAACTTCAAGCCATCACACTACCCCACTGTAGCCTTGGCCTCTCACCATTGGCACCAGTACTTTGATGGACAGGGGAAGATATACAGTTTGGGTTTCCAAAGCCATTTTCCTGGACAAAAACAATTGCCTCAAAACAGTATGTTTTAGAGCAGTCCTAGGAGGGAAGCTTGTTTTTAAAGCTATTTAAAAGTTGCACATTGCTTTTGCTCATTTTTTGTTATATTATTTGTCATATGGCAATACTAAGCTCAAAGGAGGCGGAGTAACATAAATGACAGTCATTCAAAAAGCTAAATTTTTGGGGTATCTGTTACTAAAAGAAGAAAGGGTAATGGAAACTGAAAGACTGTTAGAATTCTTGGTCAGGATGTATCTATTCATTTTCTAGATGATAAAGGTATCTTGAGCAAATCCGTGAGAAGTAGTAGGTGAAAAATCTCTGAATCTGTTATCTGGTAATGTACCAATGACAAACTCTCAGGTCATTTTGAGGCACCAGGAAAATGCTTCACTGATCTACATGATAAGTTATAAAGTTTAGCCATTTCAACCACTGGGACAGAGAATACATCATGCCATCTCTTTAGCTCCCTTGTAATTCATCTAGAAACAGGTAGTGTATCAGATTTCCTAGAATTACCCATCCAGTCAGTCACAGGGTTTCTTTTAAGCAAAGCCCATCCTCTGGTCCATTTATTCCTTTGCCCTGCAACTAAACGTGAAGCCTCATAGGATCCTCCTGGCTTTGTCCATTGTGCAGTTTGAAAGTATTATGTATTTCAGAAAAACCATGTTTTAATACTGATCCACTCTTTTGGGAGCAATTATTTCTTTTAATCCTGATTCAGTACTATAGGTTGGAATCTTTTGATTAGATTATATCCACAGATGCTTGGAGAACAGCTGCTTCAGAGAACAGACACAGGGATGTTTGGGGATGCTTGGAGCCCAGCAGATGCTGCCATGAAATGTTAAGGAAGCCAGAACCTGGAGAGAGCCAAGGGAAGCCAAAAGATGAAAGCCAGCCCTGGAGAGGCAAAGTGAGGAACCATCATAGGAACAGAGACTGAAAGCAACAGAACCCAGGAGCAGAGAACAAGCAGATGCCAGCCATGTGACAGCTCGGCTGACAGAGGTGTTCCAGACCCATCAGCCTTCCTTGAATTAAGGTATGTTTTGTCTGGACACCTTAGTTTGGACATTTTTATAGGCTTAGAACTATAAACTTGTAACTTATTAAATTCCCCTTTTAGCCATTCCTGTTCTGATATATCACATTCTGGCAGCCTGCAAACTAACACAACCACCTACTGTCTTCAGTCATAGTTCATCATTAAAGGAGCAAATGCAAACAGATTAAACTTGAAGAGGGTGACAAGTAGCCAGATGAAACAACAACAACAAGCAAACAAAAAGACTTTATATCTCAGTTGTGAAAAAGCTATGTTAACTAGAGGCTTTTCATATCCCAAATAAGAAAGGAAAGATGGTGACAAGCCACAGAAGGCATCATACTACCAGGTAGGTCTGAATCTTAGATAAAAGCATTTTAAAGTCTTGCTTTAAAACCCAGGTGAATAGGAAAAGTTTTAGACATAGCCCTAGTATAAACCTAAAATGTCAATTATGTGTTATTTTAAATCTATAAAAGATAAAGTGGCAATTTTCACATGTTTATTTGCCTTGAAATCTTATTTTTAGATTATTTTACACTTACAATAAACAATGAACTTCTATGGATTGACAAAGTTTATATTTAAAAGGTTATTAACTTTACAAGTGTATTGGGGGAATTTCAGTATGTAATATTAATTTTATTAATGAAGAAGTAAAATTTCCAAGATTTAAAACATTTTGATGGTTAGAGTTGGGACTAGATTTCAGATCTGTTGGATCCTACTTCCATACCTTATCTATATCATGACATCGTTTGTTAATTATTTAAGGGAAGAGTTCTGATTGTGTGGTTGACAAAACAAAACAGAAAACCATGACTTTTAAAGTGGTGAGAACGCCCAGAATTAACTTAAAATTCAAGAGGAAGAGACTATTTTATTTCATTTAATTTTCATATTCATGTCACAGTGTACTAGTAATAGTAGGATGGAAAGTGAAAACTAATAACAAATAGAGAAAATTTTGTGATGAATTTTTTATTTGTTAGAAGTCATATTCTCTAGGCTCATTCACCTAAATCATTGGTACTCTCAAAAATGACCTAAAACAGTTTTATTGAAATAGTATTCATATACTGCAAATTCACCTTTTAAAACCAACATGACTCAGTGATTCTTAGTATAATTACAGAGCTGTGGAAATATCACTATAATTAATTACAAAGCATTTCATCACTCCTGTATTAGCTAGGGTTCTCTAGAGAAACAGAATCAGCAGGAGACATCTGCAAATATAAAATTTATAAAAGTGTCTCATGTAACCATGGTGATGTAGAGTCCAAGGTCTGTAGGGCAGGTTACGAGCTGGCAGCTTTAATGAAGATCCTCAGTGAACTCTCAGGAGAGGCTGTCTGTCTGAAGCAGGAAGAGTGATTGTCTCTTCTGAATCCTCCTTAAAAGCTTTCCTGTGATTAGATTAAGCATCACTCATTGCAGAAGACTCATTGCAGCCAACATGGTCATGATTTAAGTCCATGAAATGTCCTCATAGCAATGACACATGAAACTGACCATGACAACTCCCAAAAGAAATTTCATGCCCAACAGCACTTATTTCTTATTGTTCCCCATCCCTTCAACCCAGCCCAAACAAGCAATAATCTATGTACTATATACATAGTTTTTTCCTAATCTGGACATTTTATGTAAATGTTAGCATTCACTATGTAGTCTTTTGTGTCTGACTTCTGTCACTTTGATAATGTTTTCAGGTTCATCCATGTTGTAGCATGAATCAGCAATTCATTCCTCTTAGTAGAAAAATGACATTCTATTGTTTGGATCAATCATATTTTATTTATATACACATCAGTTGATAAACTTAAGAGCTGTTTCCACTTTTTGTCTATTAAGAATAATACTGATATTAAATAACATTTGTGGACAAGTTTTGAGCATATATATCTAGGGCTAGAATTTCTGGGTCATACAGTAACAATAACTTTGTCCTTTTAGGAAATTGCCAAATACTTACCGAATAGAGCACCATTTTCCACTCCTGTGAGATGTATGTGTATGAGGGTTCGAATATTTCCACATCCTCACCAATGCTTATTCTCTGTGTTTTAGATAATCGCCACCCTGATGGATGTGAAATTGTATCTCATTTTCATTTCGATTTGTACTTCCCTGATGATGAATGATGTTGATCATTTCCCATGGACTCATTGACTATTTCTATATCTTCTTTGGAGAAATGTCTATTCAGATCCTTTGTCCATTCTCTAATTGGGTTATTTACCTTTTTGTTGTTGATTTGTCATATTTCCTGATAGATTCTAGATATTACTCCCTTAACAGATATATGACTTGCAAATATTGCATCATATTCTTTGGCTTATCTTATACTTTCTTGGTGGTATCCTTTGAAAAAGAAGAGTTTTTAATTTTAACGAAGTCAAATATATTTGCATTTCTTTCGTTGCTTGTGAGTTTGTTGTAATAAGAAGGCTTTTCCTAAACAAAAGTCAATAGGATTTACTGTCTGTTTTCTTTAAGATAGTTTATAACTTTGGCTTTCATATTTTGAGTTAATTTTGTATATGATTTGAAAGGACAAACTTCATTAATTTGCATGTGGATATCCAGTTACCCCAGCATCATTTGTTGAAACTATTCTTTCCACATTAAACTTTCTTGGAACCCTTGATGAAAAACAGTTAATTATAAATGCACTATGATGTTTCTCTTCTTATTTAGATCTTTACTTTCTTTCAACCATGTCGCATGGTGAAAGAAAATAAAGATCTTTCTTTCTTATGCTTATGAAATGTTTTGTATTTTCAAAGTACAAGTTTTCACTTATTTAGTTTTATTCCTAAGTATTTTATTCTTTTTGATGTTATTGTAAGTGGAATTGCTTTTATAATATCACTTTCAGATTTCATTGTTAGTTTTCAGAAATATAAAATATTTTTATATTTTTCTTATATCTTGTAACATTGCTAAACCCATTTATTAGCTCTAACAGTGTGTGCTTGTTTTACATGCATGGATTCTTTAGGGTTTCTATGTATCAAATCATGCAATCTGCAAATAGATATAATCTTACTTCTTCCTTTCCAATCTAGAAGCCTTTTAATGGCTTTTCACAATACTATTTTGAATTATTGTCCTAATGGTTCCTCTAGGGCTTATCAGATTTGGCTTAATTTATCCAAATTTAGTCCAGACTTATGCTCACTTAACTCCAGTGAGATATAGAAATATGACTTCTGTATAGCTCTAATTACTCTTACCCCTTTTTGTGCTATTATTTTAACATATTAAACCTATATATATATTTCAAGCCTGACAATACATTGTTGTGACTACTACTTTACATTAAAATGTGTTTTTTAAGGAACCTATGAGAAGAAATTAGAGCAAGTATACATTGACAGCAATTATTGTATTACATCTAGAGTCATTTTCCTTAGTCTAACACACAAGCTTTGTTTACACCTACTTCATTTCTACAGTTATTGGAAAATACATTTCATTTCTATATGTCATAGTTCCAGCACTATAATTAAATACATATTGTTTATATAGTTGCTTTTTAAATCAGTTAAGAGAGTGATGGAGAAGAAATATGCATTTATAATGTCTTTCATAATTACCTTTAAAAGTGCTCTTTGAATTTGAATTACTGTCTGGGGTCACTTGCTTTCAGACTAAAGAACTTTTTATGCTTCTTTCAAGGCAAGTATGCTAGAAATGGGTTTTCTCATTTTTTGTTTATCTGGGAGTGTCTTTATTTTACTATCAATTTTTAAAGATAGCTTTATTTGCTACAGAATTCTTGGTTGCCAGTTTTAATCTGAGCACTTTGAATGTTATTCTACTGCCTTCTACCTCCATTGTTTATGACAATGTCAGCTGTTAATCTTGTTGGGGGCACTTTGTAAATAAGATGTCATTCTTCTATTGTGGCTTTTAAGGTTTTTCTCCTTGTTTTTAGCTTTCAGCATTTTTACTAAAATGTATCTCTATGTTGCTTCTCTTTGCGATTATCCCACTTGTTCATTAAGCTTCCTGAAGGTATAGATGCACGATTTTCATCAAATTAGGGAAGTTTTTAGCTATTATGTCTTTGGATATATTTCTGTGTCTTTCTGTCTCTCTTTTACTTTTGAATTCCCACTAGCATATGGAGGTTGCTTAACGGTGTCCATTTTGTCTGACAGGTTGTTCATTTCCTTCACATCAGATTGCATAATCTTTATCAATCTGTCTTTAAGTTTGCTAACTTTTCTTCTGACGGTTCACATCTGCTCTTAAGCCCCTCTGGTGAGTGTTTCATTTCAATTACTTTATTTTTCACCTCTATAATTTCCACTTGGTTGGTTCTTTCCTGATTTTTAAAAAATAATTTCTAACTCTATATTGGCATTCTTTATTTGATGTGACATTAGCATCATACCTTACATTACTTGTAAAATCATGGTTTCCTTTAGATCTTTGAACAAATTAACAATGGCTATCTTCAAGTCTATGCCTGGTAAATTTAACAACTGGCTGCTCTCACAGGAAGTTTCTGTGACCTGCTTTTTTTCTTTGTATGGGTCATATGTTGTGGTTTCTTTGCATGTCTTCTCTTTTTTAAACTGAACATTTTATATAATACATAAGATGTAATTATAATATAAGGAAGCTTTTCTGAATACATCTCCAACCCTTTTCAAGATGTGTTGTTACTGTTGTTTGCTTGCTTGTTTAGTGACCAGCTAGATTATTTTAGTGAAGTTTATTTTCCCTGCAGTGTGAAGGTCCCCATGTCCTTCCTCGGAGGGCAGAGATTTGGGTATGCAGGTAGGCATCCTAAGAAGACAGTGGTTTTAGCTGAGCTCTCTTTGTCACTTTCTCTGATCTCTCTGTCAAGCTGCCTGCTTCTGTTAGCATCATAACCAACTGCTAGTTTCCGCTAACTGCTAGCTGATTGATCTATGTTTTTCAGCAATACCTGGGATGATACATTACTGTATGATCTGGTACATTAAATTTGGGTCCCTTTGTAGGGGTGGTTTTTTAGGTGAAACTTTGAGGTTCCTCTGACCCCAGGAAGAGCCTTAACAGTCTTCCTTCCCAGTTCTTTCCGATAAACTAGACAGCTTTCACATTAGCATATGGCTGTCTTGGATCTACCAGCCTTCTCTTCATTGCTTACCTCCAAAATTTCCATTGTGTCTAAAAGCACTCTTAAGCTTGAACTTCCATGCATTCTGCTTCAGATAACATTAACTCCCTTGCAGAGAGCTTCAGAGCTTTCTGTTTTCCCTTGGGAGAAATCTCTAACGTTCTGCTCCAGGGCTAGGTAGGGAGAGGTACAGTGGTCCACTTCTCTCAGCATATCACCCCTGCTATATGAGCAAGGCACTAGGTGCTGTGGAGCTTTTATTTTCAGCCTCTCGAGTATGCAGCTTGCCTCTCCAGGTATGGAAGCCCATCCCCTCACAGGTGGGACTGGGGGATAGTTATTGGGTACCGAATATTCTTGGCTCTGCCCTGTATGAGTCATGTGGTAGAAGGGAGCTTCTGACCTCTTGGCTGCCCATGTCTGGAATGGAGCCTCTGCAAAATAGGGTCTGGAGGTGAAGAGAATGGCTTGCGACTGTTTCCTTCCCAAGAAATTCCTTATCCCTTGACTGGGGTTGGTGGGGGAAGGAACCCATCTTCTTGACTACATGTATCTAGAGTGGGGCTTGTATCATGACGAGTTGATGATGAGAGGGGGGTGAGAATGGAGAGGGTGATGGTTCAAGTGCCACAGATTCTCATGGATATTACCAAGATTGAATAAATGCTTATTCAATGAATAAATGTTTATTCATTTGCTGGATGCCTAAGGACAATTTCCAGGACTTTAAATAGCTGTTTTAAAATAATTTTCATGGCTTGTGATGGTTTTACTGGGGAGAGGGTCCCTGGAGCTCCCCACATTACCATATCAAAGTCATTCTTCTCTTAAATCTGACCTACAAATCTTTATTTCATTGTATTAGGATCACTTTTTTCTGTACAGTTTAACAATATATTAAAATGGAGTCTAGGGCACTTCATAGTGTTAATTTTACTTTTCCTATGGAAACGACAAAAAGATATGATGAAAAATATATAGCAGTATTAAACATAATAATTATCATTAGAAATATGGCATAATAATACTTTCCTTGGAACAGCATGATGTGTGCTTTTATGAAAACATCCACTGGTAGAAACATTTTGATTTGCATTCTTTGAAACAAATTTCTTGTTAAACATTAGACAACAGGAGATGTATAATGTTTTCCTTTGCCAACACAAGAAGCGGTTTTATGATATATCTGATTTATAAGATTATTCAGACTATGATTTTCACCATATTTTGTATAGTTATTGTACATACGGTATTTGGGAAAGAATCAGTTGACAGTTTATTGTAACAAAACATGCAGTTGTTTTCCTTCATACCTTTTAGTAATGCAAAACTTATCACCATAAACAATTTAATGTACTACTATCGCCAGTTATTTAAAACCTGAAATGTCTGATTTCCTCACCCTGCAATGTTGTCTTTTATAGATACAGCAAATCTAATGGGTGAATTTTCATTTTCTTTTACAGAGTCTGCTTGTTGACTCATTAAGAGTATAAAAACGCTGCAAAGAATTACCCATAAAGTCCCTGGATAAAGAGCTTGGCAAATAACAGGGGATGTGGCCTATGAAGAAACATATCAGGTTGGGGCCACATCAAACTTAAACGTCAAAAGTAAAGTTTTCTTGTAAATAGAACAAATGGAAGCTATTTTCAATGCCTATTTAGGCCTTAGAAACTTTGCTTTAATGGTTTGTAGGGCGAAGAAAGAGTCAATTGACTTTGTATGTATTATCATACATTAGTTGCATTAGTAATTAATCAAAGTAAAACTAAATCTAGTTATTCTATGATGCCCAGATTTTATATATTGGATGTTATACAAACTGTTATTTAATTTAGCTCACTAAAAATAACCCTGAACAGGTTACACATTCAATTTAGGACACATCTTTTAATTATTCAATATTTATTCCACACACATATATTGAATGTACATCAGTCATTAAACATTTTAAAAAATTTTCTTGTTAAAAAAATGCACTTTTAAGATTCAATCTCACTCAACTTTTGTATGTACTTCACATGGTTCTACTCAACTTTTGCCAGGAAAGTCCCAAATGCATAAAAACTGAATATAATAAATAACAGGGAGATGATATGTTAGCTAAGAATATTTGTATAACTACCCAGGATGAGTGAGCTAAATTCTAAATTCATAGGAAGGGCGTTAGATATATATCCAGGTTTTCCCAAGTGTTCTGGTGAAGTTGCAATGTGCAACCTAGATCCTCTTTGGGAATGCAAGCCTTACCTCCCCAGTTCTTGGGAGTGCTATAGAACATCACCTTAAGCTTCAGCCTTCTTTTGAGATGGTCTTGACTGAAAAACACTGTCTGACTTAAAGTCCTGCTTCCTTTTTATGGGAAGACCATGACCAATGACTCATCAGTGAGGGGACATAAAGGCCTAGGCCCTCCTATGTCCACCTCTTAAAATTCTGAGGCTATTTTCAGCTCCAGAGTTTGCTGTAGATGGGGCATGCCAAGTCCAGTGTTGGGATTACATTATAACTCAAATCCACCTTCTGTCCAACTTTCTTCCTTCCCTTTGCTTTCATAGGTGTTGATCAGAAGAGTATATCCTAATAAATACTGTACATGCTAACATCTCTTGGAATCTGCTTCCTAGGATGCCAATACGAGACAGATGCTTAATCTTAATCAATCAACTACAGCCAGGGGTTGTGGTCATATTTAAATATCATCACTAGAAGCTTCCAGTAAGCTCCAGTATAAGAGACCAAGTGTGTACAGAAGTTTCATTGTCACCTGAGAAGGTACTATGAAAGGGGTTTTCCTCTAGAAGTGTTTTTCAGAATGTTGGATATCAAAAATTAGTAAAACTTCATAAAATATTTTGGAATTAATTTTTTTTTTTAAAGAAAGGATTTCTATAAAGGCATAATGAGCTTCTCTTATTATCTCAATGCAGAAATGGCAGATAGTAACACCAAAAATGTTAGAAGATATTATCTGAGAATATATAAAATCTAACTTCCAGGAAAAAAATTACAATTCTATATTTATTAGGGTTTGAATTTTTTCTTTAGTTTTAGTACAGAGCAAGAAACACTTCATTATAGATTTGTGCCAGTTTTGAATCAACTCCTTCGTATAATATAATGACTTTTCTTGCTTGCTTGCTTTTGGCATTTATTTTTCATTGAAATTGTTACATTAAAAAAAGTTGGGGGTGCGAGGGTAGTTCAGTGGCAGAATTCTCACCTGCCAGGCGGGAGACCCGGGTTGGATTCTCCGTCCATGCGCTTTCCAAACAAAGAAAGAAACCAACAAAAACAAACAAACAAACAAACAAAAAATTCAACAAGTGGTGTGTTGCAATAACAGAATTACTCACATGGAAAAAGAATGAAATGTGACCCCCACCATACAGCATACAAAAAAAAAAAAAGTTGATTTCAAACTGTGACTGGCCATAATTCCATATCCAAATAATTGAAATCAAGAAGGAGGATTGTCATTCTCAAGATTTCCAACTTTTCCTTTGAGGACTAGGTTACTATGTTCTTCTTTATGTCTTATCTATAGCTATTCCTTTCCTAACCCACCTCTATTGAAGAATTTGGAACGTGGGTCACACTTTTCAAATTTACACAATGCTTATTGTTATTTGGGTCACTGTTAGTTAGCAGTCACCTGTAAAACCTTAACCAATGCTGTAGACTCTAATTCCCATGATTTTCACAACTTGAATGTTCATCTCCATGCTCATCAAGCATCTGTTCTGCAAGCATCTGTTCTGTAAGGCCAAACGCTAGAAGTTTCCATAATCTGAATTGGTCCAGTTTAGAAATTTAAAATATAGCTTGCCTACTCTCTGGCCATGCCTTCCTGTTTTTGCATATCTTTTACTCCTTTGTTCCCTCTGCCTTAATCTCATCAAAGCTTACAAGACCTTGGTATCTTACCTCTGCAGTCTATCAGATACCTCCTGACCTCTCTACCTCTCTTCATTCACTCTCCTTCCTGAATCCAAGTCAAGTATCTGAGCAAGGCTTTCAATAGCTAGATTCTTCTGCACCTATCATTGTGGCAATATATCCATCAAAATATTAACCCAGGTTGGGCACTGTGGCTCAGCAGGCAGTGTTCTCGCCTGCCATGCCAGAGACCTGGGTTTGATTCCCAGTGCCTGCCCATGAAAAAAAATAAAATAAAATAAATAATAACAATAATCCAGGAACAATGTTCTACCAAACATTCTCTACTCATAAACTTGGTTGAAAAAATGTCATTTGAGGAAAACAACTTATAAGTGAAAATATAGTTAGTAATCTTGATTGTTTTTTCAACAAACCTGCTTGATCTTTTTATTAGTCTTGATTAACTCCATCTTTCTCTCTTCAGAATGATCATTCTAAATTTTCCCCAGCTTTTTCATGGTCCCTACCTCAATCCTCATTCTTGTTGGCTTGATCTTACTTCCTACTGAGACAAAATAAAAAAGAAAACAAAAGAAACAATAATTTAAAAAGCACTAGGGGGTGCAGAATTCTCACCTGCCAGGCTGGAGACCCGGGTTTGATTCTCAGTGCCTGCTCAAGAAAAAAGAAAAAAAAAAAGTACCTAGGACCATTAGTTGCACTCTCATTCCTCCATCACTCCACACACATACTAAAAATATAGCTATTACATATTCATTACTTCTTCCTCCATCCATCTTACATATGAGCTTTTCTTCTTCCTGTTTTAGGTAACACTTTGTCTGTGCCCTTTACTGAATTTCCTTACACTCCCTTGAGAACTTCCTCTTTCTCTTGAAGTACCTTTAATCTCCTTTATCTTTATAAGCAACTTTCTCTCAGTGCATGGAGATGCGGCAAACATTCTCTTCCTAAGCAATCAACAAAAACTCCCCTTCCTGTTTCCTGTACTAAAATCTATTGAATATTTTTCTTCTGCTTTCTATGCAAATTGATCAACAACAGTCTTCAGTTATTCTTTGCATTTTCTTTTCTTTCATATACTTCCTTAACCCCTTAGTAAGGTTTTTGGGTTCCCCTGTGACACTGATGCTGTTTTTATTTTGACCACTTATGCCTTTCAATTGATATGTTCAATTGACATTTTTCAATATTTTTCTTTTTGGAGGGTTTTGTTATTTTTGATAACAGTGGATCGATCTTCAGATTGGCTTTCTCAAGCTCTATTACACATTATTATTTGGAAAGACAGGAAAGCTAAAATCTACATCTCCCTTGCAGCTTTGATTTTGGATATGACATAGATTTCTCCAGTTAGATGCACTCAAGCAAGATAAGGAAAGAGTAAATTAAGAAAGACCAGTTTCCTGTGGCCTCTGGCTATTGCTGCTATAAGCAAGATTTAGAAATGTGTGGACTTCTTTCACTTGTATCCTAGTGTTCATTGCCTAACATCCTGCTGTCAAGAAGTGACAACAGCAACAGATTCTTGATCTAATTTTCTAATTCTCCAGTGTCCCAGTTGTGAGAGTTATTTGCAGGAGCAGCAGTAGTTCTGCTTTCATTATAGCGCCAGTGGTCACCTTGAAAGTATTATCTCCTTTTGCTCTGATAATCACTCCAGAAGACCTAAACAGGAATCTGCACCTTCCAGACTTCTAACAATTTTCTAAGAACCCAATGATCATTCTAAATCTCTTCCTGCTTAAAAAAGTGGATGATTAGCTACCCTTACCCTGATGTATCTTGACTGCTAGAACAGTATGGCTTACCCTCTCTCTTTCTCAGTCTTTGGTTGCTGGGTCACTGCACTCTTCTGGGTATCATCACACTATTCTACTTTCCTCCTTCTCCTCGGTGGGCTTCCCTTTCTCTTCTTGCCTCTATATAGTGGTATTTAGCAACTATTCTTTCAGCCCATACACTCTCTTTAGTTACCTCACATATTCTCATGATCTTAATAGCAAATGAATACCTATTCCTAAATGTATACCTTTGCTATAAATTCTTTTTTTTTCTGTTAGATATATGTTTAACTTCTGCTTTATATCTCCATATGGCTATTTAATAGGTTCCATAAAAATTAATATATGCAACAATGCAATCATCTCTATCTCTCAACATGCTTCATTCATGGACAAACTTACATGATTCTACCCTAGCCATACTTATTTTTTATTTTTACTCTTACTTAATGCATTCCACATTGTCAACACATTCTTTCCTAATCTTTATTGAATTTCTTCCCCTTTATTCAACTAATTTCCATGTCTTTAATCTAGCCTTTACCATTTCTCATGTAGACCAAACCAAAAGCTTCATTCACCTACATGGCAGCCAGAATATGCTATCTAAAACACAGCCAGGTCATGCCAGATCTCAGCTCCATGCCCACCAGTAGCTCACCAAGGGCCCAAGACAAAGCATAAGTTCCCTAACATGGTATTTAAGACCTCAGCAACCTGACTACTGCCTGTCTCCCTAGTCTCATCTTAAGGAAACTTTTCCTGATATGCCTTCTTTCTTACTATGCTTTCTTTCTGCCCCATCAGTACACTCCACCAACAAATCACCAGATTTTATTGTCATATTTTGTTGTATGTATATTTTTTCTCTCCAAATGGACTTTGAGCTCTTAAAAGGTAGAAATCGTGATAAATCTATCTTTGCATCCCTAACCACTAGCTTGCTTATTATTAGCGACTCAACAAATCAAGAAATAATAATATATCCGTTTAGTAAAACTGTACTAATCACCAATTATTGTAAATTACTTATTCTATCTTCCTGAGAAGACTGCATCCATAAGGCTTCTACCTCCTTTATTTCTACCATCTAAAATCATGTGTGACACACATATAATGAAGCAATGTGTGTGTTGAATGAATCACAAGATGTCAGATGTTTTATTGGAGTTGGAAATGTCACAGCAGACAGTGAATTTTAATTGAAAACCTAAGCTTATGTTATCTCCCTTCTTCTCAAATATATACCAGCCAATACACATATACTTTGTCCATTCTGATATTTTTGCATTTGTGTCCTTTTCCTGAGATTTGTGTCAGCAGTCTGTCCCAGAGCCATATACGCCTTATATACAATATTGTTTGAGCTTAACACGGCATAGTAATTACTCAATAATGTCCATTGAAATTAATTTCCAAGAACCAGATTCTTGTGAAAAATTCTGTGCCTATGGCTTCCTATTGCTTTAAGTAGAAGAGTTACTTTGAATGAGTCAGTCTCTCATGGTAGACTGTGGTTTTTGCTATTCTTGCAAACATACTAAGTCCTCTTGGAAATTTTTTTGACTTTTGTAAGATACTTTAACTTCCCTTCATGTATTTGATTTATGCAGTACTTTAGCTATTCCTTAATACTCTGATTCTGGTCTTGGTAAAGTTATAGTCATTCTGCTTGGTTTCTGAAATTTTTTAATTGGAAATACAGTCAGATTTTCTTTAGAGAAGATCAAGTCTCTTTTTTTCTTTACTTTTTCTAGAACTTTCCAAGTGAAGGTATAAGCTGAATATCTAAAAGTACAGAAGTTAATTCAAAATTCTAATTAAAACATGATTCTATGGAGAAGATAAAGATATCAGAGTCTTCGAGGACAAGAGTTGTCTGACGTGGCCTAGGGATATGGCAGCAGGCTTCTTGTGTTCCTGGAGAAAGAGAAAATTAAAATCCTTTGGCTCCATGGAGAAGGGACCACATGACCTCTCAGTGCTGAAAATCCTTCTGGTGTGATATAATAACCTTTCAGAAAATTATAATCTCTTTTATGTGGCTCAGTGATTCCCTTTTCAGTGGAATGAGATTTTCGGACCAGCACAGAATTAACCTATATGTTAAAGGTTTCTAAGAAAAGGAAAATCCAGTTCATACTTTCCCATTGTAGTCTAAAGCCCCATCTTCAAGAACCCTAGAAAAGGTAGACTTTCTCAGAGTAAGTGGAGGTTTCTGGAACGGGGGAATCATTAAGATCACCCAAAGTAGTAAATGAATGAAGGATGAATAAGGCAGTTCTATGGTTGACAGCATTCTCTAGGAAATAGTCTTTGTTAACAATATTGATTGCATTCTTCCTGCATAGTTTGTATTTCTGTGAGCTGCTTTACATACATTTTAAAATTTAATCCTTCTATAACTCCAATGATGGGTGTACTATTTTTTGCAAAATGAAGTAATTTGTTTAGGCTAGTAAATTTCTGTTTTAGTTTCCTAGGCTTCTCCAAGCAAATACCATAAAATAGGTCAGGTTGAACAATGGGAATGTAATGTTTATGGTTTTGAGGCTGGGAAAATGTCTAAATCAAGGCATCCTCAAGGCAGTGCTTTCTTCCTAAAGACAGGCTGCCGATATTCCTTGGCTCCTCTGTCACATGACAAGGCACACGGCCATGTCTCCTGGGTATCTCCCTTCTCTTCTGGGTTTCATTGGTTTCAGCTTCTTGCTTCTGTGGTTTTTTCTTCTCTCTGCTTGAAATTTCACTGTCTTATAAAGGACTTCAGGAACAGAAGAAAAACCCATTCTGATTGAAGGGGGCCACACCTTACCTGAAGTAAACTCATCAAAAAGTCCTACTCAAAATGGCTTCACACCTGCAAGAATAGATTCGATTTAAGAACATGTTTTTCTGGGATACATACAGCTCCAAACCACCACAATGGCTAAAGCAGGATTAACCCTAGATAGACAATCTACAGGTCTATTCTCTTACAATATTCTCTACTGCTTCTGGTGGATTGAAAAAAATGACAGATCACAGAAGTGATCACAATAGGGGTATCAAGATATTATAGGAAGACAAATAGACTATGTAATTTACTTGAAAGACACAACATTAAAAGTCTTCCAAACATTAGGAGCAGGCATGTTAGACTTTTAATCACGTGGCCCAACTGTCACCAGAAATATTTCAGAAGGGCAAGACTCTCATGCTTTGTCAAGCTAGCATAAAAACAGATTTCACAGTTTGGACTAGAAGACAAAGGAAAGAACTAATACCATATATGTGCAGCAATACTACAATGTTAGGGTGTTTAGGTTTCCATTTAAATTCTGTCTTAGTTTTTCCTCTTGCAACTGCACCAGGTAAGATATAAAAGTTTTACTCCTCTCAGCGGGTGCACAGTAACTGCCACTCACTGTCATTTTTAACACCTCTTCAAAGAGTTTACTTTTCTTAAACAGTTCTATGACATACTGAACACTTTAGGAGAAATATGTATGCTTTAATGATTTGGAACTCATAAAGCAGCTTTTTATATCCCAAGTGAGGCTGAAAGAGCGATGATTTTAGGCCTGGCTATATTTTGAGGACAACTTGATATATGGCACAAAGCTACATGGAAAAATGAATGAAAAGATATCAAATCAGCTTTTATATTTTACACTGCTGACAACATATCATAAGTCAGAAGTGAGTCCCACTGATCTTATATAAACAAAAATGTCTCACTTTGAAAGTTGGAATAATATTTTTGGTTTGGGAAGAAAAAAACCCACATTTTTTGAAATAGAACTCTTTTGAAAAATATAAACCCCTAAATTGATAAACTTATTGCTTAATATTTTAAAATAAAATTAGATAAAAATATTCATACTGGTGAATTGTCAAGGATTACAGAATTAAAGATATTCTTGCACGGTAAAACTAAAATGATAATAGATTAAGAAAAGGATTTGATATTTATTTTTTGTCAATAGCAAACTAAGATATCAAATTTAAAATTTTATATTTTTTATATTCCATATTATACAGCCTTAGATGCTGTATATTAAATAGAGTTGGCTTTTTTTTTTTAAGGAATAACAACAGCTCCTCAGATTGTTTACCAAGATGTCAATTTCTAAAAAAAAATAAAAAATAAAAAATAGTGGAAATGCAGTACAGGAACCATATACTTTGCAGCATACTTAGTCCAAGAAATGAACTGTGACAATTTCAAAATTTAGAAAGCAATCATTTCTCCTATTCACCTAATGCTCTCAGGGCACCCTATAATTTTTAATTCTTTGTCATTTATCCAGCTAACAATGAGAGGTAGTTCTGGTTATCCTTGACACTTGTTCTCATCATATTTCTCAGTGTCAACCCCCTCATCAATCTTTTCAATTTTGTTCTTAGAAGTTTTCATTTCCATGCACTTATCTTCATTTCCACCGCAACTACATGTTCAGAATTTCTTGAAGCCTTTGTTAGCTCACACCAGTATCCTTAATTACTTTCATATTTAAATAAATGCTGACTCCATTGCAAACTGGGCAAGTAGTGGTTCCTACAAAAATAGCTACCATTTAATTAATTCATTAACTAATTAAAACCAGCACTGTCTAAGCATATTATAAGTACGCGCCATCATCTGAGTATAAGTCGAGGTTTTACAGATGAATAGAACACTGTTCCCATTATTTTAAGGCAACACATTTGAAATTTTGGTGTTCTAAGTGAAAATCCTGGACTTGGGCGGAGGTCAGAGACAAGAAATAGAAACAGAGACACCTCACCGGCAGTGGGAGAAGAAGGTTTATTAGCAGAGGAGCAGCAGAGAGTTGACTCAAGAAATCCACTCTCACCCCCCTGAATCTGAGTAGGGATTTTTAAAAAGGGGGTTAGGGTAGAGCTAGGTGGGTTTCTCATAGGTGGGTTTTCAGGAGTTGGCAGCTTTCCATTGGTGAGGTCAAAAGTTGAAATACTGTTTTTGTTCTGCAAGGTTGTAACTTTGTCCAAGGTTGGATGCTTGGGCAAAGGAATGTTTTGCATGCTGTGAGGTTGTAACTGCCCAAGGGTGGGTGCTAAAGCAAGGGGTGTCCCTAGAGTGCAACTGCTGGAGGGGGCCAGAGAGCCTCAAGACATGATTCTCCTCCGGGGTGGCACTTTCCATTCTTGCTTGTTCCTCTGGCTCAGCTCTCACACTAAGATAATGCGGCCATTTTGGAATCTTGGGCCAACCCCCCTTGCTTAATCTAGTCTACTAATAACTTGATAAGCATTTATTAAACATCTTTTGTGTTCTGAGTGCTAGAGATTTACCAGAAAGGCAGATAATACCCCTGAGCTCCTAGAGATTATGACCTAACGGGAAGGTGGGTCTAAACCACAGTTTAGATGGAAAAGCAGATCACAAATATCAATGCCAAATAATAAAAACCACCTTTCAGTGCTGTCCAGAATTGGAACTCGAAAACCCTAATGGCATTAAGATGGCTACTCTTTTATACTGTATGGTGATATCGTCTCAAAATTGTGCTAGTTTGCAAACTGTTTTTAAGTATACGCAGATTCCTTGATTGTTCTACCCTCACGCAAAGGGAAGGCTGCTACAAGGCCTGAGCTTTCCTGGGGAACACTTGTTATTATTTGGGCAATTGCTTTGGGTCTAATTAGTGGGGAGTCTCACCCTCATATGTTTCTATGTTCAACTGGGTGGGCACTTATTAAATCTAATTTCCCACATATTAATAAAAAAAATGAATGGTGTGGTAAGTTAGAATAATTGCAAAGGAAAGCTTCTGAGAATTATTTGCTATCTGAAAGCGAGAAACACATCACCACCACCACAAATCTTCTTGCTTGTATTGTTAAAATAGGGACTCAGCGGACACAGTAAAAAACAATCTAGAAACAATCTCGAATGTGAAGTCAGGAAGGGCAATGTATTCAGTGGTAGGAGGCAGAAGTCTAGTGTACAGCTCAAGTACAGCTGTGCCTGGTGATCTATGTTCAGTTCCCAGAAGTCATTTGCCCTAAAAGACAAGGATGAAAACATTGAGAAAGGAATGAACTTCAGAGTTGATAGAAAATATTAAAACATTCTATTATGAATAGGTTGTTAAAGGAAAGACTTAGCACTCAGGCTAATGCCCATCAATTATTTTAAGTATAAAAATAAACATGGAGGAGAACAGAAGAATGCTTCAAAGACCTCTGAATTGGAGAAAAAGGTTTCTATTTCCCTTCATTCAAAATGGCCTATATACATATATACACATATATATATCCTAATACTAAAACAATCATTAAATCTTCCCATTATATTTGTCTCTCCTGACTCAACCTATATTATTTGACTTCTTTATCCTTTCCTATTTTCTTTGTTTTATTCTCTAAATTTCTGTTAATATTTCTACGTTCAATGTACATTTAAAAAAAATCAACTTCATTCACTATAAGATAAATATAAACACTCCTGGAACTAGAGGAGTGTCCAGGACATTTATTTTTGTTGGTTTTATATCCTGGAGGACAAAGGAAAAGGATTTCAAAGTGAAATGATGACAAAAATCAACTCATACATTGGCATTATGCATAGAATATTAGAATTTATTCTATGAGTATTTACAGAGCACGTACCTGCTTTGTGCCTAGTTCTGTTTTAAGCATTTGGAATGAAACAATAAATGATACTGATGAATACTTCCCCCATATATCTAATTAAAATACATATTTTTGTCCTAAATAATTTGCAAACTTTTTTGGGGGGGTGGTGGTGGTGCATGGTGCAGGGATCGAACCTGGGTCTCCTGCATGGAAAGCGAGCATTCTACACTGAACCACCCGTGCACCCTGCAAACTCTTCTTTTTTTAAACTGTATGAAACTATTTTTTTCAAAGTTTAACATGCATGGGAATCTTTGCTACTGATCAGCTGTACCTAGCAAAGTTAAGGGAGGGTGGGGAGGTGGGAGAGTGATATTACAATGCTATGGTTAGGACAATCCATTTAAGTAGAGATCCAAGTGTATTATATTAGAGCTTCTCAGACCAGTGATTCAAACGCCTTCAAATTTATGATGAGGAAACAGTTCGAGAGGGTTAAGTATCTCATTATAAGAGTTAATGACAAAGTAGGCTAGAATCCAAATCGGGTGTCCCAATTTGCCAATCTGTTGTCTTTATCTGCACAATTGGAGATCTCCAAATTATTTAAAAACAGGCTCACACTGTCCTGGGTGTCAAAGTACTTTGAAACAAAACTCTATTTTATAATATTATGTTCTCTTTGAAAAAGAAAGATTTTGTTGATTTGGATAATGAAAAATATAGAAAACAAAGAAGGACAAATTTCTTGTGGCTTAGAGATAATACAGTGATTCTTAATGTGGGGCAAGCATTCTTCAGCTTATTATATATAAAAAAAAACTAGATGTTTTATATTCATCAAAAGCGTCCATGATTATGCAACAGAAGGAATTTTGAAGGGTTGGAAACATCTTCAAAAAGGGTCACATCGGGTTAAGATTCCCCAAAAGACAAAGTAATGAGGATCCAGCAAAATTCTTAGTCTGAGTTTTGGGGCGTTCAACTAGAAAGATCAGAGAAAAGAGCATGGTGAATAGAACACAGAGTTTTTCCTACTTTCTCATCTGCAGCTTAACTAAACTGGCAGAAAATGAGAAACAATTTTCATCAATCCGCAAAGATGAGGGGTACATGGTAGATGATATGATAGAAACAAACTTTTAGAAGGTGGAAAGTAGAAGGACAAGTGTTAATTGACTTGTCAAACAGGAGGAATTTGAAACCTAATCTGAAATGCAGGAGAAGACTTAAAGCAAGTAGCTCATCAATGCAAATTCCCTGAAAGTTTTAGGAGCTGCGAGGACTGTTACTTCTAAATGTGAGGTTTTAGGTGGGACTGCAAGCAAGTAAGAGGACCGATTGAAAGTCTATTTAATCTTAATTTCTTTCTCCATTCTGTGTAAATACATGAGTACCCTTTCTCTAATCTGGAATAAGTGGAAGATTTGCTCTCTGAAGAATTGTAGAGATTCTGGATTTACAGCATTGTACACAGCTGAGGCAGAAGTTTGTGTACTTAAACTAAGGAAATTAAATAACCATCCAACCCCAGACCTGCCTCACCCTACTTGTCTCAGAATGCTGACGTTTGGGCTTATAACCTCCAGGCCAGAGAATGTAGGAGATGATTCTTCCCTGTTAAGTAATGTCTTTATATAGATGAAGACTATATAGAAGAAATATATAGACGAAAGTGACAATTGATTGTTTCTAATCTGCACCAATCTCCCAAGTCTAAAATCTACTTCATTTAAAGTTCTGCCTATTCAACAAAGCAATCATAAAGAAGAAGCAAAAGAAATCAGAGGAACAAAAGCGATAAACAAACAAAAACATTATAAAAATTAATTTTCTCAGGTAAAGGAAGATGTTACACTCATAAAATGAGGATGGGTCTATACAAGTATTTATATAACAAAAGAGGTTCTTATAAGTTAATTAATGGTGAAAGGGTAAACTCAAATAATCTATTTGGAAAATTTTTTGGTGAGATCAAATAAATTAAACATGCAACTACCCTATAACCCAGAAATTCCCTTCAAGATATATACCCAAGATAAATAAATGGAAAATATTTTAAAATTTGGCAAAACCAACTGTTGGTATGGAGGTATTGGTTGGAGTGTAAACTTGTACAACCACTTTAGAAAAACGATTCGACATTGTCTTATAAAGTTGAACATAGCTTATATAATTTCTTACATAGGCTTATCAGGAGACATTTATATGAATTTTCATGGCAGTCTTGTTAATAAAAAAATCAATGCCAATCAACAGAAAATTGATAAGTTGTAGCATGTTCACATAATGATATCTTAGGCATTAATGAAACTAAATGTATTACAATTTTATGTAATAATGTGGTATTGAGAGAGAAAAAATCCCAAAAGACCACATACAATATACTGTCATTTTTATAAATCTTTAAAAAGCAAGACTAGAAAATATTGTTTTTGAGTAAAAGCATGATATGAAAATTTTCAAAATCAAAATGATTACAATGCAAAACCTAAGAGAATATTATTTTCTCTTGGAAGCACTAGGGGAAATGGGAAGAAAGGATCCTATTAGTAGATGAAATGATATATGTAGTATTGTTTTGTTTTGTAGGGCAGAGTTCATGGGGACTTATTGAATCATTTTAATTTGTAATTAATTATATATATGCACATATGTATTATTTGTACAATATTACATAGCCTTAACTAATTAAAAAAAATTATATACAAAGGAAAAAAGAAAGACTAAGGAATGAAACTAGGTCATACGAACTGACATGGAAAAATCTCCAAAGTATATTCTTGAGTGGAAAGAGCAAGGTACATAATATTACAGTTTGATTTATATTTGTGTGAAAAAATAATATATATTCTGAAAAGTATACATAATCTCTGAAAGCATAAACAAAGAATTGGTAAAGTGGATGGTTCCAGAGAGGGAAACTGTTTTGGGGACAGAATACAGGTGAAGGAAAGCATGCTTTTCACTCTACTGCTATTTAAAATAAAAAAAAAAAAAAATCAGAGAAACCGTAATTAGGTGATGATTCCTCTATGAAATGTGGAGTGCTTTGAGAATAGATAGAGGAGAGAGAAACAGAGAAAGATTTGGGGGGAAAAATCACACTGACATTCACAAGAAAAGTTTTAGCAGTTTGTTACCTCTCTCCCTATTCCCTTATTTAAGATTTAAAATTCATTCCTCCCTTCTAACCTGCTGGAGGTGATTTTGACGGATATGATGGTTAATTTCAATTGTCAACTTGGCTAGATTGTGTTGTGCAATTGTTTAGTCAAGCAAGTACTGGTCTCATTGTTATCATGAGGATATTCTGTAGATGGATTTAAATCATAGCTAATTGCATCTGTGGCTGATTACGTCTGCAATCAACACAGGAGATCGCTTTCAGCAATGAGAGAAATCTCCTTGATTTCTCTTGAGTTAGTTGGAGAGCTTGGAGTGAAAACTGAGGATTTCAACAGTGAGAAAGAATTTCTTTCTCTACTTCAGTCAGCCAGCTTCTCCTGGGGGAATTGAACATCACCTTCACTGGCATTTTCAACTTGAAGTTTCTCTTGGGAACTTAGCATCACTTTCATCAAGTTTCCAACTTGCAGCCCACCCTACAGAACTCAGACTTACCAATATCCAGCCATATAAGTCAATTCCTATAATAAATCTTTTCATGTGTACATATACGCTTATGTCCTGTCAGTCCTTTTATTCTGGAGAACCCTGACTAGTTAAATAGCTAATAGTGGTTTAAGGCTGGGAATGAGACACACTATAATAGGGCTTCCAGATTTCTGAGGCCAGCTACAGGAGGAGTCACAGTAATTCCTGTCCTGCCACAGTCCCTTCTTGTCACCAAGGGTGTATTAGCTAGGGTTCTCTAGAGAAACAGAATCAGCAGGAGATATATGTAAACATAACATTTATAAAAGTGTCTCACGTAGCCATGGAGAAATGGAGTCCAGGTCTGCAGGGCAGGTCACAAGCTGGCAGCTCCAATGAAGGTCCTGACAAACTCTCAGGAGAACCTGGCTGGCTGAAGCAGGAAGGGTGATTGTCTCTTCTGAATCCTCCTTAAAAGCCTTCTGGTGATTGGATTAAGCATCACTCATTGCAGAAGACACTCCCCTTACATTGGATGTAGCCAATGTGATCATGATTTAAGACCATGAAATGTCCTCATAGCAACAGACAGGCCAGCCCTTGCCTGACCAGACAGCCGGGCACCACCACCTGGCCATGTTGACACTGAACCTGACTGTGACAAGGGATTACTAGAGATATGCTCTAGATGGAAAGACAAACTACATAGGTAATAGGGCAAAATCACTCATCTTTGCTTAAACTATTTTATGCCTTGATATTAAAAACCAATTTTAAATATAGCAATTCAGTTACATGCAACAACAGCAAAGCATTATTTAGTCTCACTCTGTTTTACAATTTTATCCTCCTTAATTTGCCCTTATTGTAAACTCTCTGACAAAGGTGTGCACCTGCAAATAATTTATTTCCAGTTGTTAAAATCAATATTCTTTTAATTAAAATAATGTTTCTATATGATTCCCTATAGAGCTACAAAATTGCTCGGGTACATGTATTTATTGGAATAAGAAAAAAGGTCAGCTTCAGAGCTTGTCTGTGTAAATTTATGATGAAAAGACATATTCAACTAGAGATATTCAGAACTCTATTAGTTAACTGTGAGCTATTGGCTATGAGGCAGTTGCTCCAGAAGAGATCCTTGAAATAAAATGCAAAGTTTGTGCTCTATAAACACATCACACATCCCAGAAAGACAGTCTCCAGTCTTTCTGCTGGGAAGTCCAGGTGATATTTATCAAAGAAAGGCAAATGAAGCAAAATCTCTACCCAGAAGGTAATTAGGAAAAAGCATAAACACTGAGATGAGGGATATAATCGAAAACCAGGAGAGTAAATAGTAAGAAAATTTAGAAAACTAAGATATGGATCAGGGTAGATTAAAAATAAAGAGACAGTTGACATTCTCTGTTCAAATCCCCTGCCTCTTTGCTCAGATTGGCATGTAAAATAAAGCATATTAATATTTTGGGGTAGATTTATATACTGTTCATATGTTTATTTTCTTCTCTGTGGGGTCCCTTCCCCCATGAGAAGATTTTACGTCACCACCTTGATGTCTTGTTCTAGTCAGAGGAGATTGAGTGGGAGTAATGCGTGTCACTTTGGAGCAGTTTGTAAGAGCCATCAGTTGCCTCCTTTCCGCCCCTTGTTTCTGTCTGGCACAGGACCTCTATGGTGTCAGAAGGGGCTTTTCCTTCAACCTGAGCATCACGTTGTTAGTAACAGAGTGCAAAGCCAGCGCTGGTTGGCAATGGCCATGTATTGTGAGTGAGAAAAGCATGCATACTATTGAAAGCCTTAAAGTGTGGTATCAGTGGACACCCCATCATTGCTAGGCTAAGCTAAGTTTTATATTGATTGTTTTATGATTAATAATGTCCAGAGTGAACATGGCAGAAGATAGTACTTTAACTTGGAGAGGCACTTAAAGTAAAATACAATGCAGGAATCAGATCATCATTTTTCCTATTCTCTGCTACTGGTTGTTAGCTACATTGTGACGTGTGGTTTGACACATTCGCATGTAAGCAAATGGGTAGCGCACACTTCAGACTAAGTACATGGAGGAAATCAGAAGTTCTCCTAATGTTTGATTATTTATTATTATTATTTTTTTCATGGGCAGGCTCTGGGAATTGAACCTGGGTCTCTGGCATGGCAGGCGAGAATTCTGCCACTGAGCCACTGTTGTACCACCCTATTTTTTTTAAATGAAGCGTAATACATGTGCTTTGGGATGTTGATCTTTTGTGCTCAAGTCTTTACCTTTTTCATAAATCATTTTTATGAAATCTTATAAAATTTCATGAATCTTCCAAATTATACATTGTATAATTATATACCTTTTTAGATTATTTTACGCACAAATTCCTAGACAATATGTGTGTGTTGGCTGTAATATTCTATTGAGATATATAGCTCTTAGCACACTGTCCATCCTGAATAGACGTTAAATAGTAAAATGATAAATAATGTTGTATAAAATTTATTCCAAAGAATAAATCATATTTCTTTCTATCCTATGATAGTGTTATTTGTTCAAGTGTTCTGTCTCTTTGCATGTTTCTTTAATGCTTTATTTCTTAGGAAATTACAACCATATATTTTGATGATGCTTTATATTAGAGTAGTCTGCAGGAGAGAGAACAAGATGCAAATAGTGATGAACCTGGCTCTTGCACCTTTTGGGAATTTAAAATATAAATTCTGTTATGGCCAAACATATTTCTTCAATGGTTGAATAAGCATGAGGCTTCCTAAAGAATCCAAGAAGTGTAGGGGTGGATGGGAGAAAGTGCTTACTGGCAGGGCTCCCACGGGCTCAGAAGCAATTGTCTGCAAGAAAGAAAAATATGCATATCTGATCCAGCTTTAGACAAAGCCTTGCAAACAACTAGTATTAGCAAAGGAAAGCTTGTACTATCAAGAGTGACCTCGTTATATGAGGTTTTTCATGCCCGTAAAAAATTGATAGCACTCATGCCACAAGCGAATCTCACTATTAATCCATTCATATCACAAGTGAACTGCTACCATTGTCTTCTAGGTATTTGTGGAATATTAATCTTTCATATGAGATGAAACTGGCCCCATAAGTGTGAATAAAAATGCAGAGGTCTTTTATGAACTTTTTTATTGGCATGTGAGACTGTATGTGCATTTGGTTCAGATCCTCATGGAAATGGGTCCTGCATCTTAGAAAGGCACATCAGAGTTATAACAACTGTAATCTCAGTTCTGGAAGGCCCGTCCATGATATCATTTCCCTTAGCCTAGATGGCATCATTAATGCGAAGTTTAAAAGCAATATTTATTTACTCAACTGGCTTTGTCTGCCCAGGTTTGAAACCATAAGTGGCTCTTGAGCTTTTCCACCCACTGATTTTCAGTTGAACTGACATTTTAACTTTTCATCAAATCCTACCTATTTCCTTTGATGGTATTTATATAATGGAAATCAACACAAAACAACACAGAAACAGCTTAAGAAGAGCAATTGGGCTTAATGATAACTTTGGTGGCAAATCTAACACTCAGGCTGAGGGTAAGGATAGCTGGAGGAGAAGTTTTATTGCAATTAAAGAAAGAAACAAGAAACTATCCTCTATCTTTACCTGTGAGGAAAGTGGGCAGAGAGGAAAATAAAATCTGTCAAGCTCTCCAGCACACAGCCTCCTTACTTCTAGGCAAGAAAGAGGCCCATGTCACTGAATCTCAGTCCCATAAAAGGCTCTGCATTGTAAGCTCCCCCAAAGGGAATGTTTCATTTACATCTGTTTCCTTGAACAACTCCACCTCCTCTCCTTAACTGAATCCCAGCCTCCTCCCAATTTTAACCCCAATTATTTCAATTATCCATTGATTATCTCAAGTAGGGAGTCTCATCTTTGATCACCACTATCGCATGGGATTTGGTAAAGGAAGTCAATCATTTCTTTGCTCTCCACTTCATTTGCTTTTATATAAATTGCTTGAAGATCAGTTCTCTCTACTTGAGGCCTAAGATTTTCATATCCTTTTTTAAAAAAATTTTTATAACCTTGCAACTGCTGATGGACTCCTATTTTCACAGTGGTGTATGCCCAGAGCAGGTGCCACCACTTTCTTCTCCCTCCAGTCTCATAGATCCTTCTTTTCTGCTGAATCTGACCCCAACCTCAGAATCCTTCCCTATACAGTGAATGTGACAGACAGCCACTGCTAATTGATCTGCACTGGCACACAAGAACTTACAGTCCTGTGTCATGCTTTCTTCATTAACTTCAGCTCAAAATCTGAAGCCTTTTTCTCAACCCCATCTCCTGTTTTCACCATTGGGAAATTAAATATTTGTATGGATGACTCTTCTGTCACTGCTACATAGCATTTTTCATCACTTTGGCTGCAAAAATTATCATCTATTTTATTTTCTAGTCTTTCTAAAGAATCCATAAAGAGGGAGGACAGGAGAAAGTGCTTACTGACAGGACTCCTAAGGGTTTAGAAGCAATTGTCTGTATGGTTAGAAAAAACATGTGAATGACTAAAATTTGTATCTAATCATTTGTGTGAATTACTGTCTTTAAGATCTGAAACTATAAAATACCTCTCTGTCCATTCCCTCTATCGATTCGCTTTTAAAGAACATTCTCCTGTGGAGTCTTCACCCTTTACTTTCAATATGACTTCCAGGGCCTCACACCCTTTTCATATTTTCCACACTCTGTAAATATCTTCCACACTTTGCTCACCATTCCTCCAATCCAGCTTGAATCCTAAAGGAAAACTCAGTCTTCTTTCCCATTGATGTTAGCCATGTCTACCCATCAACCGGCAATCATGAATTTACATGTATGTGTGGAATTTATAATTCAAGGCTGCTCAACCTTCATAGAAAGTGTCATATAGCCTCACTGACTGCATGCGATGTTTTTAAGATTGTCTATAATCCTTTCATTTTCTTTATCATTAATATTTCTTCCTATGTCCCACTCATAGCCCACTGTTCTCAAATGCCACTTTCCAATGTCAGTATTTATTCCCTATGGTTGTGAAGGGTTGGCTTTCTAACATTTGAACTGGAGCCTCAGTGATAAAAGGAATTGAACATGAAAAACCCTGGGGAAGGAACATTCCAGGCAAAAAGAAGAGCAAGTTGACAGGTCTTGATTCAGAGACAGTTTTGCATATTCGAGAAACAACGTGATAGCTGCATGGTTTGAACTTCATGAGAGAAGCAATGAATTGGAGTTGTGATCTGAAAGTTAGGAAAGGGTCAGGTAGGGTCCTATAATCTGTGGCCATGATGTTAGATTTTATTCTAATGGTAATACAGGGCTTCCCAGCCTTAGCACTATTGGTATTTGGGGTCAAATAATTTCTGGTTGTTGGAGACTGCTCTGCTCATTATTTAGCAGCTTCCCTGGCTCCTACTTACTAGATAAGTAGCAACTTCCCTCCTCATTGTGCCAACCAAAATTGCCTCTAAACATTGCCAAATTTCCCCAGGAGGCAAAATTGCTCCCGGTTAATAACCATTGGTATAATGGGAAGCCACTGGAGTGTTTTAAACAGTAGAGTGACTTGATTGGTTGTGTGTCTAAAAATGGTCACTCTGGCTTCTTTTTGAAGAACGGAATGTTGGAAGGTAAGAGTGAAAATAGTGAGAAAGACAAGTTAGAACTTGGACTAAAGTGCCAGTTACGGAGAGAGTTCAACTCACATTACATTTGAATGTATTTCTAGAATTTGTTTGTATTATTTTCTGAGAGTTAAACAATATATCCAATTAAAGTTGTCAGTAAGAAGTTGCATGGAAACAACCAGAGTTCAGAAGAGAGATCAAGACTGAAATTACTAAAAGAAAAGTTGGATCTATTTGTATGCTATTGTATTTTCTGAAGTTACAGAGGAATGGTGAGTAACAGACCCATTTTTCTCTCTCAAAATGAGAACCATTGAAAGATAAGAATGGATCCCTACCTCATACTATATACAAAAATAAACTCAAAATGAATTAATGACTTCAGTGTAAGGGCCAAAATTATAAAACTTGTAGAAGAAAATATAATTATAAATCTTTATGAGCTTGGAAAAGATATTTTGTTGTATATAACACCTAAAGCATAAGCAACCAAAGAAAAAAATACATAAATGAGACTTTGTCAAAATTAAAAAAAAAAATGTTTCAAAGGGCACTATCAAGAAAATGAAAATAATGGGAAACATATTAGCAAATCATCTATCTGTAAGAGCCCAGTTATCTAGAATATATACAGGCTATTATAACTCAATAGCAAAAAGATAAATAAGCCAGTTAAAAATTAGATAGAGGTTTGAATTGACATTTCTCCAAAGGAGATAAATAAATGGTCAATAAACAATTGAAAAATGCTCAAATCATTAATCATTAGGGAAATACAAATCAAAAGCACAATGGGGTACAAAACCCACCCACTAGGATGGCTGTAATTAAAAAGAAAGACAATAGCAAGTGTCGGTTAAGATATGGAAAAACTGGAACCTTCAAATATTCCTGTTGTGAATGTAAAATGGCTAAAGCAGCTTTGTAAAACAATTTGGCCACTTCTCAAAAATTTAAACAAAAAATTACCTTATGACCAGCCAATTCCATGCCTATGCATACACCCACGGGAAGTGAAAAATGTCTAGACAAAAAAACTTGTACATGGATGTTCATAGCAGCATTACTCAAAATAGCCAAAAAATTGAAGCAACTCAAATGTCTATCAACTGATGAATGGATTAACAAAATGGCTACATCCATGCAATAGAGTATTATTAAGCTGTAAAAAGTAATGAAATACTGATTCATGGTACAACATGATTGTGTTCTGAAAACATTATGCAAGTAAAATAAGACAAACCCAAAAGGCCGTATGTTATATGATACTATTTTTATGAATATCCAGAATAGACAAATCTATAGAGTTAGACAGTAGATTAGTAGTTCCCAGGAGTTGGGGTGTAGGAAGAGGCAAATGGAGAATATCTGCTAATGCTTATGGGGTTTCTTTTGGAGACAATGAACATTGTTCTGGATTTTTACACAACTTTGTGAACATAGTAGCAAATCAGTGAACTGTGCACTTTAGAACGCTAAGTATTATGGTATGTGAATTATATCTCAACAAAGTGAAACTGTATACAAACATGCATACATAAATGTATGTGGATATAAAATGCATAAGGAACCTAATGATTGTCTACTCCCATACTCCCAAATAAAGAATAAGTCTAGGAGTGAGCGAGTACAGAATATTAGTTATTTTACAGATAAAATTGATTGGAATATTATCATTACATTCGTGGGCACAATGAACCTGTAATATTTATCCCTGAATTAAACAGACTTACCTACATAGTCATAAGCAGAATTGTTATTGGGGAACCTATATCAGAAGTGCTTTGTGAGAAAGCAGATCAAAGAACATCCTCTACAGGTATCCTGAACTAAAAGAGAAGCCCTAAAGGGCTAAGGCAAGCATGCTCAGTTGCCTTCTTGCAAACAGATCAATTATTTAAGGAACAAGGAGAGAGGCAGAAGTGTTTTCCTAGCTCAGTCCTTGCATGTGGAAACATGAGCTCAGGGAAAGAACACAGGCAGAGAGCAGATTTGGGAACGTGATGGAATCAGTTTTGTGCATACTGGGTTTTATTACTATGAAACTTTCTTTTTTATTAGAGAAGTTGTAGGTTTACAGGAAACTCATGCAGCAAATACAGTTTCCTTATAACAAGCCCCACCTCCCCAGTTATTAATACCTTGCATTAGTGGAGGGTAGAGGTACTGGTAGAAAGATGAGTATAGGGCTCTAGAGATTACTATTCCAAGTATTTCTAGAAATTTAAAATCTGGCTTAGGAGATAAGGTAGAAGAGTGAGAATGAATTTCACGAGAGTTGTCATTTCCAATCCACTCTCAGGTGTATAGCAGCCATGAAAGTGGTTTAATGGAAACAGTAATCCTCCGTTTTAAACATGACTAGATTGGGGTTCAAAGAAGGAAATTCATGAAGGATGGCTGCTAAAAATTTTAATGGTTCATATTCCATGAAATACATTGTTTTTCTGACATGTCAAATTTACAGTATGAACGGAGACTTTATTTTTTGTTTTGTTTCAGATTTTGACAATGAGAAGAATCTTACAATATAAAGTCTATTGGCTTGAGAATGGGACCAAAAATTAAAAGTCATGATGCCTGAAAATTTTTTCTAAAAATGTTGATTTGTGCCTTTGTAGAACTGACAGACTTCATTTTAATACAATGAAAAGAGCATAAATAAAAATAGTTTCAGATGTGGTCTACCTTTTCTAGAGATTGTATCTAATGGACTGTTTTATTATGATAAACTAAATAATCGAAAAGCTTTCACACATTGAGAAACTTAATGGTTTGTGAAAGAAAGGTGTTTTGGGAGCCGAAATAAAAACATGGATATAAAAACAGATAGACACTAAGTGCTCATGTTTGTAAGAAAATTATCCTATTCATTGAATACTGATTGCTATTTTATTATCCGAATCAATACCAATGAGTTAATGTGGCGTTTAGAAATCATAAAAATGAAAATGGAATAATTGTTCACCTACACCAAAGCCTCCCATAAATATTTTAAATCCTTATATAATGAAATTACATTGAAACTTAGATTAATGTGGGCCCACATAAAGCTGCTGGTATTAAGCAAGTCTTGGGGTTTCCTTAACTCTTCAACAGACTTCATTTACAATTTAATCAAAATGTCAGCTAGATGTTAAGTTATCCCAAGGCCAAAGGGATAAGAGTTTAACAAACTGTTTTTCTCTTTTGCCAAGTACCAAAGAGATTGTTTACAATTTAATAAAAGTTTAAACATGAAATTATATTGCCATACTATATTTTATTACAATGTAATTAAAACATTTAAAACTATAAAATCTGTCTTACATAATCGATGAAAAACCTTTATAGAGCTGGACATGATCGTATAGTTCATATAATGTAAATCTTTTGTGAAAATGCTAAAGCTGCCAAGTGTTAAAAAATGAGGTTATAAGTTATATTTTAATTAAAGTTGAAGACAGAGCTGATATATAAGGTCAGATTTCAGTTTCAGAAATCCCTTTATTAAATCATGTTATTCCCCAAATTTTGCTGCAGATGTTTGACCCAAGCAAACGAAAAACAACAATGAGCTGTTTTCTCTTTTAGGTTAGGATGTTGAATATCTCTTTGCAGCATTCAACATGTTTAACTTTCCAAGAAGTTTTCCTTGAACTTTCACTTAAAGTATAAGTACATATATTATAAGTGTAAAACCTAATAAGTTTCTGCACACTAACTACACCTGATTGATCTACATCTTGATCAAAGAAAGTTCTTTTGTGACTTTCTATTCCTCCTTCCCCTCACCCAAAGTCACTACCTGACTCTTTCTTGATTTTTTCTCATAAATTTTAGAATCCACTTGTCAATCTCTATTTTTTAAAGACTGCTGGAATTTTTATTGAAATTGCATTGGATCTGTACATCAGTTTACAAAGAACTGATATCTTAAAACTATTGGATCTTCCAATCTGTTAACTTGGACTGTATTTCTGTTTATTTAGAACTTTCTTACCTTCATCTCTAAAGGTTTTGGTAGTTTTCAATGTAGAGTCTTGTACATCCTTTGTTAAGTTTATTTCTATTGTATTTTATGAAATTTCCATATAATCATTAATGAAATTTAAAAATTTTATTTTCCAACTCTTTACTGGTGATATATAGAAATACATTTGATTTTTGTATGGTGGCCTTACATCCTAGAGCCTTGCTAAATTCACTTATTATTTCTAGCAGATATTTTCTGCTAGATTTCCTAGGATTTTCAAAGTATATTATAATGTCATCTGTGAATAAATATTACTTGTTCTTTTTCAATCTTTATGCATTTTATTTATTCTTCTTATTTATTGCACTGCTAGGACACACTGCAAAATGTTGAATAGAAGTGCTAAGACCAGAAATCCTTGTCTTTTTTTTTTTCTGATTTAGGGAGAAGGCACTCAATACTCAACTATCAAATATATTAGGTATAGGTTTTATGTAGATGTCCATTATCAGATTGAGGAATTTCCCTTCTATTACAAGTTTGCTAAGAGTTTTTTTCATGACTGAGTTTTGAATGTTTATCAAATACATTTTCTGTCTCTGTTGAGTTTTTCATTTTCTTTCATTTCAATGAAATGATTTTTTTTCATTTCATTTTCTTACTCTGGTGAATTGCATTGATTTCTTTTTGAATGTTGAATTAACTTTCAATCCTGAGATAAACCCACATTGGCCATGATATATTATTTCTGTTATAAAATTGCTGGATTTGATTTGATAATTTTTTGTTGTTGTTGTCTTTTATAACTATGTTTCTCATTGGGGATTTTAATTGGAGTATTACTGATGACTAATGTAATTGAGCATGGTTTGCTATCTTTACTAGCTTATTTGGATATTTTTTGTTGAGAAATGTTCAAGTTTTTCAGCATTAGTTTTGGATCAAAGAACTATAATTTTTAGTTCTTCATTCTGAATTAAAGTCTTTTGCTAGGTGGAATTTACCTTTATTGGGACCTGCCTTTTCAAATCTAAGAGCATTTTTTGAAGAACAGAAATTTTTGATTTAATATCAGTTTATTTTTTTCCTTTATGTTTAGCATTTTGTGTATTGTTTAAGAAATCTTTGCTAACATCAATTGCATGAAGATATTTTCTCATGTTTTTCACTTAAAGTTGTATTATTTTCATTTGGAAAAACGGATCAGTTTTTAAGAATCCATCATATCCTCACTGGGCAGCAGTGCCTCTCTTACCATAGTATCATAAAGTAAATAACTACCTATGCTTCCCTAGCACTCAATATCTTCCCTTTCACAATAATTAAATAACCTTTTTGTAATTGCATAGTGTCTCATTTTCCTTCTAGACACCAAGCTTTCCCTGCACAATTTTTATCTCTTTTGTTCACTCTTATATTCCAATCAGGCAGGCTTAGCATAAGGTATAGCCTCCTCAAATGTCTATAAAAAGAATAAATGGATTTATTTCTTCCTGAATATATATTTAGACCCAGCTGGAAGCTTTGTATAATCTATGTATTTTATTCCATATTATAATTTGGTTCTTTCTGATAAACCTAATATTGGTTTAGTTTTATGATTTCCAAACTAAGACAATTCTGCCAAGAATTATTAGAACAGTATGTCTAATTTTGTACATGTAAAAACTGATATATATTTCAAAAACTGATATATATTTCAACAAAGCATGGATCATAGTTGAGATAGTATCTTTTCTTTTATCTTCAAAAAAGCAGTTCTGCAGCCAGTCTCACATATTTATAATCATAATAGCAGAATAATTTTTGTGTGTGGCACAGTTTTTTCTTTCCTTTTTAAAATACATTTTTAAATGTTTTCTACCATATCTGCAATGTTATGTTGATTTTTTAAGATCATAAAACTGGGACTCAGAGAGGCTAAATAATATGATCAAAATTTTCGAATTCAAGGTTTTTCTGACTCTAAAACATCTGCTCTTTCTTTTCCTAAGGCCACTAGCTAGGCTTAAGTCTACAAGTGCTAAAGGCAGAAAAGAACAGAAGGCAAGACAGAAAAGAAGTCAAAGGAACTAGGAGAAAAAATCAAGATTGTTTGCTGGAAACATATATTAATCTAATCTGTTTTATGACAAATTGCTGTCTTACATTTATTTTTACTCTACACTGATTTAAATTTTCTTCTTCATTTTGAATCCTACTTTCAGAAATACCCAGACTTGTTCTAAATATGTCTCAATAGAAAGTAAAGTAACTATCGTACATGATTTTCAAATGAATTCATGCATATTTTTGGAAAGTTACTTGGATATTTTTATCTGCCATTTGGTATTATCACAATTATTAGGAAATTTAATTGCTTAACACTTTTAGTGCTTTTTTTCTGTTATGTCATTTTTATGATGATAAATATAGTAAACTTTAGGCTCCATGATGAATTATTAGATTTTTACAGCCAATTCCTTAGATAATGATATGTAATTATACTTTTAGCCAAACTTAAAAATTAGTGTCTTAGTTCATGATATTTCCCCAATATTATTTTCATTTGGGGTAGATAGCTGATGTATAGCTTTTTTCTTTTCTTTTCTTTTTTTGATGTATAATTTTTTATTATTATTTCTAGCTAAATTATATGATAAATAATGCCTTTGAGTATGTGGGAGCATGCATGTGCATAGTCCAAGAGAGTGAAATGAAGCTGAGAAAATGTGTTTGCATATAAGAAAGAGAAACTGATAAATCTGTGCAGTCTATACTAATTTATATCATAGTTTATGTTAGCATCAATAAACACATTTTTAAATCATGTGATGTAAAGGAATAATCAGATGGACATTATAACTGTGTAACTAATTATGTGGGGAACATAAAGGTAGTGGTTAGTTTAGAAAAGAAAAAAAAACCACAGAGAAGATAAGAAAAGGGTAAGAGGAGGTACAGAGAGACTGGGTGAAGCAATATCTGTAAGTCAAGAACTAATGGAAAACAAAATATTAACATGTCTAAGGTGAAGAATCATTAAGAAAACTGAATTAATCAAAGAATTTTCCTAGAATAAGTAGGCATCCCTATAAAAAGGAAATATATATGACTTGGTCATGAGCAGTGATTGTGGAGTCATGCAAAATGTATTCGTAAATCAATATATAATAGACTAACATAGTCCATTTCAAATTAGCTTTCTGGTAGAAGAAAATACACTCAGTTAAAGCATCCCAAAGAAATCAGTCTTAAAAAATCATTAAGATGCAAGTGTAAAGAAAAATATTTAAAGGTATGTTTTTATAAAACAAAGCAACCAGGAAGGTGTCAGAGTAATCTGATTTTGGTTGCAAAGGTTGACTCGATTTCACTGGCCTCTAAATCCATCAACCATCGATTTCCAAGGGTGATTCATATCATGTGACTGGCTAAGAAAGGACCTTATTCATCGAACTTTGTGCCATGTGCATCATTACTAAATTTAATTAGGAGAAATCAGTTTTCTGGGAAGGAAACCGTACTTTGATTATGAATGTACAGATTGCTGTAATTCCCATTGAACTGAAATTGTTCCGATAGTGCATTAAAACACACTTCATTTCTGAGTGATGTACAGGGGGAAGCAAAACAAGGTTGTTCGAAGGAGAACAAACTAAAATAACCAAGAAAACAGAGGGATTTATGTCAAGAAAATCTGAAAAGATAAGCCATTCAGCAGAAATCATGAAAGATAATCCATATTTTCAAGAGTGCTCCTGCCAGGGCAGACATTTTGATACAATAGTGCCAATCCAATAGTATACTTTACTAACTATATTTCTGCCCTTTCTGCAGGAACTTCAGACTACCTCAAATCCATCCCTAATTTTTCTAAGACTCCTCAAGAAATCTGGACCTAGACCTTTTGTCTATCCTTTAATAGGTACCATTTTTACTTCTTTTCAAGCTCATAATGTTTGCAAGGTAGATGACCATCCTATTTACAGATGAAGGTAAGTTATCTTCTGATGCATCAAGAATTTTGTCTTTATTTTCTTATCAAGTGATATCTGCTAGAAGTTTCTGATTATGGTATTGAATTACAGTGATGGTCAGATCTTTATCGTGGGCCATAATATTTCCAACTTTAGAGAAAATAATCACTATTTTTGGAATCCTACCCCACTTCCTCCGGTAAACATAATGTTTGAAGTCGGTTTAAGATAGAATCCTTTATAATATTGTACATATATCCATATTTTAAATTAATTTATAAGAATTTCATGTCAACATTTAAAAAGTCACTCTTTTGATGAATATTTAATGGGAACTTGTATACGCCCAGTACAAGTCATTTTAGATGCTAGTAAACAAAAGGTCAAAAGTCTCTGATCCCAAATTCTAGTGAAGTCGACAGACATAGAAAAATAAATGTTAAAAATATATAGCATATTAAAAAGAAATGTGTATGCTGAAAGCCAAAGAAGGAAAAGAGGTAGGAAAGGCTTGGGAGGGTGGACTGAAAGTTTTTTTTGCATCAGAGAAGTTAACAATAACAAAGTAATATTATAGTAAAGAACTGTGATGAGATAAAGCATTAAGCTATTTGGAAATTTGGGTAAAGAGCATTTCAAACAGCAAATAGAAAGGAAATGGGAACAGCAAATGAGAAGGCCTGGAGGCAGTTTCAGGTCTGGTGTGCTCAAGGAATCTAGCATAGCTAAGATGGAATGGGGGAAGATGTGAAGGTTAAAGTGAGATAGGATGGCAGACGGTGAACGAGGTCCTGGAGGACTTTAAAAGATTTTATATGTGCCAGCAGAAGGTTAAGTGAGATATGTGCCAGCAAAAGGTTAAGAACTGAATGGTGACATAACTTTACTTACATTTAACAAAATAACTCTCAACACCTTTTGGGAATAAATCATAGGAGTGAAAGAACATATGCAGAGGCCAGGTAAGAGGCTAATACAATAATTCAGGTAATAGATAATGATAACTTGGTCTATGGTAGTGGCAGCAAAATTGGTGATAAGTGACTGGGCCTACATTAGGTTATGAATTTTATGATGACATGAACTTTGCATGATTTTTTCAGGACGGCTTTGTCATTTTCCATAGCCATGTGTGCTGGTTTGAAAGTATTATGTGTGCAGCAAAGCCATGTCCTAATCCTGATCCGATCTTGTGGACACGGCCATTTGTTTTCATCCTAATTCCATGCCTCACGTTGGGAATTACCTCCATGACAATGTGACACACCCAACTGTGTTTGTATTTGATTAGATGGAGATGTGAATCCACCCACTCCAGGTGGGTTTTGATTAGTTTACTGGAATCCTTTAAAAGAGGAAATATTTTGGAGAGAGTCAGAAACTTCAGAGCAGAGCTGACACAGATGCTGAAGCTTGGAGCACAGAGACACAGATGTTTGGAGATGCTTGGAGCCCAGCATGCCACCATAAGATGCTAAGGAAGCCAGTAGTTGGAGAGAGCCAAAGGAAGCCAAGAGATGAAGGCCAGCCCTAGAGAAGCAAAGTGAGGAAACCCCACAGGAACAGAGACTGAAAGCAAAAAGCCCAGGAGCAAGAGATCAGCAGATGCCAACCATGTGACTACCCAGCTGACAGACGTGTCCCTGACCCATCGGCTTTCCTTGAATTAAGGCACTTTTCCTAGGATGCCTTAGTTTGGATGTTTTTATAGGCTTGGAACTGTAAACTTATAGCTTATTAAATTCCCCTTTATAAAAGCCATTTCATTTTTGGTACATGGCATCCCAGCAGCTTGCAAACTAACATCATTGTTCATGGCAAGCAGTCCATATGGAGTAGTCATGGAGATGGATTTAACCAGGATTGGGTGTTACTGTGTTTGGGCTTAGTTAAATAGATATGAGAAAGTAAGACACAGGGAAAATGTTGATAGTGAATTCCATATAGTTCTTATACATACATTATGCATAAGAATGTCAAGGGACATTGAAAAACTGGTATATATTAGATATATTGGAGTTTCGGTATTTGAAGGAATGAACCAGGAAGAGAGGGAACAGTGATTGGAAAGTGGAAAGTATAAAAGAAGGATTGCAATTATTGCAAATAACAAGGACCATAGTGTGCTCACAGGATTGAGTGGAAGGCAAGATCACTGGTAGGTAAAGCATTAGATACTTAATTAGAAGAGAGGAGACCAAGAAACCAAAAGGTCAACTGGAAGTAATTTATGTAGATGCTGAAATCAAGAATTATTACAGGAGCCATGTTGGAGGAAATAACAGTGATCTAGAACAAAAATAAAATAAAATTTAAAATGGGTAGTTAACCAAGAAATTGTAGGTGGTTGTAATGTGGAAAGTTATCAGATTATTTATTGTTTGAAAAATTTTTAGGCTGGAGGAATTTAGGGAGAGCATAGAATCTGTAATTGGCTATGACAAGAAAGGAGGATATCTATCTCACACGCAAAAAATAGATTAAGAAAGAAATAATTGTCACTCAATCAGGTTAAATAAGAAGCAAAGTCTTAGGAGATAGGCTTATTTAGAGCAAGAAGTTCATGCAAAATTCACAGATAGTTTTGAGAATACAGGCAATATTGCTGACGTTTGACCATGAGTTGCATAGAGTAAAATGCAAGTTTTCAAACAGCAAGATGCTTGCTATAGTGTTAGAAAAGACATTGTACAAAGCTGAATGGGGAGAATCCTAAGGAAGAGGGATGATAGAGAAATCATAGACTTGTGATATACTGCACATGAGTTGAAATGAAGGAACAATCTCAGAGATGATAAATAAGATCATAGAGAAGCAGAAGGATGGTCCTAATTCTAGTCCATGACCTCCCTCTTAATTTCTGTATTTTGTGGTTTCCTGAACAAGAGGGAGATGGTTTTACTCCAAAGACTCAGGCATCCCTTGACCTCTGCCAAGGGCAGCCTGCAGATCAATAGCCTGATTTATGTTTACACTTTTTTTTTTTGAGATCATTACGTGGTATTTATTTTTAAATCTATTTATAGGTTTTCCACTAACTAATCTTTCATTCTACTGCAGATTAGATCCCACTTGTTCATTTTATATTATTCTCTAAACATCTTATTAAAAATCAATTTTAATTTAATTTACATACAATAAAGTCCCCTAATTTTAAGTGTGCATTTTAATGAATGTTGGCAAATGCATATAGTAGTTTATCACCAAATCAGTTGTGAAATAAAATATGACTATACTTTCAAATATTTCCTTCATGCCCTTTTTATCGTCAATTCCCTCCTCTTACAACCAGCCCAGATTTGCTTTCTGTCACTGTAGTTTTGCCATTTCTAGAATTCATTTGTATGGATGAATGGATTTAGTGTTTATACACTCATCAGCTTATGAACATTTTAAGCATTCACAGTGTTTTAGTTATCATTAATAAAGCTGCAGGAAATATTCAATTACAAGTCTTTGTGTGAACATGTGTTTTCATTTCTAAATTTAAAGCTGTGTCCGTATGGTTGTAATATTTCTTTTAATTTTATTTATTGCAGTATGATGAATACAGGCCAGGTCAGTGCCTGACACATATTAGTTGCTCAGTAAATGTCTATGATCTGACTGAATGGATATTCCTTAACGTTATATATAATGCGTCTTTCTGCCTTAAAAATTATGTTAGAAAACATACTTTTTCCACTCTTATTTTCCAATACGATTAACTTTTCTGCCAAGTTAATTTTTTTGTATTTCTTTCCATCCCTTTACTCACTGCCCTACAGGTATGATGGGGTGACTTATCTGATAAATTTGAGATGAATATTCAGATGGTTGGCTCATTTCTACCCTCCTTCTGCTGAGGAGCAAGCATCCCCTCCAAGACCACGGGTCCTCTCTGCTCCTCTGGAAACTCTTCAGAATTTCCGAGGCAAGCCTCTCTATCATGAGCTGACAGCATCTTCACACTTCCTAGGCATGGATGGTTTCTAACCGAGATGACACAAATGAAAATGGTCATAATTTGGTCTCCAACATTACTCTTTATATGATTTCTCAATTTATTCTGAACCTGAGCATGGGAAGGGTGGCTATTTATTCGAGGGCCCCTCATTGACCTGAACAATTATTTTATAATCATTTATGATTTCTGAAACATATCAATTAAGTTCATTAGGCTGCCAATAACCACTTCTTTAATATGACATCTCACTTTTATTTTATTTAATCGTTAGCTAAATTTTGCTCTTTTTTTCCTCGGTTTTTCTGGTAAATTATTTCTGGAAGGAAAGAAGGTGGCATTTCTATTCCTAGGATACAGAACACATTTATTTTTACTGGCATACATCAATAATATTTTGGCTATGTATACTCTTTCTTGTGTAACAATGTTTTCTTCTCAAATTTGGTATACCGGGTGGGCTATGGTGGCTCAGCAGGCAGAGTTCTCACCTGCCATGGCGGAGACCCAGGTTCGGTTCCTGGTGCCTGCCCATGTTAAAAAAAAAAAAAAAAATTGGTGTATCATGGTAGTTAGGGGGCACGAGGGTAGTTCAGTAGTAGAATTCTTGCCTGCCATGCAGAGACCTGGGTTTGCTTCCTAGCCCAGGCACTTCCCAAAACAAAGAAACCAACAAAAACAAACAAACAAAAACTCAACAAATGGTGCTGCAATAGCAGGATATTCACATGGAAAAAGAATGAAATGAGACCCTGCCATACAGCATACAAAAAAAACGAAAGTTGATATACTCTGTGTATTAACTAGGGTTCTCTAGAGAAACAGAATCAACAGGAGATATCCTCAGATATAAAATTTATGAAAGTGTCTCACGTAGCCATGGAAATTTAGAGTCCAAGGTCTGTAGAGCAGGCCACAAGCTGATACCCCTTATGAAGGTTCTCAACGAACTCTCAGGAGAGTCTGGCTGGACAACCAGGGGAATGGAAGAGTCCAAAATCCAAAGGGCAAGCTGTGAAGCTGGCAACTCTGATAAACATTCTGGACAAACTCCACAGGAGAAACTCACTGGCTGAAGCAGGAAGAGTGACTGTCTCTTCTGAATCATCCTTAAAAGCCTTCTGGTGATTAGATTAAGCATCACTCATTGCAGAAGACACGCCCCTTAGTTGATTACAAGTGCAGTCATCTGTGCATGCAGCCAATGGAATCATGAATCATGATTTAAGTCCATGAAATGTCTTCATAGCAACAGACAGGCCAGCGCTTGCCCGACCAGATGACTGGGCACCACCACCTGGCCAAATTGACACATGAACCTGACCATGACACCCTGCTATATAATCTTCTGGTTTACTTGCAGTGTGGGAGAAGAATAATAACACTTTGATTATTTCTGTATGGATATACAGTTTTGGCATTTACAAAATTTTTCCCCACCAGGATTCTTGTTGGATTTTATTCTTAAGCTTGACTTCATTTAGACTCTTCATTTAGGCTCATTTAGATTCTTCCAAAATAGCTAGAATATTAGTTTGCCCAGCTAAATTGAACTTTTCAATTTGAAACGTAAAGTATTTTTCAGCTCAAATAATATTCTATTCTCCTGCATCTTGCACTTTTTTTTTTTAATGTTTCTTTGAATTTTTTTGAAATCCTTTTAAAAATACTTTTCTTGAGTATTTTGGGTTCTGTGTCCCTTTTGAAGATACATGTGAGTTTCCTTCAAGGTTTTCTTTTAATTTTCCTATTCAATTTTCTGCAGTTAGCATTAAGGTCTTTTCTGCTTCCATAGTGCTTTTTTCTAATTTTGTTATGAAATATAACTGCTATACATTAAAAACGAAACACAAATATACTGTGTAGTCAGTACTTAGGATGTGGGTACCTATGCTATCACACAGTAGACATATCTTGAATAAGTGAAGGAATGGGCGAACGCATAAAATGAACAAGTCCCATTATACTTTAAAATCTCTTGGGTGTCAGTTGGGACACAAAGATGGATCTAAGCAGCAAACTGTTCAAATTGTTCCAACCCTTGGCAGCTCACACAAGTTGTCAGAAGAATGTAATTACTCCATCCATGATTCCTTCTGTGGACTTTTACTGTAAAGGACTTGAAGATTGTATAGAGATACACTTACATGATTCATAACCTATGATGACAAAAGCCAACTAAGCAGAAGAATCAGCGGGTCTAGAGAACTCTCTCAAGCATGCAGGTGTAAGTTGACATGCCACTTAAATTTTTCATTTTCTGGCGTGTGGAGCTTTCTGGACTATCTGACTCTGCCACAATCGAAGCATTATTTAATTCATGTACATATTTTAGTGCCAGCTTTAGGCGACCAAATTCCATTTGGCTTAACCACTGGTGTTCTTGATTCCCCTTACTTTAGAGGTCTAGTGGAATTTATATCCATCCATAATTTGGCTTGTTTTCTTTCTTGAGTTATTTCTTTCTCTATGTAAGTTCCTATCAAAACTGTATCATTTCTTTGAATTTACTAACAAGTCTGCTTATACTTCTACTCATTAAATTCTATGCATAGATTCTTCCAATAAATTTTCCCTATCCCCCAATGTCAATACTTCTCACATAACAGATAAAATTCGAGTTCTAGTCAGTTTTCCTTGAACAAAGCGCTCTGTTTATGACAATTGTGCCACCAAGTTACTTTCAACACTGTTGAAGGATGTAAATGTAGTGAGAAATGGCAATTCAAACAGCCAACACGGTTATAATACATGCCCCTTCCATTTATTTTTTTGATGCTTAAAACCTCTGTGGATTGCAAGAAAACAAAAAGATAGGAATCCTGATGTGACAGATGTAAAATAACATTTAGTTCCCACAGAAGAGCCTTTTTCCAAAATCTCTGTTAAGGTTAAAAATCTTTCAAAAATTCAACAAAGAATATAAGATGAAAATTGACTCTTAGTAACACCTGTTAAAGGGAAGAAAGAGAACATTTTACGCCAGAGCAGTGACAGGAAAAAGTGAGAGTGTGACTAAGAAACAATACGAAAAATTCTCATGTTTATGCCAACACTGATTTCACACTCCTGTGTTAGCTGCCAGTCATATTCTAAATTGTTGACTCACCACTGTTAAAGAAATAGAATGTATTATAAATACTACAGTCTTTAATGTGATTGGGGTTGACCTAATCATGATAAATATTATCCCCCAATGATACAAGGTCTTAGTCCTGGAGGGGAGATGAAAAGGGGGGTGTGATATTGGGGAAAATGGAGTTAAAAAAGACTGATATGGAACTAGTAATATTCTGAGCTATTCTGAAACATTTTGTAAATACAGTAATCTTGAACTTTTTTTTGAAGCTGTTCTAAAAAGAGTCAGCAGCAATTCCTGACTAGTCTTGGAACATTCCATGGAAATTTTTTATTCCTTTACAGATCATAGAAAAGAAATAAGTACATAACTGGGATAATACTTCCTATAATCTTTAAAATATCAGGACCATTTGTCTCTCTCTCCTTCTCTCTCTCCATACGTATTTCATGTATAAATGTAAAGCAATATAAAAATAACTGGAAAAAGGGGAATCACAGTCATAAATCCAATATTTCCTCAGTGGAGTTAACTGGGATTGGGGTGTGTGTTACTCAGGGTTCTCTAGAGAAACAATACCAACAAGAGAGATTGTAAATATGCGATTTGTAAGGGTGTCTCATGCAACCGTGGGAATGGAAGCATCCAAAACCCCTACGGCAGACTGTGAAGCTGGTGACTCCAATGAAAGGTCTGGACGAACTCCACAGGAGAGACTCGCTGACTGAAGAAGCAGTGAAAGAGTTTCTCTTCTTCCTTAAAAGCCTTCAACTGATTAGAGTATCTCGTGTGGGACACTCACCTTAGTTGATCGTGGACGTAATCAGCCACAGATGCAATTTGTTGGCTGATGACTTAGTATACCAGCCTTCCAGTTTATCAACCAGCCATGAAATACCTTCACAGCAATGGTCAGGTGAGTGCTTGCCTGAGCAAAGGGGCGTAATCACAGTTCAAGTTGACACCAGAACCTAACCATCACAGCGTAGTACAAATAATAAGGATATATGATCTTCAGTCATACACTTTTGTATTATTTTCATTTTTGTAATTTTAATATATTTTATAATATGTTCATAGACTACATGTGAAAGGTTTTACAAGTAAATTGAAAACTTTAAGGATATTTGCATTGTTTTTCCTAATACTTTCTTATATTCCGAGAATTGACCTACCTAAGAAAATTGCCATCTTCTGAAATAACAATTCATTCTTCAATAAATATTTTCAAGCACCTACTATTACTCTCATATTGCTGAAAATTCATCAGAGAACAGGCAAAAACTACTACCTTCTTGGGTGATAACCTCCTTAATAAAATGCAATTTATCTATCCAGTAAAATGCTCAGATTTCACTGTTGGTCAATTACCTGTTTATAAAAACTTAAAGTAAAGTCAAATGAGGATTGCAAACTCTTAAATATACAATATATGAGCCTGAGAAGATGAATTAGGGAGATTTAAAAAAAAAAACTTTCAATAAACTGCAGATACTTATAGGTCATGACATAAACTTATTGTATTTATTCTTCCAGGATTTTTGTATATTCAGGTAGTCATAAACTCTGTTCAAAAATGTCTGGGGGTGTTGATTTGTGGCATACCAGAGTATGGGTTTATCTGAGAGGATGAATTTTTGTCTTTTGCATGAGAAACAGCCTATTAGTGACTTTTACCCAGTTTAGGGAGATAAATGTAAGTGCAAAACTTGTTTTGATCAAAAAGGATACCTTATTAGTAACTCTATGTACAGGTATTTTTGATATAACAACAAATATGTATTTTATGAAAAAAAGAAACTTACGCACTAAACAATACATCTGACAGGAAAAATAGGATTAAGGTAGATTACTTCGATCTACGGAACTTTGTAACCACAGCACTCACAAAAACTGTTCAAACCTAATAAAAATAGTTACAAAGCTGAATACTCACTGTTGTGCATCCAGTTTCATAGTCCATTAATTCTCTGCAGATTTAAACCCTCAAACGGTGCTTCTTCCTTTGAGATGCAGGAACACATGGGTGTAAATGAGTGTTAGAGGCAATCTTATCAAAACTAAAGCACAGGTTTAAATTTTTCATCAATTATTTTGTTTTCGTATATTTAGTCATAGTTTGTCTTGATTGCTTAACATAGTGCCATTATAGCTTTTGTCTTTTTAATAATTTATTGAGACATAATTGACAAATATAATTGACAAATATGAATACCTATTCATCTGTGAAACTCTCACTACCGTCAAGAAAATGAACATATTCACCACTCTAAATGTTTTCTCTAGTCTCTTTGTAATCTCTCCACCAGTCCCTCCCCACCCTATTAAGTTCTTTCCAGCCAACCCTTGATCTGTTCTCTATGTATTTATTTAATAATACATAATAAAATCACTATGTATTTGTTTGCATTTTTGAGAATTATAGTTGTACTATTTTACATGCATCCCACTAACAGAATATAAATTCAATTGTTCCAAACCCTTTACAGTGTTTCGGTCATTCTATTATGAATCCCATTATGGTTTTAATTTGCAATTTCCTAATGACTTATGATGTTGAACATCTTTTCAAATGCCCACCTGTTACCGTTATATCTTCTTTGGGTATCTGTTCATATATTTTGCCCATTTTTTATTATTGAGTTCATATATTCTGAGTGCAAGTCCTTTATCAGGTATGTATTTGCAAATATTCTCCCCTTCTATGGCACATCTCTCATTCTCTTAATATGACTTTCAAATGTCAGTCCTTATTTTAGATGAAATGCAATCATCCTTCCTCCTTTGAGATGCAGGAACATGTTCACGTTCATGAATATTACAGACAATCTTATCAAAACTAAAGTCTAGATTTAGATTTTTCAATTTTTATGGATCAATATTTCGGCATCATATTAAAATTTTTTTTTTGCCTAACACAAAGTCTCAAAGATTTTTCCTGTGTTTTAATCTAAAGATTTTGCAGGTTTAGGTTTATATTCAAGTTTATTATTCATTTTGAAGTTTTAAAAATATTTACATGAGTGGTTGTTATGGATAATGGTTCTTTTCAATCTTGAAACTTACACTAAGAGTGGGCCATGACTGTCCCCATGATTCTAGGAGCCATCTTAGTAGTGGATTTTTACCGTCTCTGGAGCTCCTGGATAGGGTTTTAAATCTTGAGTCTCAGGAGAGTGCTCCTAGGAAAACTAACTGCACTGTCCACTTTGTGTTCTGGCCCCTTTTATCAAGGGTTTGCAAGATCCAGATCTACATATACATCATGGATCCTGTGAGCACATGCTGGGTGGATCTTGCAATTCTTTGGTGACGTATTTCCTTTTTGCTCTTATCTTATCTGTGATGTTCCCAACTGAGCTATATTGTGTCTTAACCTTAATCATAGAGATCTTTGGTCCTGCGGGGGAGTAGGGGAAATGCCTGATGGAGGACCACCTTTTCTCTTGTGTGTGAGGGCAACTTATGTATTATCTTCCATTTTGTTGGGTAGCCCATTAGGAATGGGCTAATTCTACACACTCAGAAACTTCTGAGGAGTCTGGAGAATCAAAATTATAAGGGTCATCCACCAAGATATCTCTATGAAATGTACCAGTGTCCTCTGTTTTACAACCAGAGCTCTGACCTTGACAAACAGACCTGCCTTAGTTTGGCAATAAATCTTACTTGAGTTTCAGCTACTGAGATTATTAGATCCTGGGCTTGACCCTCAGTTTATCCTTCTTTATTGCTTCTTTATATTCAAGTTAAGAGACTTTCTAACAGTCATAGCTGACTTTTTTCTTGTTTATTGCCCTTTCCTTTCCATGGAGCATCAGACAATCTTAGCAATGGCCTCTTATGCCTAATCTCCGTACATACTACTTCCATAAGTCCCAAAGCTTGATACTATGCACCCAAACAAGCATTCTCTCCCACTGTACACTGTCTCATTTTAGCACTAGGAAAAGTTTCAAGAACTGGGTCACCACCTTGTGCCAAGAACTGTCAGTGCTCCACCTAGCACCAATGATGTGGTCTTTGTTGCTACCTAGGTGACATGATTCAGTTCCAAAACCATCTTATCACCTTATGTTTGGGATCACACCTAGTGCCAGGTGTCACAGGCTGGACATTCTCAGTGGAGATATTGAGTTAGAATTTTGGCAAGGTATTTATTAGGAAACTACTTCTGGGAAAGTAAGGGACAGGAAGGAGGATGGGGCAAAGGAATAAGCAGAATTTTGATGCAGCCTCTATGAACCTTGGGCAACAGAGCAGACATTTTGTAATGAATATATCCTGCCACAGTAGCTTGTCATGGTTGAAGTACCCAAGCTTTTATATGCTGGACATATCGTCACTGGATTCAGATGCCCTGGGAAAGATACAGTCTTGGGAAAGGCAATTCTCTGCAGCTGAGAAAGACTGTGAAGTAGCTAAGAGTTGACTGCTGTCCCCATGGCTGAGCCAAAGTTCATCTTCGAAATGGGATCTGGACCACACATCTGTGTTTATGACATTGATCTATATAGAAACACAACCCTTAAAAACTGAAAAATAAGCATTCTTTTCAGTTGCTGAAAAACTGGCTGAGTTGCTGAAATGTAATATATGATAGGCTGAATAGCATTCTCCAAAGATGCCCATGTTCTAACCTCCAGGAACTATGAATATGTTACCTTATATGACAAAAGGAACATTGTGGATGTGATTAAGTCAAGAATTTTGAGGTGGGAAGTTTATCCTGGATTATCTGAGTGGGTCCAATGCAATCGTAAGGGTTCTTATAAGAGGGATGCAGGAGGATCAGAGTCAGAGAGAGAAATGCAAGGATCGCAGTTGAGGTTGAATTATGTACTTTGAAGATTGAAGACCCTCTAGATCCCCAAAAAGGCAAGAAAATGAATTCTCTCCCATGGCTTCCAGAAAGAACACAGGTCTGCTGACACATTAATTTTAGCCTAGGGGACCTGATTTGAGATTAATAACAATCAGAACTGCAGGATATTATATTCATGTTGTTTTAAGTCACTGAATTTGTGATAATTTGTTTCAGCAGCAACAGGAAACTATTACAGCATTATATGTGGGGCCATAATGCAAATGTGCACAGATTTCAAAGGAATGAGATCCCCCAGAGTGTTTTCTGATCTCAGTGGAATATCTTGTGGCAAGGAATAAACTACATGGGAATTCAGAAAGTACTTCGATTCAAAGGATAATAAAAATTTCTAAAGAAAAGTTAAGAGGTTCAATTAAAGCCCCAGTTACAGAAAATTTATTGTTCTTAAATACATTATAAAATAAGAAAATTTGGAATAAATTAATTTAGCTTCCATTTTAAGAAATCAGCAAAAGAGTATCAACTTAAACCCAAAGAATACAGAAAGGACATAATAAAGATAACTGGTGCAATCAATAAAACAAAAAATACAATAGAAATGATAAAGAAAAACAAAGGTTGATTCTAATCTTCTAGTAAATTTGATTTTTAAAAAATCTACAAAACAAAAATTAAAAGACCAGTGCATAAAATGAGGTTACCATATAAATTTGCAAAGTACTTTCAAATAAACAGAAGAAGAGTCTTGAAAAGAAGAACAAAGAGGTCTCATGTTTCTTGATTTCAAAAATTATTGCAAGGCTGCCGTAATCAAAGCAGTATGGTACAAGTTTACAAATGTAGACCAATGAGGTAGAATTGAAAATCCAGAAGTGAGCCCACAAATCCAGGGCTGATTGAGTGTCCACAAGGGTATCAAAAGTCTATTGATGGGGAAAGCGTAGAGAACAGTTTCTTCAGCAAATGTGCTGGGAAAACTCAACTTCCACATGTGAAAGAATGAAGTTTGACTTTACATCAAATCATACGCAAAAATTAACAATGCCCTAATTATAAAAGCTAAAAACATAAAAGTCTTGAAGAAAACATAGGAGCAAATCTTCATGACATTTGATTTGGGCAATAGATTCTTATATATGATACTGAAAGCATGAGGGAAAAGATAGATAAACTGGACTTCAACAAAATGAAAAACTTTTGTGCATCGAAGGACATATTAAGAAAGTAAAAAAAAAACAGCATACAGAATGGGAGAAAGTAGTTGCAAATAATACATGTGATAAAGATTCAATATGAAGAGTATATAAAATTGATTACAACTCAACAATAAAAAGACCATTTTAAAAGGCGCAAAGTATTTAAATAGACTTTTCTCTAAAGAATATGTACAAATGGTCAATAACACATGAAGAAATGGTAACATCATTAGTTATTAGGGATATGCAAATAAAAACCACAATGAGATGTCATTTAATGCCCACACGGATGGCTAGTTTTGAAAAAATGGTGAAATAACTGTTGACAAGGATACAGAGAAGTCAGAACCCTTTATTGGTGGCAGGAATGTAAAATGGTACAGTCACTGTAGATAACAGGTGGTTTCTCAAAAAGTTAAACATAGAATTATCCAACAATTCTACTTCCAGGTATATGCCCAAAGAAATTGAAAACAAGGACTCAGAAAGATACCTGTACACTAATATTCATAACAGCATTATCTTCAATAGGCAAAGATGGAAACGACCCAATGCCATCAACACAGGACTGGATATACAAAATATGGTATATACATATAATGGAATACTGTTTAACCATAAAAAGAAAAGAATTTTTGATATTTTCTACAGCATGGTTGAACCTTAAAAACATTATGATGAATGAAATAAGCCAGTTATATAAAGACAAATATAGTATAAGCCCACTTATATTAAATATCTAAAATAAAATAAAAAAACTCACAGAGACAGAAAGAAGATTAGAGATATCACGGGCCTTGGGAAAGGGGAAATGAGGAGATATTGCTTAATTATTACAAAGATTCTGTCTGGGATGAAGAAAAGTTTTGGCAATGGATGTGGTGATAGCAAAACAATGTGAATGGAACAAATGCCATTGCACTGGACTGTACACTCAAAAGTGATCAAAATGGTGAATTTTATTTGATATTGACAAATGCCTAAACTTAGAGGGAGAAAGATTGATATAGATATTACCACAATAAAACAGGAAAGCAATGAAGGAAACCAAAAGGGGGTTATCACTGAAGATTTTATCCAAACAGTATAAAAACTGTAAAGAAAGATATGTGTAATGTATGTGACAGAAAAGTTTTGCCTGAAGAATGGGTGAGGAACTTTTAGAGAACTATAAGAATCTTTAAAAAATAAGCAAATAAAAAATGGACAAATAATGAATAGGAATTTAACAGATGGAAAGGCATAAATGGTCCATACTCATGTGAAGAGTTGCTCATCTTCTTTATTATTTAAGGAAATAATGAATAAATCTAGTATGAAATACCATATTATTCTTACTGGATTAGCAAAAATGAAAGGCAATACCAGAGTGTAAAACAATTCTAAGTAATGATAAAATGGATAATTCCATCCATTCCTTTCCTGTTAAGAATGGGACAATTAATTTTCAATGACTCCTTGTGTCCTTGTTGAAAAATTGTGATTCACAATTTGTAGATACTTTTCAGGGTTGTATACCTAATTATATATCTCTGATCCAGTAAAAATATTCTGATTAGACATGGTCAAGAAAACATGGAGGGCATGTGGCCAGGTACTCTGGGCATCAATTCCTTAAGGTAAAGATTCTTAGGTATCTTCCAGAGGCATATCACCTAGAGCAACCATTTTTGGTTGATGGCTGATGATACCCAAATTAATTATTTGATTCTTCATTACATTTTTTCTTCCATTTGCTCTATACTTATCTTCCCTATTATTGTGCTTTGACAGCTTCTAGTAACCAATCAATATGCTCCCCTGATCTGTTCTGTTAATTTTGATAACCTGTTTTCATCTTTATTATTATTATTATCGTTAAATTTTATTTGCAAACTCTCTATACCCACCTATCTGGTAAAAAAGTTTAAGATTTGTTTCCTTGAACATTTGAAAGGACACATTCTACAGTTTCATTCTGGTACTTAAGCATCCCTTATATAATTAATCCCAAAGTTTAGTCTTGTAAAAATTGAACCTTGACTTCTGCTGACATCATTACAATACTATGAGCAAGATGCAACCTACAAGGAGCGTGAAGTAATATGGGAACTATCCTTGCTCCAATAGTCAGTCCATTCTCTTCAGAGATAATCTGGCCTGCTCTGCAGGAACTATTTAAACCTTCTTAAGGAATCTGTCCACCAAATGATGTGTTACTCCTGTTGAGAAAAATGATACTTATATCATCAATAGAGTTTGTGCCCTTCTAGGGGACTACTAACGAAGATACAACTTTCACTCTGGAAGCCCAAGAACATAGTGTAAACTCATTGACCTAAATTGTCAAGGACATCACACAGTCCTTTATTGACTTATGTTAGCCAAAGTGGGGAGGGGTAGTTGAACCAAACACTTCTTGATGTACTTATGTAAATACCATGGGTCAAATAGAAGAATCTGGGATTAGGATTGAAGAAAAACTCACTTTCAGTAGAAACTCATGGGTTTGAGAACATGTTTACCTTGTCTGAATTTGCTAATCTAGTTCTCTTGCTTTGAGGCCTATTAAAAGGACTAATAACCATATTTACATGTGCTGCAGTTAGTCCGGCATCTATTTAGAGCCTGAATGTGACACAACCATTGTCACATCAGAAAATTAGACAATTTATCCTGCAACAAAAAGAATGGAAGGGGCTAACTCTAGTTCAAAACCAGACAAGTTATGGACAACCATCTGATCAGCAAAATTTTGACAATGGTAAATGTGGTTATCATGGATCAATGTCCTGTCTCCTGACTTTGGCCTTATACAGAAGGGGGAACTGAAAAATAGAGATAAAAACAGCCCACAACTGGGGTAGTGTGACTGTGGCTCAGTGGCAGAATTCTCGCCTCCCATGCCGGAGACCCAGTTTTGATCCCTGGAACCTGCCCATGCCATAAAAGAAAAAAAAAAAAATAGCCCACAGCCACCGCTCTCATAGATGAGCAGCCCTGACTCCAGCAGCTAAGATGTGACATTCTCCTGGTGAACATAAACAATTTCACAGAACACAATATTAGACAAGATAAAAACAAGATCACTCTGTAATCATGTCTGAGCACAGACAAAAACAAGCATTCTATACAAACCACAAACACACCCAAGCATCTTTTTCACTTGTCTACCAGAAGTGACTGCTGCTTCTTTACCACTTGCAGTTTTTGCCCTACTCTGCTCCTCCTACCTCCTAAATAAAAGTCATGATGATACTAAAATCATAGAAATGCCCCGCTCACTGAGCATACCCAATCCAGTGCAAAACTTGCTTTCTTATTTGACTCCTTCCCAAAATCACTTAACACAAGCTCAAATCCTATAAACAAGCCTCTCGTAATTCCTCTTATTGAGATTCCCCACATTTCTCCAGTCTGTGTATGCTCCCTTGCTGGAATAAGTACTAATAAACCCAACTTAAACTATGGTTGTTCCTTATGGTCTCTGTCTGGATGGCACTGAAATAATCTAAAAATGTCAGGGATATCAAAATAAAGAGGATCATTTCTCACTGATATTACAAGTCTATTGCAAATTGCCAAAAAGTTCTGCTTCATGCTGCCCTCACTCTGAACACGTAAACCTCCTACTATCTTGAATGTTGGTCATTAATATGGGGGAAGTGAAAAGAATGCATGGAATTGTGTCTCGGCCCTTAAAGCTTCTGCTTGAAAGGATATACAGAACTTGGGCACACATTTCATTGGCGAAAGCAAATCTCATAGCTACACCTAACTCAAAGGAAATGGGGTATGCAATCCTACCATCTGCTCAGAGAAGAACCTGAATTATTTGGTGAACTGAACTACTAACTGTTTTAGGGTTGGCTTTAGTGGGAAAAAGTGAAGCTTTGATTGGAGAGGAGTGTTTCTAAGGCAGAAATGTTCCATTTCTGTACTGGATGTCATTTATATATATATTTTAAATTGCCTTGTCTACCATATATATATATATATATATATATATTTCTTTATACTTCACTGCATGCATGTTAAATTTGACAGTAAAACTAATGAGATAAAGGAGATAAAATAGACCCTGGAAATAAAAAAATGTGACCCTTTAACAGATGATTTTATTAGGGGGTTAGACATCCTTATTTTTATCTACCATTATTTATGTTGTAATAATGTCAATGATGTATCAAAAATGATCTAAGTAGTTCTTATCATTTAGAATCTTAATATTTGGGGAATACTGAAACTTTTATGTCCGAAGGCCAAATAGATATTCATCTTCACTAATTCATCTCTTGCTTTAACACTATCAAGTCTCCATTACAAAAACGAACAAAAAAAAGACAGAGATGGAAAATAGAAAAGTAAAAAAGATAAGGAACAATCAAACTAATGTGTTTCAAAAGGAAAAGAGAGGCAAAGGGAGGAGGAAATTACTGAAGACATTTTATGAGAAACTTCTCTAGCATGGATGGATATTAGCCTTTAGGTTGAAACGATTCCCTGAAAACTCACATAATGAGTGAAGAATGATCCTTATAACATCAGGATAAAGAAAATATAGCAAAAAACGAGTGAGAAAATTGTTATAGGCAACTCATATCCATGATGCAGATAGTCTTAAATAAAAATTACAGCAAATTGAGTATAATACAATAGTCTCAGAAATCAACCTAGGAAGGGATTTTTTCCCACAATTTCAAGAAAGGTTCGACAGTAATTAAAGTAGACACCTAAGTACCCCCAGAGCCCACACTTATGGAGGTGGAGAACAAAAAAAATCCCTTCAAAGGACTTTTTATTTTTTTAATTAATTTAAATTACATAGACTTAAGAAAAAACATAATCACCCTAATAAATTCTGAAAAATTACTTATTAATTTCATCATCTGATTTAGTTTGGATTCTTCAATAAATAAACTCTGAGAAGGATATTTGTGAGCAGTTTATTGGAGAGGGCTTTCAGAAATGCACAAAGAGTAAGTGGAGGAAGTAGGATTGGGCAAAGGAAGAAGGTGAATTTCAATGCAGTTGCAAGAGATGCCTCAGCTGCTCTTACCAAGAGCTCTGGAAGTGGGATGAACTTTCTTAATTTTCCTAGAAATTAAGTCAAAGGGTCCAGCTTTTGCACCTCCACATCCCATATTCATTGGATGTGATTTTGCTCCTGGAGAAGGAACAGAAACTCAGATGATGTAGCATCTCTAAGCTACAAGCATTCCTGAAGAGGGAATTAGCTTTTAGCCATCAGCAATCACTACTCCAAGCAGCTGGAGGGAATGAGTGGACCAGTCCTGAAGATGGCATCTGGAAGGTATACCACAAGTTCTATTATGTGCCAACAGATGAGGTACTAATTTCACCTCATCTGGGATCAGCTTCTCTGGGATTCTGGTTTGTCTCTTTATCTGGAAGGCAAGAAAAAAACAAAAAACTGCAGCATCCACTACTCTAATAGGTCTCCAGGGATGGTGTCTTATGGAAATTCCTGCATTAGTCCTGAGTTAGAAGTTTGGACATTTGGCAGTGTCAGTAGCTAGTTTAGCTTTGTGATGAGCCCAGCCTAGCCTCCATCCATGTCTCTACACTGTGGCTGCTCCATTTGGGAGCACATTTGCCTGCACTGGCCATGGATGATGACAGAGGTTGATTGACATCAACTGGCCAAGTTATTGTGTCTCCTGGATTATGTAATACTTTCATGGTGTATCCTCTCTGGTGAGTGCTAACATGCAATAAAAAGATCGTCAAACTTTGTGTTTTTGCTCATAAATCTATTTACATGACCATTTGATGCAGTTTATACAATTCAGTCTTGTCACAGAACAGGGTCAAAATGAAGGAAAGTATATCAGAAAGGGTAAATGAAATATGCAGCACAATTCATCTATTTATCTCTTTGGCATAGACTCTTATCTTTTTTCAAGGTGAAAATTGTGTGAAAGTTCCAGAAGCTACATGGAACCTAATATACTAACTACCACCATGGGACTTAAAATACCAACTACCCCTTTATACAATCTAGCAGGCAGAAAAAGGAAAAGAAAGGAATAATCAATTAACTCAGACATAGCTGCTGTAGTTCTCCCTTTACTAGTTAGACTCTTCTCCAATTATTTTATGTTGCCCCATAAAATATTTAAGCTTCACCTGAACCCCATCTGAGTGACCTTATTTATCTGGTGGAATAATTCAAATCTTCATTCCTATAGGATCTAAGTCTTTGGTTATCCAACTACATTTTCCCATGGACATACACTACTGGCCAAGTCAGTCTAAGAGGAGCATCTGTGAATCATGAATCACCTGGGTTGTAGACATTATCCTCATTTTTCCCATTGTGTTGCAGCAGGACATTATCCATGAAAATCTGATCAGCCACTCTGAGTAATACAATGATCCCTTCTCTGCTTGTATGATTAATATAAAGAGGAACACAAAATGCTGTACGTGTATCTCATGCTGGTGTTCCCTGGTGGAAATACTCCTTTTTTAAGCAGAGACATCTAAGTACCCCCAGCGCCCATACTTTTGCAGTTGGAAAACAAAAAATCCCTTCAAAAGTTATGTATTTTAACAGTGAGAGGAGTCACTCTCAATTCTACACTTCAGTTTTCGAACATATACATCCCATCTGTGGCAAAGCTTGCACTATACATTGGCCACTGACTTAATGCATATAATACATCCTTTTGCTTGACACCCAAACTTGTCAATTATTGTATATTCTGTAAAATATGTTGTTATAGTGGTGGCATATGTGATGAGGTCTGTGACTTATGAAAAATGTGTGCTAGAACCCATTGCCATCCTTGCTTTGCTATAGTTGATGTCTCCTAATTAAAGGCTGTTTTGCACTGAAAACAATGGTGAAGGATAAGGCATTCTGTAATTACAGCAGGACTGTAAGGAGACGTGACAATGCATGTCTGGAGTATATGCCTATTCCTGTGTGGCCTGGGCAGCGCCGATCACATTCTGTAGTAGACTGCATCATTGTCACAAATTGCAGATCCTTTCCTTATAAGGAGATTATACCCACAATGCCCTTCACTATGTGATTTGAATAACCTAGTAAGTGGTATATAGAATATACTTTCCTGTCCTTATTGCAGGACTTAGCCCTGTGAATTGTTCTGGCCCAAAGAGTTGAGTGGATGTGTCAGAAACTGTTAACGCTGTTATGTTATTTGGTTCAACCTCTTCTGATTTCACCCTCTGCCACAAAACCAGGATGTTGCTCATAAATAGGGGTTATTCATTCACCATGGGGCCCAGATTTGAAGCAAATGGAGCAGACCCAACATCTGGTTCATGGACTATGAACAAAAAATAGTTTTTGCTGTTGTTATTGTTGACTGTCACTGATATTTTAAGAATCCTTTTTTTAAAACTGTTACAAAATCTAGCTAATAAATACCTCCATGATTTAAAGAAACAAAACTAATCAAGCTGACACCAGATGGCCAGTTAGTAGCTCCAGGGAATGAAACAAATTGGTGGCAAAGAAGCATTGGCATTTACTTTTGGCAGATTGAGCACAATGGCAGTAGCCAGATTAGCCTGTTGTTAATCCATACATAGTCCAAATATATCTTCTGTCAATGGCCACTTAGTAAAAAGGTCCACTGAGAAGGCCCTTGGGATGGTTTACACTCACACTGTTTGTTTCATCTCACTGCTCTATCTCAATTTTGAAAGCTTTGTCCACTGGTAGCCCTTTGGTAGGCATTCAGAGGGGGAGAATGTTTGTATATTCTTTGCCTGTTCAAAGAGGTCCATACCTCACTCCAAAATTTCCCATCACCAATCTTCCAATTTTATTTTTTACTGGTCTCTGCCCAGTCTGACAACCCATTAATCACTGCCCATGAATCAACATAGATCCTGTATCTCAAGCCACCTTGCAAGGTCTTTCCATCACAGGGATATCTTTACATCATTGGCTTTCAAGGCCATTCCCCAGTGGGACTGTATTGTCACAACTGTCTGATTTTGCTGCTGTTTGCATATGATGCACATTAATCTAAACCTAAGTTTTCTTTCTTTTATTTCTTGCTTTGTCCAGTGGTCACAAGTAGGATGAAGATACATCCTGGCTTGCCCAGAACACTACTGATTTACCCCCACTTTTCCATTTTAATTAAAAATATTGTCACTTTTCAATCTCAAAAGAGTTTGGATAAATTTTGAAAAAGAGGGTGAAGCAGTAGAAACATGTACATTTGAGACTATTTCTTCTGCCTATTTTTTTTTAAATTTCAGATCTGCTAATAAGTTTGTTTTCCAGTCCATAGTTTCATAATACTATACTCAACCAATTGTATGATTCAGTAGTAGATCAATTAAACCCTGTTGATTAGGAGCAGGTAGGGATGCATGATTATTTGTTATTCCATGATCAAGTAAGTATTCTCTTTCTACTGGGACCAGTACTAGGACAAAGGGTGCATTTAGAATAAAAAGGGGGTAGTGACTGAAAGGACCAGACCTAACCATCAAACCTTAGGAGTTAGTGCTAATTCTCCTGTAGAGGCTTGCCAAAAGTGCCACAGAGTAACCCAGTCTCTCATTTACATTTCTGATACTATTAGGTCTGCTAACTAGATGCAAACTGCATGGCATCTTGTCCCTGCTACAGAGTATTTTCTTATTCTAAGACCCATTTAATAAGTGGCAGATTTATGGGTTGTCCAGTAATGGGTTAGAGAAGCACACATAAATATAACACCTGTCTCAAAATCCAAAGAGCACCAGGTGTTGAGTCTCTTCTTTCATAGTAGACAGTGCAAGTACCATCAACTTGCTATCACTTTAGAGAGGATATTCTGATACTCTCCACACTGTGAGACCCGTGGTACCTTCAGGGTTTAGTACCCATTCTCTTGTATCTGTGTATCTTACTATAGTACTATGGGGGCTTATTAATTTCCAGTAACTAGGTTCAAATAGAATACAACAATTAATACAAAATAGCACTAATTATATATCAGCATGGTGAAGACCCTCTGAACTTTATTATGACAGACCATGAGAGTGCACATAGGTCTAAGTTAGGAGAATAAGTGTTAATTGATATTACCATTAATGAAGAAAACATGCATCTGTTAACTTTTACTGATAGGAAAAAAAAAAAACATTGGGTAGGGCAGTAGCTGCACTCCAGGTTCCAGAGACTGTATGAAGTTTTCCCCTCCAGCAATTCAACTGCTCTTGTCAATATCATCTAATGAATTTTGTGATAATTTACACTCATTCTCCATGACATAGTTCTTTTTGCACTGACCAATAGGCAATTAAATGAGGATGTGGTAAGAATCACTCTCTTCATATCATGAAAATATTTGTAATATTTGTAGTTGGTATTATTCTCTATAAAAATCTTCTAGATTGGCTTGACTTTTTCTTTTTGCTTTTTTCCTTTTTTTTTTTTTTGGCATGGGCGGGCACTGGGAATTGAACCCAGGTCTCCAGCATGGTAGGTGAGAACTCTGCCTGCTCAGCCACTGTGGCCCACCTTAGCATGACTTTATATCTGCTATCTTGATAGGAGTGAACAAATCCAAGGCTTTCACTTGGCCTTTTCTGCCCTCACTGCCGTCACTATACAAATCATAGAAACTATGTAGGGACTCTATTAGTAACTAAGAATATCCATTCCAGCTATACACTCAGACAAGGGGAAAATAACAACAAGATGTATCTGCCATAAATCCCCTATTGCAACTTGAATTAGGTCTCTGCCCACCAACCCAAGGGCTTTCCACCTATGTATATTAAACATTACTAGGCTGCCCATCTGTTTTATTACTGGTGACTTGATGTTCATTTAACCATTACCATAGATCAGACCCCTTGTCTCTCAAAACATGATGATTATCACCCCATCTAAGTGGTGTATTATTAAAAATGCAACCTCATGATCTTTGACATATCAACTTTTCCATTTGAACTCAGTGTCTTTAAGTTCCTCTTAATCCTATTGAGATGATAGAATAGAACTTTATTGCAGCATCCCCGTTGCTATCCCTGATCTATTGAAGACAGTCAGTACAAATTTTTAAATGCTGATGGCCCCTCTCACCAATACGTATCTTAACTTAATGAATAGAGTTTCCGTTGGGCTGTTCCAGAGAAGGGAATGTGTATAAGTGGCTGAGAATTTTGTACATAGAACCAGTCTAACATTCATAGCAGCAAGAACCTTTGGACTCTAAGCTAGTGCAGTTCTGGCATTTGATTTTCAAGCATGGTAGGCTAATATTGAGTTGAACTTTCAATGAGTCATGATAATAATGGAGGTTGGCAAGGTAGGTTCAGGGGAATTTGGGAGCTTAAAGTTCCAGGTACTCAAATTAATGCAGTGAATCCTAAATTCTAAATTATTACACACATATGTCAATAAACTCTGCCCAGTCAATAATTATATTTCACCCTTTCTGATTTACTACCTTTAGCGTCCACTCACAATGTATACTCTCCATTCTCGTACTGATAGATTAGTGACACCCTTCAACATACCTCGGGTATAGACTAAATCTTCTTGAGGAAGGCCAACTCTTTTGAGTCCATTATATGAATACCTAACTTTCCATGGGCATGAAGGCAAACAGGCCAGGTAGAGGTATACCTGAGATAAGTCAGCAAACCCTTCTGAGACCGCAGCCTGAGAACCAACCATCAACCATGGACCAATCATTCAAGGGGAAGCTGGTTTCTTCACTGTGTCTGTGTCTCTGTGTGTGTTGAAGGTATGTGGGTATGGAAGGGGGATTTCTCTGTTGGCAAGGTGGATTGAGGGGATCTGGGGTATTGAAAGATTTTAGCATTGACTGCCACTGCTCAAATGTCTCCACCTCATGTCTCAGGTTCCTCTCCTTTCTCATTAGTGATCTCAAATTCTTTCAAAATTTGTTATCTATTTAGTTCTGTAAGTCTGCAACCTTTAAACATATATTTATGACAAATACTGGGGATGAGAGCCTTTTCAAAACCATCCTTGAGACTTTCTGGTTTTCTTCTGTTTGTTCTTTGTTGGGCATTCAAGGATTTCAGCTTGTCTTTCCCCATTTATGCTCTTTTAGACTAGGCAGAATAAGACCACAGATTTCACAACCTTTACAACCATTGTCATTACTATAGTTACCAAGTACTTTATTCAGTTGACCTCTATCCGCACAACCTTCTTATATCATGCAATGAGTGGGGATAATTTGAGTCATCATGATGCCACCATATGACATGGATTACCAGTGGCCTATTACTGTCAGAAAAGAGGTTATGTCTGCTCTTCTCAAATATATGAGCAGCTCAATCTTATAATCTTATTTTGATATGATTCTGTAACCCTGAAATGTGCAAAGCCCTATTTCTCAGAGCTGCTCCAAAAGCCAGTTCTATATTAGTCAATGTCCCAGATGGAGAGAGATGGTATATTTAGAATGAATAACTGAGGAACATTTAACAAATAGATATTCTACAAAGGCATGGGCAGGGTGTTATGAAACCAACAAGGAGTGTTGAAGCTAACAAAAAATGGGTAGCTTTCTATCCTCAGAGTAAATCGGCATGCTGGGGAAGCTGTTATCTAAAGCTAGGGTAGATATTTATATTGGGAGGACGCTCTAACAAGAACTGTGGTCTCCATTTGAGGGATGGCATTGTCTGAAGTTTACACTACAGGAGGGGAGCCTGGAAAATAAAACCCAACCTCAGTAGCATCCTACACTTTGACCTTCTGCCAGCATTTCCCATTGGCCGATCCCAGAGAGAAACCCAAAAACAAGTAGGCAGGTTGATACAGTCCATACAGGTCATTTTCCAAGGGTCCAGGAAGGAAAATATGGAGGGTATGTCTGGTAAGATAAACACAAAATACCCAACACAGGTACAAATCCAAGGGGAGAAGAAAACAAATCTAATTTTAACCTGTTGATCCTTTTCTTCTAAGCCCCTAGTGGATTTTTTCCTCTTTCCTTGGATGCAGTGGTGTTAAACATTAGTTTTTGATTCCTTACAGTTATATTCTCTGAATAAGTCAGTTCTTCTCCCACCCCCAAAACCCTTACTCTTATAAATCAGATGGCCGATTTTTTTTTAACAAAATGAAATTTAGGATGAGACATTTTTGTCTCTTTAATTTTTCAGATAAAATACTTAAATGTCTACATTTCCTAAACAATATGATGACGCAAGAGGCATCCTTCTTCTACCACAAATACTACATTTTTGAACTAAACATAATGGGAAAGGAAAAGGACGAGTAAAGTCAGCTGAAAAGTTTATAGTTTTATTTTCGGGTCAGAAAATTATTTTATATACCTGAGAATAAATCCAGGCTTCGCTTCTCTTTAACTTTATTGACTTCTGATAATTTAAAAAAAGTTTTAAAATTTAACTAAATTTTGCTTTTCCCACAGTTAAAATGGGGCTATAATAATTAACTTGAACAAAAATTGTTATTATTAGAGGTAATATTTTATTTTATAAATACGCTATAATTAGAGATAACAATAAAACTTGTTAGAGATAATACACATAATGCTCCTGACATAGTTTCTGGTACATGTTAGGCACTGAATAATTGGAAGAGATTATTAACAGCACAGCCATAGAAGGAAGACAAGAAAAAATATTGATCTTGAATGATTTATGTCTAAAAGATGAATATGAATACCCATGAAGAAATTTCAGAATGAATTCTCAAAGCATCTTTAATAAAACCTAGAATCCTAAATAAAGACACAGATGTATTTATATGCTGGAAACGTGTAACCATCGGCCTACATGGTTAGACACTAAGCTACAGTCCTTCCATTTAAAAAAATATTTTAGAGCTATCACCACATCCACATGGACATCTAGATTTCTTGCCAGAAAAGAATTTAAACCTCTTTGAGCCAAACAATTGAGAAATATATGTGGGCCAATATATTGGCAGCTACACAGCTTAACAATGTGGATTGCAAACATTAATTATTAATGGTAAACAAAGATACCAGACTGCAGTGCCTGTATTACAAAGCAGGGACACCATTAGATTAAAGCCATTTACATTTTGAATTTCAGCAGTCCCTAAAATCAGCTTACATGCAAAGCTCCTTACACTAAAATGAGCTTAATTTCTGGTTGCAGACAGTTCTGCTGAATACCATAAATTTCAGGTTTTATGAAGAAACCTTGTTCAACTCAGATTAGTTTAGAAAAAGCTTTAGTCATGTTAAAATCTTAGATGGTGGATTTACTTCATCTGAGGTATACTACCAATTTTCTAAGGCATTTTTTTCCACTGGTGTACTATTTCCACCAAATTTTTAGAATGTTAAGGTCAGGGACTAGTTATTGAATGGGAAAAGCGCATTCCATCTGCCTCTATATTTATTTCCTATTTGAAATGAGTACCTTTATAATATTTCTCTATTACTCCTATCAAGACTCTCATAATCCTATCCCTACTTTTTCTTCCAAGAATTATAGGATATATAAATATTTTTTAAAATGCTTAAAAGCATAGGAAAAGTCATTTATTAGTTTGGACTCATCACTGTCCATTCTTCCTTTCTTTTCGGTAACAGTTCCTGGACTTCTCAGGTAGCCACCCGTTCCCCATGCAGCCCATGCAAGCCAGTGGACGAGGAGTACATTCTCTAATCTTTTTGCCACGAGTCAGCACATGTCTTCAGACTGTTCAGGCATGGGCTTTGGTTCAGGCATGGGCTCATGGCCCTATTAAAGACTATGAATACTGAATATATACTCTGTAGATGGGCTCCTTAGAAACAACCATTCTTGATGTTCAAGGAAAGTTACTTGGAGAGAATCATTTCATTTGCTTGAATTGAACGAGGAAGCCAGTAGTCTTAGAAACTGCTGGTAGGTATTCTGTGACCCTAAAGGTTCATTAGAATGAAGCAGACACAATAGAAAATACAAAGGGGAGAGGCAAAAAATTGTGTTATTTAAAGGTATTCAAGGCTTCATTGAAGCCTTCCCAACTCTGGAAATGTTCCACTTTTTAGGTCTATGTATCATGAATCGTCATGATTTTTAAAGATAGAATATATTTATACCATTTTATTATATGTCTTTTGCTTATGATGGAGATGTTTCTAGCTTATGCAAGCATTTTCTTATTTAATATATCATGTTTACTGTTTATTCATTCAATACAAGTTTTCCATCCACAGCAATGTGCCATTACGAACTCAGAGAATCACAGACAATTGCTGTGGTTTGATTTAACTATATAATTGCTTTGTAGATGCAATTTCAAAATTGACTTTATGTTTTAGCTACCCTATTTACTCAGAATTGCCAGACTATCTAAGCAAGAATGTGAAGTCTATTAAATGCATACGTAAATGCATCTTATATATAAAAAAACATATAAAAGCAGACATGAATAATACATTATAAGGCAATAATGTAAAACGTATATATATATATCTAGAAAATTATTTAAATTAGTTTATATTTCTTTTCATTTGTCTATGATAAAATATTATGCAAATTTTTATATTATTTAAAAATCTGACAATACCATTTACATTAAATAGCTATAAGATATTTAGAAACACATGCACAATCCAAGATTTACTTCTTACCATCTAACACTCTCTTACATCTAACCTATCCACAAACATAAAATAATTTTATAGCAGCATTTATATTTAAAGACACAATATTTAACATGATATTAAATGAATTTTAATAGTTATTAGAAATTCTATGTTCTTTTTCTTTAATTAAAAAATAAATTCCAATTATGAATCTTTTTTTTTGGTAAGGAAAAGTAAAGCAATTTGCACGGAGGTCTTTTGTTCTCCATGATGGAATATCAAAAGGAAGTATAGTTCATTCAAAATGCTAAGTACTTAAAAAAAAAAAAGAAGGGCGGGCAACAGTGGCTCAGTTGCAGAGTTCTCGTCTTCCATCCAAAGACCCGGGTTCGATTCTTGGTGCCTGCCCATGCAAAAACAAACAAACCAACCAAAAAAAAAAAAAAAAAAACTAAGTATTCAGAAGTAAAAACTTCCTGGATGTTTGATCCGAAGTTAAAATTAATTTACTCCACGAATTGGCAAGCAATCTCTTTGACTTAAATGTTACTTTCATACTGAAACATGCCATTTATTTTTTCTCAATAAAATTGCATAATTGAAAAAAAACAGTTTTAGGAAAAGAAAAGCAGGGTTTTATGGAGCTACCTTAAACTTGCCACCTGAAATTTAGAAAATGCTACTGGGCAAGAGCAAAACTAGAGCCAGAACTAGAGATGTCATTTCACCAGTAACATGTTTGCAAAATGAACACATTAAACAGTGGATGTGATTGCACTGATGTAAGATCCATATGAATTTTTTCCTTGTTCAATTGGGCAGTAAGGTCTGTGCTTTATCCAATGACGGAGATAAATGGGAAGAAGCAAGAAACAGCTCCCCCCTGACAACCTCTTGACACCTATAAGTAGATAATTTATTAGATGAATAAATGAAGGACAGAGAGATTTACCAACTTGCCTAAAATTGCAAGTTTGAAGTTGAGATTCAAAGCGAGGCACTTAGACTTAAATTCTGTGCTCTTCATCCCTAGTTTTGACTCACTAATAATCATCACTGTCACCAAATAATAATAATAATAATATAAGTGTATTAATGCTTACACTTTTTAATGTGCTTCTAGACAGCTGGTCAGCCTTCATATAATGGCAGTCCTTCAATAGACAACAGTGATAATTCAATGATAAATTCAAAGCTCTTCAATCTGATTTCATCATTATCTGCCACAAATATCAAACTTTGGTTTGGGTCAATTGTATGCTTTGCCTAACCAAACATAAAAATTGAATTAAAAAAGAAAACTTCATGTTTTCAATAATGGCGTTTTGAGTTCTGATGAAGACTTCCATTAATTGTTGTCCTTTGTCTGAGTTCCCTAAGACTTTAGAGCTACTCTCTTCCCATAGCTACGACATAGGTGCTTCTGAAAAGCACTGTGTGTGTTCAGAAATGTTTATGAAAAAGTAGTGTTCAATTCCCAGTTGAAACTCTCTCTCGAGCCAAACACAAAACAAAACCAGGCTCACAAAGCTGCCTGGAATCTTTTGAAATATTGCAGCTACTGATGTTTGAGATAATGATATTTTGAAGATGTGACCATGCAAATCAGATTGCCGAATATTTTTTTCCCATTGAAAGTAACTGTGTTCACTTTTCTTTCATCTAAAGAAAGGTTATTTAAAAACAACCCTTCAGAATGTTGAAAATGTTTTTCTCATTATTTCTTAGATAGACAATTTCTGTCCAACCACAAGTGTTTCAAAAGCCATTAATGAGCAAATTGTTAACTAAACATTAAGACAGGGATAAACAGAATTTGCTATGAAAGATTTTGCATAATTAATTAGAAACAAAGGACAAAGTTCTGGTTGTTCTCTTCCCCCAACTTTCCTCGTGGTGGATACATACACCATCCTAGAATAGAGTCTGAATCATTGGTAATTAGAGCAATTCCCCCCAAAAAAGGCTGATAGGGTAAAGTTCAGTATTTTACAATCATTGTTGTGCTTTTATTATTCTTTCACAAGAACACCAGCCATTACATGAGTCATTATATCTTATAAAAACTCTCACTTCCTCGGGAAAAGACAGCCAAAACTCAACAAAAGTCTCTACAAAACTGTGCCCAGACTCCTAGACCACAGAAACTGTGAGATAAAATTTTATATAGTTTTGAGCCTCCAAATTTGTGATCATTTGTTATGTAGCAACTGAACACAAATGCATGAGGAGAGGAGCAGTTAGAGACTAAGTACATGTGAGAATTACGATAAAAAATGTTTAGCTTCTCAGGATTTCTTGCAGAAATGTTAGCTTTCCTGTGTCATAATTTCTTGTGTTCCATGAATGAGAAAATATGATAAATTGAGAGGCACATATTATCAAGGGCAATACATGCCCAGGGTCTTGTGGAAGACCAAAATATTAGAATTTTACACAGAATAATCTCGATAAACCTTTTAGCAGTTCATGAATTCTAGCTCACAAGACAAATAACTTCCATTCTACATAAGTTTAATTTATTTTTTTGCATGCTGTATGGTGGGGTCTCATTGCATTATTTTTCCAATGTGAATATCTCATTATTGCAGCAGCATTTGTTGAATTTCTGTTTGTTTGTTTTTCTTGCTTGTGTTTTTCTTTGGGACATGGACCAGGACCCGAACCTGGGTCTCCTGCAGGGCAGGTGAGAATTCTACCACTGAACTACCCTCACACCCCCTTACATGAGTGTAATCTTGCTGCTCAATCATTTATAGTGGCAGGAGAAAGCTCCCAGGGTATGCATGAGCTTAAGTATAATTCTCAAAAACAAAATGTAGGAGAGATACTAACGAACCCTGCCACTTACAATGTGGCAGAAACCTGCCTTTCCCCATCTCTGTGGTGTACTACTTTTGATTTCCAGTGATGGGTTTAGTAGCACTAATTCTGCCCTTAGAGGATAAAGAAAACAGCTAGCCCTTACAAAATGCCAACATTAGGTTGGACAGTTTCCCAGTAGTTGAGAATATCATTAGTCTTCCATAGAGTCACTTGAACTTGTTATTTAAATCTTCGAGATTGTTTTAGTATTAACATGTTCCAACATCTTCTATGAGTGTATTCTTTTCATAATGAAAATGTTAATCATTAATTAGATTTTTATCTGGTTTATACAGATTAAAACCAGCCATTTAAAAAAATGCATGAAACTGGAAGGACATTATGATACAATATCTTAAGAATTAGCCAAAAAACCCACAAAAAAACAAAAACCAAAAAACTAAGGATAATTACAGAATTTCCAAGGCTGTAGAAGTGGCAGCAGCTGAAATTATAGCTTGTATTGCAAAAGAGCAAAAGGAGCCCAAATCAATATGTGGAAGAAAATATTAAAGAGATTACATTACATGATAAGTAGTATACTTCATGCTATCTTACTTATGAAACTATAGTATTATGTTCTGAAGCATTTAACTAAACATGACATTAATCTCTAAAATAGTCATTTAATATATACCATGTTATGTAATTGCTATATTTTGTTTTCCTTATAAGTGATATTTTGCAGAAGTAGTTTTTGCCAAAAGTATTCAGAATAACTTATAAAATGTCTATGATTACTTAAAAATATTTATTATTTCATCTTTATAAATATTTGTGTTTTGCATTACATTTAAACTGTCACACAGTCAAAGAAACATGGGTGGTGATAAATTTGAACAAAACAAAAAACAGTATTTTGCACTGTAATTTCTAAGTCTTTGTTAGAGAAATGCAATTTGTTAAGACTTGTATGAAGCTGGAGGGGGCACAGCAGTCCATAAGACACCAAGTTACGACACCAATTGCAAGTTTAGAGGGCACCTGAAACCATCCTCATGTTCAACAACTCACTAGAAGGATTCAAAGAACTCACTGACAGCTGATGCTAAACTCATGGTTACAGTTCATTACAGCGGGAGGGTACAGATTAGAATAAACCAGAATTACATTCAGAGGTTCTGTTGTCTTCTCCCTGTGGAGCTGTGGACAGCATTTACTGTCTGTCCTCGATGTGTGACAACTCATGGAATATTGGCAGCCAGGGAAGCTCATCTGAGTTGTGGCATCCAGAGTGCTTATTGGGGGAGGGAGTTCCTATCAGGTGAACCTCACTGACTGCCGATGAGACTGATCTCACTTTCCAGTCCCTTGGGAGGTTGACTCAAAGGCCCTATCCTAAATTGCATTCTTGCTATGTCTTAAAGCTCCCACCATAAATCTCCTTGCTATTATCTGACCTGCCCAAAGCTCCAATCCCAACTTTTACATTGTTACCTCGTGGCTGCCCCAGGTCTCCAGCAAACAAAGGCCTGACTTTACAAGGGCTTAGAAATCACCTCCTGGAAGCCAGGGCAAACCCTTTGATTGGTCAAGGTTAATTTTTTTACTACACACCTTGCAAAAGTTCTCCTATTGATTTTAGAATGTGAGCTGTATGGTGCCACAGGATTATTCATTTTACTTTTAAAATTTATGCCATTTCATGACCAGCTTTCATAGCATATTCTTTTGATATTATGCCTGAATTAAGAATGAAACAAGTTTTTGTACAGTAAATATTCAGTGAATTGATTTCGGTTTTACTTTTCTGACTCAGGTGCTATGTTGTAGGTTAGCTATATGTTTACCTGGAGAAATACTGATAAGTATTAAAATTGTCCTAAGTATACCCTAAAGGAGACAAAAATGTCCAATAATACTGGTATCAAAAATAGATTCACCTCAGTTTTTAGCCTACTTGAAACCAAAACTCATTGCCTCAGAGACAGATAATCTCATCAGACATCACTGAATGTAGTTACCGAAATACAGAGAAAGCACATTTCTTTTGTACTATTTATCTATTTTAAACTTCGCATTTTGAAATATGTATAGATTCATAGGAAGTTGCAAAAAGAGTATGAGCGATCCTGTGCTCCCTTCATTCAGTTTTCTCCATTGATTATATAATTACAGTAAAATATCAAAAAAGAGGAATTTTACATTGGTGCAATGTGTGTCTATAGTTCCACCTTATTTAATCATGTGTAGATTTGTGTAACCACCAAGCAATCAAGATGCAGAACTATAGCATCATCACAAAACTCTCCCCTTTTTCATGCAGATCCACCTTCCCCCATATCCTTAAATTCTGGCAACTACTAAGCTCTTTTCTACCTGAATGATTTTATCATTTCAGGAATGTTATAGAACTAGAAGCATAAACTATGTGAACTTTGAGATTGATCTTTTTCACTCAGCATAAGGCCCATGAGATCCAGGTGTTGCTTATATCAATAAGTTGCTTGTTTTTATGGGTGAGTGGTAATCCATGGTATTAGTATATACAGTGAGACATTTTGGTTGTTTCCAGTTTGGGGCTAATATAAATAAATCAACTCTGAACAATAATGTACAGGTTAAGTTTTCACTTTTTGGGGATAAATGCCCAGGAGTACAATTGTTGGATAGTATGATACATGTATGTTTAGTTTATTAAGAAACTGTCAATTATTTTCCAGAGTGGTTGTACCATCTTACATCCCCTCCAGCAATGTATGAGTTATCAAGTTTCTCTGCATCCTTGCAAATATTTAATGTTATCATTAAAAAATTTTTTTAACCTATTCTAAAACTCTGTAGTGATCCTATTGTCTTCATGTGCATTTCCCTAATGGCTGGTGACACTGAACAAAATTTTATGTACTTACATCCTCTTTGGAGAAATGTTTCTTCATATTTTCTATTTTCTAATTGGATTGTTTGTTTTTATACTGAGTTTTGAGAGACCTTATGTATTCTATATATTAGGCCTTTGTAGCATATATAGTGTAAAATATTTTTTCCTCAGACTATTGCTTCTCTTCAACTTATAAGGTCTTTCACAGAGCAAAAGCTTTCAACTTTGATGGGTTCAATTTATTGAGTTATTCCTCTGTGGATCTTACTTTTGGGTGTTATGTTTAAGAACTCTTCACTGAATCCTAGGTCCTAAATATATTTTTCATGTTATCTTCTAAAAGTTTTAGAATTTTATGTTTCATATTTGAATCTATGCTTCATTTATAATTTATTTTTTGTGTAAGGTATGAGGCTTAGGTAGAAGTTCATTTTTACATCTTACAGATTCAATTCCATTGTTAAATAGACAATACTTTCTCCATTGAGTTGATTTTTTACTTTTTTCAGAAATCACGTGGACGTACTTGTGTGGGCCTGCTTTAGGTAATATTTTCTGTTCCATTGATCTGTATGTCTAATCCTCCAAAAGCACTGCACATTTTTTATTAATCTGGCTAGATGATAAGTCTTGAAAATAGTAGACTTTTTCCTTCCACTCCGTTCTTTTTCAAAATTGTCTTAGCTACTCTAGATACTTTACCTTTCCATAGAAATTTTAGAATAATCTTGTCTCTATCTACAAAAATTCGTGCTAGAATTTTTATAAAATTATATTAAAGCTGCTCATCAATCTGGGGAGAAATGACATTTATTTTGTTGTGTGTTCCAAACCATGAAAATTGTATATCACTTCATTTATTTAGATCTTCTCTTAATACTTTCACCAGTGTTGCATAGCATTCAACATACAAGCTCTACACAGTTTTTGTAGACTTATATCTAACTATTTCATTTTGGGGGGGAGAGAATATAATGGAATTGTATTTTTTTTTACAACTTGTAATTTTGATAGCATATATACAACTCAAAATTTTCCATTTTAAGTGTACAACTCAGTTAATTGCATTCATGATGCTGTGCTACCATACCTACCATGCATTACTGAAACTTTCATCACCTGAAACAGAAACTCTGTACCTTTAAGCAATAAATCCCCATTCCCCTTACCTACTCCCCTACTCTCTGCTGTCCCCTGGTAACCTGTAACCTATGTATATGCATTAAAAAATCATGCAATATTTGTCATTCAATGTCTGGCTTATTTAACTCAACATGATGTCTTCAAAGTCCATTCATGTTGCTCATGTATCAGAACTTCATTCTTTTTTGTGGCTGAGTCATATTCCATTGTATGTGTTTACCACATTTTGCTGATCCATTCATCTGTTGAGGGACACTTGGGTAATTTCCAACATTGACTATTAATGAATAATGCTGCTATGAACCTAAATGTGCAAATACCTGTTTGGTTCCCTGTTTTTAATTTTGGGGGCTATATATGTAGAAGTAGGATGGCTGGGTCATATGGCAGTTCTCTATTTAACTTTTTAAGAAATGACCAAACTGTTTTGCACAGTGTTTGCACCATTTTTTGTTCCCACCAGCAAAGCACAAGTGTACCTATTTTTTGTCAACACTTACCTTTTTCCACTTTTTAATCATAGCCATTCTAATAACTGGGAAGTGGTTTTGATTCACCTTTTCCCAACAACTATATGATGTTGAGCATCTATTCATTTTTTTATTGACCATTTGTATATATTCTCTGGAGAAATGTCTATTTAAAATCTTTGCCCATATTTTAAATATGTTGTTTATCTTTTTGTTGTTGAGTGGTAGCAGTTCTTTCTATATTATGGATATTAAACTCATATCAGATGTACAATTTGCAAATATTTTCTCATAATCTATAGGTGTCTTTTAACTTTCATTGTAATGCCTTTTGATGTACAACAATGTTTAGTTTTAATGAAGTCCAGTATATCTATTTTTTTTCTTTGCTGCTGATGCTTTTGCTGTCATATATGTAAGAAATTATAGCCAAATCCAGAGTCATGAAGATTTCCTCCTATGTCTTCATCTAAGAGTATAATGGCTTTAGCACTTATACTTAGTTCCTTGATCCTTTTTGAATTAATTTTTACATATGGTATGAGGTAAAAATGAACTTCATTTTTTACTTGTGGATACCCAGTTATCCCAGCACAATTAGTTGAAGAGAATTTTATTTCCTCAGTGAATACACTTGGCACCCTTGTTGAAATCAGTTGGCTATCGAGGTGTGGATTTATTTCTGTACTCTCAATTCTATTTATTGACCTGTAAAAGTATTCTTTTGCAAGTAATGCATTGTTTTGTTTATCATGACTTTGTAGTAAGAACTGAAATCAGAAAGTATGAGATCTCCAACTGTTTTCTTCCTTTTCAAGCTCAGATTTGGTTATTAAAAACCCCTTGCAAGTCCACATGAATTTGAGGATTGGCTTTTCCATTTCTGCAAAACAAGCCTGCTGGGATTTTGACAGCGATTTTGAAGCTGTAGACTTCTTTTAGGTAGTACTGACATTTTAACAATATTAAATCTTCCAATCACAAATATGGAATATCTTGCCCCTTTTTGGTGTTTTTTTTTTCTTTTCACATCTTTCAGTGGTGTTTTGCAGTTAAGTCTTTCACATCATTGGTTAAATTTTTCCTAGATATTTTATTCTTTTAGATGCTATTCAAATGAAATTGTTTTCTTAATTTCATTTCAATTTGCTCATTGCTGGTATATAGAAACAAAACTGATTTTTGCAAGTAAATCTCATTCCATGAAATGTTGTTGAATTTGTTCATTAGCTTTAAAAGTTTTCTTGCAGGTTTTTAGGGATTTTCCATGTAAAGGATAATGTCATCTGTAAATAGAGATTTTTTAAATTGCTTTTTATGGCTTTTTCTCATCTAACTGTTCTTCCTAGAACGTCTAGTACAAAGTTGAATAGCAGTGGTGTAAAAACTGCCAGAATGTGATATACCAGAAATTGAATAGCTTTTAAAAAGCGAATTTAGTAAGTTACAAGTTTACAGTTCTAAGTCTATAAAAATATCTGAACTAAGGCATCCAGGAAAAGATACCTTAATTCAAGGAAAGCTGATGGGTTAGAAACACCTCTGTAAGCTAGGTAGTCACTTGGCTGGCATCTGCTGGTGCCTTGCTCCTAGGCTCCATTAGTTTCAGACTCTGTTCCTGTGAGGGTTTCCCACTTTGCTTCTCCAGGGTTGGCCTTCATTTCTTGACTTCTTTTGGCTCCCTCCAAGGTCTGGCTTACTTGACATTTCATGGTAATGTTTGCTGGGCTCCAAACACCTCCAAATTTCCAGGTTTCTGTCCTCCAAAGTGTTGGCATCTGTGCTAGCTCTTCTCTGGAGTTCCTGTTGGCTCTCTCTCACTGTCGGCACTGTCATTTCTGACTCTCTCCTAGATGTTTCTAGGAGAAACCAATCAAGATCTACCTAGAATGGGTGGAGTCACATCTCCATTAATCAATAGGTCATATCCACAATTGAGCATGTCACATCTCCATGGAAATAATCTAATCTAAATCTCCACCTACAATGTTGAATCAGGATTAAAAGAAATGGCTGCCTCCACAAGATTGAATCAGGATTAAAACATCACTTTTCTGGGGTACCTAATACTTTCAAACCAGCACAGAGGGTGTTCCAGTTTGCTAGCTGCCAGAATGCAATATACCAGAAACAGAATGGCCTTTAAAAGGGGGAATATATGGAGTAGCAAGTCCACAGTTCTAAGACTGTGAAAATGTTCCAACTAAAGAAGAGCTATAGAAATGTCCAATCTAAGGCATCCAGGGAAGGATACCTTGTTTCAAGAAGGCTGATAACATTCAGGGTTTCTCTCTCAACTGGAAAGGCACATGGCAAACATAGTAGCATCTTCTAGCTTTCTCTCCAGGCTTCTCCTTTCATGAAGCTCCCCAGGGGGTGTTTTCCCTCTTCATCTCTGAAGGTCTCTGGCTTTGTGGGCTCTGTAGTTCTTTCCAAAATGCTTCCCTCTTAAACAGCTCCAGTAAGCAACCCCACATTGAATGGGTAGAGACATCTCCATGGAAATTATCTAATTGGAAGTTACCACAATTTGGTGGGTCATCTTTCCATGGATAATTAAAAATCTCCCAGCAATACAGAGTGAGGATTAAAGGAAATGGCTTTTCTGAGGTTCACAAATTCAATCCAGCACAGTAGGCATCCTTGCTTTGTTCCTGATGTTAGGGGAAAGTTTCAGTCTTGTAATATTGAGTATAATGCTAGCTGTGTGTTTTTCATAAATGCCCTTCATCACATTGCATAAGTTTCCTTCTGCTATTTTTCAAATCTAGGCTGATGTGTTCATCACTAGCATATAGAAATACAATTGATTTTTGTAAGCTTTTCTTGTATTCTGAGACGTACTGATCACGGTTATTAGTTCTAGGAGATTTTAGTTTTTGTAGATTTGCTGAGATGTTCTATATATACCATCATGCTATTTCAAATCAGACCATTTTATTTCTTCTTTTCCAACCTACATTACTTTGCTTTCCTTTTCTTGCTTATTGTGCTGGTTAGAACTTCTGATAAGATGTTGAATTGCAGTGGTGAGATTTGACAGTCCTTCCTTTTTCCTGATTGTAGGGGGAAATATTCACTCTCTTAGTATTAAGCATGATATTAACTATAGGTTTTATAAATACCTTTCATCAAATAGAGGAAGTTTTCCTTTATTCTTCATTTCTGAGAGTATTTATGATGAATGGATGTTGAATTTTGTCAAATGCTTTCCCGCATCAATTATTATATAGTCTTGTGTTTTTTTTAGTCTATTCATATGGAAAACAATGATTTTTTTTTTGTATGCTGTATGGTGGGGGTCACATTTCATTCTTTTTCCATGTGACTATCCCATTACATTGGTTGAATTTTTGTTTGTTTGTTTGTTAATTTTTTCTTTCTTTGATGGCTTGTTTGGTTTTTGGGAAGTGTATGGGCCAGGAATTGAACCTGGGTCTCCTGCATGGCAAGCAAGAATTTGACTATTAAGCTACCCCTGCACCCCCTAAAAATGATCTTTTACTATTGATTCAGCCTTGCACTCATATCAAAACCTTACTTGGTTATGCCAAGTGGGGCAAAACCTCACTTAGTTATAAAACATCACTCAGGAATAAATCCTTTTACCTGCTGGTGAATTATGTTTGCTAATATTTTGTTTAGAATTTTTGCATCTCTATTCATGAAGGATATTGGTCTATAGTTTTGTGTTTTGTTAATATTGTCCCTTTCTGGTTTTGGTATCACAGTAATTCTTGTTTCATAGAATGGGTTAAGAAGTCTTTGTTTTATTTTCTGGAAGTGATGATACATTATTTTTGTTAATTCATATTTAACTGTCTGGTAAAATCCTTCAGGGAAAGAATCCTGGAGTTGAGAGGTTTAGGGGGAAGGTTTTAAATTATATATTCTATTTCTGTAAGCATTTTAAGACTATTCAAATTATCTATTTCATCTTGGGTGAGTTGTGGTAGTCTGTAATTTTGGAAGAATGGGTTCATTTCATCTAAGTTGTCAAATCATGCACATACAATTGTTTCTAGTAATCCTTTATTGTTTTTGATGTCTGTAGGGTCTAGTGTGAGATCCCTGTTTTATTTTGATATTAGTAATTATGCTTTGGTCTTATTTTCTTTGTCCATTTTGCTAGAGAATTATCAATTTTGTCTTTTCAAAGACCAGCATCTTGTTTCAAAGATTTTTCTTTAGCATTTTGTTGTTGTTGTTGTTGTTTTCAGTTTCAATGATTTCTTCCCTTATTATTTTCTTACTTCTCCCTTACTTGGGTTTATTTTGCTCTTGTATTTCTAGTTTCTGGAAGCGGGAGTATAGATTAATGACATTAGTAATTTCCTTTTCTAATATTAGCATTTAGGTTTTTGTTTGTTCGTTGTTTTGCATGGGCAGGCACTGGGATCGAACCTGGGTCTCTGGCAGGGCAGGCAAGAACTCTGCCATTGAGCCACTATGAACTGCCCAGCATTTAGTTTTAGAATTTCTCCCTTGGCAATACTTCAGCTGCTTCCCATAAGTTTTGATTTTCATTTTCATTCACTTTAATGTGGTTTTAAAAATTTCTCTTGAGCTTTCTTTTTTGAAGCATGGATTATTTAGAAGTGTATTGTTTAGTTTCCAACTGTTTGATTATTTTCATGTTATATTTATGTTATTGATGTATAGTTTGATTCCATTTTGGTCAGAGAACATACTTTGTATGACATCAATTTTATTACATTTAATTTTATTTTATGGTCTGAATATGGTCTCTCTTGTTATGTGTTCCATGGACAGTTGAATAGATTATATATTCTGCTATTTTTGAAGTAGTTATAAATGACCTATTGGTAGTTTTATATCTTTGCCAATTTTCAATTTTGTTCCACCATTTGTTGGGAGAGGATGGTTAAAGCCTTTAAGTATAATTCTGGATTTATCTATTTCTCTCTTCAGTTCTATCATCTATTTTCCAACTCTGTTATTTGGTGCATATACATTTAGTATTGCTATGACTTCTTAATGGTTTGACCCTTACATCATTATGTGATGCCCTTCAATGTCTTTATAATGAATGTTTTACTCTGAAGTTTATCTTATCCAAAATTAATATAGACACTCCTAGTTTCTTTTTATTAAGGTTTGCATGATATATCTTTTCTCCATCCTTTAATTTTATATATATTGTTATATTTTAAGGGAGTTTCTTGTAAACAGGCTATAGTTACATCATTGCTATCCACTCATTTAAATAAACTCCATATTTTATGTGTGTTTAGACCATTTGCATTTAATATAATTATTGATATGTTAGGATTAAGTGTGCCATCTTATTTTTTTGTTTGTTTTCTGTTTGCTTTTCCTGATTTTTGTTCCTTTTTTTCATTTCCCTTCCTTCCTTTAAGATCCTTAAATATGTTTTTTACAATTCTATTTTAGTTTCCTTTAGTGCTTTTGAATGTAACACTTACAGTGATTTTAGTGATTGCCATAGGTATTACATTATATATACATAATATAAGCCAATCCAAAAGTGAAATCTTATCAGTTCAAATGATATAAAGAACTTCTACCTCCCTTTAAGTATCTCTACCCTCTTCAATTTATAATACAACTGTCTTAAGTATTTCCTTCTAATATATATTGAGAACTACATTAGATGGTGTTATATTATATGTTTCAATCAACAAACTTAATTTAGAAAACTAAGTTGGAGAAGGGAAGTCCATTTTATTTACCCATACTTTTGCTGCTTCAATATTTTTTTCCTCACATTCCAAGATTTTTTCTTTTGTCATATTTCTATCTAGAGAATTATCTTTAACCATTTTAGGTAACGGAATTTCTATTTTTTTCCTTCTTCCATATATATCATGATTTCCCCTTCATTCTTGATGAATACTTCTGCTGAATATAGGATTTTATGTTTATAGCTTTTATTCCCCTCAGTACTTGAAAAATGTTATGTACTTCCTTTTGGCCTCTGTGGTTTCTGATGAGAAATCTACTGTCATTCAAATTGTTTTCTCTTATATGCAAGCTGTATTTCTCTCTTATGGTTTTCAAAATTGTTTCTTGATCTTCAGTTTTCACAAGCTTGACCATACGGTGTTTTGGCATGGATTTATTTTGGTTTATCTTATTTAGGTTTTACTCACCTTCTTAGATCTATGTCCCTTGCAAAATTTGGGAAGTTTTCAACCATAATTTTTTTTTTAAGTATCTTAAGTAGTTTCTAAGTTACCAACCTTTCCCATATCTATTCTGGGATATATGAGACAAAAAGAAAATCCAGAGAATTTACCACAGTGTCATTTCTCATGTCACAAGTCCCTTAGTCTGTAGCCTTTTCTGTTTTCTCATGTTTGTTTTATACATAATGTCCAGGTTTTGTTTTATATGTAATATCCAGGTTTTCTAGTTTTACTTAGCACTTAGAGTAGGGACAAATTTATCTACCACATCTTCGTGGAAGCAAAAGTTCTCTCACACATCCTTGATTAAAATTCATGCATTTATTAGAAGATCAAAGTAAAATTAATAAAATATTTATTGCAATATTTTTCCCAGCAAATATTTGACGTGATAAATGTCGCCAAATTGTTTCCTTTGACACTAAAGGAAGGTAAATCTCATACACACGTCAATTATAATCCCCAGCATAAACTATTCATGTCTCTTTTGTTAAATGCCACAAACTAAACAAGGTTAGATGATGTGGACACATTATCATTTAAGAAATTGCCACTGGAAAGGGAGCTCAAAAAAATGAATAGCTGTGGTAGCATGATGATCATATACTTTACCACCCAAACCTAAATATATTTTGACAATGCAAGGGAGCATTCTTAATAACTATGGTAAGATAGCAGGTATACAACAGAAATTGTACGGCAACTTGGAATATACGATTGCCCTGACCATAAATGATAGTAGAATATGTATGGGTCCATTTGTTTAGGTTTTAATTCTAGCTTGCTCCCTTTTCATATTTAATAATACAAAGTATAGAATGGTGGGCTGGTGTTGCATGAGAAAGGAGCACATTGCAGCAATGTCTTCTACAAGCCCTTTAGTATAAAATTTTTATTTTTTAATGGCTGGCTTTCAAAATTAGCATAGGGGTTACCAAAAATGGGTTGCTTTTAGTAAGACCAATATTTCTTTTAGTAATCTAATAAATGTTAGAGATCTGTTCTCATTAGTAAATTAAAGATGCTCAAGATATATGGATTGGTCAAAATATTTTATGGACACTCTTCACCCTTACATCAATACTATTGGTTTAGGGGCGGGCTATGGTGGCTCAGCAGGCAGAGTTCTCGCCTGCCATGCCGGAGACCCAGGTTCGATTCCCGGTGCCTGCTCATACAAAAAAAAGAAAAAATTATTTAAAAAAATACTATTGGTTTAGGAACATTTCTCTTTGTCTGAAGCACACTTTTAACCCTTTCAAAATCTGAAATTTAATTCAAATTAATTTATTTTTCTCCTTTAAAGAAAAATTCCTCAAAATAGATGTCTACAATATTTACAATACTTATCCTCCCAGCTGCATGTGCAACTTTTTAATAAGCATTTTAACCTTTCCATTTAACCAAACTACTACTAACAAAGTTAACAATGACACCCACATTGCCAAGTACAACTGCTAATTCACAATCCTTATCTTAATTAACATATTAGCTGCATTTGACATAGTTGTTTTCACCCTTTCATTTTTAGTTTTTCCTCATGTTCCCACAGCTCTTTTTTTTTTTAAATCGGATAAGGGTTTAATATCCAAAATATATAAAGAACTTTTATAATGCAACAACAAAAAAGCAATCTATGCAATTAAAAAGTGAACAAAGGACAAACAGACATTTCTCCAAAGAAGAGATATATAAATGGCCAGTAAGCACATGAACAGATAATCAAATTATTAATCCTTAGGACAATGCAAATCAAAACCATAATGAAATACCATTTCACATCCACAAGGATGAATCTTATTAAAAGAAATTAAAAGCAAAACAAAACAGAAAATAGCAAGTGTTGGAGAGGATGCAAAAAAAGTGGAACTCTAGTATATGGTTGGTAGGATGGAAAATGGCGCAGTCACTGTGGAAAGCAATATGGTAGCGTCTCAAAAAGTTAAATACAGAATTACCACTTGACCCAGCAATCCCATTTCTATTATATACTCAAGGAGAGTGAAAACAAGGTGGCAAAGAGACACCCGTACACTAATGTTTAGAGCAGCATTATTCACAATAACCAAAACTTGGAAACAACTTACATGCCTGTCAACAGATGAATGGATAAACAAAATGTAGTACAACATACAATGGAATATTATATGGTCGTAAGAAAAAATGACGTTCTGAGACCTGCAGTAACATGGAAGAAACTAGAAAACGTGATGCTCAATGAAATAAACAAGACACAGATGGACTGCAGCTGCATGATTTCACTTATAAGAGATAACTGCAAATAGCAAATACGCAGAGATAGAAACAGATTAGAAGTTATTGGGGGAGGGGAGTAAGGGGAAGTGGGTGGTGGATTACACAGAGAAGGTTGTGTTTAACAAATAAGGGCGAGTGCTGAGTCATTTTACTGATATTTCTTTTAGCCTCCAGTACTTTAGAGCAGCTAGAGATACAAACCTAAAATTATGGAATTGCAACCATACCAAACTCTGAAATCTGTTCTACAACTAATTGTTGCGATGGACTTTGAAATTTGTTGCTTTTATGCATATAATTTATTTAAAGAGAAGGAAGAGTATAACAGAAAAGAGTACAACTGGTGAATCATTATATTGGTATTTCTGTTGGTCTCCAGTGTCTTGGAGCAGCTAGAAGAAAAAGCAGAAAGTAGCAGAACTGTAACCCATAGCAGAGCTTAAAATCTGTTCTACAACTACTTGCTAAAATGTTCTTAGAAATTTATTGCTTTTTTTGTATATATATTATATTTCACAATTTAAAAAAAGTTAAAAAACAAACAAACATGGTTACCATCTATCAAGCTTCACCAAATACTAGATGTTCTAGTTTGCTAGCTGCCAGAATGCAATATATCAGAAACGGAATGGCTTTTAAAAACGGGGATTTAATAAGTTGCTAGTTTATAGTTCTAAGGCCGAGAAAATGTCCCAATCAAAACAAGTCTATAGACATGTCCAATTTAAGGCATCTGGGAAAGATACCTTGGTTCAGGAAGGCCGATGAAGTTCAGGGTTTCTCTCTCAAGTGAGAAGGCACATGGCAAATACAGTCAGGGCTTCTCTCTCAGCTGGAAGGGCACATGGCAAACACAGCGTCATCTGCTAGCTTTCTCTCCTGGCTTCCTATTTCATGAAGCTCCCTGGGAGGTGTCTTCCTTCTTCATCTCCAAAGGTCGCTGGCTGGTGGACTCTCTGCTTTGTAGTGTTGCTCTCTCTGAATTTCTCATTCTCCAAAATGTTTTCTCTTTCATAGGACTTCAGAAACTAATCAAGACCCACTCAAATGGGTGGAGACATGTCATCCCCTAATCCAGTTTAATAACCATTCTTAACTAAATCACATCAACCAGGGAGATGATCTCATTACAGTTTCAAACATACAGTACTGAATAGAGATTATTCCACCTTTATGAACTGGGATTTATATTTAAACATGGCTTTTCTTAGGGGGCATGCTTCCTTTCAAACCAGCACATTCCACCCTCTGGCCCCTAAAAAAGACACATGTTTTTCCCCTATACAAAATACATTAATTTCATAACAATATCAGAAATTCTTAAACTTATTAGTAGCAATACAATGAAGTACAAAATTAGAGACAGTATAAAATTTCATCAAGTCAGTTACAGGCATGATCTGTCCTAAGGCAAAATTCTTTCCATTTGCTCTGGACCTTTGGAAACTCATAACAAGTTATTTGCTGCCAACATACAAAGAAGGAACATTCACAGGATACATAGACACATTTCCATAGGGAGGAAGGAACACAGGGGTTACCAGACCCATACAGTTTCGAAAACCCGCAGGGCAAAGTCCATTAGATTCTAAAGTCTGAGACTCATTTATCCTCAGGGCTTTAGAAAGTGGCAGTTCCACCCTTTCCAAATGCCTATGCCTGCTTTTCTCTGAATGCAACCTTGGGGGATATTGGGGAGACCACTCTTCTTTAGGCTCCACCCTTTCCAAGCATTGGGGCTGCACCCGGGCTCTCTGCCATCTCCGGGGCATACATTCAATCCCTCCATGTGGTGGTAGCCAGGCTCTCCCCCAACCCCAAGAAACGTGCTTCACCCTCTCCAAAGCCTGAGGCGGCATGACTCTTCCACTGCAATGAGGTGGAAGGCCTATTCTCTGCCTTTGGGGCAAATTCACCCTCTTCACATGCTTGGGTGGGTTCGCTCTCCTGGCCTGGGGCTTCTTGACTTTACACCTCAGTCTCCATGGTTTTGCCTTTGAAGTTATTTTCTTTTAATGTGTCCCTTCTCTGAACCCCTCAGTCCAGACTGGCAGTAGCTCAGTTTATACAGGTCCCACAGCACTCTCGTTGGCTTTTTATGCAGTAGTGTTGGATCATGCTCATCAGACATAAGGAGTTTCCACAAATATTTCCTGGATAACTCCATGTCCGATCCTGGTTTTCTCTGAAATGTCTGACTGGTTCCACATTTGGTTAAATCCTCACACAGGGCTCTATTCTCCGGGGTCTCCTTTCCTGGAAGCTCAGAATTTTTTAGGACATCAATTTCTGGTTTCTTTGTACCCAAGAGTTCATTTTTTAGCTTATCTTTCTCCTGTCGCATTTCATTATAAGCTGCAAGGAGAAACCAGGCTGCATTTTTAACATTTAATTTGGAGATCTCTTCTGCTAAATATACAAGTTCATGGCTTTTACAATCTGCCTTCCAGCTAAAGCCACTAGTCAATTTTGCCAGATTATTTGCCATTTTAAAACAAGGCTCACTTTCCTTTCAGTCTACAATAACACGGATCTCATTTTTGTCTAAGGCCTCATCAGAAGGGTCTTTAGAGTCCACATTTCTACCAACAGCCTCTCCAAAGCATTCTAGGCCTTCTTTATTAAGCTTCTCACAATTCTTCCAAAATCTTCCCTTTATCCATTTAAAAAGCCGTTCCAACATATTGGTATTTGCGAACTTCAGCAGCAACACCCCACTCTGGTACCAAAATCTGTTCTAATTTGCTAGCTGCCAGAATGCAATATACCAGAAACGGAATGGCTTTTAAAAAGGGGGATTTAATAAGTTGTTAGTTTAATTCTAAGGCCGAGAAAATGTCCCAATCAAAACAAGTCTATAGACATGTCCAATTTAAGGCATCTGGGGAAAGATACCTTGGTTCAGGAAGGTCGATGAAGTTCAGGGTTTCTCTCTCAAGTGAGAAGGCACATGGCAAATACAGTCAGGGCTTCTCTCTCAGCTGGAAGGGCACATGGTAAACACGGCGTCATCTGCTAGCTTTCTCTCTTGGCTTCCTATTTCATGAAGCTCCCTGGGAGGTGTCTTCCTTCTTCATCTCCAAAAGTCGCTGGCTGGTGGACTCTCTGCTTTGTAGTGTTGCTCTCTCTGAATCTCTCATTCTCCAAAATGTTTTCTCTTTCATAGGACTTCAGAAACTAATCAAGACCCACTCAAATGGGTGGAGACATGTCATCCCCTAATCCAGTTTAATAACCATTCTTAACTAAATCACATCAACCAGGAGATGATCTCATTACAGTTTCAAACATACAGTACTGAATAGAGATTATTCCACCTTTATGAACTGGGATTTATATTTAAACATGGCTTTTCTTAGGGGGTATGCTTCCTTTCAAACCAGCACACTAGACTTTATGTATAATAGCATAACACATTGAGCTATTTGCTATTTTTTAGATATTTTATAGATAAGAAATCTGGCACGGTAGGGAAGTTAGGGACTTGCCTTTAGACTGAAACATTCAGCCTCTGAGTCAAGATTGAAACAGTTGTTTTAACGTAGAATTTCTTGTTCGTTATGTTAAAATATAAATTAAAAGACATAAGAGTACTTGCTTCCAAGGATGGTACTGAAGTTCCCCGGAGTTGGCCGAGGTGAGGCTCTGAGCACGGAGCCCAGCAGACAGAGCCCCTGCTCCCTGGGTTTGTAACCTGGCTGAAGGGTCCAGGTGATAGCTGCATTCACTCAGCACCTTTGCTGGTTGGAGGTCGGCTCTGCCTCACAGTAGTGAGAGCCCTGGTGGGGGGTCGAGCACAAACCCAGATCCAGAAAGAAAGGCCTGGGGAACAAAAACCCTGTCTTCCCGCCTGGGTTAGTGGCGGCCATGGTGACCGCTCGGCCCGTCCCTTTGGGATAAGGGGATCAGACTCCGTAGTTTGTGGCCCAGATGGGACTGAAGGTGGCCCGCCCAGCTTTCCGTCCGGAAGTGAAGTCCCCACCCGGGGAGGAGGCTGGGGCTGCGAGGTGGCCCTGCCACTGCAGTCGCTGCACAGGTCAGGGAGGTGCTGAGGGCATGCAAGAGGACTGCTTGCTTTTTCATGATAAAATTCCCATTTGCCCAGAAGTGGTTTTCCTAGCAGACTGGCAGCCTCTCCCCAGCGTCACAAGCTGCGCCCGCAGTCACTTTTGCTACTTGGCCCGGGCTGGGCTGCGGGCTGCTGTGGAGGAGCGAGATAAGGCAACAAACAGGGGAACAAAGGGCTCTTCCCCTGGGCCTCTCCGCAGACTGCTCTGACTTTCTCTGGAATAATCTTTCCACTTTGCACCAAAGCGCAGATCTGATTTGATGGCAAACTCGGTCCACTGTTTTGGGGGATACGTGTGACCTGGGGCGAGGGACGGGTCCTGGGAGCCAAGGACCCAATAAAGGGGGAGGGATGAGCATGAGGGTGGGTCCCTTTCCCTCCAGTTGAGCGGCTCCTCTGACAGCACCTCCAGCAGAGGCCTTGCAGAGGGGGACAGAAGCCTTGGGAAGGGGGGCCGGGGGCCAGCTGAGTAATGTGCAATGTGGAATGGGGGTGCTTGTGGCCACCCCAGGGGAGCGCAGTTTGTCAAGAGCCACCCCAGCCCCCAGGTGTGGGGTTAGTGTCCCTCGAGCTCACTGAGCCCTCAGAGGAGGAAGTGCAGAAGCCACACCCGGTGGCAGGAGCCTAATGTGACACCACAGGACACTGCCTGGGGCCAGCTGCAGTCAGTGTGGTGAGTGTAGAGACCAGGTTTAAACGTTTTGTCAGAAACTTGTTTCCTAGGCCTGGTTGTGCTGTCCTAGCGGTTCTGTCCACGGAACTCGGTCCCGGGCGTCCCTCGCCCACCTTCTGCATTGACCAAGTGGGAGCACTAGGATGTGAGCAGGTGAGGGGCGAAAAGCAACCTGAGGCTCCGTTCCAGGTGGCCAGGAGGCGCCTTCCTGCTGCAGAGGGGTTCAACCACCAGCCCCACTGAGACTTGATTGGACCAGGTTATTACAAGGTCTGCAGAAATTCGTTCATCCTGGGAACCCGGCAGCCCGGGAGCCACTCTTGCACAGCCTGGGTCACCTGGTGCAACCTGAGCACCCAGTTCCGGACGGCACTGCTCAGGAGGTATCACGCGGCCCAGATGACCACCTTCCTTGGTATGCCTGTCCTCCAGTTGCTGCTACTGAGCCGTCAGGTGCTGCCTGCACTTACTGGGGAAGGTGTCTTTGGTGCCCAAGTAGAAGGCCCCGCCTGCAGGCCGCCATGCAGCCATGAGAACTGCACTGCCAGGCAGATCTGCGGAACCAGCTGGGCCAAGGGAGACACAGTTCCGGGGAGAAAGCTGCCGTGATGCAGGCGGTAGAGCACCGGGCAGCCCGGGAGCAGGCACTGCTGCACAGGGAAGGCGTCCTTCTGCGGGTAGAGGTGGAGCCTTGTAAGGACACTTGTGTTAGTTAGATTCAGTTGTCAACTTGGCCAGGTGAGCATACCTAGTTCTGTTGCTGTGGACACAAGCCAATGGTACGTGAACCTCATCTGTTGCTAATTACATCTGCAGTTGGCTAGGAGGCGTGTCTGCTGCAATGAGTGTCCTTTGACTTAACTGGCTGGTGCTTAAATGAGAGAACACAATGTAGCACAGCCTAGCGCATTCCTCATCTCAGCACTTGCAGCTCAGCCCAGGCCTTTGGAGATGTAGAAAGAAGTCACCCTGGGGAAAGTTGTTGGAACCAGGGTCCTGGAGAGAAGACCCGCAGAGACCATCTTGTGCCTTCCACGTAAGAAAGAACCTCAGTGGAAAGTTAGCTGCCTTTCCTCTGAAGAACCAACAAAATAAATACCCTTTTATTAAAAGCCAATCTGTCTCTGGTGTGTTGCATTCCGGCAGCTAGCAAACTAGAACAATGCTGCTGCCCCTAACAATGAAGGAGGTGGTTTTCAGCAAACACTGGACATCAGTGCCGGGGAGCTTGGTCAATCTCTGCAAATCTGGTCCAGAAAGATGCAAAACCTCCTTCGCTGATTTCAGTCTGGCTTTCTTATCTGCAGCAATAATTCTGGGGTTCAGGTCCTGTTGATCCAAGCCCATTTCTTGAATGGGTTGACAGGGAGGTCGAATTATTTCTCTCTGGCACGCAGGGATGGCTTATACACTCTGTGCATTGGATTCCCTATTTGAAGCATCTTTGACCTTCCCCAGTTTAACTTCTCTTTGGTGTGTCTCCATGGGAATTCTCCCACTTGCTCCACCCTCTTCTTCTCCCTCACAACCAAATTTTGAATTCAGTTTTCAGACCTCTGCCTTTTAAATAAATAGCTTCATATTTAAGTGAACACGTCAATTCCCTTGGTTTTAAATGCAATCAATATGCTCATGGATTGTTGTTTCCATTCAAGACCTCCCTTATAAAATTCATACTTGTATATTCAGCTGCCTATGTCAGGTTGGATGTTTCATAGGAAGCTCAAAGTTAAAATGACCAAACCAAACTTTTGGTTCCTTCTTTCCTCAATGTGTATAATTTGTAGTCTTTCTTTATTTCACAAAATGGTCACTCTATCCTTAGAGTTGCCTCCGGTAAAATTCCTGAACTTATTCTTGATTCCCCCCTGTGCTGGCTTGAAAAGATGTATGTACACTAGAAAAGCCATGTTTTAACCCTAAAGGCAGCTGTTTCTTCTAATCCCTATTCAGTATTGTATGTTTGAAACTTTAATTAGATTATTTCCCTGGAGATGTGACTCAATCAGTGTGGATGTTAAACTGGATTAGGTGGAAACGTGTCTCCACCCATTCTAGGTGGGTCTTGATTAGTTTTACTGAAATCCTTTAAAAAAGAAGCTCTTTGGGAAAAGCTAGAAAAACAACAAGAGAGAAAGCTGGGAGATTCAGAGAGAGCAGAGAAAGAATGACAGAGCCCCAAGAAAGCCACAACAGAGACCATCACAGAACCATGAAGCAGAGTCCACCAGCCAGCGACGTTCGGAGATGAAGGAAAATACCTCCCGGCTAGCTGGAGAGGAAGCTGACAGATGATGCCGTGTTTGCCATGTGCCCTTCCTGCAGAGATAGAAACCTTGACTGTGTTCACCATGCACCTTTCCACTTGAGAGAGAAACCCTGAATGTCATCGGCCTTCTTGAATCAAGGTATGTTTTCCTGGATGCCTTAGATTGGACATTTCTATAGACTTGTTTTAATTGGGACATTTTCTTGGCCTTAGAACTGTAAACTAGCAACTTATTAAATTTGCCTTTTAAAAAGCCATTCTGCCCCTGATATATTGCATTCTGGCAGCTAGCAAACTAGAACACCCTTTTTCTCTTATATTTTAGTGCAATCCATCAGCAAATCCCATTGGCTATGTCTGTAGATATGTTTACTGCTCCAACTGTGGGTCAGCTCACCCTCATTTCTAGCCTGAATTATTAAAATAGTCACTTAATTGGACTCCCTGCTTTGTTCTTTGTTTCCTGGTGTTTCAATTTGCTAATTTCCAGAATGCAATATACCAGAAATGGATTGGCTTTTATAAAGGGGATTTATTAATTTAAAAGTTACAGTTCTAAGGCCATGAAGATATCCAAATTAAGGCAGCAACAAGAGGACACCTTCTTGGAGGAAATACAGGAGGTATCCCAGGCACCTCTGTCAGCTGGGAAGGCATGTGGCTGACATATGAACTCCTTGCTCCAAGTTTCTGGTTTCAAACGGCTCTCTCTGGATTCTGGCTATATCTGAATCTTTGCTTAGCACCCAGGGTATTTCTGTCTGCATCTCCAAATGTCTATGTCTAGGCACTTGCTCTCTATCTTCTTTGAGCTCTTGCTTTCTCTTTGAGCTCTTTTAAGGACACCAGTAAACTAATTAAGATCCACCTTGAATGGATGAGGCCATATCTCCATGGAAACAACCTAATCAAAAGATCCCACCGATAATATGCTTGCACCCACAAGATTGGATTAAAAGGTGTCCTAATTTGCTAGCTGCTGGAATGCAACACACCAGAAATGGATTGGCTTTTAATAAAATGGGGTTTATTTTGTTAGTTCTTCAGAGGAAAGGCAGCTAACTTTCATCTGAGGTTCTTTCTTACGTGGGAAGGCTCAAGGTAATCTCTACTGGCCTTCTCTCCAGGCCTCTGGGTTCCAACAACTTTCCCTGGGGTGATTTCTTTCTTCATCTCCAAAGGCCTGGGCTGAGCTGCAAGTGCTGAGATGACACATGCCGAGCTGCTTGGGCTGTGCTACCTTGAGCTCTCTCATTTAAGCACCAGCCAATTAAGTCAAACGTCATTCATTGCAGCAGGCTCCCCTCCTAGCGACTGCAGATGTAATCAGCAACAGATAAGGTTCACGTACATTGGCTTATGTCTGCAGCAACAGAACTAGGCACATTCATCTGGCCAAGTTGACAACTGAATCTAACTACCACAAAAGGTCATGGCTTTTCTGAGATACATAACAGCACAGCTGGAGAACTCTGTCCAAACAGCAAAACTCTTAACAATAGCTATTTAGGAACCACAGAACTGGAAAATAAGCTTGTGATTGGCACATTGTACTTATTGACTCAAATATTGCCTGTCCATCCACTGAATGCCATGTTTAAAGGAATCAGTAGTATAAGTTACTTTAAGAAAATGTACTGAACTAATAATGTATTGGTATCTTTTCATTAACAGGGGATGATAGCCAAATGGATTTCTCTAGCATTTTATTTGATATGCAAATAGGAAGATACAAAGCATAAAAACTTCAATAATTATTTTCTCCTATTTCATTAGGTGCACCCTAATCAATGTAAATTTGTAAGTTGTATAAATTGATATATATTAGGAATGTGGTAAATTTCCTATAAGGGAATTAATTTTTAAAATGAGCCTAAGGTAATTTTTTCTTTAGAGTAACAAACATGTTGATTATGTCTACAACCATACTTCACAATGTTTATTTTAAATGTGAGATATATTATAGACACTTCTTCTTGAACTTTAACATATCTTTATTCAAATAAATCACTGAACTTATGTAAGTTTACTTGTCCTTTTAATAAAGTCACATAAGTATGTTTATAAGAAAATTTTCTTTCTGCACTGCAAAGTTTCAAGCAAAAGTCTAGTTAAAAAAATTCTTCCAAATTACTCAAACTCCTGCTAAGGAAGGATGTGCACTGTAGCAATTGGGACAGTTAATCAGTTGGATTTGTCATCTACAGGGGGAAAATCATTAGCAAGACCCTGGGTGGCCAGTGGCAGCTTAAATACTTATAAATCACAAAATTGTCAGCTCCTTCATTTAAAAGGGGTAGGCTGAACCTTTTTCAATTTAAAATTTGATTTGTGTCACTTTGCCAAAAAGCCCAACACATGGAACACTATTATGCAGAAAAATTGAAAAGTTTGAGAAAGTTTAACAAGTAAGTTGTTCTAGAAAAAAAATCACAAAAGTATTCTTTGCACATTACAGCTTGGCCACATTAGGCTTCATAAGCATTGCATAGGTTCACACACAGAAGTGTTTGCCCATTAAATACTTATTGTGCATCTACAATTGGCTGGACTTTCTGTCACAGATATGGATGGGGCATAGAGCCTGCCCTCAAGTTCACATTTCAGTACCCAAAAATGTCCTTTGAAACATAACTAAATGTTGAAAATTCAAAAAAAAGAAAAAAGATTTATATCACCAAGTAACTTAAATGGACAAAGTCAAGCTGTCCTAAAAAGACAGGCATATATATCTGTAATTTGAGGACCTTCACTAATCTCAAGTCACAAATTGCCAAAGTTACCTTTCAATTGATCTCAACCAGGGAAGTGTCTGGGTATCTAGCAAAAACATCATGCGTATTTTCTTTTAGTGCTAACTTCCTATCTACTGGTGTCCTAGGCTCATCAACGCCCAAATCACTGAATCAACTCTTTATTTAATTTTCAAAGTCCTCTTCTGCATAATTTATCAGACTGATTTATGTAGTCGATTCAATATTGTTGGGATACTCTAAAGTATATTAAGATTTTCTTAAGATTTCCAAGGTAGATGTGGACTCTGTTTTCAACATAGCAAACAAGACCCTGGGACCCACAGGATACAATCTAGGATCTAGGTTTTATTCAGAGAAGTCACTGTGGCCTTCTTATCATAATTGAACTAGGTAAAATTAATTTCTGAATCCCTGAGAAGTTTTAACAAACACGCACATGACTACATGATTTTTCCGATTTGCACAATTTTTTAAATGGAAATTAAAACGAAACAGAATGCAACATGTAAAAAATTACAACCATTGCAACTCCTAGAAGATGCCTTTAAAAATAATCATTCGAGTGATATCGAGTAATTATTTATGTAATAATTACATGGAGTTTACTGCCCTTTTGACAAAGGAGCTAAGGGTCAATGAATCTGTGGTCAAATAAGTAGTACTGTGTAAATGATCTATTAAATATATTAATAGTACTCTGTGGATTTTTTGAGCAGGGATATAAATAAGATTCATTTAGCCAAATTGCATGTATAGTGGGGGGCAGAGGAAGCCCTTATTTGAGAATAACACTCTTTTTACCTTACCATTTAGACAAGTATGGAAGTCAGTGAAGTAAGGGAATGAGTGTTCTGAAAAAGAGTCTAGAGAGCATCAAGACACACCTCTGTGATTCAAGCCACCAGGACCAAGAGCAGAAAGAAAGACACCTTGATAGAGTGCTATATTTTAACTACGGTGTCACGAGAGAATTTTAGGGGGAGATGGAAGATAAAAAGCCCAAGTAAAAATGGATAAACAAAAAACATGTTCTCGGGCAGGTCACGGTGGCTCAGTGGCAGAGTTCTCACCTGCCATGCTGGAGACCTGGGTTTGATTCCCGGTGCCTGCCCATGTAATAATAAAAAAAAATTAAAATTAAAAAATTAAGAAAAAAGTGGTCGCTAAAGTCTCTGTAAAACATTTAGAAACCCTTTGTGTATTGTCCTTATAAATCCTGCTTTCTTGTCTTTGTAACGTGCTATAAATCTTAGGGTGCTGAGGAGTTGGCACATTGTTAACTAGCATAAGGGCACAGTGCCCTGGGTCACAAGCTAAGCCAGCCTACATTTGAAATGTAGAAAAATCAGGGAAAAAATGTGCAACCTTAGAAACAAAGGCTCCCGAAGGCTGAGGCCCTCACCTGTCCCCCTCACCTTTCCTCTTACTAGGGGAGCTTCTTCAGCCTGTTTCTGGGATGCCAGAAAGGTGAGCAGGGTGCAAATTCTACATTTCATTTTACCATGGTAGGTGAGGTTGAGAAAACTTTTAATCTGAGGATGGTTGCTTTGTTTCTTGTTTTGTTTTGTTCAGATAGAAAGTAAAATGAGATAAAAATTATACTGGCTTAGTAGGTGCAGAACTTCACAAGCTCATCTAGTCTCTTTAACTTTGCACTTTCAGCACTAAATTGTGAATGGTTTAAAGCTCTATGTTTAGGTGCTTTGGGCAACATGCTTACTAAGAGAAAATGTTCCATGACGATAGAATACCTTCATACAAGGTCAATCATTTGAGTGATTTTGGCATTTACTGACTACGATAGAGAAAACTAAAAATGAAAAAAAAGAAGCAAGATGTCACTATAAGCCCTGTTTGTACTTGAATAAAAGTCCTACGTAAGGCAAACTGCCACCTGCTAAGTGTCCTGTGTTCTGGGGACTGGGACCCAAGTTACACTTGCAAAACCCCTTCTGTTTTATTGCCTGAATAGAAATATATACTTTTGCTAATACAGAGTTGTTCTTCTACTAAGAGGAAATCTCTACATATACAAATGTATCTTGAAAACACTTATTTTACACAGCAGTTTTGTATACATTAAAGCTAGCATTTTACCAATAAAACCCTCTTGTTTTGACATTTAAAAAAAGGAAACAAAGGAAAGGACAATTGTGCAATATGATTTTTTCATAACTAGTGTAGCCATCAACCAGATTAAGAAAGAGATTACCCCTTATTCTCCTTTTGATACAAGGCTCTCCCAATACCAACCTAGCATCTAAAAACCTAGATTAAATTTGCTCACTGATTGTGTTATATATTAATGCTATTATGCTTGGCTTCTTTGCTTCTTTAACATTTGTGAAAATTTTCCATATGATGCATGTAATTGTAGATGGTTCACTCTCACTGCTGCATTCATAACATACTTTTAAGTGGAAAGTAGATTTTTAAAAAAATAATACTTCTCTGTTAACCCACAACTTCTGTAATAAAACATTTTGAAGAAAGTAATGGTTATGTATTTTCATTTTTATATAATTGTTAGAAAAAAAGCCATGATTCAGAAACATAAGGCAAGAACATATATCTCTGTAAATAGTGAGACTAAATTTAAGGGACAGTGTTAATTGAATATTAATACATCTCGTACCAAGCTATGACAACAATTACAAGAGTTGATAGCAATTGATGGGAGAATGTTTAACACTCATTAAGTCATAGGTCTGGGTGACAGGATCAAAATTATAGATGATTGAATCAATGGAGATCATCATCTCAAAGATAACAGGGCAGCAGTTCAAATCATCCATGAAATGTAATGTTAATTTCTCTGCTGAATCTCTTGAGGTTATATGGGTTGATGTGATCATAAGGAATCCAGTGGGTCCACCAGTATTTCTTCATTCAGTTGGTCTAATTATTCTCCATGAACCAGAGGCAAATGTGATGTTCTTTCTTAGGAAAAAAATGCAAAAGCCGCAAAGTTGAAAGACATTGCCAAAGACCATGTGGCTGGAAAAAAAATGCATTGAAATGGATACTAAGGGTTTTTGACCAAAGAGAGCCAAATAGAAAGCTGGTTCTGGATGAATTCATAAATTTGGATGCACTTAATCAGAAGTTGGTGTAAATATGTTGACTTAAGCAGCTAAGAGCGACATTAACACTAAAAGACTGGTTGATTGAAACCCAGAGTCAAGTTTGCTAAACAATCAATGTAGTTGAGATGCTGCCACTTTACTTGCATCCTGCAGAGGAAAGAGTCCACTCTGGAATATGAGAATATTGGAATAGATTTATTTTGTGCCCCATATTAGCCATATAGAAATTGTAGTTCTCAAGTGGTCCCTCTCTGAGGACACTGTTTTACTATAGCATAAAGAAATGCTGTTCCAAGGGAAGCACTAACATCCTAGAAAAGGTCTGGGGATGCCACCATTGAATTCAACTCCTGATTTCAATGGAAATAATTGGAACTTCGAAAGATGATGTTTCACTTTCAGAGTCAAAGTAGATGCAGTTGCTATAATAAATAGGGGGAGAGTATATAGCAGTGTGTTTTGCCCCATAGAGATCTGTTGTTACAGCTAGTTGACTATAGGTTTCTATCTGAAATTAATAGATAACTGTTCTAGTTTGCTAGTTGCCAAAATACAATATACCAGAAATGGAATGGCTTTTAAAAAGGGGAATTCAATAAGTTGCTAATTTACAGTTCTAGGGCTGAGAAAATATCCCAATTAAAGCAACTCTATAAAAATGTCCAATTTAAGGCACCAACATGACCTTCATCACCAACCCTCACTCAAGAAAGGTTGATGAAGTTCAGGGTTTCTCTCTCAACTGGAAAGGCACAGGGCAATGTCTGCTAGCTTTCTCTCCAGTCTTCTTTCATGAAGCTCCCCTGGGGGCATTTTACTTCTTTATTTCCGAAGGTCTCTGGGTGCTTGGGCTCTGGTAGTTCTCATGGCTATCTCTTCATTCTGAAGCTTTGTCCAAAATGTTTCCTCTTTTAAAGGATTCCAGTGAACTAATCAAGACCCTCCAGGAATGGGTGGAGTCACATTTTCCTCTATTCAAAAGTTAATACCCGCATTTGGGTGAGTCTAATCTCCATGGAGATAATCTAATCAAGCTTCCAACATACAGTGCTGAACAAGGCTTACAAATCTTGCTCCCGCAAGATTAGATTAGGATAAAATGATGGTTTTTCAAACCAGCACAATAACCAACCAACGAATTGTTTAATCTATATACTGGGAACAATTCTCTGTCTAGAGGTCAGAAATCTGTCAACCTAGTAGGAATTCATGGTTCTTAAGCTTAGGCCCACTTACAGACTTTTCACCTTTTTATTGAGGGGAGGGACAAGGTTCTTTTGAAGAAGAAACTTGAAAGATGACCAAAAGTGTATATTATACATTTTCCTCAGAACTTCTCCCCAGGAAACCTGCTGTCATGTGCTGGGTTTTATGTGCTCTTAAGACAAAAAAAAAAAAATTACCTAGGCATTCCAAAAGTTTTGGGTCTTAAAATTTTCTGGATAGCTTATAAGGACACCAATTTTGGGAAGTTTTCTTAAGAAGAAAAGACTAAAACAAGGTCCATGGTCTAGTTCAAGCTGGCTTTATATCTGGACTTTATGGTTGAGCAGGTCCAGTGATGTTTTAAAAGTATATGAAAGGCAAACAGATAAAGAGTATGGAGTCCCTGCAGGGAAACCACAGTGCAGAATCCTAGGGTATTTGAAGAAAAGCTATGATGTTTCCTTATGCTTACAGTTATTCTCTATTTGAAAAGATGCTCCTGCCTACTAGGACTCTGAATGGAAGACCAAGGCTCTTGGCAATCTCAGCAGCCAATCTAGTAGTTTCTGATCCCAACAAATAATAAAGCTACTTGTGTGCAACAGCATTCCATTATCAGACAGAAATGATATGTGTAAGATCATATTTAAGTTGATTTGTAAGATACAAGTAAATTGCATGGCCTGTGGCCATTTCACTGCACTTTCATCAACTATTTCATGTCAGTGGTGCAACCCACAGCTGTAGTGTCATGAGCAGTTTTCTAATAATAAAAGAGCCAATTAACCAATTAACACAAGTGCAAAATGCAAGGACCTTGTTTGTAGATTTGTCCTTCTGTTCACATCTGCATGGTGTGAACAGACACCAGCTGCTGAATTACTGCCCCATACAGGGACAGTCCTGACAGACAGGAAGGAAATCTTCCTAGCTGGCAGAGATTTCAGCAGTAAATTTGACTACCAACTTTTCTTTTGAGAGAAAACTAGGCTCAGTACTACACTGACTTGTGAGCAACACCTAATGACTTATCTGATTTACAAAGGACAAGAAAGAAAGATTGCAAACAAGGAAGGCCAGGTTGGGAGAGAGCAGGGGTATTATGTGACTTGGCCTATCAAAATAGGCATGAAGTGCAAAGATATAAATGTTCTAGAGAGCATCTACTATAGAGGAGTATTTCAATATTCAAATAGAAAAAGAGACTTGTTCTGGGACGACCAGCTCCCTGGTTCTGGCTCAATGGGCTCAAGGACCAAGTAGCTTTGTTGGTAATGATGGTGATTACACATGAGCTCAACAACATGGATTTCACCCCATTAAAGTGGATCTGTTTTGTTCACAAATGCTGAAAGCAAAAGCTAATGATGAGGTTGCAATTTGATACAATTTTCCAGTGGATTAACCAGCCATGGGGTTAGTTACAGAATCCTTCATGAAGGGAGCACTGGTTTGCTCTCAAAAGAATTGAGATATTCTGGATAAGACTGATCTTGCCTGATCGCAACACTTCTGCCATTACCAACACTCCTATACTCGCAGAATGCCTTATACTTTGCTGTTTAGCCCACAAATATTGCCTCTAATAAAGGAATTCATTCTACTACTAATGGAGTGTGTTAGTCTTCTCTAGAGAAACAGAACCAACAGGAAAGATCTGCAAATATGAGATTTATAAAGGTTTCTCACACAACTGTGGTCAATGAAGAGTCCAAAATCCATAGGGCAGGCTGTGAAGATGGTGGCTCTGATGAAGGATCTGGAAGAACTCCACAGGAGAAGTTTGCTGACTGAAGAAAAAGTGAAAGAGTCTCTCTTCTTCCTTAAAAGCTTTCAACTGATTGGGGTATCTCCTTGTGGGAGACGCACCTTAGTTGATCGCAGACATAATCAGTCACACATGCAATCAACTTACTGATGACTTAATGCACCAGCTGTCCAATTTATCAACCAGCCACCAAAATGTCCTTGCAAACACAGTCAGGCTGGTGCTTGCCTGACCAGACAACAGGGCTTAATCATTTGGCCAAGTTGACACTAAAATCTAATCATCACATAGAGGGTATAGGGATCATGTCCACACAATTCACTGATCTTCCTAGTTGCCCCATCACTCAAAACTAGATGGCCTGATAAAACGGTGGATGTGACCAATCAAAGGCTCAGTTGAAGAAGCATCTGGGAAGATGTTTTATAGGCTATGGCACACGCTTTAAATCAGTAAACAGTATATATATAGTGCTATTTCCTCCATAGCCACTATATCACAGGGTAGAGAGATGAATGGACCTTTCACTAACGAACCTATTAATCCATTCACACATTTTTCTTTCCATCAGCATAACCATGGGCTTAGTTGGATTGGCTGTCCTAGTATCCAAGACAGTGAGATTTACACCAATGATCACAGTCATAGTTCCATTAACCTGAAAAGTGAAATTTCTAGTTGGCCACTTTGGGCTCCTCTTGCCACTGAACTGACAAGCAAAATGAGGAGATTAATTTGTAGGCTGTGGTGATTTATACAGATTACCAAGGGAAATTGGTATATTACTACTCAAAGCAAAGAAGGAGGGCTATGACTGTGACCTGTGGGATTCATAAGGAATTTATTTGTATTCCCATGTTCAATAACAATGTCAGTGGGAAACCAGAGCAACTCAATAAGGTCAGGTCCGACATAGACATGGGTTCTATAGAAATAAAGTTTTAGGTTGCCCCACTCCATAAAGACCCTCAAGGGCCCAAGATGCTGATAGACAGCGAAGGTAATTAGGTAAGGGAAGAGGGAAACTGTGATTACTGACTTGCCTTGTGCTTGGCTAAAGAGATAGTCTTATGTCAAATGACTGGGTTTTTTCCCGTATTTCCTTTTTTTTTTACCTTATATGGACAATGTTATAATTTATGATCCACTGATAGTATTATTAGATTGATCTCAACCTGTAATGATTTGGTGGTAGATGACGCTTTTTGATTTTGCAGGTAAGAAGTGGATACCGAGTTTCAAAATGCATGGAATGTTGGTTGATCTCTATTTGCCCTTCCTCCACTTCCCCATAGATGTATTTTCTGCTATTCTGTTCTGTGTTCTGAGTTCTGAACGGCTGACCCTGATGGACCGCATTACCTGAACTTTCTTGCCTTCTGACTTCACATAGAATTCAGTGAAGATGGAGTAGCAGCAGAAGATAAAAGAGTGGGAAGAGAGAGTTGTATGGGTATTTTTCTCCTCACCCTTCTTCATCCATGCTGCAGCTCTGGCAGTGGCTTCCTCCCTCTATTGTTATAGGTTCTCTGAGCATCCCTTCTTCCATTGCCCAGCTATATCTCTCAGAAGCACAATCCCCCTTGACACAGAAGTCTAACTTCCTGCTTTTGCTAGTCCTTGGTCCTGCCACATCTTTGGTTGGTTATTTTAAAACTTCCATGCTCTTCATTAAATTCCCTTCACCATCCCTCAACTGAGTGTGCCATTTATTTCCTCCTAAGAGCCAAACTAACACATAAATCTGCAATGAGAGCATCCCTGTCAATGCACTGTGACCTTGATCATAAATCTTCAACATTTCTCCAGAAATGTTTACTCCAGTGGTTCCAAACTTAATAAAAGAGATCTAGTAGCCCTGGGTGGAAGTGTGTTGGTGGCCCTGGTGTGTGCTACCTGCTCACTTCCAACTCCCTGGGCAATCTCTTGAAGCACATCCAAGGGGATGTGAATTTTCTGAGTTATTTGCTAGTGCAATGTTAGCCAAGGATAGATTTTATAGTAACACGGAATTGTAGTAATTATTATTCTTTTGCTCTACTTAAATCCTGAACTAGTCTGCAGATTGCTTGGGTTACCATCCCCAGTGCTTTGATACTCATCATTATATGGAAACATTAGTAATTCACAACTCATAGACTTGTGAGGATTTAATGATAGGATACACACAAACATTTAAAGCAGTGTTTAGCCTTTAGTAAGTGATCATTACATGGGAGCTATTATTTTCTATACATTATCCTACACTCTACACTCATGGGCAAATCTGTGTTTCCTTCATTTCTCACTGTCCTAATCTTCAGCCCCAAAGAAAAGACCTTACATGAGTTTGGGAGGCACTAGCAGCCATGAGTTCCCCAACTCGCCTCTCTTCTGTTAACGCACTTCTCCTATTTTATCCAGCATTGTAAAGGTCCCCAATTGCAGTCATATGCCACTAGGGAGTCTGTGTTAAAATATAACCATCAAACTGTCACAAAGTTTTGTTTGTGATTATAACACATCTCTCTTCATCTTCCTCCAGTGTTTTCTCATTAGTTCCCCTCATACGATTAAGCTCAATTTTTCTTCTTGGATTAAGTTCAATTTTCCTTCTTCTTAACCTCCTGAAAGAACATCATCATTCAACTCACACCTTATAGAACACAACTGAAATTTCAGTGACTAATAGTACTAAGTAGTTCTGTAAAAGTGAAACTAATTCCAACATCTTATTTGCCCACATTTCATGTTATGTCTTCATTTCATCCCTCTTCTTTCAAAGTGAGAATTTGGAAGGGAAATCCCATTGCTGCAAAATGAAAAAATGAATTATATTTTGGCATTATGTATCACTGAATTTGAATTGTAAGACCTGTTCACAAATTAAAGAGTTCTGGAATGAGAAAGATATTTCAAACAACAAGGGACCTATGTCAAATAACCATAGGAAAGCTGATTGCTTTGAGACTCCACTAAAATATGTTAATTAAAACCTGTTCTCAAACTGCCTTAGCAGTTTGGCAGTTGAAAAACATACTTGCAAACAGTTTGAAGAGACTTTGTGCTTCATGTTAGGAAGCAATTAAGAAGTGTTTAATACCTCAATCATTTGTGATAGAAATAGTACATTTCAAATTGACCACTAGAAAAGTATATAAACTAATCTAAAATGTAACTATTATAGTGTTCTTTTCTCAGGCAGTCTAAGTCTAACCTATACTAACACAGTTACAGGACATGTCAAATCGAAGTAGATTTATTCTAAATTTTGTTCCCCATCACTTGACTCAGAATAAAACGTTATGGAAATGGTTTCCAAATGTAACAGAACTACTTAGGAGCTATCACTAGGTTATAACAAAGATAAAATAATGAGATATAAAAACACAAAAGAAAATCAATCACAGCTGGTAGATGGGTGTTTTGGTTTCCTAGACTGATCAAGGCAAATACCATAAAATGGGATGGCTTAAACAACGGAACTTATTTGTTTACAGTTTTGAGACTGTACGAATGTGCAAAGCAAAGAAATGGTTCTCAAAAACCAGCCGCCGGCGATCTTTGACTTTCCTGCCACGTGGCCAGGCACATGGCGGTATTCGCTGGTCTTTCCTTTCTCTTCCGGGTTTTGCTTCTTTCAGCTTCTTGCGTCTGTGTTGATTCCTGCCCGCCCCTCTCATCATTGTGTTTATAAAAGATTCCAGTAATAGGATTAAGTCTCATCTGAATGAGGTTACACACCTCAAAACTGAAATAGTCTCATCAAAAGGCCCTAATAACAATGGGGTTATATCCGGAGGAGTGGATTAATTTTCAGAACATGTTTTTCTAAGGCACATACAGCTACAAGCCACCACAATGGGGATTTCAGTCAAAAAGATTGCTTAACTGAAGGTTAATTCAACAGTGGGATAAACAGAATATAGAGGTTTGCTTTATTAGAAAATGGATTTACTTGCATGTTTTGTGCATTTTGTATATAATCACAAATACTTAATTTGCAGCAATACCCATTTACAATGTAAATTTTTAGATGTTAAATTCTTTTTTGCCCATGCACTTACCCCCCAAATAAACACGCAAATAAATAAAAAAACAAAACAAGCAAAAATTCAACAAATGGTGCTGCAATAACAGGATAATCACATGGAAAAAAGAATGAAATGTGACCCCCATCATAGAGAATACAAAAAAAAAAATTCTTACCTTTCAGTGTTGCACAGTCCACTGAGATGTTATATCAGTAGGTGGATGTCCTATTTAATTTTATAATGATTTTGGAGCACTTAAGCCTGTCATACTCAATATTTACTCTCATTTTCAGAATTTTTAATTAGGTTCAGAAAAATCATTGTCCCATCAGGTTACACCCAGTAGAGAAAACTGTTGCAGTTTTAAATAAGAAACTGATTTACTAGACAGAGTTCAATTTACCAGATGAGCTCAGCATCTTGGTCTGAATCATTAGAAATATGATAAGATGATAAATGATTTTTTTTCTCATTATATTGGAGTTTTGGCAGAAGACAAAAGGCTGAGACCATTAAAATAGTTTCCAGATCATCTATGCAAGACATATTAAAGACTGTGAAACTAGTTATGAGACACTTAAACTCAATAACCACCTCAAGGGTATGCAACAGAAATAATTTATTAGTTTGAAGAAGTAAGCATTGAGGATTGCTTTGGAAACAGATGTCAGGGTGCCATGTACCAAGCTGTAGCTTCACTATGTACCTTTTTCCCATAGCTGCAAATTAATAATGAACCTGTGTACTTGTTTATTTTTACTTTTTAACTAGAAACTAATTTTTATTTGATTATTTCATGAGAATATAATAAACGACATGACATTGTAGACATTTTAGAAGAAATTACAGTAAAAAATACTGTTACAATAAAACAGTAAAAATACTTTTATTATTCATTGTCTATATATATATATATTTCTCCAAAAAGAAGAAGAACATTGGGCTTATTAATTATTTTTTGCATTCACTGATCAACTAACCTGCTTTCAAATGACTTTCAGATTCATTTCAAGAGTCCGTAATAAGTCTGAAGCATAAAAGTATATAAATATATGTGGTGTTTTCGTTTTCATATATTATATAACACTTATTTAGCTTGTTAGATGCAAAATAGAAAAATGATTTCTGTTAAATTGTACATTAAATTAAATGATAAACTTTAAATTAAAACCCCCTTCCCCTACTTCCTCAAATTATTAAATTCCCCTGGTGTTCTAACTTGCCAGCTACCAGAATGCAATATTCCAGAAAAAGAATGACTTTTAAAAAGGGGAATTTAATAAGTTGCTAGTTTATATTTCTAAGGGCAAGAAAATGTCCCAATTAAAGCAAATCTATAGAAATTTCCAATCAAAGGCATCCAGAGAAAGATACCTTGGCTCAAGAAGGCCAAGGAACTTCAAGGTTTCTCTCTCAAGTGAGAAGGCACATGGCGAACACAGTCAGGGCTTCTCTCTCAGCTGAAAGGGCACATGGTGTACATGGTGTCATCTGCTAGCTTTCTCCCCTGGCTTCTGGTTTCATGAAGCTCCCCGGGAGGCATTTTACTTCTTCATCTCCAAAGGTTGCTGGCTGGTGGACTCTCCTTCTTGTGGATATGTCATTCTGGTCTGCTCTCTCTGAATCTCTCATTCTCCAAAATGTTTCTTCTTTTACAGGACTTCAGAAGCTTATCAAGACCCACCCAAATGGGTGGAGACACACCTCTACCTAATCCAGCTTAACAACCACTCTTGATTAAATCACTTCTCCAGGGAAATGATCTAATTACAGTTTCGAACATACAATCCTGAATAGGGATTAGAAGAAATGACTGCCTTTACAAAATGGGATTAGGATTAAAACATGACTTTTCTAGGGGATATACAACATTTCAAACCAGTATACTTGGTACTGGAAGGAAAAAAAATGTTTATGTCCTCAGTTCACAGATTTGAAAGATATAATTTAGTTTTATTGTCTCTCTTATTCTCTCTGCCTGCTCACACTTTCTGGATTCACTTATAATTGATTATTTCCATATAGGGACATGGTGTATCTTATTAACTATTTAGGCTTTCTCTTAAGTGTTTTTAAAAAAGGTTATCAATTTAACAAAGTACTCATTCAATTTATTCATGAGTATCTATGCTTCAGGTTGATTTTATTAATATTATTCCTGCCAGCTTTTGTTAAAGTTTTATTATGAGAAATTGCAAAGACACTTAAGAAGAATAAAAAACATAACTAAACTCTATATGCCCATCACACATTATAAAGATGTTTCCTTTCTACTTTTTTGAATTGTTTAAAATTTTTTAAATGTTAAAAATTTTTCAATTTATAAAAATTATAAGAAAAGCAACAAGCATATTTAAATACATTGTATATTAGAGTTTAAACATCATAGAATTTACCAACACACTGCATTAGTTTGATAAACGAACTGAATACTTACAGAACAGAAAATTAAGCACTTGTGTTTTAAATCAAGCACATAAAGTACTCTGTCATCTGCAACTGTATCTATGAGTAAAAAAATTTCTCTTTGCTATAAATCAACAAAGAATGTAATGCTTGCAGAAGTTATTTGATTACAAATGCCATTCCTCATGCAATATTCAAATATGTACTAAATTAAAGAGGAGTCTTCCTTGTTTTAATTGATTTATTTTACAAGGAGTATAAATATGTCTGTGGGCTCTCATCTTCATCAGGAGAGCTCAGTTGATTTACCAATACTTACTTTTCTGGGAATGTCGCAAGCAAATAAGGCTGCCCATGTATCAGCTTTGTTTCGAGAGGCCAGAGTGAGATTGCAAGAAGTTGAATAATGTTTTCAGGGTTGAAAAATTCCCATGAAACAGAAGTATGTCCTCTAATTCCAAAGTCAGTATCCACTTTCTAGTAAACTATCGTTAACAACAATTTTAGAAGTGACATGAAACAACTGTACATCCGAACCAAATCTTGTTAAATAAGAAGACAAGCAGATTGGTGAAGTATGCTCCCATTACATACACATCTGTTATGATATGAAATACCCTAGAATATCTGGAGGCAATCATAAATAGGTGATTTCTAATAGTAAGTACAAAGTATTTGAAATAAGACTAAAGACCACTTAATTTGTGTCCAAGGGAAATATAAATATAAAGCGGAAAACAAATAATTCTGATATATTTATAAACACAATTATATTTAAATCCTGCAGAGTAAAATTACAAATAATATATATCCAATGATTTAACCTTATGCAAGTTTCTTGACGCTCTTAATTTTTGCAAAGGAGTAACTTTATCATTCCATTAAAAATTCATACTATGTTTTACATTTACTCAGCTACACATATGTAAACACTCAGACAGGAGTTAAGCATAAAACTTTTAAAATAACCTATTTTTTCCTTCAAAAAATCTGATTAATATTACTTCTGATGTGATTACAACTTGAGAGATGTAAATGCAAGGTGGTGGAAAAGGAGTTAACAAGAAACCAAGAGAAAAGCTTGTGAAATGAAGTTTAGGAGTTAAGCTAGGTAACAGTTGGGTGTAAAAAAAGCAAGTGCTCGGTCGGCCCATGGTGGCTTAGCAGGCAAGAATGCTTGCTTGCCATGCCAGAAGACCTGGGTTCGATTCTTGGTGCCTGCCAAGGCAAAAAAAAAAAAAACAAAAAATAGGAAGTGCTTAAAACCCTCGGGCTGAGCATCTAGAATCTTAGAATTTAATGTAGCAGAAGGCAGAGCTTATCCCGGCCACCACCTGCATTTTACTGGTGGACAAGAAACCTATCTGAAGAAACTAAATGACTCTCTTCGCTCAACAAAACATGATTTTGTAGCTTTTAACTTCATACACTGTCGACTTTTACATTGTATCGTACTTTTTTTTTTTTTTGCATGGGCGGGCACGGGAAAACGAACTCGGGTCTCTGGCATGGCAGGCGAGAACTCTGCCACTGAGCCATCATTGCCTGCTCCAAACTTGACTTTTAATACCTCAGTTTCAACACCCACCAGGGATATGAGTTCAGAGGGAGTCTAACTAGAAAATCGCATAAGAAGAATCACCTTTACTGAGCCTTACAAACTGGATAAGGCACATTTCAGGATTGAGTAACCTATCACAATGTCAAAATAACATTATCAATTGAAAAAGGAACCTTATGAATAGCAGAGTCTTTTTTTTTTAGGATTTTTTTTTTAATGTGTGTCATTTCATTTCACCAAATACTTTCTTCCCATTTTATGTGATAAGCCTAGTACCCATCCATTTGAGTACACAGTCTCCGACATGGTTGTGCTACTCATTTCAGACTGGAATCTCATATTTCTTCCATTAATATTTATTCAATGGGCAGGAATGAATGAAACCACAGCATTCTAAAAAGTGGCTTTCAGTACTCATTGTCTCTAAAAGCTCATCTCACATACCAGAGTGAAGTTCCTTACAGGTTAGATAACTACCTTCCATCTCCAGCTTCCACTGAGGGCCCCTCTCTGCTACGCTCCATGTCCCTTCCATTTCAAGTTTATAAATGTATTTCTATGCATCATTTTGGTGGGAAGCAAGAAGGACCTTTGCAAATAAGCACTTCATTTTTAACTACCTTTGTTACTATGGCTGTAACTGGAAAATGAACATGAATTGCTTTTTTGGTGGGGAATATGTCAAAATAACATTATCAATTGAAAAAGGAACCTTATGAATAGCAGAGTCTTTTTTTTTTAGGATTTTTTTTTTTAATGTGTGTCATTTCATTTCACCAAATACTTTCTTCCCATTTTATGTGATAAGCCTAATGTTTTCATTTGATTTCAAACCAACTTTTTGTTCCCAATTATGGCTTTATTAACAACTTGGTGACCTTATGCAAATCACTCATGTGTTTGCTTGTTTCCCCTGTCTTAGAATCAGTAAAGCCATCTTTATCGGAATCAAAGGTCTTGATTATATTAGGAGGCAACATGATGTGGTAAGAGTTAGTCTGTGGAGTAAGAACATCTAATTTCAAAGACCTGCATAGCAGTTGTTTAGTTGGGGACAATTATTCGTGTTTCTGGGCTTTAGATATCTTAATTATAAAATGGGTTCATAGTGATGATGGCTTCCTATGCTATAAGGAGGATTATGTGAGATGATATATAAAAAGTCACTTAACACCATGTAGGGCATGTACTAAGACTCAATGATTTCATTAACAACATGTGAACCATGACTCCTTGGCAAGGCTCTTTAGAGAAGAGAGAAGAAAACTATTACCTCTAGTGATAAAAGTGTATCTTCATGGAATGGCATAACTATGATTCCTCTGAACCCTTTGTGTTTGGTTGTTTGTTTTGTCAACAGTTATTTGATGAGTACCTTGTACGATCCAGAGATTGTGGGAGGCAACTGAGAAACATGAAGAGGGGAGAGACTGGTTACCAGGCTTCAGGGTGCTCAATTATGTGGTTTTAAAATGCTCTGATAAAGACACTACAATACAGACTTATTGATATCCTGGTGGTCTAACCAATTTTTTTCAGGGTGAAATCTAAAAAACTTCCTAGAGTTCCATAAAAAGGCTTTGTCTTACCTTCTGGATGGAAAAGTAAGTTCACTTCAGTTGTCCACTTTAATATTAAGGGAGGGTACTCTGCTTAACAAATTGAAAAATCATACTGTTCTTAAATAAATAACTGTCTGCCACAAGCCACAACTATCTTACTTCTGATTAAATTCTGTTCTCCAAGGATCAAAGACTTCTAATATTCCATTTTAAAAGCCAGAGATTTTATCCTGCATCGTGACTGAAAAGCAAATCCTATAAGCAACTTCTATTTAAACATTGCTAAAAGCATGTGTTTTCCCATAATAATTTCTGAAAACAGCAATGAATTTTAATGGCATGAATAAAAAGTAGTATTAGAAGTTAATAATTTAGTTTCATTTCCTCCAAAACATAATGCTAATTTAATAGCACACAAATTTTGTGCTTTTTTATTTTATGTTTAATTTTATTATTTGTAAATGCTGACTAAATGACATTAAACAAATTCTCTCTTTCTTATATAGAAATGTATATTCCTTGGGTAATGTATGTTCTCTTTTATTCTGGAAAATTCTGAATTTTTAAAAAGCCATATATACCCAAATAATTCTCCCAAATGTCTGAATATGTTTTCCAAATGATTTAATATGAAGACCTAAATTACCCAGCCACTTTTAGCAGATCCTGAAATTTAACTTTCACTCCCTTCCCAATAAACAATGGAAGCAGTTGACCTTGAAAGAATGAATGCAAGGTGATAATGTGTGCCTCACTGAAATTACCAGCCACAGAGACTGTTAAAGAACACAGGTAAGAAATAGTAACACTTTTAAAAAAAAATGTTTAAAAAGAGTTGGAATATTTCCCACTTTGCTTACCCCTGATATGTCAGATATGGTCTTCATTGATTTTGTGTTCCCAAAGACTAATTCACCTTCAAACGGTAAACATTTAATTCCCAAGGAAAGCAGGAGAAAATAATAATATAAAAGGGGAATTTGTGGTGGACTCTGAGAAATTCTTAAAACACATCTAAAGCGTGAAAGCTTCCCAAATGATAACTTTGAAGATAACTGTATTTTTAAAAACCATCATTAATATTATGGCCACACTGCAAACATTTAAAGAAAGCTGCACAGTGACTTCTGGCCAACAAAGATGGTGGTCTAAGATCCTCCAGGATACAGTTGTCCCACAGAATCTTAGAACAACTAGCAAAACCTGGCAGAGCTCCTTTCCTCAAAAATCTGGATAATGATTGCTGTAGTTTGTAAAAGCTACTGGAATGCAATATAGTAGAAGTGGAATAGCTTTTAAAAAGAGAATTTAATAATCTATGAGTATACAGTTCTAAGCCTACAAAAAATGTCCAAACTAAGGCATAGTAGGAAAGATACCTTAATTCAAGGAAGACTAATGGGTCAGAAACACCTCTGTCAGGATAGTCATGTGGCTGGCATCTGCTGGTCCCTTGCTCCTGGGCTCCGTTGCTTTCAACCTCTGTTCCTGTGGGGGCTCCTCACTTTGTTTCTCCATGGCTGGCTTTCATCTCTTGGCTTCCCTTGGCTTTCTCCAGTTTCTGGTTTAACTTCTCATGGCAATGTCTGCTGGGGTCCAAGCATCTTGAAACATCTGTGTCGCTGTTCTCCAAGTGTCGGCATCTGTGTCAGCTCTGGGCTGTCAAGTTTCTGCCAACTCTGCTCTGAAGTTTGTCAGCTCCCTGTCTTTGTTGGCTCCGTAATTTCTGAGATTTTTCCAAATGTTTCCAGTTTTAATACTCTAGTAAACTAATCAAAATCTACCTGGAATGGCTGGAGTCACATCTCCATCTAATAAAAAGGTTAACCCATATTGGGTGTGCCAGAGCTCTGCAGAGCTAATCTAATCAATATTGAATCAGAATTCAAAGACATGCTGCCTCCAAAGGATTGAAACGGGATTAAAACATGGCTTTTCTGGGTTACATAATGTGAAAAAGTTAGAATGAACATGGCTCAAATACCCCTAAAGAATGGGACAGAAATATCAAAGGTGATAGTGGAGTTATAAAGAGAAGGTAGAGTTTAGCAAGCAAATATGATTGCTGAATCATTACACTGATATTTTTTAAGTCTCCAGTATTTTAAAGCAGCTATAAGTAAAAACCTAAAATTGTGGAATTGTAACCCATACCAAACTCTGAAATCTGTTCTATAACTAATTGTTGTGCTGTGCTTTGAAATGTATTGCTTTTTTGCATATGTGTTATTTTTCACAAAAAAAAAGAAAACAAAAGTCGATTTTGGTGGCAAGAAAAAATATTTATTCCTTCTAGCCTCCTATATTCTGGAGCAGCTGGAAGTAAAAATCTGAGATGATGGTATGGTAGCCTAGGACAAACTCTGGGATCTATCCTGTAATGACTTGTTGAAGAGTGCTTTGAAAACTACTGCTTTTTTATTTCTTTGCTTTGTATATATATTATAATACACAATTTTTAAAAGTTACAAAAGAAATGATAAGAGACACTTGTGTCATACTTTCTGGTCCATCCCTATCTCTTCCTAACAGAGTATAGAGTCATCCTGCACTCTCTGAGTAGGTCCTTGGCACTGTTTCAGAGGGAAAAGAATAAGAACTATGCACATACCAGGGTGCCTGTATGTTGGTGACAACATAATGGATGGAAAACTGAAAGCCTGAAACAGGATACTTTTCTCTGGCTTACCCTCTCAGAACTTTCTTGTGGACAGCTAATGCAAAGTCAGAAAGATTTATGTCCAAGGACCCTGGGACAAAGTCTTTAAGATAAGCAATAGAACTTCCAGGAGGCAGTGGAAGTCTATATCATGGGGAACAGAGGGACCATTCATATTCCAGTAAATGGGGGAATTCTTAAGACCATAAGCAAGAACAAACCCAAGACAAGATACAGACTTTGAAAAGACAGGGAGGACTTTGCAGTTCGCTTTCACCTTGGTCTGGTCATCTTCATAGGAGATCTAAAGTCTGAAGGAAAGCACCAGGCAGCATAGAGCCAATTTGCAAAATTAGTAAAAAGTGTTTTTGAAAAAGTTTGTTTGCTTTTGTTACCTCTTGACACTCAAGAAAATCTCTGTCATATTATAGATGGAAGGAAATTTAAGAGAAAGACAGTTTAGGGACTAAATATGAGAGTTATATTAAAATGAACAATGAGTAACAAAAGATTAGAAGACAAAAAAGAAACAAATTGATGGCCCATTCAAAGGAACAAAATAAAAGTCCAGGTACCATCAATGAAAGAAAGTAGACTTTGGACTTACTGGATATTTTAGTTTCCTAGGCTGCTCAAAGCAGATACCATGAAATAGGTTGGCTTAACCAATGGAAATTTATTAGCCTACAGTTTGAGGCTGTGAAAATACCCAAATCAAGGCATCATCAAGGCAATGCTTTCTTCCAGAAAATTGACTACTGTTGATCCTTGGCTTCTTGCCACATGGCAAGCCATATGGTGTCTGATGGTCTCTCCCTCCTCTTCTGGGTTTCACTGCTTTCAGCTTCTTGCTTTTGTGGCTTTCTCTCTCTTTTTCTGAATTTCATTCACTTATAAAGGACTTCAGTAATAGAATGAAGTGGATCATACCTTAACTAAAGTAGCATCATCAAAAGGTCTTATCATAATGTGCCCACACTCACAGGAATGAATTAAACTTAAGAACATGTTTTTCTGGTATACATGCAGTTTCAAACCACCATACTGGACAAAGACTTTAAATAATTGATATTAAACATTTTCAATAAGATAAAGGAAAGCATGGAAAAAATGATTGAAAATACAAATATCCATAAATAGATAGAAATTTTTAAAAGGAGCAAATGGACATATTAGAGTTGATGACTAAAATAACTGAAGTGAAAATTTTCCTACTGGGTTCCAACAGCAGCTTGGAGCTGGCAGCAGAAAGAGTCAGTGGCCCTGAAAATAAAATAATTAAAAAGATTCAGATTAAGGAGCAGAGAGAAAGTAGAATGAAAAAAGTCAATAGAGACTAAGAGACCTGTGGGACACCATCAAGTATACCAATATACACATTATGAAAGTCCCAGAAAGAGAAGAAATACAGAAAGGGGCACAAAGATTATTAAAATAAATAATGGCAGAAAGCTTCTCAAATATACACATGAATATACATACTTAAGAAGCTCTTAACAAATCACAAACAGGATAAATCAGAAAAGAACCACACCCAGATACATATTAGTCAAACTGTCAAATCCCAATGACATGCTGCAAGAGAAAAGCAATGACTTATGTGCAAGGGACCCCCGTGAAAATTAAGTGATTCATCATCAGAAAACACAGAGGAAGCAGTGGACAAAGTATTTAAAGTGCTGAAAGAAAACACTTGCCAACCAGGATTTTATATCCAGTAAAATTGTATTTCAGAAATGAGGGAGAGATTAAGACATTCCCAGATAAACAAAAGCTGAGGGAGATTGTCAGAAGAAATAAGAAATATTTTTTGTAAGCATTAGGAAATATTCTGAGACAAACTGAAATGAAAACACAACATACCAAGATTTATGGGAAGCAGCAAAGGCTCTGCTCAAAAGGAAATTTTGAGCTCTAAATGCTTACTTAAGAAAGGAGATGATTTTAAATCAGAAATCTAGCCTTGCAGCTAGAGAATATAGAAAAAGAACAAACTAAACCCCAAGCAAGCAGAAGGGAGGAAATAACAATGATCAGAGTGGTGCTAAGTGAAATAGAAAAACAATAGAGAGAACAAAAGAAACCAAGAAATGATTCATTGAAAAGATCAATAAATTTGACAAATCTTTAGCTAGACTGACAAAGAAAAAAAGGGGAGCACACAATTAAAATCAGGACTGAAAGAAGGGAGAATAACACTGATAAAAAGGATTCTAAGAGGGCACCAGAAACAATTGTATACCAACAAATTAGATTATCTACGTGAAATGGACAAATTCCTAGAAACCCAAAACTCCCTACACTCACTCGAGAAGAACAAGAAGATTTCAACAGATAAAAAACAAGTAAAGATATTGAATCAGTAATCAAAACTTCTTATAACAGAAACACCCAGGACCAGAGGCCTTCATTGGTCAATGTACCAAATATTCCAAGAAGAATTAATGTGAATCCTGTTCAAACTCTTCTAAGAAATTGAAAAGGGAAATTCTTCCTAAACCATCATACAAGACCAACATCATCTTAATACTAAGCCACATAAAGATACCACAAGAAAAGAAAGTTACACACTATTAATATAGATTCAAAAATCTTCAACAAAATATTAGCATACTGAATCCAAACAATCATTAAAAGAATTTACACAATGGTAAAGTGGGATTTATCCTAGGTATGCAAGGGTGAGTCAACATAAGAAAATCAATTAATGTAACCAACTGCATTAACAGAAGGAAGGAAAATGAGATGATCACAATTGATACAGAAAGCACATTTCACAAAATCCAGAGCCACTTATTTATAAAACATTAAGAAAATAGACGTAAAAGGAAACATCTTCAATGATAAAAGGCATATGCAATAAACCCATAGCTAACTTCACACTCAGTGGTGAAAGACTGAAAGTTTTCTTTCCAATATCAGCTACAAGACAAGGATTCCAATTGCTATATCTATTATTCAATTTGTACAAGAAATTCTAGTTAGGATGATTATCCAAATTGGAAAGGAAGAGCCTATACACTGAGAAAATCTTGAAAAGTCCACAATAAAGCTCTGAGAGCTAATAAAAGAATTCAGCATAGTGGCCAGGTACAATATCAACACACAAATATCAGTAGTGTTTATACAGCCTAAATGAACAATCTGAAGAGGACATCATGGAAAAACATCTATTTACAATAACAACTAAAGGAATCAAATATCTAGTAAGAAATTTAACTGAATATATAAAGGAACTATACATTAAAAACTATAAAACGATGCTAAATGAGATCAAGAAGACCTAGTTAAATGAAAGGACACTCCACGGTCATAGATTAGTAAGCTAAATTCACTCGGAAGTGATTTACAAATTCAATGCAATCCCAATCAGAATCTCAACAGTTTTCTTCGGAGAAAAGCAAAAGTCAAACATCAAATTTATATGGAAAGTTAAGCAGCCCTGAATAGAAAAAGCCATCTTGAAAAGGGAGAGCAAAGCAGGAGGATTCACACTTCCTGATTTTAAAACTTATTACAAATATACAGTAATTAAAACAGCATGGTATTGTTATGAAGACAGGCATAGACCTGAATTCAGAGTTCAGAAATCAGCCCTTACATCTATGTTCAGCTGGTTTTTGAAAAGTGTGCAAAGGCTGCTCAATGGGGAAAACATTGTCTCTACAGAAAATGGTACTTGGAAAACTGGCTATATAGAAAAGAATGACAGTGGACCCCTACCTCACACCATATACAAAATTAACTTAAAATGGATAAAACACTTAAATATAAGAACCCAAACTTCAAAACCCCTCAAAGAAAACTGGAAGCATCTTTGTAACATTGTTAGGCAATCGTTTCTTAGAATTTACACCAAAAGTTGAGCAACATAGGGTAAATTAGATAAATCATACTTCATTAAAATTAAAAACTTTTGTGCATCAAAAGACTTCATTATGAAAGTAAAAAGACAACCTACAGAATGGGTGAAAACATTTGGAAACCATATATCCAAAAAGAATTTTATATCCAGAATATATACATATAACATATATACATATGTTATATGTATAATGGAATATACAACCATAAAAAGGGATGGATTTCTGATGCATATAAAAACATGGATAATCTTTGAAGACATCATGTTGAATGAAAAATTCCAAACACAAAAGGACAAATACTGCCTGACTTCATTGATGTGAAATAATGAGAACAACTATAATCATTTATCAGATATAAGAATACAGGTTACCAGCGACCTGACAGGGTGGAATGGAATAGGGAGTTAATTCTGGTACAGAGTTTCCATTTGGGTTAGTTGGAAAAGTTTTGGTAATGGATGGTGGTGATAGTAACACAACATTGTGCATTTAAGTAACATGACCGTGTGGTTTAATTGGCTCAAAGGGGAGAATTTAAGGTTATGTGTGATACTAGAACAAAAAAAATTTGATGAAACATTGGGCTATAAAACACAAACAGTGCACCATGATGTAAATTATGGTTCTATAATTAATAGTATAATTATGATAACATTTTCATCAATTGAAAAAAGTTACCACATTGGTGCAAAATATTAGCAACGGAGCTGTGTTGTTGTTGTTTTTTTCTGGGGAGTGGTGCATATGGGAACTCTGCATTTTCTGCATGATTTTTTTGTAAACCTACAACATCTCTAATAAAATTAACTTTTAAAAGTAAAACTATGCAGGACTGTGTAGCATGGGTACCAAATTAATGCTAATTATGATTAACTCTAATAATTGCATACAAGACAGCTTTTTCTCAGGCAATTGAGAAAAGCTTTCATTATTCCTAGTTTCGTCCTCTTTTTTAATTTCCTACTTCAACAGTTTACCATAATGATTTACCTGGTAACTATGATTTACCCAGAATTGCACAATAACTAGTCACAAAATCAACTAGAATTCAGGCAGCATTTTCATCAATTTGTCTCTTGTAGAGTAGGAAAGAGTTGAGTTAATTTGCCATGATTAAAAGACTGATTCTTACCTTTAGTTTTATGTTTATGTTTCAAGTTGGGACTTAAATGTCAACGTGTCATGGAAGAAAATTACTCGCCCTAACTTCAGCTGACTGTGGAAGTATCTACACATAGTTTGAAGAACATCTCTCTCTCTATATATACATATAAATAAATATATTTTTAAGATATATTTTATCCTAAATATGTTAAGAAGCAATTAGATGTGAGAAAATATCCTGAGAGGTAAGAAAGCTGATATGTTCCAAGTCCTCTTCTCGAATGAATGGATAGCAAATGGTTGTTCTTTAGTTGTCTCCAGGTGCAAACTGTGGTTGGTATCAAATTTGCAGCTTTTCGCAGTTGTTTGGTGATGGTAGAGGTAAATAGGAGATGAATTATAATACAAAATATTGCTACCAATTAACATATATTTTCTCAATATCCTCTTTGTGTAGGATAGGTTCTCAAACCTAAAACTCAGTCAATATAAGCTTGTATATGAGTAAGGTAATACAGAAAAAATACTGAGGGAACAAAATAAGCTTCAGTTCTATTTTTATTTTTAGAAAAGGAAGCGTTAGAACCGTATCCCCTTATTCGAACTCTCCTACCACAAAGTCAGCTGGGCATGAAATGATTTCCACGCAGCTGTGCCCCTGACAATTGTAATCATGGTGCGAAACAAAAGAGATACCTCTTAGACCATCAAACAACCCTGAGTGCTTTGGGCAAATGGCAGCTCCTTGAATTGTTTTAGCAGTTGTAATGGTAACTAAGAGCAGAAACTAAATGATCCATCCCACAAATCCAAAGTCCGTAATAAGTGACCTTTGCTGTGGGAATGTCTTTTGTGTCAGAGAAGATACTTGTCTTAGCACAAGTAACATCTCACTTCCTCACACACAGTGCTGTCCAGTCGTGCTTCAGAAAACCAAAGCGATGGAAAATATGTCCTCATTTATTATCACTCTGAGAAGCAATGTGTCTGGTGCTCTTTAAAGGCATTCCTCAAAGTGAACATAGTACAGCAGCTAAGTCTCAGAACTATTAAAATAAAGATAGCTAATGGGTCTCCACTGCGTTTCAGTCTGTTAATTATTTATTGGATTTTTCTTAAGTGACAGCCTTCATTAGGAAATTACTGCAGAACACTGAGTATCATAGACTACCAATTAAAAAGGATACATGAAACAGAACCAGCAAAGCCACATGCTATTTAAATCACTTATAACATAGATTGTTTCAAAAAGGCATATCTGAAAGCTTCTCCTGAGGGTAAGGAAGCTCTGGGCTTTGCCAAATCAAGATGGCACAGACTGCAGTTTCAAGCTCTCTAGACAATGATCTGGACTTTGTTAGCAATAGTTCAAAGTTTGTGATGATGCATTAAGGAATAATGCGTTGGATACTGAAATGAAAATGAATTTGAATCCCCAAAATATTGCAAGCCTGTTGACCACAATTAGAATGCAAGCAAATTGAGGAAAACTTGTTTTTGCAGGAAGTGCTAGCCAGACATTTGTGCAAGGATATGACACGGATGGCTTGGAGCCAGCCAGGGAGGCATTTCCTATAAAAACCCAGTGCAGTCTGCAGCTCAGCAAATGGCAGGCAGAGATAGACTGATATCTGGTCGCTCTCATTTCCAGCGCCAAATCCTATGCTATGCTGAGAAGCTCTGTCATTTTAACTGCCAAACTGTGACCAGCACCTCCTGTCATCAGCTTTGGAAACTCCTCTGACATCACACATGACCCAGCTCCTGAGACATTTCATTAAAGATACAGCCTGCTTACTTACAACCCTCAGGCTCATGGACTTCCAAGACTCTGGAATCCTCCACCTTTATATGTATTGCCTGACCCTGACCTGGCATTTGGTTGTACTGGCAGCTTTTGATTAAGAAAAAAAAAATTGGGTGGGCCACGGTGGCTTAGCAGGCAAGAATGCTTGCCTGCCATACCAGAGGACCCAGGTTCGATTCCCGGTGCCTGCCCATGTAAAAAAAGAAAAAGAAAAAGAAAAAAAAATTTTGCATTGAGCTTCAAACGATCATTCTGTTGAATATGCTTTCAAATGTTGAATTTTCTTTTTTTTTTTTTGTATGCTATATGGCGGGATCACATTTCATTCTTTTTCCACATGAGTATCCCATTATTGCAGCACCATTTGTTGAATTTTTTGTTTGTTTTTGTTGATTTCTTTTGGGAAGTACGTGGGCCAGGAATCAAACCCGGGTCTTCTATATGGCAGGCGAGAATTCTGCCACTGAACTATCCTTGCACCATCTGAATTTACTTTTGATTACAATCCACAACAACATTTATACAATAATTGTAGTCAGCAGGATGTAGGTACCAAGGTGAATGAATACCTTGTTAAGGCGATATTTGTATTTAAATTTTATAAATCTTTTAGGAGATATGAAATAGTTCTGGACCAACAGGAAATACCGGTTACAGGTTGTGTACAGATGCCTCAAGGGCACACACCAGTCTAAAGAAGAACTCTATGAAAGGATAACTGATCACGAGTCAGGCACAGATACAATTAGAGCATCCATCAGTACAGACAAGAATCTTGAGAAAGGCACATATGAAAGCATAACACCTGAATCAATCAATAGGGTATAGATTTCTTATTCAGACATATTCTTACATCCTATATGAAATTTTGCATGTTCTTATTTTTAATTGGCATTCACATTTGGCAAAAAAAAGTTGAGAAAAAGATTGAAGAATATTCAAGTTGTGGAAAAATCTTTTCAAACAGCTAAAAAATGGAAAACAAAATGCTATGGGTTAAGAAATGAGAATCCTTGGGAGCCAGCAGTGGACCTCTTAAGACAAAAACTTGTGATTAGAGATCCTCTGGATGTCAACCTGATCACCCAATGAGAAGAGTGATATCCTATAATTAAAGGAGCTTAGAAGGAAGAAATACCTTCTTTCCTACTGAGAGCAATAAACAACAAAGTCAAAGATAGAAATAAAAGGATAATTCTGGCCAAAAGGATTGAGTCTCAAAGACCAACCCCAAATCCCAACTCATTTGCTCCAGATGATGACCCAGATCCCTTGGCTGGAGATGATAAGTATCTGGATGGTCAATACAGTCTGAATGGATAGGTAGTGAGACTCATGACTATAGTTAAAACTAGTAAGAACACCAATGATTATGATCCTATTGCAAAAATGGAGCAAAGTTTATTTACCAGACAAGAAATCACAAAATGAAGACAAGATTTCTTGCAAAATGGAGAAACAGCTGAAATACAGTGGCTTTTAGATCTGCTGTCCAAAGAAGGATGCAATTTGCCACTAACAGGCAGTGAATCAGTATAATTAGGAAACATATCCAATGATGCTAGATGGAATAAAATAATTAGAAGTTCTGGAGAAAAACGTCCAGAAGTAGAAAGAGCACTGACTGCATAACCAGGGCCTGGAATCAAAATGGCCTTTACCAAATGTAACTGCGGTGAAAATAGGGACTTGGTCCTCTGCTGGGGATGCCACTGATAAATTAATGAAGCTGGGGCTTTTGCCTGTGATTTATGTTGGTCATATCAATAGTCCATTAGAAACAGAAGCAACAGACCATATTAAAAAAATCATACTAAGATCAACACCAAACATGAAAGAAAGGCTCTATTCACAATTTCCACAGTTGCTGATACAATTGGGAAATGCATTGATGTAATTAGAACAGAAGAAATAAGTCCAGATAAAATTATACATTCAGAGCATTGCTCAGGTTTGAAGAACCAATGAGATCACCCCCATTTAATGCAGAATGGGGGGAAAAACTATATGATTATGGAAAATGCAGAAACAAAATGGATAGAAATTTTAGGAATACCTTCAATAATAAGAGTGGAGGATTTAGACAGATAAGAACACCATTTAGAAAAAATAGCAATGGCGGATAGAACTTTAGACCAACTAGAATTTCTTACCTAACTAGGGCAGGAAGGAATGAAATGTAAGGACAGATGAGCAAGACAAAAATACAAAAAATTAAATAAACAACAGGTGGTATAGGAGTTATGGGATGTTTTGGGTATTCTTTTTTACTTTCATTTTTATTCTTGTTTCTATGGTTTCGGAGCAATGAAAATGTTCAAAAATGGATTGTAATGATGAATGCAGGTTTTATGATGATACTGTGAACCACTATTTGTACATTTTAGATGATTATATTTTAATAAAAAAATCGTCGAAGGGAAAAAAAATGGTGGAGATATAATAGGGATCTTGTTTTGCTGTAGGAACTTGGCAGCCTCCATCTCCTGGCCAAAGCCCAGTTCCTACAGCAATCGCCCATTCATATACATAGCCATTTCTGAGGATAATTGTAAATATGAACAACATTTAATGTTGGTTCATACTAGTCCCAAAATACAGTGATTAAAAGCCAGATTAGCAAAGATGAAGAAAATAATGAAAAGGGTTATTTGGAAGTCTAGAAGGCATAATTAATATAGGAACTCAGATAACATATATACTATAATAGAAGAAAGGGAACCCATGAGATTCTAATGCATAATAGGACCTAATTTAGAAAATATAACTGGATTGGAGGTACTACATGTAAATGGAAATATGAAATATACAATAGTTGTATTAACAAAGGCTAAATGGATTCCTGTAATGTTACCAGAACGTAAAATGTAAACACAGTAATAACATCCTCCAATATAATTAAAAAGGAGGTTTCCAGGATATTGCTAAAAAGATACAAGAGCTATTAGAGAAAGAAATAATAATCCCTAACATCTCATCTTATAATAATTCCATTTGGCCAGTTTAAAAAAAAAAGCAGATTTTATAGATTCCATGTAGATTTTACTAATCTTAGTAAGGATACCTAAACAGTAATGAACACTACCAGATATTAGTACGCTCATCAATACAATTACCACATAAAAGATACATGATATGGACATGCTCTTTTATTACTAGTTAAAGCTAACCCATGACATCATTCTCAGGGGAAGGAAGACAAGAGATGTTCATCATGTAACCACAAGTTTATATTAATAGCTCAACTGCTAACAGAGTTACACGCATTTTCTAACATGTAGCCATACCAGGATGCTATCTTAACTTACATTGATGAAATCATCATAATTGGAAAAGACAAGCGAGAACAAAAGAACACTAAAATACAAAATAATTTCTAACAGATAGAGCCTGAAATACAAATCCTAATAAGTTGTGAGGACCAGATACTACTATAGAATTTTTAGGAAAATACTGGTCCTCAGAAGGGCCTCCTGTTTATGATACGACATCCAATCATAAACTAATTAACACCCAACACAAAGGAAGAGACACAAAAATCGATAGGTTTCTATGATTTGGGGAAACAGCAAAAAGTTGAAACCGATATATGAAACAGCTAGGTTTAACAAAACATATAAACATATACCTAGGGGGAAAAAACAGAAATGAGCATTACAGCAAAAAGATGCAATTATAACTCATCAGACAATGATAGTATCAGACTGTGAATTCAGGCTAGAAAACATACTTCCATGAGGCTTTTTACCTTATTATGGACCAACACACCAAAAGACTAAATTCAATCCAGTAGGTTTGTGGACTAAAAAATTTCCATGGGTTAAGACCAGCTATTCTGCATTAGAAAAGAATGCCTAGGCATTGTAAGAAAGACTAAAACATACAGAGCCATTAACTGGAAAACAAAGCATATTGCTAAGAATCCTATAACCCATACTGGCATGAGCTTAGCAAATACCAAATAAGCACAAAAGTATGGTGCCAGGTCAATGGTTTCTCAATTTGAAATGGTGTATGTGTGAGTGGATGCTCAGACAGAAGTGCAACCCTCTGCATTAACCAAGGAAACCACAACTTTGCCAACATGCACCCTAGGAGGTTTTGAATTTTGCATTTTCTGTTCCAAACATAATTCAAAGCCAAGACTAATTTCTACAGCCTCGAAAGTGTGGGACCTTTCCAAATCTACAGGTGGCTTCTTCTCTTGTAAATGTAGCTGTCCTAACATTGTTAGGCTTGACAGAATTTCCGACGGGTAGGTTGATCCGAACATAAGCAACTGAGCAATGGACCACCCATCCAAGATACTTGAAAATGCATGGTTTACAGATGATGGAGCCACCAAAGCCTCCTCTGGAGTACTTTGGAAGATGGCAGTCTTGAGACCCAAAGATTCAAGGGACAGAATATTTGATGGGATATGCAGAATTAGTAGCAATATGACCTGGCATTTGAACAAATGCTAAAAGAGGAAAGGAGAGACTATACACATTTACAGATTCATAGACAATATAGTCTGGAATATGGGAACTGAATAAGTGGCAAATTTTCAACCATCACATTTGGGGCAAGGAAGAAATGGAATAAAATACCTAGTATAAAATAGTTATCATGATCACAGATGTATCAGCATGTCAAAAGGACAAATCTAAGACAGGAAAACATAATAATGCACTAGACTGGTTAACGAGGAAAGAAAAGGATTTGGTCAGCTATACTTAAGGTAATTATAGAGAAAGAAAAAGGGAAATGGAAAATACAAAAAGATAACATGATACTATGGAAGAAGATATACAAAAGGGCATGTGAACAGACAGACCACCAAGGATGGAAACAAAAAAGGAAAATTTGCCCACATACACAGACACTGTATGAGACATTGTCCACAAATGTGAGACCTACAAAAAAAAAAATCAAAGCATGGAAACATAACATTTTACCTGACAAACAAAAACAAGATGCAGCATTTCAAATAATACAAAATGACTTTGTAGGTCCAAAGCCACTAACAGAAAATAAAGTTGATTCTTGTAATATAGTAGAAACATGGTCAGGAATTAGAATGCCTTTTCTATGTAAAAGGAACAATCAGAAATCAACTCCTAAAGCTCTTGAAACTGGAGGGCATGCTGTGAAAACCCTACAATCACAGAATCGATCAAGGTTGTCATTTTACAGGAAAAGGAGTGTGAAAACGGGCATTGAATCTGAGTCACACCCTTAACTGAAGTAGCCTCATCAAAAGGTCCTGCTTACAATGGGGTGATAACCACAGGAGTGGATTAAGTTTAAAGCATGCTTTGCTAGGGGTACATACAGGTTCCAACCACATTTACTGAGGAATTTAAAAGGCACTCTGCTATTAATGCAGGCAAATGCATAGCAGATGCCTACACAGTAGCACATTGCAAACTGGGAACAGGAGAAGAACCTTACAGAGAAAAAGGACTGCAGACTGTTCTACAATAGTAAACTAATAACACCACACATTGGGAAGTAGCAACTAACACCTCTGCAGGACCACACCTGATAAGTTCCTTCTTACTATTTTGGAATGACCATAAATTTATGTCATACAATAAGGCTAATATACAATATGCCATACAATACGATATGTAAGTTTTACCATACAATATGATTGTAAGTTATGCCATGCAATAAGATCAACATTAATACCACAGTGCTGGTGAATCAAACAACTTAAGAACAAATTTGCAGTATAAAAGCTGATAAGACCTGTATAGGGGTTAAGATCACAATAAAGGGATACACCACTCTTAATTACACCCACAGTTTAATTAAGTTATTAAACTTAATCCACTCCTGTGGGTATAACCCCATTGTAAGCAGGCCCTTTTGATGAGGCTACTTCAATTGAGGGTGTGACCCAGTTGAATCTGCTCATTTTCATACTTCTTTTCCTGTATATAGAATATAACTAGGGGCATTACTTATAGACTTTGCAAAAATAATTCAATGGAACAACTAGGGAAAAAAATAAAAAATGATAACCAATAGTACATAGTATGGTTGTACTACTAATAAACAGCGCAGCAACGGAATAATTTAACAGAACTGGGCAACTGGAAAAATGTTACCGTAATTTATTGCGGTCGTCTTAGCAATTATTTAGACTTTGGAAACCAAAACCGATACCTATACCTAAAATAGCGGAAATGGTAATGTCAGAATTGGTGACAGCCACGGAAAAGTCTCATGTCTTTTAAGGATGAGTTTTCAGACCAGACAGTTAAGGAAAAGCTTTTGAAAAATCCCATAGGTGAAAATTCCAAAACCTCATTTGACTTGAAAACCTTATACCCTCACCCTAAAGATGCACACACATGGACACGGTTCACAATGAGGATGCATAGGCCAAACTATTGTCCTGTTGAATCTACTTTAAAGTGCTGAAATTAGCTTTCAAATTGGATTTGATATTTGTTTTTTAGGACGGCTACATTTATAAGAGAAGAAGCCACCTGTAAATTTGGAAAGGTCCCATGCTTTCGAGGCAGTAGAATTACATTTGGAACAGAAGATGCAAAATTCAAAACCTCCTAGGGTGCATATTCCTTCACATTCCTTAGGATTTCAATGAAGATGGGTGAGAAACTCTAGCCTGGAACTTCTATGAGGGAGTGTGTGATCACTCAAGACAGAAGTGAAGTGCTGGAGGGTGTTGGAGGAGAAAAGGAGAGAAGGTTGAAAAAAGTAGGTAGGCCTGACCTTATTTTGCTCTGCAACAAATAGTTTGTGCTTCTCTTTCCTTTTTTTTTTTTTTTTTGAGAAAGATAAAGAAAAACGCACATTAAGCAGAAAATATGAAAACAAAAAGGAAGGGATTTAGAAAACTAAATATGAGATACTTTTTTTTGTCCATATGACCCCAATGTTAATGTTTAAACCAATACCAATCTCTGATCTACCACTGAAAAGTAGGTTAAACATTTTTCTCAGTCACTGATTTAGCTCCTTTCCTTCTAAACCCTGAGAGCACTCACAAAGTATCAGCAGCATGTCCATTTAGGTGCAAAGTGTTTCATCAGACATGGTCAATGTATCAACATTATTCTTTTTTTGTCCTTTGATTTCTTCCTATATTCATAACCACTTGCCCTGGGGCATCTCAGTTAAATATCACTTTACAATCAGTGTAAATCTGCAAACAACCCAACTCTCATTTTTTAGAAACTCTTGCCTTTCACTTTATGTTTCTCTGAGGCTTTTGAAAATCAAGTTTTATTTCTGGAGAAGTACACTTGGACCCAGGTACTATCACAAAAACAGCACATTTTGCACTAACCTGAATTTTTACAACTTCCAACTTAGTTGGTATAATTCATGTGTGATTTGTACACAGATATACATTAGCTGTACATCACTACCTGTTCTTGGTTGCAGCTAGCTACATTACCGGGCACTTCTCCTTGGGTTTTGGCTCCAAGGATGCTATTCTCTTCTATTGCAAACGTAAGGCTTGGGGTGGTCCCTGAGAGTCTGATCCACTGCAGGATATATCTCTTTGATTTGGGGGGGGGGGACCTGCAGCTTGCATGTTTTGGCCTCTATTTCACACCCATTGGTCTCTGAGGACATTACAAAGACATCACTGCAACACAATGCAACATGAATTATAAAGGAACAATGGCTATCTTTCTAGCCTGAGGCGAGTGCCAGCTAAATAAATATGCCAGACTTAGGGTGGAAGGGCCCAAATAGAATATATCCACAGATCAAAATTAAGGTAAATTCTTTTACCTTGAGGATATTTTCTGGATTTAAATCATGAGTAAATTGATTGCATCTATGGCTGATTACATCTACAATCAATTTAAGAGACTGCCTTTAGCAATGAGAGGAGTCTCAGTCAATTAATTGAAAGCCTTAAAGGAAGAAGTGATGATTTCAGCAGTCAGAAGGGAGAATTTCCATTCCTACTTCAGCCAGTCACCTTTCCTGGGGAATTACTGGAAAAAAATTCATCAGAATTCCCAGCTTGAGGACTACCTTATGGAATTTGAACTTGTGAATCCCCACAGTCCATGAGTCAATTCTTACAATAAATCTTAAAATTTTTACATTACATTTATATACATTATACATACACATTATATATACATATACACATACACACACGTTACACACAAACACACTTATATAATTGGCTCTTTTTTCTTTGGAGAACTGTGACTAATAGTCAAAAGACCCTCTATCCTCAGCTCATTAATAATAATAAAAAAAGATTATATGAGAAAATCCCTCATGTGCCAATCCTGCTTCCATGACTGAGCCATTTCTTCCCCTCTAAGTTCTTAAACGCTTTTTGGTCATGCCTCTCATCTGACAGTCAAAATATACTAACTTCCATTGTGTTGATTGTTATTAGCTCTTCTCTTCTAGAATAGAAACATCTAGAGCACAGGAAATACATTTGATACTTGTTTGTATTAGCACAGCATCTAACATTTAATAATCCTCTGTGCTTGTTTGTTTCTATTGATGATGATAATTATAATGCTCAGCGTTTGAAGAAATCATTCAAGTCCAAGCAAATTTTCAGTTCAATGAAAATATGTTCTTTTTCCTGCATTAAATAAGCTGTAGATTTTGAATATTTGCTAATGTTCTATTTCTGGCTTACAAAATAATAAAGCTTTCACTAAACAAAGAAAAGGATTGTTCCTCTGTCCAAACCCAACTTACCATAATCACATGGAAATGATCATATGAAACTCTTGTTGACAGAGATATGCACAATTTGTTTAAAGAAAAATGATAAGGAAGACACCTGGACAAAATAGTTTCCATACATCTGACAAAAATTGAAATTATATTTGCACACTGTGAGTAAATGCATTGACCAGTCTTTTTCAAACCTTTGATCCAGAGTCTTCTCATGTATAAGTCATTTCCTCATATGAAACTGCCTTTAGAACCTGCATGGAAAGTTTCAGGCCACCAGAGAAATTCCTTAGTGCACTGATGACATATCGTATTGCCTATTAGTAAATTCTAAAGATAGTGTTCCTTTCTTAGAAGATAACAGAATGTAAGTCATCCAGGTTTAGAGGAAAAGGGAGGCTCACTTATCCCTTTTCTGGACCTTCCTCTACAGCTGGTCTGTCTGTTCCAGGCTCTGGCCTCACCATCCTAAACTCACCCATGGTGAGGAGAGAAGAATCAGTCCCAGGAAATAGAAGGCGATAGACCAGCTCATAGTGAGGCAGAATAGATAGGGAAAAAGATGGGGGGAAGTGACCCTGAAGTCCATAGCAAATTCCTCATTCAGATCAGCACTGGAAAAGAACAAATAAAAAGTGCAACTCATCAACCCCTTATTAGCATATAAGTCCCTCCAAGTCCTTATAATGAAGGAATCGCAAATTCAGGATACCTTTCCTAGTTTGGAAAAGCCCGCACCCACCCCTTCAAGCATGCACTTTTGCTATGCATTAAACTTTTTGCTGTACTCACTGAACTAGTCCTTGGATTCTTTGGCTATACACACTTAGACTTTCCACCAAAAACATAAGCAACAAAAGATAAAAAAATTAACAAATGAAATGATCAAAATTAAAGAAAAAAACAACCAAATTTTGTGCATCAAGGGACTTCATCATAAAAATCATAAGATAATTCACAGGGTGGTGCAACAGTGGCTCAGTGGCAGAATTCTCGGCTGCCATGCTGGAGACCCAGGTTCAATTCCGGGAGCCTGCCTATGACAAAAAAAAAGACAACCCACAGATGGGATAAAATATTTAGAGATTTAGTCAGACTTTACTATCCAGAATATATAAAGAAATCATACAACTTGACAACAAAAAGACCAACAACCCAACTAAAATATGGGCATAGACTTGAAGAGTCATTTTTCTGAAGTTATACAAATGACCAAAAAGCTCATGAAAAGATGCTCGGCATCATTAGCCTTTAGGGAAATGCAAAGTAAAAACACAATGAAATGCAATTCCTCACACTCTAGGATGGCTGTTATTCAAAAAACTGGAAAATTTTAAGTGTTGGAGACAATGTAAAGAAATCTGAGCCCTAATTCATTTTTGGTGGGAATTTAAAGTGGTTACAGTCACTACAGAAAACAGTTTAGCACTTCCTCAGAAAACTAAGTATAGAATTATCAAGCAACCCAGCAATTCACTGCATCATGTATACTCCAAAGAGTAGAAAGCAGAGACATGGACAGACATTTGTACAGCAATGTTTATAGCATCATTAATCACAATTTTCAAAAGATGGAAGTAACCCATGTGTCCATTAACAGGTGGATGGTTAAACAAAATGCATTATATACACACAAAATATAATATTATTCGGTTGTAGAAAGGAATGAAGTTCTGATGCATGCTACAACATGGATGGAACTTGAAGACTCATGTTAAGTGAAATAAGTCAGACACAAAAGAACAAATATGGTATGATCTCACTGATGTAAAATAATTAGAATAAGAAAATTTATAGGGTCAGAAAGTGTAATACAGGTTACCTGGCATCAGTGTAGGTTAGGAAATGGGGATTTACTATTTAATTGCTGCACATTTTCTGTTTAGGTTGCTGAAAGTTTTTTTTTAGTGAATGGTGGTTATGGAGGCACATCATTGCGAATAAGATTGACACCACTCAGTTGAGTTTTGGAATGTAGTTGAAAGGGGAATTTTGGTTTATGTATGTTCCTAGAATGCAAATTTTTGGAAACATCATGAGTGTACAACACAATCAAAGAGCTCTAGTATCAACTATGAACTTTGTTTAATCATTATAGTGACATTCTTTTGGCACTTGTTAACATGGTGCAACACTGGTTCAAAATGTTGGTGCTGGTAAGATTGGAAGGGTGAACAGGGCCATATAGGAGTTCTGTATTCTTTTCAAGAATTTTCTGTAAACACACAACATCTCTAAATTAAATAATTTTAAAACAGAGCAAAGCAAAAAAAGACCCCCTTCTCCTCATTTTCCTCTATCAACAAAATTTTGTCATTTGACTGCTGTAAACTGGCTACCACCCTTTTGTCACTGCTATTAATGCCCTTTACTATCTGATCTCCTACTGCGATTCTAACCAGTGGTTCACACCAGTGACTCCAACACTCTTTTTTCAAGTTTCGACTTTTCAGATATACATGTCCCAGGACAAAGCTTTGTTATGAGCCTCATGGCCTGAGAGGGAAGGTTATACGGAAACAGTACGTTTTCTGCATGATTGTTTTTCTCTAAACCTACATCTCTGCCAAAATAAAAAAATTTACAAAGTACACAGAATTTTTACACATCCTTTCTTGCCTTTGTGCATTTCCTATCATACATTTACTTCTACGTATTCTATTCTTTCCATAATATGTTGTTTTAGCTATTGCAATCAGTGGTTTTATATACATTGTTTAGGTGTTTAAATTCAAAGGATTATCTGTGATGTTTTAAATACCTGCTTAGAACATTGCCCAGTTTAACAGATACTTTAAAATGATTTCACTTATTTACACTGGACGGTGATAGATAGAAGTTACTTCATCCTTAGAACCATTTGTTTTCCTCACTTAAAAAAATCATTTTGCAGGATTTGTCATAGTATCACATTGTGGTTTTACTTGGTATGTCCCTAATGAATTTGAACATTTTATTTGTGTGAATTTGTGGGCCACTTGGAATAGTCTTTTGTGAATTGCTTATTCAGGTTTTTCTACTAGGTTATATTTTTTCTTATTGGTTGATGGATATTCTCCATTTATACAAATAAATTGTTAATAGTTGATTATTGGGCCTGGATACCAGCAATCCCTGGTCCTTGGCTTTCCTGTCACATAGTGGTACAACATGCCTCTCCTGGCTTCTCAGCTCTGATGACTCCAAGCTCTGACTGCTTCCCCATGATTTTTTTCTTTCTGTGTGGCCTTCTCTCTATATAGGGACCTTTTCTTTATAAGGCCTTCAGTAATAGGATGAAAATCCATCTGACTCAGCTGGGCCACAGCCTAACTGAAATACCTCATTGAAAGGTCCTGTTTTTAAGGGTTCGCAGTCACAGGAATGATTAAGTTTAGGGACACACGTTTCTGGGGTAACTAGGTCTAAGCCACCACAATATTTCTGTAGTAAAGCATGTGAATATTTACTTTTATGTAGTAAGTAAATGGTATAAGTAGTCTCAATTCAGTACACATCAAATAAACTTTAACTCCAAATGAGTTCAAGGCAGTTCAGAATTTGTTCCTCAATATATGATATTCTTCGCATTGATATTGATTTTTGGATTTCCATATTGCTTTTGACATGACTGCTTTATACTTTGCACTTCCATTTACATTTTCAAGGTCTCTAAAAATATTAAGATTTTGTTTGGGATTATATTGAAACTATTTTAATTGATTTGTTTGAAAGTAACTTAAAATTTATTTTAATGTATTAAATATTTAATTGTTTAATTTATTTAATTAATTTAATTGCTTAATTTATTTAATTTTTCCTGGATAGAGTAACCTCTAATTTTACAAAGATTGTTAGATACATATTTTTTAAATTGACTCTACTTTTCAAGAAAATGAAAATAAGACAGATGTAGAAAGAGTTGTTCACAAATGGAATTAGGATAAAGAGTTGGTACTAAAGTCAGCAACACTGGGGATCTTATGAGTCTTTCAAAGTCCACAGCTTTGTCTCTTTCTTCTCTTCTCGATCTGTTACAATTGGTGCTGACATATGTTTTGTAGTGATAACAGATAGATAGTGTTCTGCATCTCCCCCCCTCAAAAAAGCTAGTCGCATAGGTATTATCTAACTTCATCCGTACTTTTGTACATTTTTGCTTTTCAAGACATCAAATGGAATGTTCTGAGTACATATATAACTTTCTGGTAGAATTTTTTAACAGGAATCTAGAACATGTTTGTCATTATCTAAGAGTGAAGCCAAAGGCAAACTTTTCTAATTTTATACTTTTAAATCCCTTTGGGAAAAGAAAAACCAAAAAGAGGAATGCCTTCTTTTCTTTAACTTCTCAGGTACTGCTATGCATTTACATTAGCAAAAATAGAATGAAAAACAGCCTTCTTCATGGCTTTTCTGGTCGTTCAGACATGCTGTCTGCCCAGGGGCACTTTTCACTGATTCCTTCAAAGCTTCCTTGTGGCTCCTGTTTTCCTGAGAATGTTGCTGCCATCTTCTCACTGTCAGTTCTCTCACATTCCCTAGACTACCTGGTCTCATAATTTTTAAGGAAGTAAGAAGTTTCCTTACAATATGTTACTCCATCCATCTTGACTCTAGCAGAATAAAAATCCTGGCATAGTCCCAATTTGTTCTTTGCTCTAGATTGATTTAGTACAAAATATCTTGCTTCAAGAAAGTATTTTTCACCCAAGTCATCTTTAATAAGAATCTCTCCTGTGTATTTTTTTACCCCCATAATTTCTGACAGCAATTATAATCATTGAAATTAATCTTGGACTTATTTTATCACCCCTTATAGATTCTTTCTTTATTTAACAAAATTATGAAACTTAAATTCTACTCTTCTTTTCCTTGATTTGTGTCATGATCCCAATTTTCTTCAAGAGATAGCAAGTCAAGAACATATAAAAAGAAGGGTAAATGTCTGCCATTAGCAGTTCCTTAATTATATTTTTTCCAAATATCTATAATCTCTGTGCTGTCATTCTCCTACATCAGAGTTCTTTTAAAGCCTCCAAAGAAACTCAATAATACAAATTAACTTAATTATCTTGGAGGGACAGTATTCATTACAGATTGTCATTGACTCTATTGGAATTGAATTTCAAGTATATACATTTATAGAAGAATTGCAGAAGTTGAGCTCAAATACAATAAAGATACATATATGGAAGAATTGCAGAAGTTGAGCTCATTATAGCACACTGCTTGCATGGAAGAATCTCAGGTAGATCCTCTAACTTCTTAGATCATCTGACTTCTTCTTCTACCTAGAGAACCAAGTTTACCAATATATTCATAGTACACCCTTAATGATGGGATAATTTTAGGGAAACAATTAAGTATGATGCCAGCTTTTGGGAATTTCAAATATAGAAAAGCCAGAATCAGGACAGAAATATACCAGGTAATCTATTAATGTTCTGTTAAGCCCTTTTCCAGGGAAAGCAAGGTGGTGAGTGAGAATCAGCCATCTCTAGCTTCTCCAAAGATTATCAGTGACTTGAAAAATATATGGTACAGATGATTTACAATATCATTGATTTTTGCAGTTGCTGAGTCACAGGACAGGGAGATTAAAATAAATTAAAAGAAACCTTGCAGAATTATGTGTTTCAACATGAATGAATATGAGTAGCATTTGGAAACAAGCACAAAGATATGGATATCCATTCTCCATACCAGGAACTCCTGGTATTTAAATACAGATCTGTATTTAAATATGAAATTACAGGGATCTGTATTTAAATATGAAATTACAATGTATCCCACCAATTAACACTACAAACATAAATAAATTATTGCATGAACTACTTCAAAGGTATGAATCTTCTACAAAGAGTTTATAATTTGGGGGTATAAGAAAAAAACTACTATTGCATGCTATGGGATATGTTTAATAGGAAAACATCAACAATACCATAGCAACACCAAGTAAATAATTGGGGGGGTGGGGAGGACAAGCATTTAAGGGGAGGTTTGGATTTGCTATTTGATGAGGGTACATTTTTTGGTGATTTTTCTCTTGGAAGCAATGAAAATTGTCTAAAATTGAGAGTGTTGATGATTATAGTACTAAGTGAGGATAATGCGAGACATGAACTGTTGACTTTGGACATTTTACATGATGCCCAATGGATGGAGTTGGCTGAGGGATACATTGGCTGAGAAGTAGAATGGTGAACTGTGGTATATACATATTGTGCTACTACAGGAAAGAATGAAGTCATGAAACACGCAACATTGTGAAGGAAACTGTGAGACCTTATGTGATGCAAAATAATCCAGAAACAAAAGAGAAAATATTGTGTGGTCTCATTTAGAAAACACTAATAAGAAAATTGGGGCCTAGATGGTAAGTTCTTATAGCAGTCATAGTTAGTCCTGTAACTGTAATTTCTAGATTTTGAGAGGCTGTGCTATATACATATAACCGGGTATTTCCCTGGAGCTTTGGGTACCTGTGTGATGCCTAAGACTCAGAGCAGTTCTGCAACTCTGAAAGGAAACATGCAACAACTGTTAAAGAAATGGCAAAAGAGATCAAGCTTCAATTAGAGATAACAAAATTGATTGGCTGTGGACTAAGGTAAGTGAGAATACAGGGGTAAGGAGGATGTTGTTGTATTTTAGAACTTCACTAACTCTGTGAGACCAAAGGAAGAGAGGCTTATTTTGTCCAAAACTTATTTCTTGTAGCACATAATCGAACTCAAACCTGTCTAGATAGACCATTTAAACAACCCAAACATAGGGAGCCCAGAATAGGAATGAGGGCTTGTAATTCTGCACAGCTTAAAGTAATGTATCCTAGGATATGTTGAGCAGATAATTAAAAAGTATCAGAAAAGTTCCTTGAGGGATGGGAGAAAAAATATGAAACTATTAAACTTTATCATTAAGGAAACCTGATACTACCTCAAAATTAGGGACTTCCAAGTCAATAGGTCAACCCCTTGATCTTGAGGTTTGCTTTTGTGAAGCAATGATTAGAGGGAGCTGTGACTCCCATTTCAGGTGGGTCTTGATTAGTTTACTGGAATCCTTTAAAAGTAGAAACCTTTGGAGAGAGCCACCAGAAGCAGCAGAGCCAAGAGAACCACAAGAGCCAGAGAGCTTTGTAGATGAAGAAGGAAGATACCCTGGGACTGCTACATGAAACGAGCTTGGAGAGAAAGTTAGCAGACATTACTGTGTTTGCCATGTGCCTTTCCAGTTGAGGGAGAAACCCTGAATTTCATTGACCTTTCTTGAGTGAAGGTAACCTCTTGTTGGTGCCTTAATTTGGACATTTTCATAGACTTGCTTTAATTGGGGCATTTCCATGGCCTTAGAACTGTAAACTTGCAACATATTAAATTCCCCTTTTTAAAAGCCATTCCATTTCTGGTATATTGCTTTCCAGCAGCTAGTAAAATAGAACACCTACTTTTCTAGAAATCTTATGTAACTAATTTACCTATTATGAACATAAATAGGCACTCATTATTACTAGAGAGGTGAAGTAGTTTTATAGCCATTCTATAACAATAACGTTGGCATTTAACTTTGCCTTTTTTTTTTTAACCCTTTTTAAATCCATGGGATATGTTTAAATGAAATAAGTATCAGATTTTTAAAAATGTTTTCATACTATTCATTTTATTGCACTTCGGTACTCTTATTTTCAATAAAATAGTTTATTTTCATGAACAGACAACTAGCATGCACATGAGAGAAAGTTTTGCAATTTGCAATAAACAACATAATTACTCTGTTGTTTACCTGCTACTGTCACTCATAACAATAACCTACTTTATGTTTGCTTTATAAACATTCTTTTCAAATTTGAACTTAGCAGGTTTTATCTCGACACCATATATATTATGCTAAAATGTTCATATTTACATATTGTTTAAAATGCAGTAGAGCAGTGGAGAGTGACCCACACTGCTCCAGGAAACCCAGCACTTCTAGAAAAAAAACCACAGTGCTCTTACTTACACTGCAACACTATGCCTCAGAGGGAGCCCTAAACACTGTGTTAAAAGAAAGCAATTTTAGGGAGACCCCCACTGGATTCATGGCGCAGTATCCTCAAATGGGAAACATTTCCTAGCAGAAGCAATGATTTTTATGAGACATGGAGATATATTGTGGTCACAGATGGGATGCCAGGTAATGTATGCCCACATCTGCTCACCGTCAAACAAACCATTCTGTCATTTTATGAGTCTATTTTATTTGTTCAAAAGGTGAATGATTAAGTTCCTGGATTGCAAGAGTTTGGTGGAGAAATGAAGTTTAATTCTGTTGTGGAAAGAAAAAAAGAGTAAGCCAGTAGAGATTTACACCACCACACATTGCTTATTTTTATAGCTTAACTTCATCATTTCAAATAGACAAGTGCAAACATACAAGATCAACTAAAGCACAGAAATTGCTGTAAAGGTATTCAATATTATGAGTTAATATACCTCTATCTCCTAACACATCTAGGATATTGCTTATATTTGCAAACTCATTTTATCTTTGATAAATGTATCCTAAGTGTATACCTTCATGGTAATAAGCTCTCAAGAGATTAACTTATTTTATGCTGAAATTATTTTAAGATATACTTCCTTCTAGTCAAAATGATTATAAATTGTCATTATATCATGATTCAAAAATCTCTCCTCTTCATTTACACAATTACATTTAAGGTGGCGAATGGATCATTAAATTAAAATACGCTGCTTATACTAATACATGCCAAATAACAAAATATGTCTCATAATAATTCCAAGGATGTCAAGTTTAAAAAGTAGTTTCAAACATTGACAATTATGATGCAAACACTTCAGGAAGAACTGGTGGGTTAAATGATTGGGTAATAACAAATGAATAATTGAAAATGAAAGATCGAAAGATAAGAGGAGTGGAGGCTGCGATCTAAATATGTTAGGGCAAAAAAGTCAAAAGACACTTGTGTAAATATTTAGGAGTTTGAGATTAATTAATTCAAACATTGCCATGGAATGAGTACAATCTCAAAGTCCTGGATGAAACAGTGGGTCTTTTTTCAGTAGTAGACCAAGTGCATTAGTTAATTGCTAGACTCATTTAAATTTCTTTAAATGTGTCAAAATGCTATTTTAATTTAATAGAGAATTTTAAAACTTTCCTTAATGTTAAAATTATTCATATATGTGCTTAATATAGAAACTATTTCTAACACTGTCAAATGCACCTATAAATAAGGTCAAGAAAAACAGTTAAAAAATTATGAAACACATTCCAAGCCTATAACTGCAAATGACTAGTAAAAGGGTCAATTTTAAAGATATGCATCTAGATATAACACATAATTGCATAATTATCTTAATAAGGATAATATAAATGTAGTATATTGAATCATATTATAACTTTGAGTTAAGATACTAATTTGGTCTGAAATAATCATGTACTCTTTGGATACTTCTTTCATATCTATAAAGGAGATGCACTCAGACAGATTAGGGTACCTCTCAACACCTGCAGAATTTGACTTCAGGGGGAGTGAAGGGATATTCTGACTTCTTGTTATCTATAACATCCATTTATCATAGAGATAAAAGTCCACAAAGCTTAGTGTTAATATTAGATAATAAAAGACGTTGAATGCAGTATTTACTTGGGAATCACTTTTGGACACAACATTAGCAAAAGCACACAGTAGAATAATCACATCTTCAGGGCATCTTTTTTTTGTTTTTTGGTTTTTTTTGCATGGTCAGGCACCAGGAATTGAACCCAGGTCTCTGAATATTTTTTTCACTCACATATTAGGGTTAAAGAATTAAAGTTTCCTGTTGACATGCAAATACTTTAAGTAAGTAAAACCATGTTTGGCTGGTACCAAGAAAAAGGTCTGATCATGTTTCCAAGAACCAAGTGAAGAGAAGAATTTGAAGGAGAGTCAAGACTTTGAGAAAGTATGGCATTTGGTCTCAGAGTTCTGCAGGCAGGTGACAGCTTGAACAAAAGGGCAACAGGACAACCTAAAGGCCAGTGACCAAAAGACAAACACCCATGCACGTGGCCCAAGATGCCCTGAAGATGTGATTATTCTACTGTGCGCTTTTGCTAATGTTGTGTCCAAAAGCGATTCCCAAGTAAATACTGTATTCAACGTCTTTTATTATCTAATATTAACACTAAGCTTCGTGGACTTTGTCTGTGGGATACAGTTTGTCTTTAGTCAAAGCATTCATGAAGAGTCTGTTTTGTTTGATACTGTGTCAATAAGGTGATTTATTTTTTTAATTGGGATATATTTAAATTTAATAATATATGAAGTAAACTTGTTCCCCAAATAAGCTAAAGAACTATGGCTTAGAACCCCCCCTTTTTTTTTTTTTGCACAGGCAGGCACCGGTAACCAAACCCAGGTCTCCGGCATGCCAGGTGACAACTCTGCCACTGAGCCACCGTGGGCCGCCCATGGCTTAGAACTTTAATGAAAAAAAAAGAGCACTTAAGGGGAATGACTGTGATTACATTTAATTTTCATGAGAACATACATTAACAAAAATAATATGTGTGATGTAGATATTACTTTCAACAAGTCCAGAAATGAAAAACTACTTCATGGTGGAGGAGGATTTGAAAATAGATGACTTTAAAGCCTTATCATTTTTGCTCAGGTTACATTTCCAAGTACTTAATCTTAAAAAGAAAATTTGACATAGATGAATTAATTAGATTTTAGCTTATCTTCTCCTCAACCAGAGCAAACAATGGAAAGTGGCAAGGTAGATTTAGCTGCCTGAAAGCAACCATTCAAATGTGTTTCTATATGAACATGCTACAACCATATATTTGTTAATAGAAGCCCAGTTAACATCAAATATGTTCTCTTATTCACTGTGTCTTTTCTAAAACCAGCGCCAAGTTCAGGTTACTGATTCTGTAGATGGCCACACGTATAGGACCCCAAAACTCATGCTCACCCACAAAGAAGAAAGAAAAAGAAAAAAGAAAATGTCATAAACCTAAAACTCACAGAAAAATGAATTGCAAATAAATTTTGAAAGTTAGAAAAATAAATAAGACGGTTCACAAAAATTCAAGCATGGGTTGTTTTCACTTCCTAGGATGTTTAAGCAAATACCGTGAAATGCATCCTGTTAAACAATGGGAATTTATTTATTCAGGGTTAAAGGCTTGGAAAAAGTCTAAATCAAGGTGTCACCAAGGCAATGATTTCTTCCTACACAATGGCATTCTGGGCATCACTGTCTTTAATCCTTGGATCCTCTGTCACATGGCAAAGCATATGGCAGCACTTCCTGGACTCTCCCTTCTCTTCCAGATTCTGTTGATCTGGCTTCCTGCTTTCTGCTGAATTTCATTCTGCTTATAAAGGACTCCAGTAATAAGATTAAGACCCACCTAATTGAGGTGGGCTACACCTTCTAAACGGAAATAGCCTCATCAAAAGGTTCTGCTTACAATGGATCCACACCCCAGCATGAATTAAATTTAAGAACATGTTTTACTTAACAGCTTCACACTGTACCTTCTGGACCCCCGAAATACATGTCCTTTCTATATGCAAAGTTCATCAGTCCCATCACAGTATCCCCAAAGTCTTCAGTCCTTTCAGGAACGATGCTTAGGCCAAAGTCTCACCAAAATCAGTTATGGGTGTGATCTTTTCTGGCACACAATTCCCTTGTCCGTGGACCTGTGAAACCCAGAACACAAGTTATCTGCTTCCAATATACAATGGAAGAGCCCTGAGTTCCAATAATGTTTATATTTAAAAACTGTTTCAGAATGTAAAAATGGATAGATGATACTGAATTGACTTCGCAAGGTGACACTAACTATAAAAATCTAGACACAAATAAGGAAATAAATTCTATAAACAATTTTACCTGGGGATACATTCACAAAGATCCAAAGAAATTATTAGCACATTGATTATGATTGCATTCAAATGCAAAAGAAATTCAATGCATCATTTTTTTCTAAAAGCAAATATTAGCCATAACTTAACTATCCATTAATAGGGTAATAGTTAAGTATAATAAAAGCATCTTGCAGTTATTTTCTAAAATAAGGTAGATGGTTGTACACTGATATGGGAAAGTGTCTAGCACTTATATTTTGCTGGAAAAATGAGGGATAAAGCAGTATTATGATAGTAACATCTTTTTTGACAAATGTGTATATACATATATGCAGATTGTACATTTATGCTAAGACCAAATATGATGATTCCCTTGTAAATTAGGAAAATAATTTATTCTAAATTATTTAAATTTCTTACAAATATTTATAAATTTTATTGTTGAAAATTACATTTCCCCCAAAAGATAATGTGTTAGAGTAACAATAAATTACATAAAAAGTATGAAAAATACATTTTCCTTCATTTTGAAAATGCTTTTCAAAAATTTTAAGTCTATTCCTAGGAAAATAAATCTCTCCAAGGGTATGCTGGTTTGAATCTGCAGTGTACCCCAGAAAAGCCATGTCCTTTAATCCTCATTCAATATTGCTGGGTGGGAGCTTTTTGATTTTCTACGGAGATGCGACCCACCCAATTGTAGGTGGTAACTTTTGATTAGAGGGTTTCCACGGAGATGCGTCTCTATCCATTCAAGGTAGGGTTGATCACTGGAGCCCTTTAAGAGGGAACCGTTTTGGAAATATCTTTAGAGCCCACACAGCCAGAGACTTTGGAGAAGAAGAAATAAAATGCCTCTGGGGGAGCTTCATGAAAGTAGAAGCTGGGAGGGAAAGCTCGCAGATATTGCCGTGTGCTCCTCCAGCTGAGAGAAACCCTGAACTTCATCAGCCCTTCTTGAGTGAAGGTAATTTCTTGTTGGTGCCTTAATTTGGACATTTTCACGGCCTTAGAACTGTAAACTTGCAATTTAATAAATTCCCCCCTTTTTAAAGCCATTACATTTTTGGTATATCACATTCTGGCAGCTTGCAAACGAGAACAAATTTTGGTGCTGGAGAAGTGGAGAGCTGCTGCAGTTTGCAAATACCAAACACGTTGGAACAGCTTTTAAAATGGAAAGGAGGAAGAATCTGGAAGAGTTGTGAGGGACTTGATAGAGAAGACCTGAAATGCTATTGTTCTAGTTTGCCAGCAGCAGGAATGCAATATACAATTGAAACAGAATGGCTTTTTTTTAAAGGGTAATTTAATAAGTTCTAGTTTACAGTTCTAAGGTCAAGGAAATGTCCCAATTAAAACAAGTCTATAGAAATGTCCAATCGAAGGCATCCGGGGAAAGATACCTTGGTTCAAGAAGGTGATGAAGTTCAGGGTTTCTCTCTCAAGTGAGAAGGCACATGGCAAACACAGTCAGAGTTTCTCTCTCATCTGGAAAGGCACATGGTGAACACGATCAGGGTTCCTCTCTCAGCTGGAAGGCAAATGGTGAACACAGAGTCATCTGCTAGCTTTCTCTCCTGGCTTCCGGTTTCATGAAGCTGCTCGGGAGGCGTTTTCCTTCTTCATCTCCAAAGGTCGCTGGCTCATGGACTCTCTGCTTCATGGTGCTACAGCATTCTCTGCTCTCTCAAAAATGTTTCCTCTATTATAGGACTCTGGAAACTTATCAAGACCCACCCAAATTGGTGGAGACATGTCGTCACCTAATCCAGCTTAACCACCACTCATGATTAAATCACATCTCCAGGGAGATGATCTGGTTACAGTTTCAAGCATACAATATTGAATAGGGCTTATTCTGCCTTTATGAAATGGGATTTAGATTAAAACATGGCTTTTCTAGGGGACATACATCCTTTCAAACCAGCACAGCTGTGAAGAGACTGTTGGTAGACATGTGGACTCTAAAGATACCTCTGATGAGGCTCTAGACAGAAATGAGGTGTGTTATTGCAAACTAGAAGGAAGACAATCCTTGTTTTCAAATGGCAGATAATCTGGCAAAATTAACTAATGGCTTTAAATGGAAGGCAGAGTTTAAAAGCCTTGAATTTGGATATTTAGCAGGAAAGATATGCAAATTAAATGTAGAAAGTGTAGCCTGATTTTTCCTTGCAGCTTATAGTGAAATGTGATAGGAAAGAGATAAGCTGAGAACTGAACTCTTGGGTACAAAGAAACCAGAAATTGATGATCTGGAAAATTCTGGGCTTCCAGAAAGGGAGACCCCAGAGAATAGTGTCTCATGTGAGGATTTAACCAAATGTGGAACCAGTCAGTCATTTCAGAAAAAAAACAGGATTAGAGATGGAGTTATCTAGGAAGGATTTGTGGAACTCCTTCTATCTGTTGGGCATGATCTGAGCCTACTGCAAAGAAAGCCAATAAGAGTGTTGTGGGATCTGTATAAACAGAACCTCTGCCAGTCAGGATTGAGAAGGACAGAAAAGGGATGCATTGGAGGAAAAATAACTTCAGAGGCAGAACTATGGAATCTAAAGTCTGAAGTCAAGAGACCTTAGCCAGGAAAAGTGGACCCATGCAAACACTTGGAGAGGGTGAGTTTGCCTTGAAGGCAGAAGATGGACCTTCTCATTGCAGTAGAAGAGCTGTGCTGCCTCAGACCTTCGAAAGGGTGGTACACACTTTTGGGCCACCAAAAGTCGGGGAGAGCCAGGCTGCCACCTCATGGAGGGTATGAGTGTGTTCCCTGGAGATGGTAGGAGTCCAAGTGTGGCCCCGAAGCTTGGAGAGGGTGGAGCTGAGAAAAAGGTGTTTTCTCTAATGTCCTCCAAGGTAGCATTCAGGGAGAGGTGCACCATTGTGTAGGCCCCTGGAAAGGGTGGGACTGCTGCTTTCTAAACCTCCAAAAATAAATGACTCAGACTTTGAAATCTGACAGAGTTTGCCCTGTAGGTTTTTGAACCTGCTGGGGACTGGTGACTCCTGTGTTCCTTCCAATTTCCTCCTATAGAATGGGGTTATTTATCTTGTTACTGTCCCTGCTTTGTATGTTGGCAGCAAATAACTTGTTCTGAGCTTTACAGGTACAGAGCCAAAGGAGAATTTCACCTTAAGACAGACCATGACTATCTAATTTTGATGAAATTTTGTACTGTTTCTGAGTTTGTATTGCATTTGTATTGTTACTGAAATGGCTTAAGGCTTTTTGATATTGTTATGGCATAAATGTATTTTGTGTTTGGAAAGAACATGTCTTTTGGGGGTCCAAAGGGTGGTAAGTGCCAGTTTAAATCTGGTGTGTATTGCAGGAAAGTCAGGTTCTTTAATACTCACTCAATATTGCTGGATGGCTTTTTTGATTGTCCATGGAGATGTGACTCACCCAATTGTGGGTGGTAACTTTTGATAAGATGGTTTCCATGGAGATGAATCTTTACTCATTCAAGGTGAAGTTGCTTACTGGAGCCCTTTAAGAGGCAACCATTTTAGAAAAAGCCCATGCAGCCAGAGACTTTTGGAGAGAAAGAAGGAAAATGCCCTGGAGGAGCTTCATGAAACAAGAAGCTGGAGAGAAAGCTAGCGGATGATGCCATATGCTCTTGCAGCTGAGAGAGAAACCCCAAACTTCACCAGTGTTTCTTGAGTGAAGGTAACCTCTTGTTGGTGCCTTAATTTGGACATTTGCGTGGCCTTAGAGCTGTAAACTTGAAACTTAATAAATTCCCCTTTATAAAGCCATTCCATTTCTGGTATATCGCATTCTGGCAGCTAGCAAACTAGAACAAAGGGCATAATATTTTTTCTACCCTTGCATAATCTAAGTTCTTATTGACAATGTTTCCAACTCTTGACCAGGAATTGGAGTTGCCTAATATTAACCTCCAATGCTTTCATGTGGTTGTTAGCTTCAATATTCTAAAAATGAGCTGAACTGCTGGGCTAAAATTTCACCAACAGTAAATGATAAGGTCAAGATCTGTCCCAAGAACTCTACGACATCGCTGTCAATGTTCCCAACCATGGTATCCACAGCAGTAAGAGACTATTTGACAGACATCTCAAAATTTAAGTGATATTATAACATACCTCTTTATATTTTATTAAAAATTTATCAGGATATTGAAAGACAGCACACAGTGACATACTCAGGGTGGTCTTACTATGAATGAGATGGCTATAGTGACTCCAAAGAATTCTACCCTAAAAATTGAAAGAAGACATTTCTTCTAGCATTCTCCTGTCACACATTCTATTTTATTGACCTGAGAGCCTAGGAAAGCCATGTTGATGAGGATTTTGCTTAAAAAAAATTTTGACTTCAAAATTTAGTCTTGACTAAAGACTTCCTAAAGAACAAAATTCCTCCAGACAAGGCTCATAAACTTTGTAATATACCCTGCCTCATAATCGTGTAAGACCTTAGATTCCCTGGTAGCTGTTAAGCCTGTTTGCTCAATAGAGAAAAGACTTGTGTAGATGACACAGCCATACCTTTAGTTCGCCTTTATTTCCTCCTCTAAATCCTCTATCTTCTCATAGGGGCTGACCACAAAATGGAACAGAGGTTCCTTTTCAATAGGAAACTCAGTAATAGCAACCTACTTTTTATTTCTAAAAATGAACAATAATTTGCAATCATTAATTTAAAATAGGATTTCAATGATGTCATTTTAAACCCTAAAAATAATGTAAATTATAACAATTATTGTTTGGCCAAATTATGTGGGCAACAAATAAATAAAGAGCAATAAAAGGATAATATATTTTCCTGTATTTGTGTGCTGTTTATAGCGCATTCAGCTTTTCCCACCCAGATATAAATCCATGGAGACTTGAGGAATCATGTGCCTTTTCTTACCCTTCTGCTCATAAGATGGCATCAGAAATTCTTATAAGTAAAAATAAATAAGAAAATAAAGTATGTTATTTGTATCTTTTGTTGTGTTTTTTTTTTTTTGTATGCTGTATGGCAGGGTCAAATTTTATTCTTTTTCCATGTGAGTATCCCATTATGTGCAGCACCATTTGTTGAATTTTGTTTGTTTATAGGTTGGTTCCTTTGTTGGATTGTTTGGGAAGTGCATGGGCCGTGAATCAAACCGGGGTCTCCCGCATGGCAGGTGAGAATTCTACCACTGAACAACCCTCGCACTCCGTCTTTTGTTACATTTTGTTCATGAAGTTTACATGAAAATAATGAAACTGAAGTTTTAGAAGCCTTGAAAGCAAGCCCCTTCCCAGGTAGACAGTGACTATGTGTTTACTAGGTGTTTTAGTTTCTTTCACTGCATAAACAAACACCATGAAATGGGTGGGCTCAAACCACGGAAATTTATTTTCTCACGATTTGAGGCCAGGCAAATGTCTAAATCAAGATATCATCAAGGTGATGCTTTCTCCCCCAAAACTGTGGCATTCTGAGGCTGGCTGCTGGCAGTCACTGGCTCCTCTGTCACATGGCAAAACACATTGCTGTGCCTCCTAGTCTCTCCTTCTCTTCCAGGTTCCATTGATGTAGCTTCTCACCTCCTGGGGCTTGTCTCTGTCCGACTTTCATCCTGCTTATAAAGAACTCCAATAATAGATTAAGATCCATCCCAGTTGAGGTGGTGTTCTAGTTTGCTAGCTGCCAGAATGCAACACACCAGAGACGGATTGGCTTTTAATAAAAGGGGATTTATTTTGTTGGTTCTTCAGAGGAAAGGCAGCTAACTTGCCACTGAGGTTCTTCCTTATGTGGAAGGCACAGGATGGTCTCTGCTGGTCTTCTCTCCAGGCCCCTGGGTTCCAACAACTTTCCGCGGGGTGATTTCTTTCTCCATCTCCAAAGGCCTGGGCTGAGCTGCAAGTGCTGAGATGAGGAATGCCGAGCTGCTAGGCTGTACTACATTGTGTTCTCTCATTTAAGCACCAGCCAATTAAGTCAAATGTCACTCATTGCAGCAGACACGCCTCCTAGCTGACCGCAGATGTAATTAGCAACAGATGAGGTTCACGTACCATTGGCTTATGTCCACAGCAACAAGACTAGGTATGCTCACCTGGCCAAGTTGACAAGTGAATCTAACTAACACAGGTGGGAAACCACTTCACTGAAATAACATCATCAAAAGATCTTATTTATGATGGGTTCACACCCATAGGGGTGGATTACATTTATATATGCAGCTATATGCAGGTATATGCAGCTTCAAACCAACACAATAGGTCAAATGTTTCTGAAATTGACAAAATTAAAGTAACTTACTGCAAAAAAGGTCAGTAACTTGTTGCATCTAACTTTCTCCTGTTATACTGTTATACTTTTCCTCATTCCAGGCCAATGGAGTGGCCATGGATTTTGGTCTTTTCTAATACCCAGTATGAGGAAGGTAGGAATGGTTTATATTTAGTAGGATATAGTTAGTGCTTTGCAGAAACTTCCATGTATAGTTAAATTATTTCTGGCTATGCCAGAAGACATAGAACTGGCTACTAGGAAATCTACTTTCTCACACCATGCCAACTCATGTAGCACTGGGACATAAAAGGGCAGGATCACAGATCATTTTGTGACTTCAATGTGTCCTAAGGTGTGTACACTGGAGGTATGTGGTTGAGGAAAAATAAGAACTGGAAAATATGGACTTAAAAAGTAGTCTGTGGAGGGTGCATGCGTGGTTCAGTGGTAAAATGCTCGCCTTTCATGCAGGAGACCTGGGTTCGATTCCCAGACTATGCACCTAAACAAAACAAAACAAAACAAAAAAGAGCTAGTCTGTGGAAAATTCTCCCCATCATACAGGTGAGTGCGTGCTTGGAGGATTTCGTCCTCATTGGCATCTAATCAAAACAGAAGTCATCTCCTGACCACAGATATTATGTGCCATAGAAATAGAATCCCTGTGTTTGTGGCACAAACCGGTAGCAGTACTACAAAAAATATCAAAGCATTAGGTATTTTCATTGTTAATAATAAACACGTTTAGATTAATCATGCTAGAGGAAAGAAAACTTTGCAGAATTAAATAATAATTAAATTAATTTACTATAGTAATCTTTTTACACATTCTACATAAAATATGACAAAATTACTTTCATGTGAATAGTGAGCACATCATTGCCCAAACACTAAAGCATGGAACCTTCCTCACCTCCAATTATCTCTGGTAGGAATTCCTTGCTCTAATTTCAGTGCCACATGGTCCGTTTGCCCTGCCAGGTCCTAGGAAACAAAAGGTTTAGACAAATCCTTAGACCTATGCAATAGAATGTTACAATGGGTCTCTTTCTTCTAATTTGTAGTAGGGGCTCTGTTCTAGTTTGCTAGCTGTCGGAATGCAACACACCAGAGACAGATTGGCTTTTAATAAAAGGGGATTTATTTTGTTAGTTCTTCAGAGGAAAAGCAGCTAACTTATATCTGAGGTTCTTTCTTATGTGGGAAGGCACAGGGTGATCTCTGCTGGCCTTCTCTGCAGGCCTCTGGGTTTCAACCACTTTCCCTGGGGTGATTCCTTTCTGCATCTCCAAAGGCCTGGGCTGAGCTGTGAGTGCTGAGATGAGGTATGCCAAGCTGCTTGGGCTGTGCTACGTTGTGCTTTCTCATTTAACACCAGCCAATTAAGTCAAATGTCATTCACTGCAGCAGGCATGCCTCCTAGCCAACTGCAGATGTAATCAGCAGCAGATGAGGTTCACACACCATTGGCTCATGTCTGCAGCAAAAGAACTAGGTGCCTTCACCTGGCCAAGCTGACAACTGAATTTAACTACCACAGGCTCCAAGAAAATAGGTGTCAATTCCCCCAAATTCTGAAGTGAGGGGCTAGAGCATTATAAATGCTGCAGAGGAAGTTCTCAAAGCCAATTTGTGTCTCTCACTAACCAACCATCTTCAGACAATAGTAGTCTAACCAACCATCTTCAGACAATAGTAGTTAAAGCTAATAATTCAGCTATGGAGGTCAGAAATTAAGAAGAAATTCCTTTGGAGAATGCTATTGGACAGTTGTAATATTTTCCCAACATATCCTCCAAAGGGGAGAGGAGAAAGTTCTTCCCACTCAACTTTATTCAAACCAGATGGTTTTTAAGGGGCAACTCAGAAGGTATAATATATATCCCAAGAAGTTTGGAAAGCAGTAATTTCTGGTGTAACCCATACCTAGAAAATTTTAAAGAGACAGACCGTAACTGTTGTTGCCTAATTGGTGGCTAGTCAATAGAGTAGAGGACAAAGCAATGTGTGTGTTTTCACGGGATTCAGGTGAGGGTCACATGGGAAGAGGCCATCCTGCATGCTGTTTAAAAGGGATATCACTTAAAAGATTGTCCTTCCAGGGGCGAGTGACTTTAGCTGAAAGAGGCTGTTGCTGTTCTTTTTTTAGCATCATGAGCAGCTTGTTTTAGAGAAGACACTGCTTGGAAAAAGGAAACTGCAGTCAGAGGTCACTTGGGGAAAATCTGTAAGAAAATGTCACCCAAGAAGATCAGCACGGACATGAATGCCGGATCAGCAATGTTCCTGACAAGTGAGACTTTATCTTGCCCCTTCCTTCTTTCCCCACACCCACTCCTACCTATTTCTAATTCTCTCACTAAGGCTAGAAGGTTTGTAGGCAAAAGTTATGGCAATGGAATAGATGCCTACTACAGCCCTCTGATTTCAGCCCAGCACAAGATTTCCAGTCTAATGCAGACACTGTCAAAATAAAGAATGTTGATGTAAATAAAATCTGGAATTTTGGTCATTAAAATAGACTGGGAGCCTTATTGTTTCAGCCATGATCCAAATGGGTTATTAAGGCTGGATGAAAAGCTTAGAGGCGAAGTGTTTGAGTCAGAGTTAAGGTACCCATAGGTGGCAGGAGGGAGAATTTATTGCTCATATCACCTTTCTTCTGGTATTCATACGGTAAAATTAAATGGAAAGGAAGAATTTTGGAGAATTATATAAAATATAGATAATCATTATGCTCCTATACCTTAAGCAGGGGAGGGGGGAAGTAGGGAATATACAGTACAGGAATGAAAGGCTGTGTGGTAGTTATGTTCAGGCGTCAACTTGGCCAGGTGAAGTTCTAGTTCTATTGCTGTGGACATGAACCAATGGCATGTGAATCTCATCTGTTGCTGATTACATCTGCAGTCACTAGGAGGCATGCCTGCTGCAAGGAATGATGTTTGATTTACTTGGCTGGTGCTTAAATGAGAGAGATCAACATAGCCCAAGCAGCTCAGCATACCTTATCTCAGCACTTGCAGCTAAAGCCCAGGCCTTTGGAGATGCAGAAAGGAATCATCGTGGGGAAAGTTGTTGGAACCCAGAGGCCTGGAGAGAAGGCCAGCAGAGATCAGCCTGTGCCTTCCCACCTAAGAAAGAACCTCAGTTGAAAGTTAGCTGCCTTTCCTCTGAAGAATTATACATTAACTAAATAAATCTCCTTTTATTGAAAGGCAATCTCTCTCTAATGTGTTGCATTCCAGCAGCTAGCAAACTACAACAGGGTGCAATGAAGGGAGATATGATTTTACAACAACCCTGGGTTACTCATTAGAATTTGGAAGAGAGAATTAAGTGAGATTATTTCCATGGGATACATTCAGGACCAGCAACTAAACCTGTCTTAGAAAAGACAGGTGAAATGCTCACTTCTCAGTTCCTCTGATTGTCTTAAGGAGCCTAAATAACCTTTTCTTTGTTTTGGAGATGGTGACCCTCTATAGTCTAAGCAATTGTGAACCCACCCATATCCCCTTGGGCCTTTCCATTGTAGTCTACACAGACAATTTCCAACTATCAGAGTATGTACCACCTTACTTGAAGGCTTTCTTTGGTGCCAAAGAAAAGGAGAATTAATGTCTCTCAGGAGTAGTCCTCACTCAGTGAGTCACGGGAGTTGGTGTACAAATGCCCCACCTTCCTCATACCTTGAGTGAAACAACTGTGAAATGTCTATTCTGTAATTGGCTCCCCAAGTTTCCCAGTAAGATTAAAGTGTATTTGTTCACCATGCTAACTGGCTTGATAATGAACTGCCTTCCATTTCCTATCCATTTCCCTACTTCCTTACCAGTATGTTCTGGGATAAGGTTTCAAAGAAGCTTTCACTTAAATCCTAAGATCTACTGGGAATCCCAAGCTAGGAATTTGGACTAAGCTGTCTATTTTAGATACTATTGCCAAGCAGCCATATTTTAATTGCATGTGTGTGTGTGTGTGTGTGTGTGTGTGTGTGTGTGTATGTGTACTTCGAGTACATATGGTTAAAGTCTAGCTGTAGACCACCTTCTTGGTTAAAAAAAAAAAAACTCCCTCTCTGGATGGGATTAATTTAAATTCACATATGAGCCTTTGGAAACAGATTCCAAAACATGTGCTGTGATGTGTGACCAAGAGAACACAGGCCTCCCTGCTGCTATCACACTGCAAACCATAATTTTACCTGCTCCCTAATTCTATCTGGAAATGTCACTCTACTAGAATGCTTTTTTCCAAGTGCTACAGCAAAAATCCAAATTAACGAATGTGCTTCAATCACCAAAAGTGAGGCAACATTTTCCCTTAATAATACTATAGACAAATTTGAAGGGATGGCTGGCGACTCTAAGGAAATTTTACCTTAAAAAAGAATCAAATTCAACCAAAATACTGACACTAAAGCATCTGACTGCATGTATTCATCCTTGCCTTAGATAAGTGTATCATTAGTGTCACTATAAACTTCTCCTCAAGATCTCCTTGACTATTTAACTCAACCAGAACCTAAAGACAATAATAAACAATGTCATGGCATGAATGAGATACCACATTTTGTCCCCTGACTTAAGTAGGAGAGGGCACAAAATGGAAAATGATCTCAGTAGTTTGAGAGAAAATTTTAAGATGGACCAAAGATGTCCTGGTTTTTACATGAATTCTTGAGTTACTAGTCTTTGGGTCAACTGCTAATGGAGTAAATGGTGGCAGTAATGTGGAGGGAATATTTTATATTATGGGCAGCAATCAAAATAATTTGAAAATCACTGATGTAAGCTACAGGGAGTAAGACAAGGGTTATCAAGGTGACCTATAGGAGAGCAATAAGACTTGGGTTAATTGATTCAGGTAAATGTAGGCAAGACATTATTACAATGGGAGTGAAAAGCCACCAGGCAATAAAGTGGACCACTTGATGACAGCAAGTCATGCTAATGCACATGCTCTCATCTAACAATTACAGGATGCAATTAAGCTTATTGCCAACTCACTAGTCCACCATAGTCCTCTAACCTAACCCCAAATTTGGGAGAATCATTGAGGCAAAAGTGACTATAGGAAAGGTCAAGAAAGCTACCCAGCAGAAATGCTTATGGTTTGTCTGCAGTTAAAAATGAAAGGGCCAGGCAGTATGACAGTGGCTCAGTGGAAGAATTTTTGCCTGCCATGCCAGAGACCCGGGTTCATTTCCTGGAGCTTGCCCATGCCAAAAAAAAGAGAAAGGGTCCACGTACTTTAGACCAGAGCCAGATAGGTCTTTCTATCACAAAGGGTATGAGTCCAGCAGGAGCTTGGCTGACCCTATTGCCTATAGGAGGTTCACATCTGGCCCAAACTATCAAGAAGCAGCTTAGTTCTTGGGATAAAACTTTCTGGTTGTATATAGCTGGAAATATAAGGGAACACATCTCAATACAGTTTCATAATTTCACTCATTTTCCACATGGAAATTAGTGTGAAAATAATTCTTTAGCTTTTACTACTTAACTTTCAGATAATAGAAGGTTATTCTCAAGTGCTGCAAGGTTCAAGCCTTTATGGGCCCATGGAGTCAATTTCATGGTTAATCATCCTCATTTCCTTAAATATTCTTATAAAGCATCTGAATATACTTTTGCAAAACTCTGCGAATTGTTTATGTGTGTATGTTTGTGTATATATTGGCTTGTGCCAAATAAAAGTATTCTGTGCTGTAAGATAGCAGTCAAAGCTTTTTTTGAAGGCCACTGACCTAAGCTATTCAAGATCAAAATGGTCAGTTGAAATTTTGTAAGTAGCATTTTCATATTTTTCAAAATATCTGTGATTATAGACTAAAATGTTTCCCTTAACTGGCCTTGCTCAAGGAACTAAAAGGCTGTTGATTCCAATTAAATCAGGGGTCAGAGGGTAGAATGTGTAAGAAAAATATCAACAAATCTGCCTGTACAAGAGTAGAAAGGAGCAACACATTTAATATCTGTCCCTGTTTTGTCCAAATTAAATAGAAAACCACAAAACATTTCAAATTTAGCTCTTCTGTATTTCTTGCTTAAACTTGTGCAAATTCCAAATTTGAACTTGATAATGTTACTTTGCATCATTTCTATTTAACATTCAGCTCCTACGAAATTAAAATCTTTTACTTCTGAAAACCTTTTAGGTTACTTCCACTACTATAATTTTCTAGGTCACGGCTTCTTTAAGTGATTCAAGGTGTCTGTCATCGTTCCAGCATCAGGGAAATGCCAAGTATTTAAGGGAAAAGAAATATTGAGGTAGTCAACTCCAAGTCAGATAGTTTATATTATGAAGATCTCCAAAAGGATGGTAACAGCAAGCCTTCTAATTGAAGGAATTTTCCCTAGGTAGATCATTGGCTAGTATGTCTTTCTTTTATTGTCATTAATTGATTCAACAGATATTTACTGAGAACATATGCTACGCCAGGCACGATTGTTAGAACTAGGGATTCAGAAATAAGCAAACATCATTTCTGCTCTCAAGATAGTCTTGATCCCATGAGGCAGGATACACAGGAAAACGTACATTTTCAATATCGAATACTAATCACACAATTGCAGTAAGCAAAAAAACGGTAATATTTTAGTATATAAAAGAAAGTATCCAAGAAAGAATCAAAGATCACATAGTTCACAATGAATAAAGAATAATAGAAGTGATAACAAAGAAAGAATGGGAAAATGGAGGATTAATGGTTTATGATGCTTGGAGGAAAACTTTCAGCCAAGTCATAAAGGGTTTTAATGCTGTCTTACTATATTTGGACTTGATTTTGAAAACAACTGGGGAGCAATGAAGGTCTTTAAACAGAGAGAGGATTTAATCAAACTTTATTTCAGAAAGTTCACTTGGGCTGAATTATGAATAATAGAGGCAAGGGGGGACACTTACTTAGCACTGGGAACTTTGGTATGCCATTGTAGAAATTCTAATGGAAATAGTGAAATCATAAACAAAAGCACTAGCAATGGTGATGAAAAAAATAATTGAATTATTTCACATATGTTGAGAAGGGCATATGGAGCTATATGATCAACTTGATTTAATTATGATGGAGAGATTTTTAAGCTTTTAATTAATTTGATTTGACTGCAATATGACTGGGTTAGATGGCTGTAATTGTTTCCACCAATTATAATTGAGAATACCAAAGACAAGTAGTTTTGAAAGTGGAAAAAAGAATAGTTAAACTTTTTGATCTGTGGAGTTTGAGGTCAAAGGTAGAGATACTCAATAAAAGTTGACAATATGAACTTAAGAAGAAAACCAGGTCCTATGTAGAGCAGATGGAGTTATCAGTACAGAGCTCTTAGATAAGGATCTGAGCTACAGAGTAAGAAGAATAAAACATTATGAATGGCGAATTGAGGAATATCCATGTTTAAAGGGTTATCAGAAAAAGAGTTAAAGCTGCAAGAGTTAAAAGCTGATAAAAAGTGGTTAGAGAATTGTGAAGGAAGAGTGATGGAATGAAAATCAATTCCTCCAAGACACAGTTACTCTCAAAAGTACAGGTTTAATTTACCCCTGTGTCCTTCAAGAGGTAAAACAATAGTCCATAAGAAAAAGTGAAAAAACACACATGAAAAAAATACAATAGCAAACCTAAGAACACTCTTCCATCTTTTAATTCATACATAGACAGTAAATGAATGCTGGGGTCGAATTTTATTATTAGTCTCTGGGAAGCATGGGGGAAAGAACTAGGATCAAGGGAGTCTAACATTTGTTGGTATGTTTTTAAAAATATACTTTTCCATATGCACATTTGTAAACATTATATTACAGTACTTCATAAATAAGTTTGTTTTCAAACTTTATATGTAATTTGTTTAGTAATTCCAATTAATTGGTAGACTACACGCAATCTCCAGGTTTAATAATATTCTCACCAAATTGTCATATAAAGGTAGCCCAGTATTATAGTTGCTTAGAACCTATTTTTGTTCCACTGTGCCTCATGCTTTGGAAAACTCTTATAATTATTTATGTTTTCAGCATTTTCAAACAATTCAGTCGTGAGTTTTATCAGACTAGACAAGCATGAAATGAATTTTCTATCATGGTTTATGAATTCCAGGAGAGCTCAAAAATCAGTAACATTGGAAGGCCAAGTTGGTGCTTGCTTGATGTTTAATTTCTTCTTTGTATTTAAATAGCCAAATCCCTTTAAGCATCCTTTTGAAATCTCAAGGACAGTGGTTGTCCTAAATTTACAGCAACATGCTTTCTCAACTCTCATTAGATGACTCTCTTATATAGTAGTATTTACTATTTTGAATTGTTTATACAAGTTTTGTAATTACAATTAGCTACTATGCCACTTATATTTATCTCAATAATATCTTGCTTGAAGTCAGTACCCATGTGGAAACTATTTCATTGTTTAATGGCTATAATACTTTCTTATGTAATTAATTTAAAGGGCAATGTATCATGTCAGATTATTAATCTGAGAATATAGAGACAAGATACTGTGTTAAGTGAAATATATTAGGCAGATAAAAACCTGAAAATAGTTTTATTCTGTTAAATTTGAAAATAAGCACCTTACATGAAGAATATGCAATTGACCTACTTCCCCCAAATGTTAAAAGGTATGAGATTTCCAAATTGCATAGCCTCAGAGTCATACCCTCCTACTTCTTTTTCCTTTATACCCTCAAGTAAAACATCAATGACTATTATTGAATATGTATATTCCATATATATAATACATGCAAAACCATAAGCAAATTATTTGTATTAAGAAACTGACAGACAAAATAGATTTTGTGTCTATTCCACATTTTTATTTTGCAAGGACACATGATGTCATTTTGGGGTCCTTATAAGGTCATGATGACAATAAGCAAATAGGACCCTGGGCATAAGTACTTGAAGTAACACAACAATTTTATTGAGTCCAACAATTTTATTTCCTACTCCATTTGGTCTGAGGGACTTTGGAATATAAAATGGTAATATAGAGAATTAAACTAAATGTTCAGTTGTTTTTGGTCACAGTACAATTTAGGCTTCTTATTGTGCAACATTTACTTTGGTCTCTGGAAGGCGAAGTGAATTGCTGCAAAAGTCTGCAGAAACACAGCAAATTCTATCAATCCAATTAAACTACTACTGCCTGGTAAGAAAAACATTTTGTAGAGAAAAGAAAAATAGCTTAAGGCACATTTTCTGCCAAAAGATTCCATACATAAGTTTGAACATGCTCTAAAATGTTTCTTCAGTACTTGTGTAGCAGTATAGAGACAGTCTCTGCATATTTGCTGCTTTTTCATTGCTCCTTGTCCATCTTTCTTGGGTCTGTGGCAGATTTTTTAATTCTGGGACGATTATGCAGTCTTATTTGGTGTTTACTGCATTTCTACAGAGAAAATATGTGTGATAAAGGCTTATTAGGTTGACAGAACGTTAAATTCTAAGATTTGCTGTTTAAATACTCTGCAGTTAAAATTTGCCTACCAGTAGCTCTTTTTGAATGGTATGCATGTAAGGCCCTTTGACACAGTATCTCCTAACTTCCCCCAAATGAAGCCAACACCAATCCAAAACTAAGAATGACATCTGAGGAGGGATTAGGATAGAAAGCTCAAATATTTACTTAGGAGACGATGTTCGATCGAGGGAAACCAATGTGGTTTTCCCTTCAGAACAACCAAGTTTCACACCATAAAAGATAAACCACTGAAAAAATGAAATAAAATGAAAGATGGAAAAGTATCAAGTAAACCCCATGTGTCAGAAAGCAAGCTTGACAGGCAGTTGGAAAGCTTTTTCTGCAACTTGTTTTTGCTTCTTTTCTGAGGTGTTCAAAAGTAGTGAGCTTCTTTTTGTCCAACCAACGTCTTTGCAGAAACATTCAGCAAGCAGCAAAGCAGAAAGTTATATGTTTACATGTGTTGGTGGGGAGAAGGGTGGATGGAAGTGACACTATTATTGCTCCATGGGAGATATAATCCCCACAATAAAGTGCCAAGAGTTAGGGTGTGAGTATAACTCTGGGAGCAATGGAAGTCAGGAATAACTGCTTTACATGCGACCTATAAAATTTGAGTCATCAACCCTGTAAGAGGGTAAAAAAAGAGTTTGCTACACACTGAGAATTAGCCTTTCTCTGGCAATTGTACCATCCTGATTTCCAGTTGTAAATCAACCCCTTATCACAAGCAAAAACATAATAATTCTTGCTTCAAACTCTATCTGCACTACTTGAACATTTATAATTATTGCAGTGTCCATCATTCATCCCTTAGCAAAACAGAAAAGTTTTCCTAAGCGTCTCATGTAATATAAGAAAGTCAACATTTTATTTAATTTGATGCTTTAAAAGCTGTCAGTTTAATTCTATTTGTGACTGTCAAAAAACACACAAAAATTATTAAGATGATTACTCTGTGTAAATTTTGTCAATTTCCTGAGGCCACTTGTTCAGTGTCATTTAAAAATGGTGCTCCTGTCACAGCTTTGAGATAGCTGTTTCAGAATTATGTACAATTTTTCATCTTGAGAAGTAAATAACTTTTTATTCTTAAAGGGACCTAAATGTAGTTGAATGAATAGAATTTTAATTCTTCTTAAAGATAAGAAATACCTTAATCTTTTTCAACTGATAAAATAGTTATAACATTTTCCCTTAAGGTTAGAATTTATTTACAAAGCATGCTATGCCATACATTTTCCATGGGGTCTCCAAATATTTCAATTGATATGAATGGTAACTTAAGTGTTATGATATTTCTAATTATATCCATATGCAGATATTACTAGACAAATGTTGGATTTTCTTTTGGCATACTAAAATAGAGAGAAGAGAATAATGTTAATGAAAACAGAAGGTTTCCAGAAAAATAATTAGTCATTGATTTTTTCTTCATGCTAGCATTCCACCCGTGAAAGTTGAGATATATATATATAGTTGAGATTGGAATCACACTTTTTTTTGATGCGTGATCGGGAATTGAACCCAGGTCTCCAGCATGGAAAGCAAGCATTCTACCACTGAACCACCCATGCATTCTAGAATCAGACTTTTAACCAAGGCCTTCAAGGTTTTCAACAACCAGACATAACCATCAGTATCAATTTCTTGGTCTAAATCACTTTTCAGAAGAGCTTTAGATAAACTTGTAAGGATGGAAACATTGTCTTCATGTCTTCACTCTGGCAATCACTTTACTTCTCTTTGACAGAGCTGCTTTTTGCCAACACTGCCTCCTTGCATCGACTCTTGACTAATGCGTCCACTCTTGAGCCACAACTCAATTAAACATACATGCCACTTTATTTGCCAAAGTAGTTTTTCCTGGTTTGAGAATGATTACTAAATTTTCTCAAAACATACCTGCATATTATTAGGGATTTTCAGTGCCTGGAAGAAGGTCTGGTTTGTTGAAGGAGATATTTTGAGGAGAGAAGAAATTTTTCAATTCTTTATCAGTTTAAGTCCTGCAGGAAGCAAATACCAAGGGTTTACAAGTGCCTGAGAGCTACTGGGGAGAACACCTGTGAAAAATAAAGGATAGAGGAAGGAAACAGGAAGAATCTCAAGATTTAAAAGGAGGTGGGGAAGGAGGATTGAGTAGAAAGAACCTGAGACGGCTGTATAGCTCCTAGAATGTTGTAGGGTAGCATCAGTCCATTGCCTGTTTCTAGATGTGTCCCATGTTGGACAGAAGTGGCCAATCCCCAGAAAGCAACCTTGCTGTGTTCAGTCATTAGCTGGAGGCTGACAAGGAAGGATACCATGGGTTTGAATGCTGTGGTAGATCTTGAAGGCAGTGCGGTGGAGGCTGTTAGCCAGCTGTCCTCCTTGGAGAAGGTTGTCTCGGAGAGAAATCTGAAAGAAACGGCTGTCACAAATTCTTCACCTAACACTTCATAAATAATATCCTGTCTAAAAGCCACAGTGCACTGCCCAAGTATTCTTTCTTCAGTAAAGTCATATTCTTCTGAAGCTACATGTGTGCTTCCACTATTTTATTTCTGCATGTTTGCCAATATCTTAACAAAAGTATGAAATAATTTTTATCCTTTTCTTGTTACCTCCTCCCTAGTGCTTTTCAGTTTTATAGCTTCTTTACTTATCTACTTTTATTCATTATTTAAGTATTTTATATATTTAGTTAGTTTATTATATACATATAAGGTAAGTAAGTTAGTTATTTGAACAGGTTATATATGCACTTTGTAGAGAATTCAAAGTGTACCTGGGTACTTTTATCTATAGTTGAAGGCTCAACTTCTTAAGATATCCTCCATTACTTATTTATACAAATCCACAGTATTCTGGCGCATGCTGCAACCCCTCTGCTATACTATATGCTTGTAGATTTTTTCATATATTTTTAAACTCAACTAAAATAAGAATCTTTTTAACATGGCTTTACTGTATCTTAGTTCAAAGAGTCCTCTATGAGTATTATCTATTTGTATAGAATAAGCAAAACAAATACAGCGCACATATTAGTGGCTGGAATGTTATTATAATGAAAATGCTATCATAAGTCTATGATGGGACTGCTTGATCAGCAATATTTATGTTTAAAATATTTTTTTTTTTTTTTTTTTAAAGGAAAGACAGAGAGAAGGAAGGAAGGAAGAAAGGGAAACATTTTTAAACATTTTCTTGTTTTTATTGTATTCTGTTTCTCTGTCTTTGTTACATGGGCTGGGGCCGGGAATCGAACCGAGGTCCTCCGGCATAGCAGGCAAGCACCCTGCCCGCTGAGCCACCGCGGCCCGCCCTTTAAAATATTTTTAAATTTTAAGTATATATTTTAATCTAGAAAAGGAGAATGTAAACTTAGGATCTGCAATCGTTATGACAATTTAAGCAAACAGAATATGTCCCTGCTAAATAGTATCTATCCTACTGGAGCCTTAGGTCTTCAAAATAACTCTGAACCAAGAAAGAGTTCAAGATATATCTGCTTTGTGCTCAGCAGGGATTCGTATAGCTAGGAGGAGAGGAAGTTTGGAATGTGCTGCAGGGTTCAAGGTGACTGGCCAACCTAATGCCCAGAAGGAGAGGGGCTGTGGGAGCTAAGACCCCTTTCTCCCGGCTTTCCTTCTTACCTGCTTACCATATTACATGACAAGCTTTCCATGGAAGCTGAGAACAGGTATATATGAAGTCCAAGCCTAGAATGAAAGCAGAGAGATGAAATAGGGTGACAAATAAATAAACTCTAAAAAGAGATGGCAAGACAGAGACAATCTGAACATAACATAAAAAAGAGCCGTGGTTGAATGATAGACTTAAAATCAATGCTAGCCTCTGAGAGGAAGAAAGTGACCTTCATACCAACACTCCACTCATGAACACCTTGGGGAAGTTACCTTTCTTCCCAGGCTTTACTGAATATGGTTACTTTTATAATTAGACATGATGATTCATGTGAGATGTTAGCATGATACATGCTATAAAATAAGCATTAATACATGCAATCTACTATTAGCACATTGATTCAATATGGTTCAGCAATTCTGGAAAAGGAAGATGCACTCTGCCTGGTAGTGCAGTGCTTCCTCACCATTTTCATACCACAACACACAACCAAATGGTGTTATTTGTATAGTACCCTGTGGTAAATTTGGGTGAGATTTGGAGCCTGTTTTAGTCGGCCAAAGCTGCCAAAATGCAACACACCAGAGATGGGTTGGCTTTTAATACAAGGGGATTTGTTTAGTTAAATACTTATAGTTCTTCAGAGGAAAAAATGCAGTTAACTTTCAACTGAGGTTCTCTCTTACACAGGAAGGCATATGATGACGTCTGCTGGCATTTTCTTCAGGCTTCTAGGTTCCAATGGCTTTCCCTGGGGTGATTCCTTTCTGCATCTCCAAACATCTGGGCTGAGCTGTGAGTGCTAGGATGAGATATGCTGAGCTGTTTGGACTGTGCTGTGTTGATCTCTTTTCTGACCTGTCACTTTTAAGCCTCCAGCAAATTAAGTTAAACACCCCTCACTGTGGAAAGCACTCCTTTTAGCTGACTGCAGATGTAATCAACCATAGATGAGTTTCATATGCTAATGACTCATGTCCACAGCAACAGAGCTAGGCCCCATCACCTGATGAAGTTGACACTGAACCTAACTACCACAGAGCCCCACACAAAGTTAATAGCAGGTTTGGGCAACTGATGCTGCTTCGAGTCACCCCAAGCTTCATCCAGATGCTGAGGATACGGGATCAGTATATCATGAAACATCAGTTGAGAAGTGCTGCACATTGACAAGCAAAGCCACTTAGCCTTCAGCCACTTGGGAAAGCATGCATCTACAATTTATCAAGACCCTCCAGGAAAAAGAAGTCTAGGGTGGGCAATGCAGGTCTGGCATGGCAGTACAACACTGCCCTCAAGCACCTAGGCTATTTCCATCTTCCCCATGCTCCCTGTGGCTTCTTATCTCACCTGCCCCCCTGGTTTAAGTCACCAGGGACTCCAGCCTGCGTTGTTGTTGGAGTCCAGCCTGCATGGACTCCCTGCATCTGCCTTTGTTTGCCTACAAAAACCACAGGATCCAAGGTGATCATTTAAAACTTGTCAAATCATGCACACAAGTCAACACATCGCATGAAGAGGAAAGTCAAAAGGTGATAAAGGCCAAAAAAACTGCAGGATCAGCCACTGTGTAAATCTTGCCCCACTCCTCTGTTCCCTCTACAGGACATTTTCTCTTGCTCCTGTTGGCTTGATCACTTTTCCTCAGAAAACCACACTCATGAGTCCCTGACCTCGTGAGGTCTTTGCCCAGATGTCCCTGTCTCAGTAGATCCTTTTCACATTTTCTTAATGACAATTATTCTGCATATCATTGACACTTTCTTCCCCTCTCCCCTGCTTTTTATGTTCATGTACATTGATGTTGTGCTTAACCCACTAGAGTGCAAGTTCTGTTTGGGCAGGATTTGTTTTTTTCCCTGTAGCTGTAATTCATGTCTGGCATATGGTAGGTGCTCAAAAGAATAAAAGAATGAATGGTTCACAATGTTTTCTTGCACCCAAGCTCTTCAACAGTTCTCCCTTTTAAGGCAGTTGAGATGGGTGAGATTGCCGATGAGTAAGCAAAAAGTAAGAATAAAAGGATTCTAAGGAATGAACAGAAGCAGGCAATAATATTTAGGGACAGATTAATAAAGAATATCCAATAAATTCAAAGAAGAAAGAGTTTCCATGGTTGAAAGCAGAAAGGAGAAAGGAGGTACCTCAGAGACAAAGAAAGGTGGGACTGGCATGGCAGGCGAAAATTCTGCCACGGAGCCACTGTCGCACCATTCTGTATTTAGAACTCTTGAAGACCTTTCCGAAGACATATTGCTATTGGGCTGGAAAGACAAACATCATCTACAAATAAGCTTTGTCTTTCAGGATAGTTTGAGTCCCAAAACAGATACCCAGTTAAATAAACTTTAGCTGTAGCTGTTACACTAGGAATGAGTCATTATTGATGGTTCTGAGCTGATCCTTGAAGATATATAGGATTGGGATAAGCTAGCAAGAAGGCATTCCAGCCAGGACCAGACGGCTTCACATGTGAATTCTACCAAACATTCCAGAAAGAATTAGTACCAATCCTGCTCAAACTCTTCAAAAAAATTGAAGAGGTGGGAAGGCTACCTAATTCATTCTATGAAGCCAACATCACCCTCATACCAAAACCAGGCAAAGATATTACAAAAAAAGAAAACTACAGACCAATCTCTCTAATGAATACAGATGTAAAAATCCTCAATAAAATTCTAGCAAATTGTATCCAACAACACATTAAAAGAATTATACATCATGACCAAGTAGGATTCATCCCAGGTATGCAAGGATGGTTCAACATAAGAAAATCAATTAATGTAATACACCATATCAACAAATCAAAGCAGAAAAATCACATGATCATCTCGATTGATGCAGAGAAGGCATTTGACAAAATTCAACATCCTCTCCTGTTGAAAACACTCCAAAGTTTTCCAGGAGGGGAACAATACATTAAAGAGCATATTAGAGCGGGCCACAGAGGCTCAGCAGGCAAAGTACGTGCCTGCCATGCCGGAGACCCAGGTTCGATTCCTGTTGCCTGCCCATGCAAAAAAAAAAAATAATAATAAAAGAGCATATTAGATGAATGATTTATATGACAGGAACTTTAGGAAAGTGGTTCAATGGGATTTGCAGATGTAAGCTAACAGGTCTTTTCCCTGTAGTCTCCCTTTTGCAATATTTCATGCATTCTGAAATCTATTCGCTAATGGCTCCTAATGCCTATTGCAACAAATACAAATGTTACTTACCATTAACTATTTAGTTTTCTCACCATTATTCCTTATATTCTAAACTCCCAGATTTAGTGGGACTAAATCTGTTAGACTGCTCATTATGAGAACTGTGGCCCTTTGAGTTAAAGTCATTACAATTGCTGCAATTGGGTATACAAAAATAACCAATATCAGCTTTCCTACTGGTTCAGAGCAGGACATTCCAAAAGTAGAATATCCATGTTTGGGAGGGACAACTCACAATAAAGTCAGGAAAGAATGTGGATTTAGAAAAAGACTTAATGCATGTATGACTAGATATCAGCATATCTAATGACATATCAGCATGTATATGTATGTATGTATATTGGCAAAATGCTCAGTAAGTTGGACTTTTATATCCAAAGCAGAAAAATAGACAAGTATAGAAGTGACAGCATACAGTTGAATGGGCATGATGTCCTGTGTTGGAAAAGTTTAGTCTGCTTCAACAGTTATCCAATAGTACTGTGTCACCAGTGTCTGCCTAGATATTAAGCCCCTGCGGCAGATTAAATTATATGCCTCAACAAAAGAAATGTTCTTAATTTAAATCTACATTTCTGTGGGTATGAACTCATTTGTAAGTAGGACTCTTTGAAGGCATTGGTTCAGCTAAGGTGTGAACATATTTGTGACTTTATCTTCTAAAATCCTATTTAGGTCTATCCCTAGTGATACAAATGGGCCTTGATCTGTATTGCTGGAGACCTTACAAAGAGAAAGTCATCAACTGAAGACCAAAGAACATCACCAAGTGATGAGAGGCAGACATGCAAGCCAAAGAGCCCCAAGGATTGTGAAAAGCCAGCACCAAAACCACTACAGACTTTGGGGAGAAAGCATGGCCTTGCCAATGATACTTTGATTAGGGACCTCTGGTCTCTAAAACAGTGAACCAATAAATTCTTGTTATTCAAGCCACCCATTGTGTGATCTTTGTCATAGCAGCCTGGCAAACAAGACCTTCTCTCCGCACCAAAACTACATCACACAAAGGAAAGTTTTCCCAAGCTGTGACCAAAAGGAAAAGCGGTTTGGGTGTTCAAATTTAAGCACTGAATGAATAGGTGAAAAATATTTGATTTTTAGGGAAAATAATACAATTGGTTACAGAAAGATCGCTATTTATGATAACTTTTATACATATAAACAAGAAGAGATGCGCGGTGCCAGGAATAATTTTGTGACTAAATTTTTGGTGAAACACCAGAGCTAAAGATAAAGGTTTAAGAGAGCCTCATAAGTTTACAGATTCACTGAGGGAGTTGTAAAAGATGAACAGAGAAGGACAGAGGCTTTCTTTATTGGGCCAGTACAGCTCAAAAACAAGGCTAAAGGCAATTTTTTTTTAATAAGCACCAATGATATATACAAAGAGTTTTGCTTAAATGACAAAGTCAGTTTTAGAATGAGTGTTCCTCTTCATTTGAAAGAGCTTTCATAGATAGCTCTGGCAGCTTTTCCAGCATTTTTACAAGTCTTCTGTGCCACCCATATTGTAGTTCAGAGTATTCAGAAGGGAGTTTCAATGGAATTGTAATTTCTGATCCAATATCAACCTTAATTTCAACAATAATGTCAAGTTCTCAAATACTTGTCTTATCAGTGCCCTTAAGGCTGCACTGGCACGCTTAATATGATGCTGAATTTCTTCCTGTCTGTCAAGCTTCAGTGGAAAACATCTTTAAAGCTCATTGGGTCAAAACATGATAAGAGTGGCTGACACCTGAGAACTGAAACATAGCTATCCCCAGGGTTGAGCCAAAAAAGACACAGAAGATATTTTTTAAACTTCCTTAAAATGCCATTAAAAATGCAATAGTTGGAGCAACAGCTGATTAAGACTAAAGTCATTCCACAGACTAGATAAACTCCTTTTTTGAAAAATTTCTGGAAATTGTTGAAAAACGATTTGGGTCATTGTATTTTCTGGGCCAAAATGAAAGAAGGAGCAGCATGAAAGAATCATGAGTCATACTTAAAAATTCATCAGCACTCCTCATCTCAGCTAAACTGTGACAGGAGATTTTTACTAAAGGTGTTTTACAGAACCTCCATTGGCTCATGGATTAACCTGAGTTTTAAAATAAGAGTAAGCCTTAAAATAACTATGGTAAAATGTCAGATATCTGGGTTCCTCAGAAAATAAGAAATTTAGATACAGGAACATCTGAAGCATTAATACATAAGAATAAGGATAGTGTAATTGTGATAGAAATGGCAGTAACCAGAAATGTGAGCTGCCCCTTTCCTTGGGCAGTGTTGCTGCTGAGCGATGCTTCTCAGCCAAGGACTACTTGTTCTGGTCTCCTTTGTCAAAATGTGCATGGCCATGTGTTGGAATTCTAGCCGAGAATGTCAACTGAAATGATATACCTTCCTCTTTCCTTCCATTTCCTGCCTGGAGAATGGACATGAGGCACAGAGTTTCAGTGGCCAACTAACTGCTTTCTGCGATAAGTGTGGGGGAAGAGAGTTGGATTTCATTGGCACAGAGGGAGTAGCTCAAGTCATGAGAGTAGCCGAGATCACCTAGGGAGGCCATGTAGAGTGAAAGTAGCAGTGAATTAGGGGCAGAAGCCTGAGAAGCCCTATTGTAAGAGAGGCCAGAGGGGAGTATAAGAATAGGCTAAAGAGAAAACATATTTTAATAGTGAATGATCTGAACCCTTGAATAGAGAAAGACAGGGCAGAGCACTGGAAGAGAATGCTGTGGTTGTGACAAGGAACACAGAGTTTTAAGAGGACAGCTACTGTTAATATTGTTATGATGTTTCAAAGGGCAATAATATATGGCCCCAAGAGTATGCATTCAATTTGAAACTTGGCATTTTGGGAATGGCTTGTGAAGGGCAACTTCAAAGGGGTGGTGGGGGTAAAATTTTGACTCTGGTGAATAATGAAGAAGAATGGAGGACGTGAGCCCTGCAAGGTAGACTGCAGAAACCTGAGTGGAAAGGGAGGAAGGATTTATATAGAAAGAAATATGAGGTCAGAGGAAGAGTCAGGGACATGTTTATATGTTGAGAAAATTCAGTAGAGGAAATGAAACAACAAGAATGGGCTGGGGGGTAGATAGTTCAGTCTGGTCCTGGAGACAGTAGGAGATGAGATTTGGAGAGTTGGAAAAGGTATTGGATTGAAACAGAAAAAGGGATAATCTGTGTCCTTGGATGGAAGGGATTATGAATGACTGCTCTTGTTGGCAAAGTTGCAGTAAGAGAGAAGCATAAAATGAATCAAGTCCACACACAGCCCCCTCAACCCTAACTCACCCCTAACTGTCCCTATGTCTGCCTCTAAAGGCAGATTGGGGATAATTTCCTTTGCATCATCTCTGGCTAATCATTCAATCAAATAAATCATCAATCAATAAATATGAATCTAGCATTTACTTTGTTCTAAGAACTTCAGAAATAGAGTGGCAAACAGAATATATCTGTTACTTTTCTCTCTCCTACAGAGATTATGTTATAGTAGGAAATGTTACTGAATTTGAATCAATTGAAATGCATCCTTTTAGGAAATAAAATTTGGGAGGGAACAAAGTTTGTCAGCTTGTTTCTCAGTAAATTGTTACACAAATATGAGGGATTTAACACTAGTATATAAGGAAATCAATGTACTACCGGTGGCTTATGTTTGTCATTATTTACTATCAAATTAGTACAATGTGAAAATCGAAATACATGCCAGAAGTAGCAATTTTAGTACTTTTTAAATAATATTTTGAAATGCCCAATCTCAGCAACAAATATAATTGAAGTGCATATACTCAAGTAGATGCTTATATAGAAGACTTATGATAGAAACCATAAGTCTTTGGAAATTTCAAAGTATTAGTAAAAAAGTAGAAAAACTTCTATTGCTATAATCAAGTCAAATCTTTATTATCTGTGCTCTCTGTCTTGTTTTCTCTTTCTCCATAATATATAGATGTATGTACATATTCTTTAGCTGTGGCAGAGAGTTTGAATGAGTTGTCTCACACTTCAATTATTGACTTATATGTTCCCATCTCAGAAATAAATCATCTAAGTTAAAAGCTTCTTCATAGATTTGCCAGCTAACTACTAAAGAGTTTTAATTGTGTTTCTTTATAGTCAAAGTAAAATATTGAATAAATTGGAATTTTTTGAAAAAAAATACAGGGTATAGAATTAAAGTACAGTCTGTTTCTGTTTTCTAATATGGATATTCTATTACTGGCTATTAATTTTAACCATTTTCACAACGACAACACTAAATCAGTTTTGTTTTGTTTTTTCCTTGTATGTTGTATGGTAGGCTTACATTTCATTCTTTTTTCCATGTGAGTATTCTGTTATTGCAGCACCATTTATTGAATTTTTGTTTGTTTTATTTATTTTTGGCAAAGTGCATGGGCCAGGAGTCCAACCTGGGTCTCCCGTATGGCAGGCAAGAATCTTACCACCGAACGACCCGCGCACCCCCATCACTGAATCAGTTCTACAGGGTCAAATTTCACTAGCCAGCAATTAAAAAATTACACAACGAGAGTATCTTTTTTATGCAAGGTCTGTTTGGGTTAGTTGTGCTGAAGGCAGCAATATTCTGAAATGAATGTCATCCTCAGGAAATAGTCTTCATAGCATGAGAATAAGGCTTTTGCTATGTCCACCTTCCCTGGTCACTCTTCATCTGAAGAATCTTCACTTCAGTGGCAAAAACACTATATCCATCTGGTAAGCCCTTTATCATGCTGCCTTAACAAATACAAATTAAGTAATATAGTCTGGTATAGATTTCCATGTGCTACATTTTAGTTATTTCTTCTTTTCCCTGCCTTCCAGTAAGAGTATCCTTTCATGGTAGACAACTTTTCCCTCTTTTACATAACCTGGTAGAATATTGGACATTAAGGTTAGTAAATTTTTTTTACAAGTATTTCACTACTGTAATCCATAAGACCCATTCTAGAAAACCACTACAGTGCTCTTTTGATGATGATTGCAATTACAGGCATTAGGAAAATGGACTAATTATAATATTGTAAGGCTTTTCCTAATCATCTTCTTGTTTCCCACCTTTATATGTTGCAGTTTGACAAACTAAAGATTCAATATCTTTTTTTTTTCTTTCTTCTGTTTTTTTTAACATGGGCAGGCACCAGGAATCAAACCCGAGTCCCCAGCATGGCAGGCGAGAACTCTGCCTGCTAAGCCACTGTGGCCAGCTCAATATCTTATTTTGAACAAGAAAAATGAAATGCATCTTGGTGTACCATACAGTTATAAATAATATCTAAGCATCAACATTTTCCAGTTCCAGAGGAGAGTTCAGAGTTATAATAATTATGAACAACTTTCAAAATGCTTTATGGCTTACAGATTGCTTTCACATGACTGAATCATTCAAAATCTATTATTTTATAGATTATTGTTGCTAACAACTTAATCATGTTTTTTATTCAAAGCAAGAGATGACATTGATCATAAAACTGTGTTGCTCCACATTTGCAGTGAACATGACCATCTATATGCCAAAAAGCAAACCAGGCTTTGCAGAGGGCAAATAGTGATCTGATGCCTCTGAATAAAAGCTTGTGTAATAAAAATCTCAGAGGGTATCCTGGGGAAAACTAGAGAAGAGTCTTCCTTAATTTCAAGAGCCTTAGAACCCAGCTACCAGCGTCCTAAAATTGGAACTGATTTTTTTTTCTTTGTATGCTGTATGGTGGGGGTTACATTTCATTCTTTTTCCAAGGAGTATCCCCTTATAGCAGCATCATTTATTGAATTTTTATTTGTTTGTGTTTTGTTTGGCTTGTTTATTTGTTTTTGGGAAGTGCCTGGGCCGGGAATTGAACCCGGGTCTCCTGCATGGCAGCTAAGAATTCTACCACTGAGCTACCCTTGCACCCTGCTGGGACTGATTTTTTGAAAGTGCCTTTCAAGTCAGTGACTTCCTTCTTAGTCACATTGTGATCTTTGCAATTTCAAAGTAAGAAGGAACGGTTGACATCATCCAAACATCTCAAAAAATGATTGTTGATATTTATATTGTCTACATTTAAAAAAAATGGAAATCAAAAAGGACAGTGGAAGTTGAAGTTTTTATTACAGTTTTCAGAGTTTGAGTAACCACAATTAAATTTGTGTGATGTAATTATAGTAATTAAGTGTCATAAAGGTAGGACTTGTCCAGCATATTATATGTAATATAGACAGATTAATAATCATCCAAGAGCTTGACTGTTATATGTACTGAATTTTAATAAAAATTGATGTCTTGCTTTGCAGTAGCAGAACTTATAAAATTAAACTGCTCAAATATTTCAAATGATTGCATAGACAAGTAATATTCCACATTAATGCTATTTTTCCTGTTTGTATATGATACACTGCTGATAATGTGACATTATCATTACCATTTTTTTACTAGAAATTTTTATATATTGCTGGCTCTAGGAATTGCATTGGACATTCTAGGTATAAGCAGAATCAGTATTGCCCTTTACCATGGATTTGATTCATTGGAAGAGAATGTTAAGCCTGAATGGAGTGACAATTCTTGGAGAAGTACTAAGTGTGCATTTGGGAGATGCATTCTTAAGGATTAAATCTTGGTCAGGCATTGAGCAAATGGATAAAATGGGCTTTCAAAGTAGGTCCTCTAACCAGAAGTGCCTAATGGGGTGAAATGTGGTGGAGCTATAAAAAGAAAAAAGTTCATTTTGAAATAAACCTGTATGGCAATGACTGTTTTTGAAGGAAGCAGAGTGAAAAATTGCTTGAATGGTATTTCATTAAGGATTTTGCCAAAGCTTCCCCTGTTCCAAAATACCTTGACAATTGGTTTAAGAATTCCTTTTGTCAGGTATTAATTAGGCTGGTCTAGGTGGCTGGGTCTCCAGGAGTCTTGTTTTAAGATACAAATAACCTTTAGAAAACACTGTACAATTTCTGGAGAGTGTGAGAACAAGAAGACTTGGTTGAGGGGCAACAGAGAAGGGACTGCTAAGCAGCTTGGTGGCAGCCTGATAGTTCTGGAATGTGGTGGAGGAGCTGCACTAAAAATAGGAGAAGTGATTGAAAAAAGACCCCCTAAACGATCTCCCTATTTTATGATTTAGGAAACTACGGTCTGAAGGCCAAATCTGGTGCACCATTTTTTTTCATTGAAAACATTGCTTTGGGTGGTGTGACGGTAGCTCAGTGGCAGAATTCTCACCTGCCTTGCTGGAGACCAGGGTTCGACTCCCCAGGCCTGCCCATGCAAAAACAAAACAAAACAAAACAAAACAAAAACATTGTTTTATTAGAGAAATTGTGGGTTTACAGAAGAACCATGCATAAAATACAGGATTCCCATATACTACCCCATCACCAACGTTTGGATTGGTGTGGAAAATTTGTTACTATTAATGATGATACTTTTTTTAAATTCTACTATTTATTTTTTAACAGTAGTTGCATTTGTTACAAGTGATGAAAGATGATTAAAGTAGTATTATAATTATTGTCCATAGTTTACACAGGGGTATTTAATCCCCATATTCTTGACCATTATTATTATTTTATTTTTTTCATGTACATCTTTATTCTATTATTCATCTATCATACATTATTGAATAAAGGGTCACAAGCTTTTACAATCAGAGAGGCATACGATAAAAGCTATATAGTTATACAATCATTATCAAAGGGCAAAACTACTGGATTATAGTTCAATGGTTTCAGGTATTTCCTTCAGGCTATTCTTTTTTTAATTACTTATGACATTTTTTAAATGCAACTTTATTGAAATATATTCACACACTATATAATCATCCAAAGTATACAATCAATGGTTTACAGGAACATCATATAGTTGTGCATTCATTACCACAATCAATTTTAGGACATTTTCATTACTCAAAATAAATAAATAAATAAAAATAAATAAGAACACCCAAAACATCCCCTACCCTTTATCCCCATTATTTGTTTATTTGTTTATTTGTATTCAGTTTCTTACTCATCTGTCCATATACTGGAGAAAGGGAGTGTCAGTCACAAAGTTTTCACAATTAAACATACCATCTGTTTTTAAATTTTTGTTTGTTTGTTTGTTTGTTTTGTTTTGTATGCTGTGCCATGGGGGTCACATTTCATTCTTTCCCGTGTGAATATCCCATTATCACACCACCATTTGTTGAATGTTTTATTTGTCTGTTTTTTGCACCATCTGTTTTTTTTTTTTTTTTTTTTAAAGGAAAGACAGAGAGAAGGAAGGAAGGATAGAAGGAAGGAAGAGAGGAAGAAAGGGAAACATCTTTTAAACATTTTCTTGTTTTATTGTATTTTGTTTCTCCGTTTTCGTTACATGGGCTGGGGCCGGGAATCGAACCGAGGTCCTCCGGCATAGCAGGCAAGCACTTTGCCCGCTGAGCCACCGTGGCCCGCCCCTGCACCATCTGTTTTTACAGTTCAAGTTTTATTGGAACACAGCCCTGCTCATTCATTTACCTATTGTCAGTGGCAGCTCTCATGGCAAAGGTGAGTACTCTTGATACAGACCATTAGTCTACAAAGACTGAAATATTGAATATATTCCCCTTTTCAGAAGAAGTGTACTGAACCTTGCAGTAGAATATAGTATAACAGACCCATAGTCTGGTTATTTTGCTCCAGAGAAAGAGATTTAAGTAAATAAATATGAAGCATATAACTCCGTTTAATCCTTCATGTCAACTGTCTCTTAGTTTTCATTCCAATGTACGTGGAACTTTCTCCCAGTCTCTGTTGTTGACTTTTCAATTTATCCAGTGTACTCAAGGATTTGCTGAGTACACAAGTGACATTATTTTGAAAAGTCATGATATACTTATATGTTGGTTCTTACTCTTAATAGAAAGAATGATCATATACAATTGAAACACAGAGAGCACAGAATAAGACAGAGGTCCTTTAATCCTGTATAGATTATTTTAATGTCTGGATACATTCTAGAGTATATTAAGCAGATAATCAAAGAGTATTGGCCAAGTCCCCTGAGGGATGGGAGAAAGAATATGAAACTATTAAACTTTATCATTAGGGAATCCCCTGATATTGTGTCAAACTTTAGGGACACCCAAATCAATAGGCCATGCCCTTGATCATGAGGTTTACTCTTGTGAAGTTTACATAGGGTAACAGAGAAGCTTAGACTACTTATAGTCATGCCTAAGAGTTACTTCTGGAGGACCTCTGTTGCTCAGATGGCCTCAGTCTGTCTAAGCCCAACTCTGCAAGGGAAATCATTGCCCTCCCCACTACGTAGGACACCCCCTCCAGTGGTGAACGTCTCCCTGGCGATGTGAGAGATGACTCCCAGGGATGAATCCAGACCTGGTACTGTGGAATCAACAATTCCATCTTGACTAAAAGGGGGAAAAGAAGTGTAATTAATCAAGATTCAGTGGCAGAGAGAGTTCAAATAGAGTCAAGAGGCTACACTGGAGGTTGTGCTTATGCAAGCTTCAGTTAGTCCTTGCTACCTATCATAACCTGCCAACCCCCAACCAGGACCATTCCAGCCAATCCTAAAGAACACCTAGGGCAATATATATGATTGCAAAAGGTTTCCATGGAAGAGTAATCTTCCAGAAACCTACAACCTCCAGATGGGTCCCTGGTCCAGATAAATCCTGAAACCTAGCCCAGCCTCTTCAGAACATCAGATAGGTCCATCTTCTATTCCCATATTAGTGACAGACCCTTCCTATATCAAAAATTTAGAATTTCCATAGCCCAAACACCCCTAAAAGAGGAATGGAAAGATAAAAAAAGGTAATAGTGGACTTATACGGAGAAGATAGGATATAACAAATGAATATGAATGATGAATCATTAAATTAATATTTCTTTTAGTCTCCAGTATTTTAGAGCAGCTAGAAATAAAAACCTAAAATTGTGAAATTGTAACCCATGTCAAACTGTGAAATATATTGTACAACTAATTTTGGTGCTGTACTTTGAAATTTGTAGCTTTTTTGTTTACATGGTATTTTCCACAAAAAAAAAAGGAAAAAAAAAGTCAATTGTGACAATAAAAAATATTTAAGCCCTCTAGCCTCCTATATTCTGGAGCAGCTAGAGGATCATTCAGTAGCCCATGAAAAACTCTGGGATCTGTCCTGTAACTACTTGCTGAAGAGTGCTTCGAAAACTATTGCTTTTTTATTTCTTTGCTTTGTATATATGTTGTAGTATACAATAAAAAAAGTTAAAAATAAATAAAAAGAATGATCATATAATTAAAAGCGTCAAAGAACTGGGCCATTTCTATTTTAAATTCAATGAAAATCATAGCTAAATTTTACTCTTGAACATGTCTCCACCTTTTTCAGTGGGTCTTGATTGGTTTACTGGAGTCCTATAAAAGTGGAAACATTTTGGAGAATGAGAGAGATTCGGAGAGATCAGAGAGTGCTGCAGCATCATGAAGCAGAGAGTTCACCAGCCAGTGACCTTTGGAGATGAAAAAGGAAAACACTTCCCGGGGAGCTTCATGAAACAGGAAGCTAGGAGAGAAAGTAGCAGATGATGCCGTGTTCACTATGTGCCCTTCCAGCTGAGAGAGAAACCCTGATCGTGTTCACCATGTGCCTTCTCACTTGAGAGAGATAGACCCTGAACATCATTGGCCTTCTTGAACCAAGGTATCTTTCCCTGGATGCCCTAGATTGGACATTTCTATAGACTTCTTTTAATTGGGACATTTTCTCAGCCTTAGAGCTGTAAACTAGCAACTTATTAAATTCCCTTTTATAAAAGCCATTCAGTTTCTGATATATTGCATTCCAGCAGCTAGCAAACTAGAACATGGGGTAAGCAGCATAAAGGAGTTGTATCTGTCTTCCCTGGGTCAGCCTGGGTCTTAAATATGCTCTAGGAGGTGTAGGACTAAAACTCTTGGACTCTTTAGTCAGAAAGTTGTGGGTTTGAATCTTGCTTCTTCAACTTTAGATGTGTAACTTTGGGCAAGTTTCTTAATCTTCAGGCTCCTCGTACATAAAGCATGGATGATAAGGTTCATCCTTATCTGCCTCATAATATTATTGTAAGATTTAAGTAAAATGGCAAAGAGCTTGGCATATTCTTAAATCAGATTAAGAACTGAAAAGGAGTTATGTATTAGTATATACAATATGTAATCATTATCATAGCATAATTATTATTTTTAAACTTTAGACATCTCCCTTTTTTTCTCTCTGATCAAACATTTCATCAATGTACCATTATTTGCCCATCCTATATTTTTAGTGCTGTAAGAATTAGATCACAGTGAATACGACAACCCATAATTTTGTTACTTTTCGATTAATTAACTACTCTCAATTTATTTTTGTTGTGATTTATTTGTTCTATTTATTGATCAGGGAAGTATTGATTTATAGCCCATACCTGGAAAAGAGTACACTCAACTTAAAGAACTCACTACCAGCCAAAATTGTCAAATCCACTGATTTGACTTCAGTCAATGTAAAAACACAGAAAAGAAGAAACTAACAAAACCCAGAGCTTTGATAAGCCAATACATCACTGTCAAATAGCATATGGAGAACCACATCAGTAAAGCACGAGAGTCAAAACAAATGGAAATCTATTAAAAAATATGTTGCTTGGAATATATATCATCATTTATTATCCTTATGTGTGGAGTAGGTAACATGGTGTATTAAAAAGAACAAGGATTTTACTGTCAGGAACTGGGTTTAAATCCTATCTGTATAAATTACTGGTTGCCTGTTCCTGAAAGAGGGAATATTTATGATTTCACATTTTCCCAGCATCGATTCCTCCTTGGTCCTTTGGGGATATTTTAGCTCCAGCTGGGGTGCTGATAACATCATCCAGGAAATAAAATCCCTGCTTTCAGGGATGGTGAATTCAGGGAGGTCCATGTGACTTAGGCAGGACCAGCTTGTCCTTCCTGGGCATGATATGGAGGATTTGAGGATAGAGCAGTTGTCTTTCTGCTCCATAAACTAGGCAGATGAGGAATGCACTGTAATTTTGTCCCTCTGAAGAATAAAACCAGCAGCAGTAAGCAGGGGTGAGTACCAGACATGAGAGAAAGAGCTATGACACATGCTTTGAGTCCTTGAATTCAGCTGTGGAAGAAATCAAGGTGTGAAAAACAGAAACTGAGAGGAAGAGAGAGAGTGAGTCATAGTAAACCATTCATGGAAGAATAACTCCAAAGAGCTGGACTTTTGATAACATTCAAAGCTATGTCACAGGGTTTACACAGGATGGCCCCCAAATATTCTACTCTTCCCACTACAGTTCTGGTGCCCCATTCATTCTCAAGCATGAACTGATTTGGACAACTTCTCTATCTTATAGCTCAATATCTGTGTCTTATCCATACTGAATCTATCGTTAATATCTCCTTCTTCATCTGTTGGGTTTAGGCTTAGAGTAAATGATGACCAGGAAAATTGTAAGTAAACATGAAAAGAAGGCGATCTTTTGGATGCACAGTATTTTTAGTGTTAAAACTTCCTAGGTGTAGAGTAGGAGAGACCCTACATAAATTTGTACAAGCAGAACTTTTGTTTTTTACATTTATTGAAACAGAATTAACAGAGATGAGAGATTACTTAATACTTCTCAGAAAAGAAGATACATTGTACTCTCAATAGCCTTGTGCTTTCATCATCACGTTTTACGATATGTGAGGAGTGCAGCAAGGAACTACTTTTGATAATACTTTATAGACTGAACTTTTCAAAGCACTTAATAATAAATCACATTCATTCGTTGTTATACTTAAAACAATACTACCCTTACTTATCTAAACACTGGCTTGTTTTCCAAAGAAAAAACAGGTCCTAGCCATCACATATCTCCTGAATCCTGTATCATGAAAAGTTGCCAGTGTATCATCTCCAAAAGTCTCTGGCTGCGTGGGCTCTGTGGTTCTCACAGCTCTCTATCTTACTCCAAAATGTTTCCTTTTTTAAAGGATTCCAGTAAACTAATCCAGACCCACCGTAAATGGATGGAGTCACATCTTCCTCTAATCAAAGGTTAATACCCATGATTGGGCGTGTCACATCTCCGTGGAGAACATCTAATCAAATTTCCAACCTACAGTACTGAATAGGGATTAAAAGAAATGATTGTCTCCACAAGATGGATCAGGATTAAAACATGGCTTTTCTAGGGTCCATCTTTTCAAACTGACACAGTAGCTAAGGTCTACATATTTATTTTGGATTTAGAGAGTGTTAAATCCCATAAAATTTTATGCAAATGTAAGGTCACGTAAGCCTTAGGTTACTTGAGGAGAGAGAGAAAATGCAGTTTTACTTTGATTCTTTCAGGGTGATTACTCAAATAAGGAAGAAAACCATTGTTGGATGCTGGTGAGCAAAATCCCCACAGTGTTTGAGTGTTAAGAGACAATTTCAGGGTATCCGGGTGGTTCAGTGGTATAATGCTCGCCTTTCATGTGGGAGAGCTGGCTTCGATTCCCAGACCATGCACAGCGCCCCCCACCAAAAAAGGAGACAATTTCAAAGACTACGTACATCACAACAGTTGTGCCACTACAAATTCTGAATGTGCTCAGCCCAGCTATGAAACTGGATAGCTGAAGGACCTTGCACTATGATTAGCCAGTTTTCTTTCAGGGGTTGTGAACTAGGTGATTCTCATTTCTTCTTTAGCTCTTCATTAAATTGCACAGGTAAGCAGAGGTCTTGTTTTAAACAAAAGCTGCTAGAGCAAAACCCTATTTAAAATGAAGACTCAAAATTTACGTAACTCTATCTATCTAATATATGTATGTCATATTCTGGGTCCTTATTTGCCAAACACCTTCATCTCCAGTTTTCAAGTTCCAACAGAAGGAGATAGCCCTGTCACACACCTCACAATAGATTATTTCAGCTGGGCTTGCATCAGTGTGTGACAGAGAAGGGCATGACTCACAGGTCAGTAAAGATGAATCATTAGGTCTTTTCCACTGCATAGAAGTCAATCCCAGGCTGTGCCCAGAGTGACAAATCATATGTCTCTAATTTCCTGTTACTCCTATCACTACATTATTGCAGGTCTCCTCACACAATTACTCTGCTATTTAAATAGTTGGCAATGAGATAAGTTAGCTATGAACTGAACATACTTAATTAGTTTTTTTCTGTCATTGGAAAAACTGATTTTCATCAAGGGAAATTAGACTTCCAAGGGCAATAAAGGAGGGAGAAAAGAAATGTCCTTTCCCAGAGCTTTCCCAAATAAACATATGAAAAATGGTCCTGGCTGTTATGTGAACGTTGAATATTAAATGAATAAAAGTATGATCCTTATCTTTTAATAACAGAAATTGGTGCAGTTGTGTGCATTTGACAGATGGTGTGTTGAATTGGCACCATCCAAATGAGGCTATCTTCACCCCCAGTAGGGGATATATATCCCAGGTGTTTGACAGACTTATTCTTCATTTAATATGGATCCCAGAGCACCCATTTCAGTATTGCAAACTCCCTTTCCTTGCTCCCTGGCAAAAAGTCACTGCAAACTCTCTTTAATTTGTTTTTCATTTTCCATCTCCAAATCAACTCTCAAATCAGTAATACGTGGCAATGCATCTAGATGTCTCCTGCTACTTACTGTACTGTGGATTGCAAAATGATTTGACCAGCTGAGAAAACAATTAAACCAAACAGATAAATTTGTCATTTTAATGAAAAATTTAATTACAAACCAATGAAAGACACGTATCTTCAAATCACTGTTATTCTTTCCTGTGTGCTGAGATGTAGATGGCCGGATAGGTCTACTGTCTCTGTACTCCATTACTGCTGGGAAGGCAGGGAACACTGCAGGTGAATAGATGACACTTCCATCATGTTTTGTTGAATTCCCCACACCTCTGCGAAGAGATCCAACAGAGAGATCTTGGTAGCCAAGTTCAACTTTATCGTGCCCCACAAGGCCCTTTCTGAAAAATACTTTGAATCTTATAAATAGGGCCTATCCTGGAAATGAATATCTTTTCTGGAGTTTATTCCACCCACTTTCCTGATAAGGAGGGACTGTGAAAAGGCAATGCCTTAACATTGCAGCACATTCATTCCCTTGCATCATTCAACAGCTGGCCTCTCTTATCTGTTATTCAATACTTTCTAGGGAGGAAGAGTTACATTTTCCAATGGGTGACTTTGAAAGGAAAAACCCAGAACACACAGCTAGCCCTTTCATCTTCCCTTCGTCATGGAAGGGAGCTGCCCACAGAGAGCATGCATTTTACTGGGCCCCTCCAGGGACCAACTTTGCCATGGCTGGGAGTATATGGAGGCTTAGCCTGGTGTGGTGCTACTGCCTGAGTCTGAGTACATGCTTGAGAAACCCAGGCCCCTGCAAATATAAGCTATACTTTTCCAGTGTGTGATTTATCATTAATTAAAGTGCTCATTTGACCCTTATATGTTTCTTCTTTTGCCTTTTGTCTAATTTGGTTTAGAGTTTGGATAGGAAACCAGGATATTATTTACTGGGTGTTTCTTAAATGCCAAATGAGGACTATTGTGTACCTGGATTCTTTTACTTCTGCAAATAGTTGTGCCTCTTCCTAAATAACAGGCAAAGTAATAGCACCCTCTTTAACCACCAATATTTTGGGATGACTGGGGGTAAACTTGACTTGTCCCATTCTGGTTGAGGTTTATGAAAATCTAGGGACAAATGGGCAATCTAGTTCTGACTTGTGATTCATTCCACCACGGAGAAATAAAACAGTTGCCATAACCCTGGTTCTGGGTTGGCTTGTGGTGAGGGATAATGTTAGAAAACATTTGTTCACACACACAGGGCACTGTGGGACAGTTCAGATTTCAAGAAGGAAAAGAATATTTACCTCACTTTCAGCTGCCCAAGCCTATAATTTTTGCAGTATCTTTTCAGGGTAGATAACTATATTAACAGTGAGGATTCAGTGAAATATTATCCTCAAATTTACTAAAACTTCATTCTAAGCAAGTCCTGCATGAAACAAATCCATCCACCTTTTATGTCCCAGTCTTCCTTCTACCGGTTCCTAACAAGTTCTTTTGGAGTCAACACTTATGCTGAAACCTACATAACCCACTATCTGACATGTGATTATAAATTCAATGTAAATATTCCAAACATCATCCATAATGCACTAGATAGGCGCCAGATTAAAGAGAGTCTCTTCCACAGGAATCAGGACTGATGACTTTGGGACCCTGTACTGTCTTGAATATATCAAGTTCTGAAGCTCATTATCCTGGGGTCATCTGAGTTAGGACATTTCAAATCTTCTACTCTTGTTACTGATATGGTGGTTTAATTTCTGAATGAAGATAGCTAGAGGTTCCACAGTCTTCTAATTGGTAGCCCACCATGGCAGTCATGTTCCTAGGAGACACTGGTCTCCAAAGCCATCAACTTAGAGGACAAAATTGATATTGACTTCCTCCTTCACATAGGAAGAAGACTAAATTCTTAAGATACTCAAATTCCATGGAGGTTAGAAGCAAATTGGAATCCCAGTCTATAACTTCAAGAGGTAATTTTCTTTTAAACTTTTTCTCTTTGGTAAAATCGTATACTGTCGATGCAATATAATTCTCCACTTGTCTTTGGTGTGTCTACAGAGTGTTTCTTTAGGTTGGCTTTTGATTTCTGAGAATCACAATGGCTTGTACCTGCCTGACTTTCAATCTTTGCTCTAACATGCAATTTTGACTTAAATATGGCGTGATAATTCTAACATTAACTGCAGCTGTATATTGAAGTCCAGGTCCCAAATCCAATACAATAGCATTCAAATATAATTCATATAAAAATGGAGATTTTTCAGACCCTGATGTCTGCTCAGAGATGGATACAAATGTCCTAGACCTAGCTAATGGAGATTTAAACTAAATTTACTCTGCTTTTCTCTCTTAAACAATACTGAAGGGATTGCAATACATATCCCACAGAAAGCACTATTCAAAAGCCTCTATCTCATATTCATATTCTCTGATATTTTGCTTCTTCCCCAGAGCCTGTTATATTTGTCTGCCAACTTTCAGTGATTATGGCGGTGGTGATGATGATGATGATGATGATGGTGAAAATAATGAGAATGAATATAACAGAGTACCATTTATTAAATGCTTGCTCTGTGCCAGATATTGTTCTAAGGACATGTATAAACATGTTAAATTATTCAATTTCCTACACATGTGGCTGCTCTGTCCCTTTCTCCCTCTCTTCCTTTCTCCTCCTTACTGTTCTCTCTTCTGGTCCCCAAAGTGTATATTGTGTATAATAAGACTTAGACTCTCTGGCTATGTTTTTCATCACTTCTTATCTTTTCTTTTTATAAGCATTTATGTTCCAACATTTATTTTGTCTTTAAGTGGGTGAGGTAATGTCAGAAGTTACCCAGTCAGGGTTGTTAAGAACTGAATTCTCCAACAGAGTAAGAGAACTAGAGGTGAGTATTAGTTATAGAGGCAGATTGGGAGCACATACACTTTAAGAATCCATTGTTTCCAGCACACATAGGTTTGTGCATAGTTGTACATTATCTGTCCGATGAGCAGAAAGCTTGAGGATACATTTTCAATAAATATACTCATTTTCCATGTGTATATTCATACTCAATAAGTACATTGCAAGAAGATATAAAGATCATCTCTTTAGATTTTAAATAGTTTGCAATCATGGACCCTTTTGAAAATCTGATGGTACCATGAATCCTTGTAAGGAAATGGCCCATGTTGGAATATGCATGACATTGTATTTATATAGTTTACTTGATTGAAATGGGAATGTAGGTCTATACATTGTAGATACATGTGTTTGTAAAATGTTTCTCTGATTTTTTCTGTTTTTCCATTTAAATTTTGTTAGTCCTGAAAAGAAGAAAGAAATCTAATTGAACAAATAAATGAGAAAAGTACATTTTAATTCAGACCTAAACAAAATTTCAATGACAAGGTTACTGTTGTTTGGCTTGGACTCAATTTTGAAATTGTGACAAGATCTTTGAGATGAAAATGAACAAGTTGCTTTTGAGCCCAATCAATGCTGTCTTTTTTATTTCAATGGCAATATAGTTCTGATATCCTGGACTCACAAAAGTATGCAACAGAAAATGGAATCTAAACTTCCATGGTTGACTTTGCTATATAGTAATAAGCTGTGTCAAAGAAAATCAGGGCTCTTCAATACATCTTAAATTGAATTTATGTCCCAACATTTATTTTATCCTCGAGTGAGTAAGGTAGTGTTTGGCAAGGTTTGTGCTATTGATGACTTCATCAGCAAAAAAAAAAAGATTATGAGTCTATGTGTCAGTTTTTTTTTTTTAGTTTTTATTCTTGTGACATATATACAACTGAAATTTCCCCTTTTAGCTATACTTGAATATATAATTCAATGCTGTTAATTACATTTACCACTTTTACCACTGTCCATTCCCAAAACACTACCATAATTGTAAATAGGAACCCTGTACGTATTAAACCTTAACTTTCCATTCCCCACACCCACCCGTCCCCTAGTAACCTGTGTTGTAGATTCAGACTCTATGAGTTTGATTATTCTAATTATTTCAAATCAGTGAGATCATACAATATCTGTCCTTTCTGTCTGACTTATTTCACTAAACATGATGTTTTCAAGTTTCACTCATGTTTTCACATAAATCAGAACTTCGTTCCTTTTTATTGCTGAATAATATTCCATTGCATGCATACTACATTTTGTTCATACATTCATCGCTTGATGGCACTTTGGTTGTTTCCACCTTTTCACAATTGTAAATAGTGCCACTATGAACATCAGTGTGAAAATATCTGTCCAAGTCCCTGCTTTCAATTCTTTGAGGTTTATTCCTAGAAGTGGGATTCTTAGACTGTAGGCTATAGAATTAACTTGCTGAGGAATTGCTAAACTGTCTTCCACAGCAATTGCACTATTTTATATTGACAACAGAAATGAATGAGTGGTTCTATTTCTCCACATCCTTTCCAATGCTTGTAATTTTCTACTTCTTCCTATAGTAGCCATTCTACTGGGTGTGAATTGGCATCTCATTGTGGTTTTGATTTGCATTTTCCAAATGTTTAGTGACGCTGAGCATCTTTTCATGTACTTTTTGGAAATCTGTGTATCTTCTTTGGAGCCATGTTTCAATTGTAAGTTTTTCTGAGCTACCAAGACATTTAAAAACACCCCTCTTTTTGTCCAAGTATCATAAGCTTTATTTCCATAAAATTTTAATAGTGTTTTATTTCCCTCAACCCTCTGAAGTTCTAAAAAGTTTTGCAGAGTTGTTTCCTCTAGTCTTCTTCTTCCAAAATGGCAGGTTAAAACTAAACAATCTCCTGGTTTCCCGCAGTGTAACTGATTGTGTTCTTGAGGACTTAAATTGGAAGATTTGCCTCATTTATGAGACTACTTTAGTTCATCAAGTTTTATAAGTCATTAAAGATCATGTCCTTGGGCAATTTTTCTCAGAGTTGTATTTTTCCTCTCAAAAAGCGTAAAGATTTATCTTCAAATTTAGGGATTAATGGCTCAAAGATTGTTCTCCTTTATCAGTTTGTTTTGTGCAATAGAAGACTGCACTGCATATAGCATCTATTTCTACAGAAAACCACTCACACCAATGGAAACTCAAAGTTCATTTAGATGAATTAATAACTTTCATGCCAGTAGATAAAACAAAACTTGAGGGATTTTTTTGGATATGCTTTTAGTGCCAGTGTATGCAAATGCAAAAAGCCAATGACTGTATGGAAAGATATCACTAGTTGTATTTTTTTGCATTCTGAATATGGGGCATAGTGATCAATTACTGCATGATCTGCCTCAGCCTATTAGAATAAATGTCAGCAGTTCTGGAGAAGTGCTTCTTCACTATTATTTCTCTGCTACAACTTTAGACTGGCAACATATTCAGGATTCAAGGTTTCATCAAGTTTTCTTAAAAAAATCTAGGGCTTCTTTACCTTGCAAACTAATCTTGTATAATGCCTCAAGATAAAGATGTTGCAGTAAATCCAAAATGTTGAGAAAATAACATAATTTCATCAATCTTCTTATATAAACAAAAGAAATTCACTGTGAGGGGTACTTTGCAATGGACAGGTTTTTTTTTTTTTAATGATCTGCTTACTAAAATTTTTAGTAAGAATTTGATACCTAGGAAGTACTTCAGATTGTATGCTGTCATATTTGTTAATTAGAATAGAGCTGAGTTGCCTAAGTTTTACCTAAGTGGTAGGCAAAATAATGGTCCACCAAAGATACCCAGGTCTTATGCCTGGAACCTGTGAATATGTTACCTTACATAGCAAAAGAGACTTTGCAGGTGAGATTAATTTAAGGATCTTGAGATAGGGAGTTTATTCTGGATTATCTGGGTTGGCCTAAAATAATCATAAGGTAAAGGGTGAGGCAAATGAATCAGAGTCAAAGGGAAATGTGAGGATGGTATGCCGCTGGCTTTGACGGTGGAGAAAGAGACTACAAATTGAGGAATGCTGGCCAATCTCTAGAGGCTGAAAAATACAAAGAAATGGATTCTCCTCTAGATCTTCTGGAAAGGATTATATCCCTGCTAACACCAGATTTTTGGTGCAGAAAGACCCATTTTTTACTTATGTCCTGCAGAACGGTAAGATAATAAATTTGAGTTGTTTTAAGCCACCAAATTTGTGTCAGTTACAGTGAAAACAATCCTTTCTAACCTGTAAAAGATAAATAAATGGACATGGATACTGCTTTGTGTAAGGTCTAAAAGCTCTGAATCATATGGAATGTCCATGTTTTATCATGTCCACCAGCCCAAATATCTATCCTGGCTTTATCTCCAAATTCTACAATCCTCACAGTAGTATGTCTGCTTCAGCCTTCTTTAGTATTCTCTTACATCCTTGTGCTGTATTGAAATAATTGTGCACCCCAGAAAAGCAATGTTCTTTAGTTCTCTTTCAATATTTTTGGATGGGATTCTTTTTTTTTTATTAAATTATTTCCCTGGAGAAGTGACCCACCCATTCAGTGTGGGGCTGTTTATGGAGTCCTTTAAGAAGGAGCCATTTTGGAAAAAGCTTCAGAGCACACAGAGCCAGAGACCTTAGGAAATGCAGAAGAACATGCCCCTGGGGAGGCTATTTTGAGAGGAGAAGCTGGGAGAGAAAGCTAACAGGCATTGCCCTGTGCCTTCCCAGCTGACAGAGAAACTCCAAATGCCATTAGCCCTTTCTTGAGGCAAGGTATCTATTCCTTGATGCCTTAGTTTAGACATTTTTTTATGGCATTAGAATGGTAAACTTGCAACTTACTAAATTCCCCTTTTAAAAGCCATTCCAATTCTGGTATATTGCATTCCAGCAGCTTTAACAAATTAAAACACTCCTCATTCCCCATGCCTTTTCACTTTCCCATGGGTAAACAAACAGTGTACCTGGGCCTGAGGCTAAAAGGCTTCTCTGAAGTCCTATCATCCTCCTTTCAGACTTTCAGCCATAATCTACAAGACTTACAGTTTCCCTGTTCCTTACCTTGATTCAATATGCAGGCAACTTTCTCTTCTGTTCACCTGATCTAACCTCTTCTCAAGAGGACTCTGTCTCTTGGAAACTGTGGCTATAAAAAAACATAAAGTTTCTAAGATTACATCACAGTCTCATCAGACCCAGTTTCACTATTTAAGCCATTATATATTCTGGGACAGCAGATCTCTCTCAGCAGATATAATTACAGCTATTCAAAATTTCTTTCACCCTATTACCAAAACAGAATGTGGAGGATTCCTGGGACCTATAGGATATTGCAGATAGTGGAGTTCCAACCTTTTCAGTTAGTATGCTAGCTCTCTATTACATGACCAAAAGTGACATCCCTGGACCACTGTTCTGGGAGGTCACCACAGAGTTCTGGGAGGTCACCAACTCTGGGCTGCCTCTTATCCCCCTCACTTTGGGCCACTCTAAATTATATTAAACCTTTTTTCTGTTTATACATGAGAAGGATGATCAAGCTCTTGGAGTTTCTCATAAACATAATGGAAATCAGAGACATTGCTATTACAGTCTTACTCTCTACCTGGTACCTAAGACACATCCCTCTTTCCTAAGGGCAGTGGCCACAGCTGCATTTAATCTTGGGTCACATTCCTATCTAATCGTACCTCAAACAGTTCAGATCCTTTTCCTCACCGAAAGCATCTAACTTTTCTCTGGGTCCAGACTCACGTCCTACAAATTGCTCCTTCTATCCTCAGTTCATGTCACATCTTCAGGAGTCATACTCTTTCTTAACGTGGAGGTATAATTCACATACTATTCAATTCATCCTTTTGAAGTGTGCAATTCAGTGGTTTTTAGCATGTTCACAGAGTCGTGCAACCATCACCACTATCTAATTCCAAAGTATTTTCATCATCCCCCAAAAGAACCCCATACTCATTTGGCACTCAATCCCTATTTCCCCTTTCCCATAGCCATAGGCAACCACAAAGCTACTTTCTGTCTCTAGGGATTGGTATATTTTGGATATTTTATAAATGGAATCGCTATAAAAAATTAATAAATAAAAAAGAAAGTTCTGTAATCATGATATATGATTAATTAAATTCTTATCAACAGAAAACTATTTTAGATCAAAAAGAAAATGACTTTGAAGAACTGACCATGGTACGGTCCCTACAGCACCACGTACTTCTGGGGAAAACAATGCCTATAAAACATCAAGTCATATATAAAACGTTTTTTTCATTGGTCTCTTTCTGGTTTGCATAGATAATTTTTAAAGTAATGCAAAGAAAATAGAATACAAAATAACACATACATAGGTATGTCGATATTTGTTTTTGCCTTGGGTTCACATGAAACAAGATAGCTGTCTGGGAATGTGGGTCCATGATCCACACCATGTGAACCAATGAGGAATACTAAGCTCAGAAATGTTATACAATATGATGAAGTGCTTACCTGGGACTAAAATAGTATTTCTTCCTCTTGGCCCCTTGCTTACTTTAGTTTCACACCGCCCAGCTACAGATATAGTCATTTGGTTTTTTTAAGACTTTGAAAGCAATACTAAGTGAAAATATCTGCTAAGTGATTTGATGACAAAAGAAGGATACCATCAATATCAAACTTATTTTTCTTTTTACATCTACAAGGTCCATGAGGATAGAGGAAGCGAAGAACAAATTTTTTGAACAGTGAGAGAAGTTGAAACAGTAGTTTATGCCCTGGCAATTGTACATTTTATGCACAAAGTATCTAATTCTGTGGTTCTTTACTAGCGAAAGTCCATTTAACTCAAAGAGAATATTGCCCTAAAAAAGTCTGCTATCTCAGTAGTAACTATTTTAATAGCTGAAACTCATGTTGTAGCACAGCTGTTATTTAGAGATATCAGCATATAAATCAAACTGCCATCTAACAGGAGACCAAAAACCATTCATTTAAAAAAAGGGCTCTTTCATTATTAAATTATAAGTATAATCAATAATTAACCATGATTTTAATAAAATTAAATAATAATTAATGATAAAAATAAGAATTGCATAAATTGATAGGTGTTTTCTGTCATAAATATAAGAAAATGATTATTTTGAGAGATCCCAAATATTTTATCTTGTACCAAGCATGACCTCTTCAATTTGAATGTTGCTTTTCCTATTTTACTAATGATAATAATAACCACATATACTGTTTGTGGAACACCTACTAAATAGCAAGTAATATACTTAATGCTTCAGGCTGCCTGCAAACCAAAAGTGCTTGGCTCTCCTTGGCTCCACCCCAAGTATTTACTCAAGCATTGCTTTTTTGCCATTCACTCTAATCCTCCTTTTAAGACACCCATTGCCTGGATTTGAAAACTTTGCCTCTGTCTTCTCAATCTCTTAATGTTCCTTTTTTACTTTCAATGACCTTATGTTCTGAGTCCTCAGGAAATTCCTTGACTTGATTTCCTACCTTACTAATTTCCTTTTTGAATATGTTCACTTTGTTAATCATCCCAACTATTGAGGTTTTAATTCCATAATGAAGTTTTTGATGTCCATTAGCTCCAGATGATTCTTTTTTATGCTTGCAAAATTCTATTACATCTTTTTGAGGATGGGGAATATCTATTCATGCATATTCCTATTTGCGACATTAACTCTGTTTCTAGATCTGTTTTCTGACTTCCTCTGTCCGCATTTCACAGGCTGGGAAGCAGATGTGGAAGTGAACCAAAGTCCATTCATCGTGGAACTTTTGAGAGGAAGCAGGAGAGCCAGTCACATTGAGTAAATCACCATTTGCTCATAGTAGCTTACTCCTTTATTTAGCACTTGTCGTGATTTGTAACTAGGTATCATTCTGGCGATTTACTTCATGTTCGATTCCCCCACTAGAATTTCATTAAGATGGAAATAATTTCTGTTGTTTGTTTTTCCTAACTCTGTGCCAGCCAAGTGGCTAGTATAATGCATGGCTTGTAACAGTTACTTGGAAAAATGTTTCTTGAACGGATGCAGACGTGAACGTTTGACTACTAGCATAGTGCATGTACTTACCAACAGAGTAAAATCCTAGAAGTCATCTACCATGTCAGACCAAGAAGAGCAGACTCAACTGTTTAAATGGAGAAAAGTTTGAGAGAAGCTGAGAGAGACTCACCAAAATACCTTAGAGAGCATGTATTGGGAACTGCAGCTCAAGGCAGTGGGTATTTAACAACCAGTACAGATATGTTTCCATCTCTTAACAACTGTGGTAGTTAGATTCAGTTGTCAACTTGGCCAGGTGAAGGCCAAGAACCTAGTTCTGTTACTGTGGCCTTCAGCCAATGGTACGTGAACCTCATCTGTTGCTGATTACATCTGTAGTCGGCTAGGAGGCGTGTCTGCTGCAATGAATGACATTTGACTTAATTGGCTGGTGCTTAAATGAGAGAGCGCAACGTAGCGCCCAAGCAGCTGAGCATACCTCATCTCAGCACTGGCAGCTCAGCCCAGGCCTTTGGAGATGTAGAAAGGAATCACCCCGGGGAAAGTTGTTGGAACTTGGGGCCTGGAGACAAGACCAGCAGAGACCATCCTGTTAGCCTTCCACGTAAGAAAGAACCTCAGTGGAAAGTTAGCTGACTTTCCTCAGAAGAACTACAAAATAAATCCCCTTTTATTAAAAGCCAATCTGTCTCTGGTGTGTTGCATTCCAGCAGCTAGCAAACTAGAACAACAACCAAAAGAACCACTGATACATACCAGTTAATAACTTAATAACTCAACTTCCGCTTTCATAGCTTATAATACCAACACTCTTCAAATTTTGAACAGATTCAATAGTATGGTATTAGCTTTCTCATGTCATGACCAAGTAAGCCTGATAACAAAGTGCAAGTATTAAGTCCATTTGAATTTAGGTTTATTTTTATCACTTATTTTCAAGGAAATTGTAATTTCTTACCTAAATGCTGGTCTTTATTTAAGTGAAGATATCATATGTGAGTAATTTACTCTTGTTTAGAAATAAAAGGCAATTTTAACATGCTTTATTTGTTTAATGTCTCAATATGGTATTTTTCCGGTGTGCTGAATGTTTAAAAAATTATATTGTTTTAAAAATGTGATGCAAATAAAATTTGCAAAAGCTCTTTATGAATTTTGGAACCTCTTTTTTGTGCTCTTATTCTTATAGCTAGCAATGCCAGCTGTTGTCTTTTGAAATAAAGGCTTGGAAATACACCAAAGTCAGAGGAGGTAAAATTTCAGAAAACTTTCATAGACTAAAAACTCTACCACACATTTCTCAAAATTACATTGCACAAACTTTAATGTTTTAGTAATATTTAAATAAATTTTTTAAACTAGTATATGTGTTATGGTTGCTGTGATAGTGTTAAGAGCTATCCATTATTATATAGTCACAACCTCTACATTTTGTGTCCCTTTGCCATTAGATAAAAGAAATGTCTTTAAATTCTGACCACTCACCATTCTTTCCTTGGAAATGTTCCAATTGTCATGAAAATGTCATGTACTATTTGTGTACGTGCCCTCTGCTTCATATGCTTTGCTTGAACTTATTTCTTCAAGGACTTGTTTTTATTTTTCTTGTTAAATTTTTTCTGATTCCCCAAGACAGAAATAGGCTTTCATACACTGGGCTCTTGCATTATTTTGAACAAATTTCTCTCTTGGAATTTTAAAGATCACAAGGTAATTGTTTGTTTTATACATGTAACTCCTCTACTAAATTGTGAAATTTTGGGGGCAGAGTCCAGGTTATAATCATTCATATAACCCCAGAACCTAAGATGATGTTTAAGAGTTGAGTGGGTGATTCAATAAACATGTGTGAAATGGAACTCTCCTAACTGCGTTATTATCTCTATTCTTTATCTTTAAACATTCCTATCTAGTGTAATTTTTAAAGACAAACTACTCTCCCACGGACATGCCTTAGTTTCTTTGTCATCATTTCTTAATTATCATTAGTGACTTTTAATATTTCTATAGTTCACTTTTCTTATCAGCTTTTTAATTCTCTTTCTCTTTGCTGAGTGACTTAAGAGAGTGGTAAAATATACTTCAAATAACAGCTTGGTTATTAAAATATACTGGCATAAGCTTGTCACCTGGCACATCTGTTTACCTTTATGTAAGGCATTATGATGCATTATTTATAATGCTTTTTCCAGCTCATCTATTAAAGGCAATTAAAACAAGAGGAGGAATAATGTTCTGCAGCAGCTTTTACCCCAGAACCTTCTAGAAAAGGATGAGCTTTGGTATTTACGAAGTGTGTTGCCTGTTAGAGCTCTTAGCTGAGGCTAGCGCAACCTTTCACAAAATCTTAATTGGATTCGATGTTTTATTTGTCTCCATTAGGAGACAAATTAATTTTTAATTAAAAAAGAAAAGATTATTGCATCACTGGATTATTAAAAACAACTTTCCATTTCCTAATTCTATGAGCAGGTCACAATTGCAAATAACTAATGCTTCAGGGCGATAATTGAACCCACTAAATAATCCACTCTAATTGGGAACAAAGAACATTCAAATAGTTTTAACTGAGATAGTTTCTAATTGTATGTTCATGAAGATATTGTGTTAAGAAATAAAGTTCTTCAAAGAGTTCTTTAAGGCATAGGAAACCTAGATTTCAATTGATCAACCTCTAAAACCACTGAGTTGAAGTCACAAAGTACTTAGTAGTAGGATGAATTTCTTTTGGAATTTATTCTTTCTTTCTTTTAATTTTACTTCATGGAAGAACAGAATATTGTTTTTATCTCTGTAGCAAGTAAAAAACAAAACAAGGCATAAAAAGTGAAAATACAATGAAAACAATATATATACACATATGTAGATACATATATTTGTGTGTATGTGTATATATGTCTAGGTAGATAGTTAGAAAGATATTTAAATGAACTATATAATAAATAAACAATGAGATCATATGTTAAAGATATATAATGAATGAAAACTAACTAAATAAACAAAGCTCTTTTTAAAAATGGAATTTATTGATTGAAGAGTGACTTGAGAAGCTGCCATTACAAGAAGAGGAGAGGAATGCTATAGAACTGCTGCTTCTCCCACCGCTTTTTTTGAATGAAAGAAGAAAGACAAGTAAAACAGTAGAAGCCCTAAATTTCTTGTGGTTTCAATGTGAATTACCTGGGCAGTCTGATAATCTTGGAGGCTGCCCCCACTTGGAACAATTATTATCTGTCATTTTACCGTAGAATCAACTGCAAGATCACAGATCCCGGAGGCGGCAGTCCCTGGAGGTAATACCAGGGAAGTGAAAAACTTATGCTGAGATGAAGAAGTGATTTTAAAAAGGTGGGAATTTAGACCCTCCTCTTTTATCTATCCTTTGCGTTCCAAACCCATAGGGTTGGGAGATAACAGCCAGATTTAAATGCCTCCTCCAAAATCTCCTAGCCCTTAAAAGTATAAAAAGAAAAACTCCATGACCATAAAACAGTTAGAGGAAAATGTTGGGAGATATCTTATGGATCTTACAACTGGAGGTGGTTTTATGGACCTTAAACCTAAAGCAAGAACACTGAAGAAGGAAATAAATAAATGGGAGCTTCTCAAAATTAAACACTTTTGTGCATCAGAGAACTTCATCAAGAAAGTAGAAAGACAGCCTACACAATGGGAGACAATATTTGGAAATGACATATCAGATAAGGGTCTAGTATCCAGAATTTACAAAGAGATTATTCAACTCAACAACAAAAAGACAGCCAACCCAATTACAAAATGGGAAAAAGACTTAAACAGACACCTACCAGAAGAAGAAATACGGATGGCCAAGAGGCACATGAAGAGATGCTCAATGTCCCTGGCCATTAGAGAAATGCAAATCAAAACCACAATGAGATATCATCTCACACCCACCAGAATGGCCATTATCAACAAAACAGAAAATGACAAGTGCTGGAGAGGATGCGGAGAAAGAGGCACACTTATTCACTGTTGGTGGGAATGTCAAAGGGTGCAACCACTGTGGAAGGCAGTTTGGCGGTTCCTCAAAAAGCTGAATATAGAATTGCCATACGACCCAGCAATACCATTGCTAGGTATCTACTCAAAGGACTTAAGGGCAAAGACACAAACGGACATTTGCACACCAATGTTTATAGCAGCGTTATTTACAATTGCAAAGAGATGGAAACAGCCAAAATCTCCATCAACAGAAGAGTGGCTAAACAAACTGTGGTATATACATACGATGGAATATTATGCAGCTTTAAGACAAGATAAACTTGTGAACCATGTAATAACATGGATGGACCTAGAGAATATTATGCTGAGTGAATCCAGCCAAAAACTAAAGGACAAATACTGTATGGTCCCACTGTTGTGAACGGACATTCGAGAATAAACTTGAAATATGTCATTGGTAACAGAGTTCAGCAGGAGTTAGAAACAGGGTAAGACAATGGGTAATTGAAGCTGAAGGGATACAGATTGTGCAACAGGACTAGATACAAAAACTCAAAAATGGACAGCACAATAATACCTAATTGTAAAGTAATCATGTTAAAATACTGAATGAAGCTGCATCTGAGCTATAGGGTTTTTTTTTGTTTTTGTTTGCTTGTTGGTTTGTTTGTTGTTGTTGTTTTTTACTATTACTACTACTTTTATTTCTTTTCTTTATATTAACATTTTATAGCTTTTTCTGTTGTGTTGCTAGTTCCTCTAAACTGATGCAAATGTACTAAGAAACAATGATCATGCATCTATGTGATGATGTTAAGAATTACTGAGTGCATATGTAGAATGGTATGATTTCTAAATGTTGTGTTAATTTCTTTTTTTTCTTTCCGTTAATAAAAAAAAAAAAAAAAAAAAAAAAAAAAAAAAAAAAAAAAAAAAAAAAAGAAAAACTCCAAAAAGAATAGTTGCTTGGGAGGCAAGCTCACCCATAGTTTGTGATATCTGTGCCCTGTGACCTAACATTTGTCTTCTTCTCTCTTTCTCGAACTACCCAGCACTGTCAGATTGGCTTCTGGCTTGAGTCTCTAATCCAACATATAAAAGCTTCTAAACCAAAAGAGAAGATCACTTTTAATGGAATGGTAATCAATATACTCCTTTTCTTTTTTCTATAAAAGCATTAAAATAAAGGAAATATTAATTTTAATGTGGTAAAAATATTTGAACTTAAAATTTTATATTAATTTGTATTGTTATTTAGCTTTCCACTGTTGGTATGGAGGAGGAAGTTCCTACAAAAATAGTCCTCTAACAAGCGACAACTATAAATCTTTGAAAAAATACCTTAAGGCTCTGGAAAGTAAACAAGAGCTAGCAGATTCTGGCAGGGAGTCAAACTGGAAGAAAATAATCAACACAAAGTGAGTTTCATTTTTTTCTGTCTTTCTTCTGAGGGTAATTGCAGTTGTGGTATGACAGGGGTCAACTAAAATTTCAATTAGAAAAGCCTGCTCTCATACTTTAGGAAATAGGACAAGGAGCCAGAATAAACAGCCATCAGAGAGTGAAGCGAGAGGTGGAAAAGGAGAGAGCCTGGCAATAAGAACTCAAAAGTCTAGATATAAATGTCTAGATGTCTAGATGTGTTTTCCTGTCTTACAGCACAGGAAACACAGAAAACCATCTGAGCTGATACTTCAGCTGGCATCCACTGCAGGTAAAAACGTTCCAGCTTGTGTCTCACCGAGTTAATTGCCTGCCAAAACAAAAACATCAACACTCTTCATAGAATTTAAGATTCTAGGATCACATCTGCATAGTAGCCACAATGTTCTTGGTAGAATCTAAAGTTTCTCAACGTATGAAGAGGTAGGAAAATGTGACCCACTGTCAGTGGAATGGGCTATCAATAGATGGCAATCTCAAGATGACACAAATGTTGGCACGATAACACACAGCTTTAAAGTAGATATTTTAAAAATGCTCAATAAGATTTTTTAAAAAATGTTCATAGTGAATAGAAAAATTGTAAATATCAGCACAAATGGAAACCATATATAAAAGAAACAAATGGGAATCTTAAAAATCAAAAATTACAGCTGAGGAATCTGCTTAAAAGGTGCATGAAGATGACAGAGTAAACAAACTGTGAGCTTGGAGGCCTGATCTCTGGACATTCTTCAACCTGAAGCAGAGAGAAAAAAACATGATTAAAAAAAAAACAATGAAGAGAACCCCCAAGGACCTCTGAAACAATTTCAAAACCGCCTGGGCAATTGTAGTCCTGGAAAGAAAGGAAAGAGCTCATGAATAGAGCAGAAAGAAGAAATAATGACTGACAACATTCCAAATTTGTTGAAAGAAATAAATTTCAGATTCTGAAGGTTCAGCAAAATCCAAACTTGACAACTAAGTGTGTCTACGTGCATCATATGGAAACTATGGAGTATCCAAGACGTGATATATTCTTTAAAGCAACCATCAAAAATTGACATAGTATATACAGTAGCATAGCCATTTCTATAACCATAGGTTCCACATCAAAAATCAAGATGACTAGAAGATATGATAATTACATGTTATAAGTGCTAAGAATAGGAATTTTCAACTCAAAATTCCATGTCCAGTAAAAAAGATCATTCCAGAATTAGCTTTCTCAAGTAAAGGAATACTAAGAGGATTTGTTGCATTCTGACATGTACTCCAAAACTACAAAACAGAGTTCTGAAAGACTGTCTTAAGGTTGAAATGAAACGATATTAGAGCAAAATTTAAATCTTCAAGAATATGTAAGATACCTCAGAGAAACTGAATGCTATCTTTCCCTTTGAAATTATTTACAATATATATGATTGTTTAAAACAAAATATATTATTTTATGGGATTTATAAGGAGACTGAAAAGTTAACATATTGCAATCCATGGAGATTGCAATAAAATAATAATACATTGCAATACATTATTGCAATAAAACAATAATACAAATAGCTAAAAATTCAATTGATAAACTAAAATGGAGTTCTAAAATAATATTTAAATAACCCCAGGTATTCGAATAGAGTAATAGAAGAGCAGAGAACCATAGCAGATATACAGAAAAAGAAGACAAAATGACAAAATCCAATGAAATCCAACTATATAAAAATTACATTAATATTTATAGGGCTAAATTCTGTAATTAAAAGGCTGAGAGGATCATAATGGACTTAAAAAAAAAAAGAAAGCAGTGAAAATAAGCAAGCTCCAACTACATGGGTGATCTTTTTGTGGTGTGTCTATGTTTTTTTGTGTTTTGTGTTTTGTTTTTGTTTTTTGCATGGGTAGGCTCTGGGCATGGAACCCGGGTCTCCAGCATGGCAGGTGAGAATTCTGCCACTGAGCTACTATTGTACTGCCCATGTCTATGTTTTAATTGTCTTCTTAAATAAATAATCGTATGCATATCAAAAATTCCTTGAAGTGGTCACTGCAATTCCAGATTTTCCCGGGTGGAATTATCCATGTTAGATAGATATGTACAGCATACCATAAAGGAGGGATGTGGCATTTGGCCAAATGGACCAAAAAGAATGATAAAATACATGCATTTATTATCTTCCAGGCATAAATATTTTAGGAGCAGCTAGCTAAGTACTGTTTTGTTTTATTTTCTTGCTTTGTTCTCATATCATCAAACTAAGAAACAAAAGCATGTGCATCTTCCCAGTGTTGTTTAAAGTAGGGACAAGAAATGGAATTAAGGTTTCAGTTGTCACAAGCTTCCATTGGAAACTTGGGAACTCAGGAAAATGTTGACATCCATGTCTAGAATCTCACCCAAAGGGTAAAGGAACTTGATTGTTTATGGAGTCTGAGAGCTGATCCTGAGAGGAAATAATTTTCTGGCCCAATTGGCCCGCCAGGAACTGCAGGAACCAAAGAAAGTACGCAGTCAAAGACAGGCAGGTGATGGCTGCTGGAAGCATGGAAGGCGCACACTGAGACTTAAAGGGTGAGGGGGTGTCTTAGTTCACTGGGGTGACCATAACAAAGTACCACAAAGTAGGTGAACTAAAGCAACTGCGATGTATTGCCTTACAGTTCTGGAGGCCAGGAGTCCAAAATCAAGGTGTGAGCAAACCACGCTTTCTCTCAAATGTCTAAGGAAGGATCTGCCCTGTGCCTCTTCTAGTTTCTGGTGGTTTGCCAGCAATCAATGGCATTCTCTTCTCTGTTGCTCTCTGTTTCTTTATTGACATCCAAATTTCCTTTTCTTATAAGGGTACCAGTCAAAGGATTAAGGGCCCACCCTACCTCAATCAGACCTCATATTAACTTGCCTAATTCCATCTGTAATGACCCTGTTTCCAAATTATTTCACATTCTGGTGTCTGGGGAGTAGGACTTCAATGTATTTGAGGGACACTATTCATTCCTTAAAAGGGCATATGGATAGGGCGTGGCATTGTCTGCTACATCTTCCTAATCACTAAGACCTCATATATATAAGCATGTTTGGTTTCTAACTGATATTGACCAGAAACAACTACCTGCTTGCCATCAATATAAATCATACTAAACATATTCGCCATGTTTCTACTTACTCTATGTCTGAAATTTATTGAAGAGACAGCTGAAAGATTTCTGAGTGATATTTTATAGGCTCGTTTTGCCAAAGGACCTCAAATGAAGTTGGTTGCATAAAAGTTACAAGTCAGGAATCTGTTAACCCTATAATTACATGACAAGTTGATGTGCTTGATGGCACTTTGACCCAACCCTATTCCAAGACATTCTTTATAAAAGTTTTTATATGAGTCAATATTTTTATCTTTCAGAATACGAAGAAAAACATATTGGAAATTTTTTAAAAACTCCATTAATAAGTCTGCATATCTTAAAAATTGTGATTTGTGAGTGTTCATTGAAGTATGCAGATCCTGAGGTCTTGCCATTCTATAAAGAAATCTGGAAAATTTTCAGAAAAATCCCAATAGCATAAATGAAATGAACTCTCTCTAATCCTACTATCTATCACCATCTATGTATCATCTATCTAATCTTAATTCTTTTGGCAGTCTATTGATCTAGTTCTTATGATTTGGTATATTGGAAAATTTTATTTATAAGCCCTGTAGAATTAACATTTAAAAATATATCCTCTTTTTATTTCTAGTGTTTTAATTTACCTTCTCTAATCATTATATTACTAGCAATATTTAAATTAACTACAGATTTATAAACCGTGGGCTAGAAAAAAATCAAAACAATGATACACATTTTTTCAGTCCTAAGAAACATATGAATAATATTTTTTAGTAATATAGCTCAGCCACTATAATATACTTCTCCAGTATTTGTGATGATCATTATTTCATTTCTTGCTTTGCTGAAACAAATACCATACAATGGATTGGCCCATAAAGATAGGAATTTATTGGCTCATGGTTTTGAGTCTAGGAGAAATCCAAAATTGAGGTTTCAGCAAAGCAGTGTTTTCTCCCAGAAGACTGTGGGGTTCTGGCAATTGACTGCCTGAGATCCTTGGTCCTTGGATTTTCTGTAATATGATGATGTACATGACAGTGACTTCTCTTTTCTCTTTTTGGTTCCATTGACTTCCACCTTCTGTGGCTTCTCTCTCTGCCTGTCTGGGATTTCATTCTGTTTAAAAAGGACTCCAGTAATCTGTATTAAAGCCCAACCTGATTTAGTTAGCCTACACCTTAACTCATCTTCAAGAGATCCTATTTACAATGAGTCCATACCCATAGGATCAGGGGCTGGGACCTGAATATGCCTTTTGTAGGGATATGATTCAATCCTCAACAGCCTCCCAAAACCAACATTCCTCCCACCTACAAAATACATTCATTCTCTCACAACATCCTAAAACCCTTAAGCCATTTTAGAACAAAAAGTCATCAAAATAATCTAAAAGTATGCTCTATCTTGAGGCAAAATTCCTCTCCATTTGTAGATCTGTAACACATAGAAACAAGTTGTCTACTTCCAACATACACTGGTGTGACAGGCATAAAATAGATATTCCCATTACAGGTGGGAGAAATTGAAGGGAAAGCAGGGGTCACAGGTCCTAAATAAGTCTAAAAAAGTTGCAAACTCCATTAGATTTCAAGGTCTGAGAGCCATCTGTAGCTGGCTGCTTTGCTGTCAGAGACTGATGGAATGGTAGCTCCAACCCTTTCAAATGCTTAGTGCAGCAGCCATGCTCTCTCTGAGCACTGGGTGTATTACACGCCACCCTCTCTGAGCATTGAGATGGTGGCCAGCCTCTCCATGAACCTGGGGCACAGGCCCCATCATCTGTCCCTGAGCAATGGGGATCAAGCCTTAAATAACAGGAATTTACTGCCTCATGGTTTTAAGGTTAGGATGAGTCCAAAACTGAGGTGTCATGAAGGCGGTGCTTTCTCCCTGTAGACTGTGGCATTCTGGGATTGGATGGCTGGCTGTGATCCTTGTTCATCTACAATAATATAAAAACTATGATATCTTTAATAATAAACCTTGAAAAAGTTGTGTAAAACCTGCCCACCTAAAACTACAAAATTATACTGAAGTATAAAAAAGAATACCTAAATAAATGCAGAAATAGGACATGTTCATACATCAAAATATTCAATATTTAAAAAATATCAGTTCTCTCCTAATTTAATCATAGAGTCAATGTACTATTAATTAAAAATCACAGCATATTTTAATAAAAATTGACAAATATTCCAAAATTCACATGAAAAAGCTAAGGATCTGGTATAGTCAAAACAACCTTAAAAAAACAATGAGGTGGGACAATGTGCACTACCTAATCTGTAAACTTAACATAAATCTGCTGTAATCAAGAGAGTATGGTATTGGTGGAAAGATAAATCGATGGATCAGTGGAGCAAAATAGTGCATGGGTCAGCAAACTACCAAGTGTGGGTTAAATAAATTCAGACCACTACCCTACCTGTTTTTGCAAATAAAATTTGCATTTGCATATTATATGTAGCTACTTTCATGTTAAAATGACAAGGTTGGTAGTTGCTGTGCTGGTTGAAACTGTTATGTACCCCAGAAAAGCCAGGCTCTTGTCATCCTAATCCAATCTTGGGAGGCCAGCCATGTTCTTTTAACCCTGATCCAATATTGTAGGATGGGACCTCTTGATTAAGTTGTTTTCATGGAGATGTGACACACGCAATTGTGGGTGTAACCTTTTGATTAGATGGAGATGTGACTCAGTCCATTCAAGGTGGGTCTTAATTTGTTTATTGGAGTCTTTAGGAGAGCCCACAGAGAGAGCCGACACAGACACAGACATTTGTAGATAGAGACAGAAAAAGCACGAGTGCTAAGCAAGGACTCACAAAAATAGCCAGAACCTGAAGAGAAGAAATCTCCTGTCCTGGGAGATGCTAAGCTAAGAAATAAAATCCAGTGAATCCCAGAGTTTTGCCCCAGAGCAGCTAAGTGAGGGCTGCTTTAGAGCAAAGATGCTTTAGAGAGGAAACCACTGGCATGAGATGCTGGAAGCAATGGAACCAAGAACAAGGACCAGCAGGTGCCAGTCATGTGCCTTCCCATAAGATAGACATCAGTCTTTTGGAATTTTTCTCTTGATGTCTTAGTTTGGGCATTTTTATGGCCTTAGAACTGTAAACCTAATAGATCCCCTTATAAAAGCCATTCTATTTCTGGTATGCTGCATCCCAGCAGCGTTAGCAGATTACAACAGTTGCAAAAGAGATCTATGACCCAAAAGCCTAAATTATTTACTGTCTTGTCTTTTACACACACAAAAAAAATTAGCTGGCTCCTACAATAGAATCTAAAAAATAGACCATATATTGTGACCAAAAATTTGGTGTAGAATGGATAATCTTTTCAATGTAATGAGTTAGAATAATCGGATATTCTTATGAAAAAAGTGATTTTTTTTTGCATGGGCAGGCACTGGAAAGTGAAGAAAAAGTGAATTTTGACCCATTCCTAGCTTGATATAAAAATAATTATCCTAATATAAAACCTATGACTATAAATCTTCTAGAAGAAAGCTTTGGAGAAAAAAGAAGAAACTCTTTGCAGTCCTGAATTGTGCAAAGATTTCTTAGATACGACACCAGGAGCATAATCCACAAAAGGACAAATATGATGTACCAGACCATGAAAAATAGTAACTACCACCACTTGAAAGACACTGCTAATATACAGATTGGTAAAATATATTTGCCAAATATGTATCTGATGAAGGGTTTGTATCCAGAATATATAAAGCACTGTCACCCTCAAAAGTCAAGAACGAGCACCCCAATCTAAAGAAAAAATAGAGAACAAAAGATTTGAGCAGACATTTTACCAAAGAAGATATATATGGATAACAAATAAGTACATGGAAATATGTTTAACCTCAGTGATGATTAAGCAAAAGCAAATTAAAACAATGGTGGAATATCTAAATAAAATGTAAAATATTGACTATAAGTGTTGGTGAAGATGTGGAGGAAATGGAACTTACACATTCTGCTGAAATGTAAGGTGATATAGCCACTTTGGAATATGGCTTGGCAATCTCTTAATAAATTAAATATATATCTGCCATACGACATTCTACTCCTAAGTATTAACTCAAGAGAAATGGAAGCAAATGTCCACGTAAAGACATATGCAACAGTCTTTGGCATTTTTTAATGATACTTCGAAAACTGAAACAACCCAATAAGTGTAAACAAGCAAATTGATAAACAATTTTGCTGTGTTTATACAATGAAATACTACTCAGAAATAATAAAAAAAATGATGAACTATTGATGCCACATCATAGGTAATCTGAAAATGAGTATGTTGACTAAAAGAAGGTAGATGAAAAAGAACATACTGTGAGGTTCCAGTATATAAAGTTATAGAAAATGCAAGCTAATCTATGACAGAGAGATTAATATTTGCTTATGGAAGGGTGGGAGGGTTTGGCAGTGTTGAAAGAGGGAGAGATTTAGAAAGCAGTATGAAGGAATTTTAGCATGTGTTTGATATGTTTATTATCTCAATTATAGTGACGGCTTCAAAGGTTTACCCATCTGACAATTCGTATCACGTTGTACAATTAAAATATGTACAGAGTTTAGAGTATGGGTTATAACTTAATAAAGATCTTTTTTATTTATTCATTATTTGGCATGTGCAGACACTGGGACTCGAACCCAGGTCTCCGGCATGGCAGGTGAGAATTCTGCCACTGAGCCACCATTGTACCACCCTAGATAAAGAACTTTTGAAAACTGTTATTTTCGTGAATACAATTTCAGATTGCCAAATTTCAGTAATCACAAATAATTCAATATTACTTTTGAAATGCTGGCTGATAAAAATTTGAAATATAGATTTTTATCAAAATATATCCCAGAGTTTCATAAAGAAAGACGTTATCTCTCTTTGCTATTCAGATTATCTAAGAGAAAAAGGTAATTTGCCAACTGCTTCTTATTAAACTGAAAACCTCAATAGTAAACTAAAATACATTCACAATTGTAGTTTTGAAATACAAAAATTAAAGTGAAAAAAGCCATCCTGACTATTCATGACCTAAACCAAAAATGCAATCCTCATAGGGTTGATTTTTTATTAGAAGTTTTGCTGTGAATAGATAACTTCCAGAGTCTCCAAGTCTTGGTCATCATGTTAAGATGATAAGGACAATAAAGAGACAATATTTATAATAAAAGGTTTGCTTTTGCACGGTCCCATTTTTCAAAGTCAGTTAGCAATCTATCTGGGGTAGATATTTAACAAGACAAAATACTGGTTTCCAAATCTACTCTAAACAGATGCTAATTCAGGTAATTGTAAATACGGAAGACTGTGTTGGTTTGAAAGGATGTCTGGACCCTAGAAAAGCCATGTTTTAATCAAAATCCCATTTCGTAAAGGCAGAATAATCCTTATTCAATATTGTATGTTTGAAACTGTAATCAGATCATCTCCATGGAGAAATGATTTAATCAAGAGTGGTTGTTAAGCTGGATTAGGTGACGACATGTCTCCACCCATTTGGGTGGGTCTTGATAAGTTTCTGGAGCCCTATAAAAGAGGAAACATTATGGAGAATGAAGGAGATTCAGAGAGAGCAAAGCAGAACGACATAGCCACGAGAAGCAGAGTCCACCAGCCAGCGACCTTTGGAGATGAAGAAGGAAAATGTCTCCCAAAGAGCTTCATGAAGCCAGGAGAAGAAGGTAGCAGATGATGCCATGTCCGCCAAGTGCCCTTCCAGATGAGAGAGGAACCCTGACTGTGTTCACCATGTGCCTTTCCAGATGAGGGAGAAACTGTGACTGTGTTCGCCATGTGCCTTCTCACTTGAGAGAGAAACCCTGAACTTCATCGGCCTTGTTGAACCAAGGTATCTTTCCCTGCATGCCTTTGATTGGACATTTCTATAGACTTGTTGTAATTGGGACATTTTCTCGGCCTTAGAACAGTAAACTAGCAACCTATTAAATTCCCCTTTTTAAAAGCCATTCTAATTCTGGTATATTGTATTCTGGCAGCTAGCAAACTAGAACAAAGACATTTAGAGAAAATCTAGTCTAAATTTTTATTGTCAGAGATGGAAGAATTGCCACCTGGTAAAGTTGAACGAACATCTCACCATTTATTAGTTTAGCCAGGATAAAATCTCTCATTTCTCAACTTCTTGTAAAATGTCTCTGTGCTGTCATGCTGCTACTTAGCCATTTTCTACATAGAGTAATATTAACTTTTAAAGAGGTGATAAAGATAGGATTCCATGTACTTTATTACTCTGCTGGAATTCACGTAAATTTATTAATTAATATTAGGAAGATATAAAACCAGCACCATTGACATTAAATAATATCATATATTATGGACAGCTGAAGAGATACACATTTTGAATGCAATTTTATTGATTTATATTACATATTCCCATACCACATAATCAACCAAAGTGTATAATCAGTGATTCACAGGATCATCATATTGTTGTGCATTCATCACTGCAATAAATTTTTGAATATTTTCATCACTCCAAAGAAATAATAACAATAAGGAACACCCAGAACATCCCATACTCATTGTTCTCGTTTGCTAGCTGCCAGAATGCAACACACCAGAGACGGATTGGCTTTTAATAAAAGGGGATTTATTTTGTTAGTTCTTCAGAGGAAAGGGTGCTAACTTCCCACTGAGTTTCTTTTGTACATGGGAAGGCACAGGGTGATCTCTGCTGGACTTCTCTCCAGGCCTCTGGGTTCCAACAACTTTCCCCAGGGTGATTTCTTTCTGCATCTCCAAAGGCCTGGGCTGAGATGAGGTATGCTGAGCTGCTTGGGCTGTGCTACATTGTACCCTCTCATTTAAGCATCAGCCAATTAAGTCAAACATCACTCATTGCAGCAGGCACACCCCCTAGCCAACTGCAGATGTAATCAGCAACAGATGAGGTTTACGTTCCATTGGCTCATGTCCACAGTAATAGAACAAGGTGCCTTCACCTGGCCAAGTTGACACCTGAACTTAACTACCACACTCATTATCTCCTATTACTTCTTTTTTTCCTTATTTTCTTACTCATCTGTCCACACACTGGGTAACGGGAAGATGTATATTTTAATAGGCATTTTTGGATATAAATGGGTACATTCTATACCCTGAGATTGGACACCACAATGGATTAGGTGTGGCCTTTGCTCTTGTACTCATGATCTGTAAATATCTGAACAACACCTAGAGAATCATGCCCATGATGCCACGAGCAAGACTTTGTTTAAATAAATACATATTGATCACAGATTCGTTATGTTTCAGTCATGACGCCTAATGGATGGATGAGGTGGCATTGAGAAAAAATGAAATATGAGCGACGTTAGCATCTGTCGCAATTAGTGCTGCTAAACAGAGTTAATGAAGGCAGGAGCGTTATTACATCCTTAATGAGAAATGATCTCAAAGCATAGTGGGTAAGCTTATGATATATGAACTTATTATCCAGTGTCAAATTCTGGGGAAGATTTACCTAATTAAAGTAGAGCCTGTTTTGCCCCAGAGGAAAAGAAGGGAAACATGACTTTGAAAATAAATGAAGCTCTCCTGAAGTCTCCTGTAATTTTTAGCTCATGAAATAGAAAATTAATTGGCTCTGGGAGAGAATTTTAAACTTATTTTTGTCAAGGCTTTAACAACCGCTTTGTGCTAAAGAGCCCCCTGTCTTCCGTGGGGGTAATAGTGCCTCTGTGAGCGATTTGTAAAATGCAAAAATAAAAACTTCAGAGTATAAAAAGTCATTCTATTAGAAGCATTCATATACTTATTAATATGTCTATTGACTCATTTCTCACTGCATTACTGTTTTATTGTCATTGTAACAAGGTAACACCCTGAGAAGTTTGAAATGATGCAAATTTATTATCTCACAATTTTGTAAGTTTCTATACATGAAATCCAGCTGGGCTGGGCTGGTTTCTGTGCGCTAGCTATCCAAAGAGCAAAATCAACATATTGGTCCCCTCACTCAGGTTGCTGGCAGAATTCAGTTTCACGGAGGTGTAGGCTTGAGGTCCATATTTCCATGTTAGCTGTGGAGTTAGCATATTCTCAGTTTCCAGAGGCTATCTGTTTCCCTGGTTCATTGTCCCCTTAATCTTCGAACTCAGAAACAGCAGGTTGAGTCCTTCTCTTGCTCTGAGTCTCTCACCCCTCTCCTTCTGCTTTATTGATCCAATTTCTCCTGTGGCTGTATGTCTCTGTCTCTACCAGAGAAAAATCTCTGCTTTTAAGGGGTCTTGTGATTAGATTGAGTCCACTGGATAATCCAAAATAATCTCTCTAATTTAAGGCCCATACACTAATAATATTTACAAGTCCATTTTTTCCATGCAAAGTGACATATTCAAAGGCTTCAGGAATCAGGGGATAGACTTTTTTGGTGGTCAGAGAGAAGGTGAGAAATCTTCCCACCACATACATGTTTAAGGGGAGTTTTGTATTTGTCAAATTTTGCCAAAAGCAGTTCTCACCCCTCTTTAGCGAGTGTTCTAGCTTGCTAGCAGCTGGAATGCAATATACCAGAAATGGAATGGCTTTTATAAAGAGGATTTTAATAAGTTGTAAGTTTACAGTTCTAAGGCCATGAAAATGTCCCAATTAAAGAAAGTCTATAAAAATGTCCACATTAAGGCACTAACAAGAGGTTACCTTCACTCAAGAAAAGCCAATGAAGTTCAGGGTTTCTCTCTCAACTGGAAAAGTACCCAGCAGACATGGCAACACCTTCTAGCTTTCTCTCCAGGCTTCTTCTCTTTCATGAAGCTCCTCCAGGGACATTATCTCTCTTCATCTCTAAAAGTCTCTGGCTGCGTGGGCTCTAGTGGTTCTCATGGCTCTCTACTTCTGATGGCTCTCTCCAAAATGTTTCCTCTTTTAAAGTATTCCAGTAAACTAATCAAGACCCACCTGAGATGGGTTGAGTCACAGCTCCCTCTAATCAAATGTTAATGCCCACAGAAGTGTCTGAAACTATAGAGCTGTGTTCCAGTAGCCATGTTTCTTGAAGATGATTGTACAATGACATAGCTTTCACAGTATGACTATGTGATTGTGAAAACCTTGTGTCTGATGTTCCTTTTATCTACAGTATGGGCAGATGAGTAAAATGTATGGATTAAAAACAAATAAATAATAGGGGGAACAAATATTAAAATAAAAAATATGTATATTGGATAGATGGAAATACTAGTGGTCAATGAGAGGGAGGGGTAAGGGGTATGATACACATGAGTTTTTCTTTTTATTTCTTTTTCTGAGTGATACAAATGTTCTAAAAAATGATCAGGGTAATGGATATACAACTATGGGATGATATTGTGAGCCATCGGTTGTACACCATGTATGGAATATTTGTATGTTAAGAATGTATGTGCTTGTATGTTGCTGTATCAATAAAAAGAAAAACAAACTAACAAAAAAAGTTAATACCCACAATTGGGCGAGTCACATCTCAGTGGAAATCATCGAATCAAATTACCAACCTACAGTGCTGAATAGAGATTAAGAGAAATGACCACCTCCACGTGATGGAACAGGATTAAAACATGGCTTTTCTAGGGCACATAATTCTTCAAACCAGCACACCTACGAAGGGACTTTATTTCAGACTATCAATAGATGATATATAAGAGAAACAAAAGTGAAAGTAGAAGCCTACTAATATGATTTTTATTTATATATGCAGTAATTGCTTATCAATCTTTATCATTTTCAATTCACTAGCATATTATCTTTGACCTTTTTATTTATTTTACACATAGATATTTTCAAGAGAATTAATGCATTTAAAAATCTAATATCTTTCCTGAAACAGTAGTTGCTCAATAAATATTGTTTCCTTTCCTTTGCTAGTGTTGGTTGTCTTAGCCAATGTTCTCCCTGCCTCCTTTCTGAATACTTACATTTTCTGCTAAACCTTGTGTAATAAACCCATTTCACTTTAATGCTTCTCTTCCCTGAACTACTACAAAATTTCCTATACAAAATACATAATTTAGTAGGTGAATGTGTCTTAGTTTGCTAGTGCTGTTGCAACAAAGTGCCACAGGCTGGTTGGCTTAACAGGAATTTATCACTAAATAGATTTGGAGGCTGGAAGTCCAAAATCAAGGTGGTGACAGGAGCATGTCTTCTCTGAAGTCTTTGGCATCTGGTGATGGCTTACTGGCAATCCATGACTCAATTTCTGTTTATACCACATGGCCCTCTCTCTCATCTGTCTCCTACTGTGTCCAAATTCCCTCCACTTATAATGATTCCACTCATGTTTGCCATGTGCCTTTTCAGTTGAGAGAGAAACCTTGAACATCATCAGCCTTCTTGAACCAAGGTTTCTTTCCCTGAGGTCTTAGATTGGACATTTTTATAGACTTGCTTCAATTGGGACATTTTTTGTGGCCGTAGGACTGTAAACTAGCAACTTAATAAATTTCCCGTTTTAGAAGCCATTCCCTTTCTGACATATCGCATTCCAGCAGCTAGCAAACTAGAACAATGCTCTAATCAAGGAAATTCAAATTCTGCTTACATCAGATCTTCTATTGATAGAGAAGAGATGATAATTTATTTTAAAGCAAAGAATACTGAAATATTTCTTGATATTACATGTTTACATCAACTTTGACTTCTCAACAGAAAATCAGTGCACTAATAACAGAAATAAAAATAATCACTGACATTTATGCTTAAAAATATCAGCCTCTGTTCTGAAAACTGTATCTTCTTAATTCATTTAATTATCACAAGAAAGTAAGAGGTAAGCACTATTAATTGCCCTCATTTTACACGTGGGTAAACTGAGGGAAGGGAGTAAGTAGCTTCCTAAGAATGGAGAACATAGTACTGAAATAGGGGCTGTTTGGGCAGGAAATCTTGGGCTCTTAGACGCTGCACCTATAGTAGCCCCTCGGTTGGGATAACCCATGTTAACCAATTATTCTGTGCATAGGAAAAGTGGATAGTGAGACTAGGGTCTGATATACATCCATTTCTGTTGATACAGTATTGTATGAAGCGAAGACTGCTGGTATTGCTTAGGGAAAACTTAAAGAAGATTAACATTTTCAATATGATTCCATGCTATTAGTAATCTGTAACATTTATTATCTTGTTTCATGTTTCCAGAAAAGTGATTCATTATAATAAATGCTTTGGTTTCCTTTTTTAGCACTGATAAATCAGTGCATATTCACTACCCATCAAAATGTGTTAAATACCTTCAAAATTACCTTATTCTTAATAATTTATAATTAAAGCTTCCCTTATATAATTTCCAAAGTGTTTGTGTAATAACATTTACATGAATTATACAAAGTAGGACGATATTATCTGTGTTTAAAAGCACAGTTTTGCAAGGACTCTTTGAAAGAGAAAAATAGTTCTATGCCCGAACATTTTATGCTGGTCATATATTAAAAGGAGCCATCAAGGGCAGATAAAGATCAGACATATTTTCTTTTGATTAAGTGAAATGCTGAAACTAGATATTATTTAAAATATACAGACAAACTTGAATACTTTACTTACCTGCTATTTACAAGTAAAAATGCCTATACCAGTAGATAATAGGGATTAGAAAGGTTGAAAAAATTATTCAAGGGCTCTCATTAGGTGGCAGAGCTAGGATTTGAATCTAGACATGTCTCTAAAGCTAATTGTCCTTCTAGAAGGTCAACCTGCTTTACTCAGGCTTTGGTTTGTTTTCTGATTGTCCTTTTCCAAGTCTAGGTTGCTAGGGTCGGACGAGGTTATTGGATTTATATCTAGTATGTTTAATCTGAAGGCAATATTCTGAAAACTAACTGGGCAAAAATTAAATAGATACTGCTTACTTCACTCTGCAAATACCAGGGAAATTAAAGATTGTTTACTGTAAAATTCTTTACACTGAATTCCCAAGGGCTTCAATCTCTTCCATTATCTGTTAAGCCCACCCAAGCAATATGAAATGCAAATTAGAAAATAACGACTATAAACTAGAATACATTTTGAAGGAATTTTGCATTGTTTACACAATTGGTCAGCATTGATGCAATCTATTTAATCAGCAAGCGTTTGTGGAATGCCTGTGATTTGCCAGATTCTGGACCAGGAACTGGCGATATAAGGAAGAAATACTCAAGGTACCTTCCCATGAAGCTTATATTCTAAAGGGGGAAATCCGTTAATGAAAACAGGTATATTAGCATGCATCAGAGATTGTGCTGTAGAGAAGAACGTACCAAGTTAAAGATAACGAGACGGCTGGAGCTGGACACTTGTTCCACTACCTAAGATTTTCCAGAAAGGTCTCAATAATCAAGCAACATTTGAACAGACACATGAATTAAATGGGGGAGGAGAACATGTCAGGAAGAATGAACTGAAATTGAAGCAGAAGAAGACCTATTGTGGTCATGAAACAGCACGAAGACCAGTGTAGATGGAGTGCAGTTTTCAGGTGGGAGGCCAGGAGACGATGTAGGGAAAACATCAGGGACCAAGTCATGTCAGGTGCGGTTGTTGGGGTAGATTAAATCAGGTACCTCAACCAAAGACATGTTCTCAATCTTAATCTACGTTCCCTGGGTGTGAACCCATATGTAAACAGGGTGGGTCTCACTCTATATTACTGGAGGCCTTATAAAGAGAGGAAATGAGTCCTAGCCAGTTGGTAGAAACTAGATGCTGGCAAAAGCCAGAAGAACCAAAAAGGATGATGAAGGACTGTCACCCCCAGAACAGTGCGGACTCCAGGAGAAAGTACTGCCTTGCCAACATCTCGTTTTGGACTTCTGGTCTTCAAAAAATGTGAAACAACAGATTCCTACCGTTTAAACCAACCACCATGTGGTATTTGCCATAGTAGCACTGGCAAATAAAGACAATTGTGATTGAAAGGACTTTCGTTTTCCTTTAAGTATCAGAGGAGTGGCATTGCCTGACTCACAATTTTAAAGGTTCTGTGGAGCACCCACGTGGAATAGACTGCAGCAGGGAGGAGACAGGCATAAGTGGGGACCAGCTGAGTGGCTATTGCAATGGTCTGGGCAAGAGACATTTATGGTTTTGCTCAGGGTAGCAGCAGTGAGGTAGAAACCAGGGATTCATGTTTGGATACCTCGAGTTTGTAGTGCCACTGCTTATCCAAGAAGAAAGAATTCATGGCTGGATATTTCAGTGTAGATTTCAGAAGAGGCATTTGGAAATTTCATTTAGAAAATAATTTAATTCACTTAAAAATTGAAGATATGAAGATTACCTGCAGAGCAAGAGGAGGCAGAGATAGTGATAAAACAGGGAGAAGGGAAGAAAGAAAGAGAGACTAGAAGTCGTGGTTATAAGGCAGAATCAAGGATGAAAATAAAACAAATAGCTGATGTGATGAAAGGGGGACCAAGAAAGAATGCTTTCTTGGAAGGCCAAGTGAAGGAAATGTGCTTCGTGAATGGGGAGAGACACTGTTTCAAACACTGCTGAGAGGTCACGTAAGGAATGAAAACTGACTGCTGGATTAACAACGGGTAGGTCAGAGTGGCCTTGACAGGAATTGACTTAGTTAAGTGTTGGGAATGAAAGCTTGATTGAAGTTAGTTCAAGAGAGAAAGAGAATGGATAACTCTTTTAAGAAATTTTGCTGAAAATGGAAGCAGAGAAACAGGCAATAGCTGGAGGAGGTTATAAAGTCAAGATAGTTGTTATTTTGAAGCTTTTCCTTTTTAAGATGGGAAAAAGAACATGTTTGAATACTAAAGAGAAAAACAAATTTATAATTCAGGGAAGAGAGGGGAGAATTGCTGGTGCTGTGTCCTTGAGGACATGAAATGCGGTCATTTATCCTTAAGGAGGGGCTGACTTAGCTACTGGCATTTTCAGAAATATGGAAGCTTAAGAAAAAAAGTAAAAAGATAAATAGCTAACCAGATGTCAAAAACACAATCCATAGAAAAACTGTAGATCTGGGAAGATATATTTAATTCAGAGAATAAAGAGAGGACTGATATTTATTTAATAGAAAGAGTTCTTCCAAATTAACAAGAATGGGATAAACAAAACTATGAACAAATAATATAATGAGGCAACTGTCAGAAAAGCAAACCCTACTAATAAATATGAAAAGATGTGAACTTCATTGTCTTTCATAATCAGGGTAAGACAAGTCCAAAGAACAGTAAGTTAATACTTTAATTTTAATAAGCATGGCAAAAACAATCACAGAAAGAATAATACAAATTGCTATACATGTCAGTAAAGGTGCATTATTGGCATAAATGGAAAAGGTTTGATACCCCTGGAAAATATCTTAAACTTCAAAGCATAAATACCCAACAATCACATACTAAGAAATCTATAACATAGAAGAAAAAGCATCTGTGCATAAAGTATCTAGATAAGGATGTTCGTTTCAGCGTTGATCCTAGTACAAAAAACTGGAAACAAAATGAATGTCCATTAATATAGGAAGAGTTGACTAACTTAAAGATGAGCATACAGGGCGGACGGGGGGAAAAAAAGATGAGCATACCACAGAACATAAGGAAAATAGTGAAAAGAACTAACACTTAGGGGAATTTCACAAGATATTTTTGAATAAGAAATACAAAATGCAAATAGGTACATATAATCTCATAATGGCAAAATAAAAAAGAAAGCTAATTCCATATTCATAGATGTAACTGAGTTCTTGTTATGTATTATGCCTATGCATGATTATGTGGCATTGAGAAAAACATGCTATGATAAATGCTGTTTTACATCTTATCTGTGTTGGAAAGAGGAAGTTGGGAAGTGAGTATGGAAAGTAACTTGAGTGAAAGGTGAAAGAAGCAAGGGAGGAAAGGAAATCTGACAAGGAAAGAAAAAGAAAAAAAGAAAAATTCAAAATCTCAAACTTTATTTTATATTTGGTTGAAATGACAAGATGCTGATAATATTTGCTTTTATGCCTTTGGACTGTATATGTGTTAATCATGCTAAAAAACCAATAGAGAGCAAGGAAGGATTCCAATAAATGTTGCTCTCTTTTGATAGCGAAATTCAGAATAAATTTTTTTGTGCATTATACATTATATTTCTGTGGTCGCCAATTTCTTTGTGATCTGAGAACTTTTATAACAAAATATAGAGAGACTTAGCAGTTCTCAATTTTTACATCATATGAAACCAAATTAGGTAAAAACATTTTTAAAATAATTCAGTATTTTGTTTAAGGTAGTAAAGTAAGCTTTATTTAAAAAACAATCTTAAAGAACGAATAATTAGTAACCTGTTGGCTATCATAGAATTCAGTTGGTATTTTAGCTGGGAAATCTAAATGAGATACTGTGATCACCTTCAAGTCACCACGTTTCCACTGTAAAAATGTAAGAACGAGACAGGAGATGGTGGTGCAGTGGCAGAGTTCTTGCCTGCCATGCCTAAGACCTGGGTTCGGTTCCCGGTAACTGCCTCCCTACTCCCCCCCCCCCAGAAAAAAAATGTAGAAATGTGATTTATGTTTGCCTCTTAACAGATGGTCAGCTTGCTCCACTTGAAGGAAAATTTTGCCAGTAGCTAAAAGAGATCCAAACTTCTCAGCTTATTTGAATGTTTTCAGTTGGGACCCCAAGAACTCCTGCCACCATTGTGGCAAAGACAAACTTGAAAGTGGAACATTTAAAATCCCCAGGCACGCCAGAAGAAATAAAGGGGATTAACCACTGTTCACAGGTAAATACTATCACACCTTTGTCCTTAAAGCACTCATTCACGCACGTTCTCTTTGATACAGTTCCATAAATTTTCCTCCCACACATTTTAAGAAATTCCTTGGGTATCCAAAGGGGAGAAAGGTCCCCTTTGAAGAAACCAACTTTGATAGTGGTTTGGATGTAATGTGGAAGTTCTTCAGGATGATGAGGCAGACACTGCTAGCTAGCCAGCCCAGAATGCTTGAAAGGGCAGCTCCATGAGCTCAAAGAGCCTGGAGGAGGAGGGGAGAGAAGGAGGGCATGGAGGGGTTACCTAACCCAGGCTCCTGAGAGGGTCCTTGGAGGAGGGAGGTGAGAGGAGCCCATGTGGGTCCCAGGCTCCTGACTTTTTTGTGTGACCCAGAGAGGAAGGGTAGGAATTTCCTGCAAACACCAGGGTTTGGCAGTTTTAAACTATATGGCATGGAAAGCAGAAGTGGAAAGGGCCACATGGAGAAGGAGAGCAGCTCCTATCATCCAAGCCAGATGGAAGTAGCTCTCCTGCTAGGAAATCATGTGGTGCAAAGGGCAGAAATGGCAAGGGGCATTTGGAGAAGTTAGGGGCAGCTCTTGTTCTCCAAACCAAATGGAGATGCATGATGTACTAGCTGTGATTATGCCCTGGGCAGGGCTAGCAGGTGGGGATGGAGGGACACTCAAAATAGAAGCTTATGACTAGGCAAAATTATGAGGCATCAAATATAATTTCTTTTTTTGCCACTACAAGTAGGCTGATAAATAGATGTTTTCACTCTTAGAAATTATATGACACAAAGTTCTTTTGCTTGTAGATGAGATGATGTTGTCATTACTACTATACATGGATTGGGTTACAGATTATCAAAGGATCATTGCAAAATGATCTTAATTGCAACCAGACGAATGCTTGCTTTGAGCAGTGCTGCATCCAAATGGTCTGTTGGCTGCCATCTGCTGAAGCAGGGCTATCTATTTGACTGTAAACAGTTTCCAGGACTTCTAGATCCCTGCTATTTTCACTTGTCTCTGTGCTTTTTCTAAGTGCAAAATTCCTTTTATGGCATAAAGTTTGGGAATGGTGCAGAATAATCCCTTTACTGTATCTAAAAGAAAAATACCAAGCAACCTTAAAACTCTCTAAGTTATCTGCTAAGCATGACTATCTTTCTAGAATTGACAGAATGGCTTTTCCTTTATAATACAAATAGTTACAACTGCTATGGAAATGTCTGCAATCTTTCAATAGAAAAATCTGAACTCTGCAGTGGGGTCTGCATACACACACATAAAGTGAAGAAAAGGGAGAACTAAGCAATTTGTTACATGATTTGGTTAGTGCAGATAGCTGACCTGAAGAATCTAGAGTAAAATTTAGGATTACAATCAGGAAAGAAAAGGAGGCCCTTCAGGGTTTGGGGCTGGAGATAAGACCGAGAGAGACAATGACGAGCTAAGCTATGGTTTTAGTTTTACATCTGTGTTTGACTTTAAATAATTGACAATTAATTAATTTGAATATTTGTTCCTTCAGTTGGCTATCTAAGGATGTTAGGGTGACTTGTGGCTCTCTCCACTTCCCATCTCCCTTATCTAGAATTCACCTTTCTCTCTACTTCTTACTGCAATTTCTTCAGAAACTCCATTTCTGAAATTTATCTTTTAGCAACTACAGCCAAATATGTCACTACAGAAATGATTTTTCTTTCTCGTCCATGGACACATGCCACAGATACCACCTACCCAGCCTGACACCTGCTTAATACGCCTATAAATCATTCTCCTACTCACTTGCCCTGCCACCATTCAAGAGAAACCTGGAGTAATTGATCCTGACATGGTCTTTTCAGAAGATCTGTTTCACCAACCAAAAGGGACTTTTCAACTGTCCTACTGAATTCTCCCAATGGTTTTCAATTGATGTATGGCAATGTATGCCTTTCCAAGGGGAAAAGATGTGACAGCTTTAACTTCAGAAGAAAGAAAGCTGTGACAAAATAGCTGTAGCCTCTTCTACACTTTTTTTTTAGCCCATGTCTATGGCTCTCCACGACACAGATTTCCATGTGAGTTCTTTGAAAGGTTTCCATATCCCCTTGCCTATTATAATCCAAACACTGATGATCACACAGTGTTTCATTATACCACTAACTGATTTCCATTAGCTCTGGCTTTCTGAGCCTAATCACAGGGGCAAGGACTTCATTTCATGGTTGTCTTACAAATAATGTTAGGCAGATCATCTGGGTTTTTTTTTTTTAGCTTGAAATCTGAATTGATACCATGGATTTAGTGCTCAAACCTTGGATTGCTCAATAAACTCATAAATAGTTGACAGCCGAATTTAAGACCTTGGGCATAATCCAGATGCTTAGAAAGGAATGGAAGAGAATTGCTTAACTCTTTATCTGCATGTCACCCACTCTAACACTTTGTTGAAAGAGGAGAAATGCACTTGAGAACTTAGAAACTCAGAAAAGGCAAATCCTTCTCATTCAAGAAGCATCAGAAAAAAAAGGTTATATTTCACCCGTTTTCTAATGTATTCATTTTTATCTTGTTAATTTTAACAGAAACCTAAAATTATTAAGCATTCTTTAAAAACTACCTCTATCAGAATGCTACATGAGAATCAAAACAAAGTCAGGTCCTGGGGTTAAGAAAATGGTGTTTAAAAGCTTGTTAAGAATGTAATTGCATCATTGACATCATAAAGCTCTTTTAAGACAATCAAAATAAATTACTCATAATGAATTAAAAACTTGAGAATTACATTTTCCTAGCAAGAAATGCATTTTTTTTAAATAGAGGAAAGAACTTTCCTAGGCTTGAATAGGTCCCAAATGGAATTAGATTCATTTCAACTATGAGTTGAACATAAAGTATATCTGGGTTTTAAATCTATTAATCTGAATTGCATTACTTTAATATTACAAGGTTGTTAACATGAGTCACTTTTAGGGGTCAAATCTTCTTGCTCTTCACAACAGAAAACTTGGTTGGATACATTTGTAACAGATTTCTAAAGCCCCTAATTCAGCAAATAGTTGAGTTATCCTCACCTTTGAGAGGATTTTCTTCAATAAATAGTTTGTACCTAATTAGAGCCATTCAAAAATTTTTACTTCATTGTATGTGTTAATTTTACAAGGAAACAGAAGCCACTTTGGTTTTGTATATAGTGTTATTTTTGCTATAAGATTAAATTTTGTATTTTTAATAATACAGGAGTTTTTAAATATATCTGGAAAATGCTAGAAAATTAAGGGTTGATCTTTGAAGTATAGTTCTCCAAGTGCCTAAGTAGATGCAAGTAACACATTAATTTCAAGGAAAGTGTATGCATAAGAAGTACTCTTGAAATATTGTGGCCTCTGTGTAAAAATATCAGGAAGATCTTCTTGATGCAATATAATTAAAAAACAAATAGATCTCTAGCTCCGTTCAACACAAGGGCTTTTAAATCAAAGTAAGACCCATAAGACAACTTCAGTGCTGTCTGATTTTGTATGGCTAAGAAAAGGCTTCACAGATGAAAGCTTGCAACTGATTCCAAGATAAGTATCACCGACTTTTGACACCAATGAACTTTCACCTCAGCACCATGATCCTGGAAAGCAGAGTTGGTTAAAAAAATTCCACCTGCCTTTGTAATTCCAGGAAATAGCTTCTGGCAACCCCCCATCTTTCCTTAGTAGAGAAAAGAATCATGAATGACACCCCCCTCTCCCCACTGACTGACAGCAACATTTGCTACAAATAGTCCATCCTAAATTTATCTGGAGATTAGATAGTCATCTGCACTAGCTAATTGCTTTTATAGAAAGGAAAAATAAAACTGCCTAAGCTTCTAGAACAAGCAGGAGTTACAACTTGGTATATAGTGCCTAGGGTAAACTTCCCAATCTGACAGGGAGATAGGGGCACCTTATTACTTGATATTTATATTTCAAAGAGATGGCTCCAAGTCTCTGAAGAAAAACATACCTGCCATGTAAAACTGTCAAGGGTCTTAAGTAAGCCTTCAAGAGACATGCATATATCTCTTTCGGAAGAAAGAATGTGTTAATTGATTTGACCAATTACCAAGATTCTTTCCTGCACAAAGTAATCTGAACTTTGACCTACCCTGAATTTGAGCCAACATATAACTTCTCCAGCAAAGGCTGATCATGAAGACATTCCCTTCCCAGGCTTGTTCACTCTTCCCTATAAAACAAAAAACCTTTTCTGCCTGAACTTTGAATGCTTGTAGACCTTACGGTCTGAGACACTTAGAGATCTTATAGTTGGAATATTTTTTCTTTTAGAGTAGTTCTTTTCCTCCTCCTGCAAACATCTTTTAAATAAACTGTCTATTAACTATTCCAATTATTGTTTTTATTGGACCCTTTGAATCCCAATTATGTTACACCTTATCTGCCCCAAAACAGAATTCAATCCTTCTCATCAATAAACTTATAGCACAATTATTCTCAATAATTATCATAATATATTTTAATAGTATACTTTTTATTAGAGACCTGTACATTTACAGACAAATCATGCATAAAAGACAAGATTCTTGTACACCACCCCTTGCATTGGTATGGAAAACTTGCTACATTTGATGATGACACTTTTTTGTAATTGTATTATCTTTTATAATAGTAGCTATCCTTGCTACAATTGATGAAAGATTACTAAAATAGTACTATCTTCCATTAGGTGTATATTTTTCTATATACTACTCTATTATTGACACCTTGTAATAATGTCATACATTTGTTGTAATTCATGAACGAACATTCTTGTACTTGTACTATTAACTACAACTATTAACTATAGTCTGTTATCTGCAGTAGGGTTCATTGTGTTATACAATCCTGTGTTTTATCTTTAATTTTTATTCTAGTAACATATACGACCTAGAGTTTCCCCTTTCAACCACTTTCACCTATAATTCAGCATTGATACCAAAGTAGTGAGGTAGGGTTAGAATGAAGGCAGTCGCTAAATAAGCAAAGGGCAAATTCCTGAAACAGTCAGGCCTCAAGGAGAAGGACATTTCTGAGAAGAACAGCAAAAAATAGCACCCAGGGGCCAAAGCACCCTCATCATTTATGGAGAAGGATGGAGCCAAACTAGCCCCACCTGAGGGAGTCATCTACGGAGAAGGGTGGAACCAACGAAGCTACCCAAATGCTCTATCTACCACCTGGCACCGCTCTGGGGAAAAGGGAGGGTAGGAGAAAGAGCCTTGAACATGGAAGGGGAAGAGGAAGTAAGTAAAGCTAATATACCTGTCTCACCTCTGTCTTTGTGAGGGTGCCTGTATGTGCTCACACATGTGTTCTCAATAAATTTTCTGCTTGCTTACTCTATGCTGTGCTGTGCCCTTGAATTCTTTCTCCCAGCATGGCCAAGAACCCAGGAAACTGAATCTAGCAACACTATCATCACCACCATCTGTTTCCAAAACTTAACCATCAATCTAAATAGAAATTCTGTACAAATTAAGCATCTGTTCCCCATTTTCTACCCCCAGTCTATCCCCTGGTAACCTATATTCTAGATTCTAACTTTATGAGTTTGCTTATCATAATTAGTTCTTATCAGTGAGATCAAACAATATAATAAGTAATAAACAAAATCTGCAATCATTTTTTTCAGTTAATTCTGTTCTGGATAATTAATTTTTGTTCCACTTGATCTTGTGTGAATAATCTCATGAACCCATTTGCTTCATCACTAGAATTTTAGAAATCTTGACTCAGTCTAGTGATATAGTCTCAAAATATTTAGACAATGTCATTAGAAGCCTGTACCCCACAGCACCTGGCATAGTCCTTTCCATGGGTCCCTGAAACGGTCTTTTTTTGTTGAAAATGAAACACTCTGGCCTATAGCTGATTGCAAATATTTTCAGGAAAGCATCAGAATAAGAATTATCGCCGGATGGAAAAAGTCTTAAAATGGCTATTTCGGTTTGCTAAAGCTGCTGGGATGCAATATACCAGAAGTTGGTTAGCTTTTTCAAAGGAGGCTTTTTAGGTTACAAATTTACAGTTCTAAGGCCATGAAAATGTTCAAACTAAGGGATCAATAAGAAGGAACTATCACTGAAGAAAGGCTTATGTCATCTGGGGTTTCTCTGTCAAGTAAGAGGACATATGGTGATGCTTGCTAGCCCTTTAATTCTGAGTTGGTTTCAAAAGGGCTCTCTCAGTTTCTGTGGAGCCTTCTGGTTTCTCCTGAGGTGTTTTCTTTCTCTCTTAGCTTCTCTCTTTTATGAGCTCTCTTCAAAAATGTGTCTCCCATAAGGGATGCCAGCAAATGGATGAAGACCAACCTTGAATGCCATGAAACAACTTAATCAAAAGTTTCCACCCAATAATAGGTCTGTCCCCACAAGACTGGATTAAAAGAATATAAGGCTTTTCATAGGGTTCATAATATTTTCATACCAACACAATAGCCATAGTTAATTTACTACTGTTTTTCAAAAGAAAAAGTTCTGATGAAAGTTCATTGTAAAAAATTAATGCAATTGAGAAGGAAATTTGTTTCTGTAACAAGTAACATTTTTTAAAGAATCGCTGGACTTATGATCAATAGCCCCATGCTGTTGTTTCAAATTAGGCAAATCAGTATTAGAACATCTCATGAACAGTGAGGGCATTAACAAATCCTTAGGAAATTTGTACAGTTTCTGAAAATTTTATATTAATAACATTTTACCCACAGCAATTTAAGCAACAGAAGGTTGAAAAATCCTTTTTTTATTTGACAACACTTCCCATGAAACTCATAACATACCAAATAAAACTATTTCTAGAAGCTCTCTTTATAAGGAGAAAGAACAAATCCTTTATGATTTTCCAGGGAATCACATTTTCCCTCTGGAAAATCCCAGAGTCAGTTTGAAATCAAGAAAACATCATTAGGGTTTGATCTGGGAAGGCAAAATGTCTGAAAGTTGACAGGTTTGAACATTTTGTTACAAATAAAAATGGGTCACTGTGAAATACTTGTTTCCATACTTAACCAAAGTGAACAATAAAATGTTGGGAAATAAGAGTTACCATGTTATACATACAAAACAAAACAAACCAGTTCATTCAAAAGTGAGAAGACTTGTTCTCTTAGAAGTTGAAGGATGATGCGCTGGTTCGAAAGGCTTATGTACCCTAGAAAAGCCATGTTTTAATCTTGATCCATCTCATGGATCTTTTAATCCCTTTTCAGCATTGTAGGCTGGAAACTTGGTTAGATTATCTATGCCGAGATGTGACTCACCCAAATGTGGGTATTAATTTTTGATTAGATAGAGATGTGACTCCACCCATTCCAGGTGGGTCTTGATTACCTTACTGGAATCCTTTAAAAGATGAAATGTTTTGGAGAGAGCATGCAGAGCCACAGGAGGGCAGCGAGAAGTATGAGAGCCCATGCAGCAAGAGATCTTTGGAGATGAAGAAGGAAAATGCCCCTGGGGGAGCTTCATGAAACAAGAAGCCTGCAGAGAAAGCTAGCAGATGTCGCCATGTCCACTAGTTGAGAGAGATACCCTGGACTTCATTGGCCTTTCTTGTGACCTCTTGTTGGTGCCTTAATTTGTACATTTTTACAGACTTGCTTTAATTGGGACATTTTTACAGTCTTAGAACTATAGAGTAGCAACTTAATAAACTCCCCTTTTTAAAAGCCATTCCATTTCTGAGTTATTGCATTCTGGCAGCTAGCAAACTAGAACAGACGATAAAGTCAATATAAAGGAGATTACTTGCTATTTAGGCAGATTACTTAAATAGTTGAGAAAAAACTTTTATAATCTCTCATTAAAGCAGAATACTAATCTATGAAAACTTTTTGTTATTTTATCAGAGAGGAAACCCAATTCTAGTTTTGCATGATGATACAGTCAGATAAGAAAACTCTTAAAAATCTTTTGAAACTACCAACTCTCAGTCACCCTTGATCATGACAAATAAAATTCATTTTCCACAAATCTTTTGCAACTTCCTTTCTAGGTTCATGCAGGTTTTGTCTTACACACTATTATTTCTCATTCTTTAATGACTCCTTTTACATTAGGATAAAACCACTCCCTTTTTCCTTAACAAGAATGCATCCTGCATAACCTACATATTTAAGTTAACAAAAAACATCTTGGAAACTTTCTTTAAGCCAATATCCTGCAAAACACAATTATTCTTAAAATAAAATTGTCAGAATAATTATTTAATTTAGTTAAACAAATTTACAATTTACATCATCTTAAAGATCCAGTAGATTTAATGCTAACTTATTTGATCAGTAGCTCGTATAAATTTAGGAAGAACATATGCCCAAGTAGAATAAAATTATATTTTCATATTATACTTAACATTAACTCAGAATATAAGGCTCTTTTTTTAACTAACAGTATTAAGCTATTCTTATTGACAAAGGTTTATCTGAATTATGTGAACTATAATATTTTTAAAACTTTTGAGTTTGTATCTATAGCTACTCTTCACTTGGAAATATTAGAAATTTGGTTTCTTTAACTTCTAAGACTTTGGGAGGGTTAATTTATATATGTGTTTGTTTATCTTTAAGCCAATTTGAATAGAGCTCTTTTAAGGAGTTTTACAAATTAATTAACACCATTTAGAAGTAGGAAAAAAATCATACTTCAAAGGTATAGACAGTTACAAATACAGAGCTTATAGTCTCAATCTAAATTTGTTTTTTAGCCAAGTGTCAGACAAGAAAAGCACAGGAACACAGAAAACATGGAAATACAAAACTCACTAGTTTATATAAGTAAGCCATTTTTAGAGTCTTGCCATTTCTTAGAAGACTCTGAGAACCAATTTAAATAGGCATCTCATTCAGCCTATTTCATCTGGGAACCCTTTTTCTTGAGTGCATCTCTGAGATGAGTAAGTTTGTCTAAGTGGAGTGGTCCCTATAATTGCCATTGCAACTCTAGGTTGTTCTGGTAAGATTTTGCTATTGTGTTAGACAGGCACAGCTTCTGGCCCCATAACATTTGAACATGCACTATGCTGGAGTGCTAGAGAGTGCAGACTCAAAATTTTTAGTGTTTGAGGAACCTATCTTTATCACTTCTAACCTTGTGCTCAGAACAAAGAAACCAGCAGTTGCAAAAGTGCAACAGAACTGCACTGAAAGGCTAGGGACTCGCACTCAAAATTTGAGCCTTCTATCATTGGCCTGCTAACCATTGGAGTAAAAGCTAGTGAGACTGAATAGTTCAAACAAAAAGAGTGGAACTCAGATTCCAGAGGGACTTACCCCCACTCCTTAGTGATGTTGAAGAGGACGGAAAACTCAAAAGTATTCATAGGGCACTTCACCTGTCTTTCCTTGTCTCCAAAGCCATCAGTAGCTACCTTTGGATCATGTCCTTATCTCCAAAACTGTTAAAAGAAAAACTTCTCAACAACAATAAATGTAGGATCTCACAGCTTTATTGAGCAATTCATGAATTGGGCATCATCCCATTTAGAAATCTCTGCCAAAAGAGCTGAAAGCTCATACGGGACAAATGTGGAAGCAAATGAGGAAATGTTCTGATTGGCTGGCACAGAGTTTCCATTTTACATGGCGGGGGGAGGGGATCTTACAAAGTGGGGAACAGATATATATCAATTTGTATGGTATCCTTTCCGATCTGATAAACTCTCTCTCCTGGACCAAAACTGGTTTACCAGCAGGAGTGCTTATCTGCAGTTCTGTAGGATGCATCCCAATTGCTCCGTTTTCTCAGAAAGTCCTGCAGGTCACTTTTTGGAAAGAGGTCCTTCCCAGCAACACCCAATGCAGGTGGCCATTTTATTTTACTTAACACTGGTGACATATCAAGCAAGAGGCTTGCAGAAAGGAAGCTCACATAGCCTTTGGATCTAATCCAAGACATTTTTTTTTTTCTAGCAGCTTGCTCTCCTCATCCCCACAGTTTCAGAAAGTACCAGATGAGTTTCCCACTACAAGGGGTTCCAATGTCTAGATGCCCAATCGGAACAGATCAGAGTCTTTTCCAGAATCAACGAGTTTTCACTGAATAGGTAAAAATGCCTCTCATCTGCATCTAAAGCTACTCCTATTGATCCCTTACTCTGCATAAAGAGGGCAACTTTGCAGCATGCTTCATAGCTGACTGTCCAGAAAGAGAGGTGCCAAGCCTTGTTGTAACACTCACACCATCCACCTTGCAGGAATTCTTTTCCAAAGTGCCTAAGGACACTTTAAAGTCCAAGAAAGACCATGCCACTTTGAAGATTGGAAGGGAGGATTGGTGGTTATCCAGCCTGATGACTCTAGGAAATGCCTAACTGACCAGCAGTGGCTCTTGAAAATGTGTATCTTTTCTCTCTCTTCAAAAAGGCCAAGGGGAAGACAAATATGTGGCTTTCTTCCCAATGAAGTCTCACATTGTGCATCCTATGGCCCTGAGAAAATATTTCTAAGGAGTATGTGTTTGGTCACAGAAAAAGTTGAAACGCTAACATAAAAGACAAATACAAATAAATGAAATAGAGACAAAACATAAATGTTTAACCTCATGATACTTCGACATGTGGGACCTATTCCTGTCTGGAGATAACATTTCTAAGATACAGATTTTTATTTGCAATTGTGAAACATTTTGTTTACAGAAAAAAATATGAACAAAACAATATAAATCACCCAAAATACTTCTCATTGGCATTCCCTAACATCACGAGACGCTGTATCTTTATAAATGTAAAGAATATGGAAGATGTGGTTGATATGCTTTATGGCGACTATATTTTCCTTAGATGGATAATTTGCTTTTTATGAATATTCCAAGAGCAAATGAGAGATCTATTTGCATACCTCATTTATGATCCCTTTTTAGCAGGAGCATGTTCCTAATTTCATATATCCATAAACATGTCTTTTCATCTTCTGAATTAAAAATAATATATCTTCTGCCAGAATTTAGACTTGGCTACTGGTGTTTGAAAAACATAAATTATACTAAATATTTCGACATTTGCAAAAATTAGATTAGAATAATGATATTACCTGCAGTGAGTTGATAGCACCACTGGCTAATTTTCTTGCTTTGGTCCTTATAGTTCTATTTATTTTATCACTCTCTTCTTTCCAGTTTTGTTGTTAATCATGATTCCTAATCTTAATGTGGAAGAAATTTGATGCTAAGAAATTTCAGGCATTTCATAAAACCTCATTTTCTTCATAAATACTATTATGCATATTTATACAGTGTTTCTCTTAGAAGTCCTTTTTCCCATAATTTTCTTTTACTTTGTTTTTATATCCTGGCACAATTGAGCAAAACCAAGATACCCTAATTAGTAAACTTCAAAGAAATGTAATTCTCAATTTTCATAAGACTAAATATAAATGCCATAGAGGGAGTAGAGATGACTTAACTCTCTTCACTCATTCATTCACACATTCATTCATTGGATTTTTGTTGAATGCCCACTCTATGTCAGGAAATCTGTAAGACACCAACAATATAGAAATGAATAATCCAGCTCAGCCCTCATAAATTCAAATGACATCAATTCAATAATTAGAGGAAGGGTAATGTGGCATGGAAGTGTGCATACTGGACTATGAGAGCACATAAAAGGAGCACAGATCTGATAATCAGAAAAGGCTTCTCAAAAGAGGTGAATTGGGCAGTGTTACGGTTGCTCAGTGGCAGAATTCTCACCTTCCATGCTGGAGACCTCGGTTCAACTCCCAGTGCCTGCCTGTGGGGAAAAGAAAAAAAAAAGAGGTGAATTATGAATTGAGCTCCAAATTAAGTAGGCGTTAGATAGAAGAGAAAATCAAAGTGATTCCTTAGACAGTATGTATAGAAACCCAGATAGCAGGAATATCTTTAAGACTTTCACATAGTGAACAGAGGGAGGTGAATCTGAAGCTATAGGCTGGACATAGGAGTGTGTATTTCGTCTTGTAGTTCAGAATTATTTTGAAGGAGTTTAAACAAGGGAATGAAAATAGTGAGTACGCCAATTTGAAAATATTATGTACCCCAGAAAAGCCATGTTTAATCCTGCTTCAATCTTGTGTAGGCAGTGGTTTCTTCTAATCCTGATTCAGCACTGCAGAGTGGAACGTTTGATTAGATTATCTCCTCAGAGATGGGACACAGAAAATTGTGGGTGTGACCTTTGATTAGATGGAAATGTGACTCCACCCATTTCAAGATGGGTCTTGATTAGTTTACTGGAATCCTTTAAAAGAGGAGACATTTTGGAGAAAGTTTGAAATGACAGAAGCCTCAGAAATGACAGAGCTGACAGGCAAAGAAAAGAGACATCGATGTTTGGAAATACTTGGAGTCCAGCAGTTGTCACCATGAGATGCTAAGCAAGCCAGAACCTGGAGAGAGCCAAGGGAGCCAAGAGATGAAAGTCAGACCCAGAGAAGCAAAGTGAGGAACCCCCACAGAACTGAGGCTGAAAGCAATGGAGCCCAGGAGCAAGGGACCAGCAGATGCCAGCCATGCCACTACCCAGCTGATAGAGGTGTTCCTGAGCCATTGCCCTTCCTTGAATTAAGGTATCTTTCCCTGGAGGCTTGGTTTGGACATTTTCACAGGCTTAGAACTTTAAACTTGTCACTAACTAAATTCTTCCTTTTTAATAGCCGTTACAGTTCTGGTATATTGCATTCCAGCAGTTTGCAAACTAGAACAGAGGGATTTGTGTTAATTCCACATAGTCGGTGTTCATTGATAAATGCTGAATATGGTTTAGAACATATTCTAAAGAGTGTGAGCTCTTCCCCACTCATCTCCACCCCACCCTTTTAAAAGAAGGGGACTTGGGCAAAGAGAGTTGAGTGACTTAGCCCATAAATCACCATTGTCAGTGAAACCACACTAATACCCATAGTTAAGTCTTTATGCAATTGAACTGAACACAGAACTCTTTTCCTGAACTACCTTTCCATTTCCAACTCAATAGTGAGTATTTTAGTAGGTATTCAAATAAATGTTACAGTTATAAATCCTGCAGGTCGAGATTGGAATGATTTTGTTCTTAGTTTGTTAAATATGCAGTCTATGTGAAAAACACACCATGGTTCAGCTGCTCAGAAAGCGCCTGTTGGCTCACTAGAGGTGAGCTGTGTGCAGGCAATATGTCAATTCGAAGCGGCAGCTGCTTCTATTTGGAGTAAAGAAAATCACCATGAAAATACCCTGGTGACTCGCCATCTCATTTGCTGTGTTCCTGAATGACACTTGTGAATTGTCTTCATAATTCCATAACTTTTAGATGCCTCTCGGTAGCTACACCTTTTTACTCATCATAAATTTAGCATTTTCCACCAAAGAAATGTATTATCATTGAATAAATGGGTACTATATACAAATTCAATTAGTTCTAATATGCGAAAATGCTTAGGACTATATTTAGCAATTTGTGAAGTGAAATATTCAGCTGATTCTAAAACACTCAAGATCTTTTCCTAGACAGAATGTATTATATTACTTCAAAGGATAATAGGAAAAAGAAATACAATACCAAACTGCTAAGAGTTATTTCAGGGTGGGGGTAGGGGTTGGTACAAGCAATATAAATTACACTGTAAATCCTAACTTCATAAAGTGAAGTGAAAGGAGGCTGTTTCATTCATCCCATCCTTTTAAAACCACTCACTCCCAACTAACATTATTTTGTTTCCTTTTTGCATTTCTTCCTCTCCCCTCCCCCCCACTGCCTGTTCCTTTCCTCCCCTTCCCTTTCCTTTTTCTTTTCCCATTTCCTTTCCACTTTGGTTCAGACTTCTTTCGGTAGCTGAAACAGCATACTGATTTAGCTAACACCCCAATCCTACTATTACTTTTTCCTCCCTCTCATACTCCACCCCACTATCCCGAAGTTGGGGTGTACCTTTACCATCACTTTTATCATGAGGGTTTATAACATATGGACACACCCCAAACAACATACACGTGTACTTAGCCCAATCAAGAAGTTTTTGTGTTATGTGGTTTTTTGCATGGACAGGCACCGGGAATCGAACCTGGGTCTCCAGCACGGCAGGTGAGAACTCTAGCTCTCACCTTGAGCCACCGTGACCTGCCCTATGTGTTTGTTTACGTTTGTAAATGTTGTCATACTGTGTTATTCTTCTATGTTTTCTTTTTTACTCAATATTATATTTTTAGATTTAGTATTGATTTTGTTTATTTCATATTTATATTGTATAATTTGTTATATTATAATTTTATTAATACATGAATAATTATTATAATTTTAGTTATATTATAGATTTTATTTACATATATATATATATATATAATGTTATATTAGGGAAAATTGAGCTCAAGCATCTATTTCCTTACACATTTTTGTGTTTAGCCGTAGTGCTGCAATGGTTATGTGGTATGTACCGCTTGGACGCACACATAATAATTTTTCCAGGAAGATACCTATTGCTGAAGGGAACCCAACAGGCACTGGTGTGGGGATTAGAAGGCATGCATTCACGTATACAGAGCCCACCACCGGGTGCAGGACATCCTTTGGTGAGCAAAGCCCCCTTCCTCCTTGGTTAAAACCCCTTAACCTGGACATAATTTGATGTCTCTGATAGATTCCTAGAACTGGAATTATTGAATCAGAGGGAATGCACATCTACAACTTTGCCAAAAGGATTACCACATTTTTCTCCAAGCATTTCATTTACGGTCTCTTCAGCAGCATATACCAGCTTGTAATTCCCTACATTCTTTCCAAACTTTTTTATTTTATTTTATATATATATATTTCTCTCTTTTATATGAGATGTGTTTTTCCCATGCAGGTGTTTTAAATATTTATCAGACTTTTTTATCAGACATTTTATTTATGGTTTATGCTTATCTAGTCCATCTGCTATAATTACTTGCTGGGTGAAGCATGTAGCAATTTTGGGAGTCTACCTAAGAATGATATTTACCTAAGAGTTGTCCTATGTCACATACCAATGTCTAGTCTAGTCCTAATTCAAAGTGTGTATATTAGATTTTTAATCATGAAGATTCTAAAAGATAACATAGGAGAATGTTTGCATCATCTCTGGGGTTCAAATACTTATTTATTAAATTTTACAGATAGCTTGGAGATTAAAAATAAACCATGATTGGAATTGAATTCATAACATCTAAATTCTTTCATTTGACAAAGCATGATCATCAAATAATAATACAAAATGAGAATAAAGACAAACACGCTTCCCAGAACCAGCCCGTGCAAAAAAACCCAACCAACCAAGCAAACAAAAACAAAACAAACAAACAAAACTGGGAAAAAATGAGAAAAATTTCTAAACGTATAGACCTAGACAAACCTTGCTATTTTTATTATATAAAGGTGTTTAGAAACCATAAGAAAAATATTAGACACCAACATAACCATTAACAATGAATATGAACAGGCAATTATTAAAGAAGAAATATAAAGCTGTCAATATTCAATTAACCAGTTTTCTAGCAAAATTGCATAAAAATGAGATGTTCATATTTTGCCTAACATACCGGAAAAAAAAAAAGATTGACAAGATTAGTTGCATAAGATATGACAATTAGTAATGTGATTTTACAAAGATCTTAATATCTCTATCATATAATAAATGGTAGTTATCTATTGAAAATGGTGATTGAGCAGCAATCACGTCCAGCGTTGTTGGGGATGTAAAAAAGTATAATGAATGCTCTAAAAGTATACTCTGACCTCAATATAGAATGGGTTGGTGTAATTATATGCGAAATTGAGTGTATTAAGGACTGTGATAGGTTGAATTACGTGTCCCAATTAATAATGTTCTCAATCTTAATGGGCATCCCTGTCAGCATGAACCCATTTAAGTAGGATCTCTTGAATATGTTATACTTAGTTCAGATGTGGCCCAACAGAATGAGGTTGGGAATAGATTGGATTACTGGAGCCCTTTATAAACAGAAGAAATTTAACATAGCCAGCAACACTTACGGGGAGAAGTCAGAAGCAGGATGTCAGCAGGAACCCAGAAGAGAAAGGAGAAGCCATGGCCATGTGATGGGAAGGCCAGAGAAACCCAACGGTGACCAACTCACCAGAATCTTACCCACCTTAGCGGAAGCAAGGCTTTCAGCCTCTAAAACCATGAAATGATAAATTTTCAGTATTTAAGCCTACTGCTTTGTGTTGGTATTTGTCATAGTAGCCTGGAAAACTAAGGCAAGGGCTTTCATCAAACTACTGTTTATAGTAGTCTGAAACTGAAAAGAGCCCAAATAGTTATGATTAGAGAAATTGGTTAAGTTAATTGTATATCAAGACTATCGGGAAGTACGAGCCAGCACAAATGATAGTGTACATCTAAGAGCACCGTGATACATGCTTAAGTGGGAAACACTGCAATTCCATTTAAAAATAATTTTATATGACTTATATATGAATTCATTGAATGTGCTTGACTAAGTAGGATCTAAAAAGAAAGCTGCTTTATTTTTCTTATATCCCTATGTTCTAGTTTGACTGTTGCCAGAATGTGATAAACCAGAAGCAGAACAGCTTTTAAAGAAAACGGGAATTTATTAAGTTGCAAGTTTATATTTTCTAAGGCTATGAAAATGTCCAAATTAAAGCAAAGCCATAGAAATGTACAATCTAAGGCATCCAGGGAAAGATACTTTGGTTCAAGGATGCCGATGACGTTCAGGGTTTCTTTCTCAAGTGGAAATTCACATGGTGAACACGGAGACGTCTATTAGCTTCCTCTCCAGGCTTCTTCCCCTTGGGGCATTTTCGTTCTATTTCCAAAGGTCTCTGGCTGTGTGGGTTGTCATGGCTCTTTCCAAAATGGTTTCCTCTTAAATAGCTCCTGTAATCAACCCCCCCTTGAATGGGTGTAGACGCACCTCCATGGAAACCATCTAATCAAAAGTTACTACCCACAATTGGGTGATCCCATCTCCATGCAAACCATCAAAAAGCTCCCATTCAGCAATACTGAATGAGAATTAAAGGACATGGCTTTTCTGGGGTCCACAAGAGATTCAAACCAGCACACCCTGCTTCAATCATGTTTCTTCAGATTTTCAAAGGCTTCGTATGATATTTTTGACAGATCTTATCAATCTGGCTTACATCAGGAAACAGATGGCCTACTCAAAGTTGAAACTGAAAGGAATGGAATAAGGAATTACTTACAAAGACATTAGAAAGATTAAGGGAACCCAGGAGAAATGGTGAGGCACCCAGAGGGAAGGTTAGTGCACTGATATTGGATCCACGATGCAGGAAAGGAGCCATGAGAGAAGTGCTGCCCACAGGCATTGTTGCTAGACGTGCAAAAACACAGACTTGGCCAACCACAGCCTAGTAAAAAGGTTGTAAATGAAATAAATACTGTGGATTCTCTTTTCTTCTTCCTTTTGCTGCCCTGCTGGTGCCCCAGTTCATTGAACACAATAAGAAGCCGGAAGTCTTGGCAGTGAGGGTGATGCAATGTTCAAAGATTTGCCTCCTGGGCAAGGAGCAGGGTAGAGAAGTGCAAAGAATGAATCAGAAGATGCAGACAGAGAATAAGCGGCATAATCTCATTTTTTTGTGGATTTATAGGCAGTGAAAAGTCTTATTTTTGTTAGTAAAAATTTGAACCTCACATTTAGTTTAAAGCTATTTCCATTGTACCCCAACAGGCTGACAGTGGACAAGGGTAGCCTAGTCTGTATTTTACTTTATAGTGTATATCCTTTTCCTCCTCATCTACTTATTGTGTTGCTTCTGGCTTCTCTGGAGATAGGGCAGGTCCTGAGGTATGAGGGATTGAATCATTTCCCCCACAAAAGGCATACTCTGTTGACAATCGCCGGTCCTGTGGGTGTGAATGTAAAAAGGATCTTTGAAAATGCTATTAGTTAAAGTGTCCCCAAACAGAGTGAGGGTGGATATCACTCCAATATGGCTGAGGTCCTTATAAGCAAAGGAAATTGAACATAGAGAGAAGCCACTGGGAGTATTAAGAGCTGGAAGGGAACAGAACTCAGGAGAGAAAAGAGAAGACATTAAGAAGACAGGAGATAGAAAAACCAAGAACTAAGGACCGCTGGCAGCCAGCCCTGAAATGCCATAGTCTCCATGGAGAAAGCTTTACTTTCTTTCTCCATGGAGAAAGTTTTACACATGCCATAGTGTTGGGCTTCACCTGTCCTCAAAACCATGAACCAATAAATTCCCATTGTTTAAACCAAACTATTATATGGCATTTGTTTTAGGAGCTGGGAAGTTTGTTTCAAAACATAGGAAAAATGGGAGTAAAAAGGATTTAGACCTTTTTACTCAGTGCTCTTTCTTGTCTTTGCTTGACTGATAAATTCTCTCTGTCATGGCAAGTATCCAGAATGCTTACTTATTTCTGAGCTACCTGAGGGGATGTTTGAGCCACTCCACATGGTGAACTATGCCCTTTGACATGGACTGTGCCCACTTCGGCTGCTATTTTGAAATTTCCCTCAGCTCATCACCTTTGGTGAAGTCAGTGGTTTTTCTGTCCAGGTCACCCATCTGAGTTATCTTTGCATCTGATTGCCTTTGAGCCATTTTACAACCTCGTAAGTCTTAGACACTGATAGTAATACAAATGATTCATGGCTGTAGAAATGCGTATTGTATCCAGTGGAACCCTGTTGGATTTTTGCCAGTTTTGAGTCTATTAAGCAAATTCTTTTTAGGATTCTTGATGGGCTTATGCATTTGCTGCTCTTTGAATTCTCCTTTAAACCAGTTATGACATCTAACTGGCTCCCTCATTGACAAGTGAGTTAAATGGAATCTGTAATGTATTTATGTCTTATATGAGTCATGTTTTACTTTTTTGTTTTTCATCTTCCTTTAAAGTGATGTAGACCACGTAACTTTTTAAAGTAGCATCTACTTTTTCCAGCAGGCAGCCCTTATTGATGAGGCTCTTAGTAGAGGACTAACTTAGCCACATCCCATTGGTTTCTTCTGGCCCAGAGGCTTTTAGGCAGCCTTCAGCCACAGAAAGCAGAAGTATGGCTGGCTCCCACATGTAACCTCTCTTCTCATTCTGCTATTCTGAGTAGCTCCATGCAGGCTGGGTACAGGAAAGAAGTTCACTATAACCATTTTCTTACAGGCACATACAATTTCCCAAGGTCTCTGGTTATTTCTCCTGGGGGCTTCTTATTTGGTATGAGGCAACCAGGCAAAGCATGCTTCCCTTTCTCCCATGAAGGGGACCAGAAGAAACATCTCAGAACTCTTTATACCTTAGAAACTCCTACAATCACTTTTAACCCTCTGACTCAATTATTTAGTCCTCCCTTAGACTGCTTCTCAGGAATGGTTTTGCTGTTGCTGAAGATTCTGTTCTCTCTGCTGTGGAGGACTTTGTTGCTTTCAACACTTGAGGAGGAATGAAGGAAGCAGAATTTGTGAAAGAGAGATGTTTAACTGTGGTGCAATCACAATGAAGGCCACGACAGATCCTGTGGAGAGGTCTGGAGCTGGGAAGTCTGTTTAGAGTCTTCCCAATATGGAGCAGGAAAGCTGGGCTCTTTCAGCCTTCATCAATGGGACATTGTGGGTTGCCTCTGGGAAGGGGGTTGTGCTGGTCTGAATGTGAACCCCAGAAAATTCATGCCCTTCGATCCTCATTCAGTATAGCTGGGTGGGAGCATTTTGATTGTTTCCATGAAGATGTGACCCACCCAGTTGTGGATAGTAACTTTTGATAAGATGATTTCCATGGAGGTGTGTCTCCACCCACTGAAGGTGGAGTTGCTTGCTGGAATCCTTTAAAAGAGGAAACATTTTGGAGAGAGTCCCTTTTGGTAGAGCCACAAGAAAGCCAGCAGAGGCCGCCATGTTCGCCATGTGCCCTTTCAGCTGAGAAACGTTGAGCATCGTCAGCCTTCTCGAACCAAGGTATCTTTCCCCGGATGCCTTAAATTGGACATTTCTATAGACTTGTTTTAACTGGGACCTTTTCTTGGCCTTAGAACTGTAAACTTGCAACTTATTAAATTCCCCTTGTTAAGAGTCATTCCGTTTCTGGTATATTGCTTTCTGGCAGCTAGCAAACTAGAACAGGGGCGGAGCCTGGGAAGCGGTAGTTGTCTTTAGCCAAGTGCAAACTGTGGGAAGTCACTCAGGCAGCCCAAATTATAAGTTGGGAGAGGTTGGTCCCAAGGGAGCTCTGAGAACAGCATGTAAGTCACTATACCTAGCTTTTCATTAATCCCATGCAGATATGCCTAACACTTAATTTAAATCTGAGGGCACGGGTTACTTTTATGTCCTCAGCATTGTTGGGGCTTTAAATCAAATTATAAAATAGCAGGAACTTTCTAACTTGGCATGCAATATGAATGGTATAAGCTGTTTTGGGTTGAATTTTGTTCCCCGCAAAGAAGATATGTTGAAGTCCCCATACCCAGTAGTCAGAATGTGAACTTATTTGGATATTGGGTTTTTGAAGATGAAATTAGTTAAAATGATGTCATACTGGATTAAAGTCCCAATCAAATATGACTGGCGTCTTTTATAAAAAGAGGAAATTTGAACACATAGTCATTTGATAATTGAGGCAGAGGTTGACACCCAAGAATTGCCAGCAAACTGTCTGAAGCTAGAAAAAGACAAGGCAGGATTCCCTGCTCCATATGTTGGAATTCTAGCTTCCAGAACTGTGAGACAATCCATTTCTGTTGTTTTAAACCACCCAGTTGGCTTTCATACAGTCTTAAGAACCTAAGACATATGCATGGGGTGTACACTGTGTGTGTGTGCATGCCGCATTGCACTGTGTATAGAAATACCTGAAAAGAGATCATTAAAACATTAACAGTGTGAATCTCTAGGTGGTAGGGTTTTAACATTTTTCCCATTATTTATATGTTCTTGAATTTCTTTAATTTTCTAAATAAAAAATTCAGATGAGCAAACACACAACAAGCAAAACAAACCCAGATTCCAAGTTAGTCCATGGTAGAATTTATTAAAGAACATTTCGTAGTTCTTGGTGTTCAGAGTGAAGACCTTGGCACCAAATGGTTGCTGGATAAATACCAAAAATTGCATTGCTCACGCCATCACGCTTTCCATAAAACACATTCCCCATGAAAGCCTGCTTACAAATGAATTTTGTACGAGTGTTTCTGCTCCATGTTCCATGCCTCTGTTCTTGATGGAGTGGGCCAGGAAGTGAGGTGGGATGGGTGGGAAAGCACGTTTTAAGGTCTTAACCTGCAGTGGCCAGGACTTAAAAGGCATGACATTCTCCAAAACAGAAAGAGTGTGTGAAAGGTACCAAAAAGTCAGAAAACATAATAGATGACTACCAACCCATATCTTGTTAATATAATTAGAAAGAAAATATATTATTTTTTATTTAAAAAGATAAAAAATTATTCACACTCATTTCTGGACTTCTAGCTTCCTTTCTTCAAAACTTATGTTCCAAGAGAGATTTTTTTAAAAATAAATTTGAAATACGATTAACTAGTAAAACCAGCTCATGTCTAATAGTTCTTCTTGTCCTAAGGCTTATGTTTCTTTATTTGTAAAACAGAGGCAAAAATATCAGCTTTGTATAGATGCATAAAGTTATTTAAATTCAAGAAAATGAATATGAAGTGGTTGATTTGTAGTAGTCATTGGATAAGAAGTAACTAACTGCACATTCTTAGTTTTACTAGTATCACTATTGTCATTTTTTCTTGTTAATATGAGTAGGGAAGGAGTGATGAGTTTTCAGGTCAAGCTTTACTCCAGAATGAGTTTTGTTAAATATGCTACCTATGTGCATGTTTAAATGAAGAGAATGAGCATTGCCAATCATTCTGTAGATGACCAAACAAGGTTCTCCAATCCTTCAGCTCCTGTGCATACAGACTATATATTGCTCTGTTGAAGGCACTGTTCTCCACCTTCTTGAGGACGTGTGACACGATGAACATTTCCCCTGTCACAGGCTATTCTATTCTTTGTTTCTCACACATTTGCTCATAGCTGTTCTTGCAATAGTTGTTAGCATTCTTTGCCATGAACATTAGGACCTCATCCAGAAAGCGCTTAGTTTAAAATTAGAAAAAGTGTAATGCACTTGAGTGAATTCCAAGCTAATTAAACATCATTTACTTAAGTCTTCTAACCAAATTTTCCAAAGCTCATAGAACCTTGAAAATATTCTGGGGGGGGCTTTCTGACACGGAGTACTCTCCCATCATATTCATCAAAGCTGCCTCACCCTGTTTCACCCAGAAACCTTTCTCCATCAGTTAACTTTACAATGAAAATGACATTATTTACTTGGAATCCTTTGTATTTTATTAGCGCAAATCATATATTGGCAGTAGCTAAATGTGAATAAAATGGAGGGCTTTAAATATTAGGAATTACATCTTGCTCTTCTCCTGTCATAACTTTTAACACGTGGTATTGTGTTATACCAATTATACAATGAATCAACTTTCTCTCCTCACTAACTATAAGCTCCGCAGGCATTATTTCTGTTTCCTGCTCTATTCCAATCTCCCACACAGCTAAGAACACACAGAGTTGGTTTTAAAAATGCTTCAATTATTGTGTTGAGTTTGGAATTAACCATTTTGCCAATCCATTATGTGCTGGTTTGAAAGGATGTATGTACCCTAGAAAAGCCATGTTTTAATCAAAATCCCATTTCGTAAAGGCTGCCGTTTCTTCTACTCCCTATTCAGTATTATATGTTTGAAACTGTAATTAGATCATCTCCCTGGATATGTGACTCAATCAAGAGTGGTTGTTAAACTGGATTAGGTAGAGATGTGTCTCCACCCATTCGGGTGGGTCTTGATTGGTTTACTGGAGTCCTATAAAAGTGAAAACAGTTTGGAGAATGAGAGAGATTCAGAGAGAGCAGAGAATGCTGCAGCACCACGAAGCAGCAAGTCCACCAGCCACCGACCTTTGGAGATGAAGAAGGAAAACGCCTCCCGGGGAGCTTCATGAAACAGGAAGCCAGGAGAGAAAGCTAGCAGATGATGCCATGTTTGCCATGTGCCCTTCCAGCTGAAAGAGAAGCCCTGACGATGTTTGCCATGTGCCTTCTCACTTGAGAGAGAAACCCTGAATGTCATCGGCCTTCTTGAACCAAGGTATCTTTCTCTGGATGCCTTTCATTTCTATAGACTTGTTTTAATTGGGACATTTTCTCAACCTCAGAACTGTAAACCAGCAACTTATTAAATTCCCCTTTAAAAAAACCATTCCATTCCTGGTATATTGCATTCCAGCAGCTAGTAAACTAGAACACATGGGAAAACATTATGGATGTTATTTCCAAGCATTTTCAAGTATGTCTTTACTCCTGTCCTTAAGAGTTCTTCCTATGCTGTAATTTGTCATTAGAAGGAGAAGGGGGTTAGAAATAAAGGTAAGATTCTGAAATTAAATGTTGGAGAGACAGCAGCCCATTCCTGTGTCCTAAGGTAAGGCTATTTGATGAGGGTTGCTGCAAGCCTTGCTCTACCAAGGTGCCTGCACCTGTGGCATTTAACTGTGGTTTAATCTGACATTGTTTTATGGATGTATTTTTCCACTTAGATTTTTCAGCCCCACTGGGGACATTTTATCCTTCTTGATGGTAGCTAGTCACATCAGGACACTTTTACAAGTAAGGAACCAGCTCTGTTGTCTCCCACACATGGAGTTTTCTTCTGTGTAATGAGACCACTGTGAGATTAGGGCAGGCAGACACATCTACTTTACTTTCACTGTCTAAAACAACAGCCACAAAAACCAAATGCAAGAGGTCTGCAGTACTCCGGCATGTATTGATTGCTTTTCTAGGACCAGCCTGATGTTTCCAGGTTACAACTGTGTCCACCTGATGATAACCTATGACTTCTCTTCAAATTGTTACATCCAGGTTGGAGCTTATAAAACCCGTGATGCCTTCATCTAATTATTATTATTTTTAAATTTCTTTTGCATGCGGCTTTTCTTAATATAATATATCTGTTACAAGAGGAAATGGTTCAATCTTATTTGGATCTTTTGCTCCATATACTCTAAACACAACTGTGAACTTAGTTCCTCACTCGAGGTTGAAAATAATAGAACATGCCATGCAAATTCCTCATTGCCTTATAATTTCTTTCAAAAGATTTCTCCAAATATACGGACTTAACATCTGTGTTTCTATAACACAACTCACATATCTTTTCTCTAGAACAAAAGAGTGGTCCCTCTATTTAATATCTTCAGTATCTCACTGTCCCATAAAATTTTGTTAAGATTGGGTTATATTTTCTCTTCCATACTTTGAGGAAAATCCTATGTTTTCCCCATTATTTCTAAGAATCTTAAGTAATTTTTAAGTTCACAATTTTAGACCAAGTTTCTGGCCTAAACCCCGCCTTCCTTGGAATTCCAAGTATTATTTTACTCTGATATTTCTCCAAATGTTGGGACACAGATTATATAATTTGACTATCAAGAGAGCAACAACAAAACAAACAAAAATCTTATTCACCTAAGAGATTTGTTTCTTAGTTAGCCCTCACTGAAAGATTGGAGATACAGAAAGGATCTATATAAAAGCAGTATAAAAATATTTTATTCTGAAAAATTCTTTATCATTCCATCAGTCTTTTTCTCTCTCTGTCTCTGTTTTTTTTTCCTCCTCCTCTTCCTATTTCCTCAGGGTGACAACAAAACAAGAAAACAAAACCAAGTTGTGCTGATTTGAAAGGATGTATGTCCCCTAGAAAAGCCATGTTTTAATCAAAATCCCATTCAGTAAAGGCAGAATAATTCCTATTCAATACTGCGTGTTTGAATCTGTAATTAGATCATCTCCCTGGGGATGCGATTTAATCAAGAGTGATTGTTAAACTGGATTAGGTGACAACATGTCTCCACCCATTTGGGTGGGTCTGGATAAGTTCCTGCAGTCCTATAAAAGAGGAAACATTTTGGAGAGTAAAAGATTCAGAGAGAGCAGAGAATGCTGCAGCACCACGAAGCAGAGAGTTCACCAGCCAGTGACCTTTGGAGATGAAGAAGGAAAATGCCTCCCAGGGAGCTTCATGAAACAGGAAGCCAGGAGAGAAAGCTAGCAGATGACGCCATGTTCACCACGTGCCCTTTCAGCTGAGAGAGAAACCCTGACTGTGTTTGCCATGTGCCTTCTCACTTGAGAGAGAAACTCTGAATGTCATCGGCCTTCTTGAACCAAGGTATCTTTCCCTGGATGCCTTAGATTGGACATTTCTATAGACTTATTTTAATTGGGACATTTTTTCAGCCTTAGAACTGTAAACTAGCAAATTAAAAATTCCCCTTTTTAAAAGCCATTACGTTTCTGGTATATTGCATTCCAGCAGCTAGCAGACTAGCACACAAGTCAAACAAATTAAACAACAGCCCCCCCAAAATCCCACTTAAATTATTTTGTGTATAGCAATTCTGCTCTACTGTATCTATAGTTTCAGGATTCCATCTTGACTCTCTTTCCATCTCTAAGACGTATCCATGTACTGTAGGCTGTTGGAACTAAAAGTAACTAAGATTATTGCATGACCTGGCTTGGTTTCTGTGCTGCTTTCAACATTCCCAGACCAGCTGCTGAATCTAAACATGTGTTCCAAGATCTAGTAATCAATCACCAACAACATCTTTTAAAGAGTTTATTGCATGTAAAAGAGACAAAAAGATTCCTTACAACTGCAAGTATACTCAAAGTGCAGCCATCCCTGATGCTAATGTGTTCCTTCCTTGTTTCCGCAGATGGACCCAATTGTTGACCTTTCTCTGCGTAAGTTTCCTGCTGCTCAGTATTCCTAGGGAAGAATCACAATTAATTTATGGTTTCACAATAAATGAATAGCTTCCCATCTAACTTGGTTTTTAATTTTACCTGGCAATACTTCTGTGGATAAGTAAAAGAACGAATCCTCCTAAATTGCTCCCATGTACCCCATTATTTTGGAATTGCTTATATGTGAAAATCATAAAATTACATTATTACCCCCCTTTTATTTAAAGTAGCAGTTTTTTCCCACAATGTGATCATACTATAAAGGGAAATACTCCTTGAAATCTTTGTTTAACCAATGAACCTGTCTGTGTGCATGTGTGTGTGTGTGTGTAAATACAAGTGTGTGTAAATAAATACAATAGAATAAGCCTGGATGGCAAAAGCTGATGAAATTGGGGACTGACACTGCTCTGAATGATAATGCAAAGTTCTGATTGCTCCTATCAAGAGAGGAAGGCTCATGTATTTTTGCATTTTGGATTTTTTTTTTTGTCCTTAAACATAAATACTTGTTGAGTTTATAGTCTTGTTTGTATGTGTGTTTCTTGGGGGGGAGGAGGTGCATTGAGGGGATGCTTTGTGATGTGTAGTTGAGTCACAGGGAATACACTGACTCACTTTGGTGGGAGGGTTTCAAAGAAGACTAAATATTTGAAAGGACAAAGCCTCCCTAGATA